>NC_138824.1:61040505-62240505 GCF_965183815.1 Platalea leucorodia
CATGGAGGAGTGACAGCAGAAGTGGAAAGAACAGCTAATAGCAGTACTTGAAGACTGAAGGAACAAAGGAGTTAGTGAGCTATTGAGGATTTATGATTTGCTCAGCCAGGACTTCTAAAAAGCTGAGATCTTATTTGAGCATCAAATTTAATGGTTTCAGGAGCTCAGCTTGTTGGATGCTGAGCCTCTGTGAAAAACATGCTCTTCAGAGGCATACTGGAGCTCCTAAGTTACGAGTGCTTGTGAACGCATGGACTGCTACTTTGGTGCCAATGAAGAAGCTAAGCTGTCTTGACAGTCTTGTCCCTAATGTGTAAAGGCATGCAGTGTGGCTGGTGGGGGTGTCAGGGATGGGGAAGGGACAGTGGAAAGGAACAATTTAATGAGGCTTGGAAAATGGATGTATTTCTACAGACAAAACTTTTGTTTGTATTATTAATTAGTGACTTTTTATAAGGCTTAAGTTTTGTTTAGAATAACAAAACTAAAGAATCTTTCCTACAGAAAGCTAGCAGTCTGTTCTGGTTTACCAATCATGCAAAACAATGTTAATGTCCAGATACCCAGGGTCTGTTTTTGTTCAGCTCATTGCAGGCAGGAGAAGACCTCTAAAATCATAATATACCATGTTAAAGTAAGTCATAACAAAAGAAAACTGAACAAAAAAGAGCCCTTGAATCACTAAGACTCTTTGGAAGGAGTGCGGAAACTGCTGACATTTACTCCAGCCTCCTGAAACTTCGTCATGGTGCACCTTGTCCTATGCTTTGTGGGCAGGGCTCTCCTGTCACGCCATTATGGCAGGAAGGAGAAGGGAGAGGTGTTTTTTTAACATCTTAGGGATTACATAATTTTAAATAGTACATATAAATTGGGAGGTCTAAGTGCCTTAGGAAAAACAGGTTCATAAAACAGATTTTGGCTCGAAAAGAATATTGTGTGCAGCTGTAATGCATGTTGGCGGCTGTGGTGAAGCATCACATCCTGCTGTGAAAGAATGCCCAACACAGATCTAGCAATGAACTTCTCCCTTTACTACCTGCATTTACAAAGCTTTAAAACAGTGCTATCAGCTGTTTGTAGAAATGGCTGCAGACTAAAGAATATAACATTCATCAGGAAGTTAAACGATTCTGCTTGCAACCTGACAATCATTCCCTTTAGAACATCTGTTTGTTTTTATTATACTTCTGATATTTTTTGGCTGACATTTTCTTGGTTTTCTGTAATTTAAATGCAGTAATAGGTTAGCAGATGAAAAGCTAACTATAACAATTCATATTGATTCCAAAATGTGTAATATTGTTTCTGTTTTTTTATTACTTATTTCTACCAAGTGACTAGATTTCATAGATTTTGTGCAACCACAGATATAAACCCTCCTATAGTTTCTAAGAAAACCTCGTTACAAAATTAAAGGATTGTGAAATAAAATTTACTTCTACTTTGGGTATTAGTGCTATAGTAGAAGATGTAGCCATAATAGCTTAAGAAGTTAAGGTTTGGATGGAAAAGTGGCATCTTTTATTAGTCTAATTTTTATATCTGGAAAAGTTGGAAAAGCTTTCAGGTTAATATAAATCTTCCTGTGTGACTGAATGTCCGTTTATTCTAGTATATTACTTAATGTAATGAAAAAGACCAACCTCTCTGTACAGGTCCTGTTTACTAGTCTACTAAGATATCTTAGTTATTTTCCTTTACATGCTGTTTCTCACCAAAGGAAACTGAGCTATTATGTGGCTGTTGTGGATTAATGAAAGTTTAACAGTTAGGAAAAAGAGGGTAGGAGTACATGATAATTTTTAAGATGCAAGAAAGTTACTGTTTTTGATAGCTAAAGTCTGCCATTTGTCATATTTCTCAGTGAAATGCAAAGGAATGAAAATTGAATTGACAAGGGTATTAAATACTACAAAATTGTTTGGAATAATCAAATCTGAACCTGGCTCTGGAGAGTTGCAGATGACTCTAGCCAGAGTCACTGAGTAATTAAAATGAAAGGTGAAATTAAATGACAGTAATTGCAAAGTAATGTACATGAAGGAAGGAAAAATTCACATATTCAAAAACTGGTTTTCAGGAAAACAGTTTTTATCACTGTAATCTCTGAAAATATCATGTCAGTACTCAACAATGATTGAACATGTACACAAGGATACTTTCAGGAAAGTAACAGTTAATAAATAGAAAACATATGTATTGAAACCCAGATCAGGCAACCTCTTACTGCTGGAAGCTAACAAAAAGTACCTCAAATTTCTGTCTAAACATGTTTTTTTGTTTTCCTGAGCATCCTTCATTCACTACTGCAATAGACAGTATTTTAGGCTAAAGAAGTATTTGGCCTGTCTCATTACAGAGGTTCTTACATTATATAAAATAGCTGATTATTTTAAAAAGAGAATATTAAAAAAAAAGTCAGACCAGATTCTCGCATGATAATGGGCACAGTTCCACTCAAGCCTGTAGAAGCAATATGATTTACATCAGTTGAAATGTCCCTCACCCTCTACCTTTTTAGCCTGGAGATTATTTCCAGGTATTTGTCAGCTATTATGCCTTTTTTTGCTCATTATGAATTCCAGTTTTGTGGATTTTACTAAGCTCACTCTTCTACTTCCCCTATGGTTATAGCTGTTCTATTCTCAAATAGCTATGAACCTTTTTGTTAGTAAACTTTCTGGTAAAGACATCTCAAATGTATCAGAGGAGCATCTCAGACATAAATTGCTCTTGCTCATAGACAATGAGGAGAAGATAAAGTACTTACAGAATTCCAAAGGGCAGTTCTGCCACTGCCAGTCTATCTATAGTTATTCTACTCGAGAAGTCACACTGAAATCAGGAGATTTTCTGATGAGTTAATTTAAAAATAAATATTACTCAAGAGGTAGTCTAATGTTTCTTTTCTGTCCCTAAATCATAGGAGATACATGTCTGACTATGTGGTTGGGAAGAAGGAAAGTATCTGTAACTAAAGTGAGTGTTTAGCAGAGTTTCTTTGACTGCAGTTCATCATTTCCTCACTCATTCTGTCATCCCAATCACCAGTCATGCTGGCAGATCAAAAATTAAATCAAACAACTGAGTTCTGACTTATGGGATCATGGAGTGGGAAGCAGACCAGGATACAGCCTTGGAAATGCACAGATGTGCAATTTTATCACCTATTCTCTATTTTACAGATCGATCAGAATTTGCTGGAGAATCTGATCTATCCTATACATTGTGCTTTTCATACTATCTCTTCTCTTCTGACAACAGAATTTGCCAAGATAGGAGAATTGTGCTGCTGTGGTATACCGGCTGCTCTGATTAGTGTTAAGCTTTACACAGATTTTTCTAAATTATTTCATGCATTTTCGGGAGACCAGCGTTTGTATACAACTTAATCCATAGTTCTGACTCCTACATTCTCATAGAGAGAAGCTTGTGGTGACCGAAGCAGTGACACGTACTAATGGAAAGCAAGATTTTCCAGCTTCAATACTGCTCTGTGTATAGATAGTATTCAAGACACTCCTGCAGCAGATTCTGCTCTTTTCCTCCTCTCCATGTCGTGTTGGCTGTTGTTTGTAATTACTGTTTCTACTGTGTTAGAGCTACCCAGCTCTCTAGGTGATACAGCTGAGTAAGGCAATGGGGCTAATTGAGTGGAAGTTGAGATTTAAGCATAGTTAGATCATGTCATATTTCCATACCTTAGTGTGATCCCCTATCTCCTTTCATCCTTTATGTCTTTGGGAGTTACAGTTATTGCATGACTCCTACTGCCTAATGGGGCACTATAATTTTCTTTCCCTTCATAAACTGCTGCAACCATTACTTTAAAACCACTTGCAAGTGCATGTGAGATGAAAGTTCATAACATTTTCAGGAGTATTTAATTAAATAAACTGACTCTTGGAGGGGTTTAAATGAAACTGAAGTTCCCCAACAGACAGGAAATACCAAAGCTGGTGTTTCCAAACTTGACAAATACATTAAAGAGTCAATTACTGACATATAGTCACCAGTATATGTGATGCTGTATGCTCTGTATGTTTTTTGTAAGTTGTTTGTAAACACTGGCGAAGGAGTAATTTCTTTTTTTTGTTCATGTCTTTTGTGCACCTCTTATCTTTCTGTCCCTTGACCTCAACATTGACAACACCAAGAACGTAATTTCTATAGTGCCTATACATTCCTGAGACCCAGGAATCCAGTTATAATAAATACTAATGCAGGTCAGTGACTTCAAGCAGAATCTAACTTGAGGATTGGTGTGTGATTTAATTTTTACTTTGACTTTGAATAAACAGTGTAATGGCATAGCATTGTTGGCATTGTCTTTTCCTAATCTACATCAGGCAAACGCTACCACAAGATACTACTGTGCTCATCAAGGCATAATTATTTAAATTACAAAATCTGTCTCTTGTGCTCTTACAATGCCCCAGAGTGGAAATTCCTGATGAGAATTGTACAGATGCTCAATGAGAGGAAAATCAGAAACATACTCCATATTTTTGGAATTAGGCCAAACTATTTATGTTGTTCTGAACTGGGACTGAGATTACTGGTGCTGTCGTACTAGTATTCACTCAGAGGGTGGTTTATATATAATATACAGCAGAATTTCTAGGCTATTGCTGCCAATTGGGGAGTCTTCCAAAGAATCATATCTCAAATACTGAATTATATTTGAATGGGATGCATTTCTCTGTTATTTCCCAAAACATCCATATTCCATCTTGCCTTTTTAATTAGTGAATATATTGACTGTATATGTATTATTATAATTGCATCTGCCAGCCTGCATGCTTGTAATTGTGGATAAATTTATTCCATCATCTCTCCCTAATTGTAGAAGACTATGTTTATTGCAATTGCTACTGACTGCTGGAAACTGATCTGCCTACTCCTGAGTCTTAGCCCCTTTCATACATATGGTTGTGATATTGTTTGTTAGATTATTCCCTGCTCTTTCCACCTTGTCTCTGCCTCACATAGATTTTGATCTTTTTGGTAATGTCTGCTGTGACTGTAACATGCTTCAAGTCCAGGTTTTTTGACTATAAAAATACAAAAGATCCATGCGTAAAGTATTTTGTAATTGTCCCTGTGTGTAGCTTGGCTTCTGATGCAACATAAAGTATGAAGGACATTATCAGTAATGGTGCATTTGTCATGTCATCTCACATCATCAAGCACTAGTCATATGTTTAATAGTAATTAAACTCACTCTACTTTCTGAAAGAAACAATATAATTGAGGGCCCATTTTATGAACAGCAGTGCTAGGAAGGTGATAAGTATTTCTATTCTTTCTGAAGATGGAAAATACTAAGGAAAACTTTTGTTTGTCTAAAGCATCATGAGTTAATGCCATCGTTGAAAGTGACAAACCAGCACTCATCGGGGTTGTCTCACTGATCTGTACTTCTACGTACTACTCCTTTACTTTTCAGGTACAACTTGATTGTAGTTTTGAAACAGTAGGTTTCAGAATATTTTGTTATCTGCTCCACATTTACATTGCTAGAATGGATCAAAAAGAGGCTTATAACTGTTTTCATACCCAGGTGATATTGTTCAGAGTTAGAAGGTAGTTGAGTGTCTGGTTAAAATGTCAGCATTCCAATTATATTCCTATTATTTCCCATTACTTTTCTAAACATCTTTGCTATGATTTTTCACAAAGTAAAGGGCAAGTTCTCAGGAAGAATGAATAACACTCTCTTTTTTATTTGGCTTTTTAATACTTTAGCTCCTTTATGCTACAAAACAAAACTAAAAGTATAACATAAAAACTCCTTTTCCTCTTCTTTTGTCACAATCATTCATGGCATTGAATGTGGCAATTTGAAAAAGTTATTGCCTACATACAGATCGAAATGGTAACAGGCCAATGATGCAATCAGTGCCTAATCTTCATTTCTCAGCATAATGAGCTCTTTATTGCCTTGGTCTGGACAATTCAAGCACAGCCATTCTATGTTTCATAGTGGCTCATAATTTAGCATTTTTAACCTTGTGTTAAAAGTTTCAGCTTCAACTGGATTGTACTTACTTGTGTAGTTGTGTGACTGAGTAACATCTCACTCCTGTTTCACCACCTGATCTTCCTGGGGTAAATGAGAGTGTAGGGATATCAGATGAGTAATCTGTTGTTTTATTGCACTTGGGTATATCTTTTTTATCCTTAAAAGTTGTGAAAGATGAAGAAGCAGCCAGAGTCTGAAGGAAACCCTATACAAATATTCATAAGGCTTTAAAAAATTGGAAATGAAGGTGAAGATGAAGCTGGCAGGGCTTTACTCTGATCTTGAAAATTTAGTGGATAACCAACACAAATTAAAGATTAAAATAAAAAAGATATTTGTTTTTCTGTATATCATTTTGTCTTTGAAATGATTGGGTGTTTTTTGGATTAAAAAAACCTCTTAAATTATTTTTAAAATATTTGTTTTGAAAATACAACTTCCACTGCTAATCACAAACCACCTTTTTATGTGAAATAAATATAAAAAAAGAATGCATCATTGTATTATTTTGAATTACATTTTAGCATTTTAAATACTGAAGTACTCTCAGAAAGTTGTGGAAAGGTTTATTTGAGGGATTATGTGACTTTTTTATGTTACTGAGGAATTTCAGTAATTAGAAATGGAAACAAACTCAACATTTTGAATCTATAGTTTTAACGAAGAATTGAAATATTAAATAATTTGAGAAAGCAGCATAGATAGAGCTTGGCATTTGAAATAAAAATCATTAAAAAAGATTCTTTTCCAGTAGCTATTCAGTTATGTAAAGAGATTAATTTTTCTAAAAAAATTATGGCCAGCTCTTTTGAGGTTCAGAATTTGTAGGTTAATTTCTCTCACTAATCTTTTCTCTTAGCCTTCCGTAAATATAGGTGTAGTCGTCAGTCATATATAGTTAGAGGTAAGCAGAAACTGTGTTCTAATATTTTAGCTATTTCTGAATAAACCTCAATTTTTGTTTCTGTGAGCCTAGTATCTTCAGGGAGATATCACAGATTTACTGGCTGCTCCTGTAATTTCCATTTGGTGTGTATATGTGTGTGGAATAGGTGATGTTGCACAGAAAAGAATAAAACAGATATTGCTTTATTTTCTAAATTAGCCCTACACGGCAGATTTTTTCTCAGGCAAAAGACAAAGAATTTCAGAGCATTTTTTAAATAAATGCCAAAGTTATTCAGAGGGAAATCTACAGTGCCAGATCCCAATTAGAAGAAGGAAGACTTCAGAAGATAAATTGATGCAAGTTCTACCAGAAACTAAATAAGGTAGCCTGTGCAGGATATACACCTAAAAAAAAAAAAAAAAAAGTACTATTTGGGAGGTGTCACCTCATCAGTCTCACAGAACTGATGTGTTTACACTGAGGGAAAACTACATGTGAGCACACTCTCAGGGCTCATCCACTGATTTCTTTGAACATAGCAGTCAAAGTTTCAGCGAATACAGTCCACTGATTTTGCCCATGAAACTGTAACTGTGAATGACAGCACAGTCTGCTGCCCGTCAGTGATTTTTAAGTTCTCTTCAAAGTGATTGAGAAAAAGATTACAGAACTTTACGAGGGCAAACATTCCCCTGAACTCCCAGGGCTGTTTGTGTATTTAAATGCATACTATGACAATACTGTTCCTTTACCTCACTTTGATTAATTTTAGTTTTTCTATCCTGGCTGGCACTTCCTTGCACTTTCAAGGTGTTGTTGCAAATCTGCAGCAGAGCTTAAGAGCACTTAATTTGCTAAAGATCTCCCTTGAGTTTGAATTCAGATTACCATATAGGCTCAGTTTTGGACTTAAAAACGTATTTCTTCAAGTGCAAGCAGAATCAAGCTTTTGTTTATCTCCACGTGCTGCAGCCTTTGTGTTAGCAGACAAAAAGCATTTTTTGTGATGAAGATGACTGGAAAGTTTTCACCATCTTAGCAATTCTGTGCATGAGGAGTCACTTCAAGAAGATGTTAACATTGCTTAGAAGTTAAGAGAACATTATCTCAGAGTGTTTCACATCTTCTATGAGAGTTTCTCACACAGCTGTACTGTACGTTAGCTGTCATCATCCGAAAGGGCAGGTGAATCTCGTAATAAAAAATCACATAGCTCTGAAGTGTCTTTCTGGGGATCTTCTCTCAATTGGCTGTTGTCTCCTAGAGAGCTTCTCAACACCCAGGTCCTGAGAGATTCTGGAGTCTTTTGAGATGCCTCCCATTAACTTTGAAAAGCTTTTCCTTATGTTTTTCCACTTTTAAAAGACAGGAGAAGAAAGCTGGCTTTAGGCAAAGGGTAAATGACAAAAGATTGTCATCACGGCAAGAAGACTTTTGCTCTTATTCCTTCTAACAGCAGAGATTTGCTTTCTTAGCTATAAAGAAAACAAGCTCCTTACTCACAGTTCACCCTATGAATTTCTCTCTATTCTGACGCTTTGATTTCTTGCCAGAACTTCTTCTAAGTCTGGAATCATTTGCTGAAGTCATATCTTCATGATATGAATATTCTGCATTACATTCAGCTATCTTTGCATGTGATTGTTAGTATCTATTTGCTTCTCAAAATTTTGTACACCTTTACAAAGTAAAGTAAATCCTTAAATTTTCTGTGTATGCTTTCTTTGAAGCTGGCTGCAAGTAAAACGGAAAGGAAATTCTGAAAGAGGAAAATTGATGTGCCCATGATCCCTATACCTCAACTCCTTTTCTTCTAGAAAAAAAAAGGGACCAGAAGAGTGCTTGAGGGCTCCTCCTTAGTTTGAATTCACTGGAAAAATCGAAAAGAAAAACACATATTCTGTCTTTACCTTCCTAGTGGGTTGTACACATTGCACAACACATTAATTTTCTCACATATACAGGTAAAAGGGCTAAAAGCTGCTTTCTTTTTACTACTCGGACCTATCCCAAACCTTTACCACATTATAGGCCTGACCTTGTCTGATTAACAGGCATTGTTTCCTGGTTTTACAGTCCAAGCTGGTTAATTCATTCTTGGTTTATCTACTATGGCCTTGGTACTTTAATGATTTAAATGGTAACCTATCTTATAGTCTGCATTTACCCAAGGATTTGTTAATCTGAATAAAAATGGAGTGTGCAGACAGACCTGGATTAACCAGGTCAGAACGAGTATAGTTTGGTGGTGTCCTCTTTCTTACTGGGATGAATTTAAGTAGCTCTTCTCCCTCACTGCCCTTTCTTTGTAGTAACTGATAAGACCACAGCTGTAGCAAATGTTTTTCCCTGTGTCAGACATCTCTCACAGCACAATCAATACATTTCATGGTGTGTTTAGCTCAGACAATGTTCAGTTATTAGTGTGAAAAGGAGAAAGGATTCACGAATCTGAAATGGTCTAACAGAAGAATGATGGTGACCAAAACCTTCTGCCTGACACAGTTCCCTTCACTGTGTCCCCTGTGTCTTTCTGCTTTGGAGCTAGGGTCTTTCTGTGTTTGTTTGTTTTCTTGTTGCTTTCCCTCCTGAATAGCTATTTGTCTTCTTAGTGTTTTAAAAACAATTAAATCTGAGGCTCTTTTTTGGTGGTTTTTTTTTTTCGTTGAAGTCAACACTGTAACATAATAGTGGTGCTTAAGGAGTATGTAAACAGCACAACAATTGGATCTGTGTTCAGCTGTATGATGGGAAAAAGCTTCTCTAAAAAAGGCCATAGCTGTGTGCAGTTTAGTGAAAACAAAGCATAGTGAGTTCATAAATGGCCTCTCTTGGAGGCCACAATAATGACAGACAAGATTCAGGGGCTCAGTCCCTTGGATCTATGCTAGCAAGGTTAATAACAATTATAAAGCATGTACCATTTGCATCAGTGAGGTGGTCCCCAGCACTGTGTTGGTGGCTAAGACCTCAACTTGAAAGAGATGCCAACATTATCTTGTAAAGCAAATGGAAACATGATTGCTCCTTCCCAGAGCAATGGTTTAGCAGATAAGCATGAAAAATAGTCCTTGTGAGGACTGTGTCTTTATGCTTAGAAAATCTAGAATACTTTAAATCTGCAAATTAACTTAACATGTGCTACTTTAACTGTATGGAAAAGCCCTAAGTGTGCAACTGCATATATTTTAATATTTAGTCCTATTTTTCCATTTTGGCTTTAATCTGTACGAAAAAGCACTCAACAATTCCAACACTTAAATCCAATCATTGCCAGGTATTATTGACTCTGTTCAGTATGTAGTACATTGGTAGCAGCATGCAAGGGAAGACTGCATATGTATTTGTCCTCTCTAGCACCATGAGAATATATGCATTTCCTATAACTGTTCCCTGTCAGGTAGGGTAGGTTACTCTGTGCTACTATGAGGGTGTAAACTGTGTAAATAGTTTCTTTCCAACCATAAAAAGGTTACAAAACAAAAAGGAAAATTGGAAGTTTAGAAGCAATTATTTTTAAAGAACAGTGGTACTCACTGTATTCCCCAAAAGCCTTACTTACAGAGGAGAAAAAAGGAGAATGATGGAGATAAAACCAGAACACAGAAGAGTATCTGAAATGAAATGCAGAAATGAGAACATAGACCTCTGATATTTGGCTTTAAACCAGTCACCATGGAAGTCAGCATCAGTATAAAGAGAATTTGAATTCATATTAACACTGCAGATCATCTCTGTCTGTGGATATAAAACTTCTGGTTGTGCTTTCTGTAGATCTATACATTTTTTTACTCTGAGCTGATGACAGAAATAGCCCGTCAATAAAGAATTTGATCTTATATACCATTTTAACAGTTTAAATTGACAAACGATAAACGAAACCAATTTACTACATATTGAATTAATTCAGCTTAGTTACAATCAGTGGCTAGAGTCTTGAACTAGAGTTGAACTGCTATTTCATTAAATAGGAAAACAAGGTCATAAGAGACCTTCTTGGTCATCATCTTTACTCCCAGTTATTGCTGTCATTGACTGTCACACTTTTAAAAAATAAACTATCAAATTATTTTATATTATTTTGCCTACTGTTTCTTCAGCTAGAGGGATATTCCTGTTCCTTACCATGCTTATGAATATAAAACTTCTAATTTTCAGCTTGAATGCATTTAGGTTCACTTCATAACAATATGTTCTTATCCTTCTCTTAATGACTTGCCTTTCTTGGTGTTTAGTGTACCTGCGGAAAGCCTTTCAGCCCTTGTTTAGCTAGGACACAGTGATGCAAATTCTAACTATTTTTTCCTCCCCTGCCTGTTCTTCTAGCAGGTTTGGGGAGTTCAGCGTTTCATAGGCATCAGTGCCACAGATGTGAACCCAGTGCTACTGCCTTCCTGCTCTGTGTGTCTGGCTGGAAAGCGGAAAGAGATGTTGGCCTTCAACATGCTGCACTGCAAGTGGCAAAGAAAGCATATGAGACAGAAGGGTCTTGCAGGCTAGATAGCCCCTGTGACCCATATGATCCCTAATCCTGGAGCCCACCTGGAGCATGTGAGATGGGTCTTTCATGACATGAGAGTGTCTCATCATTCTTTTGATACTGTATTTTCACTTGAGAAATTCAGTTGAACATTTTGCAATAGCAGTGAGAGTTGCATACAAAAATGTATTACCAACTTCGTGTGAATTTATGGTATTGATTCTTTCCATTAATAGTACTTGGAAGTACTGCCCCTTGAAGAGCATCAAAAAGAATACAATAACTCAGAATGCTTTAAAGAGCAAGTGACCATTTGTTTAAATACTTAAGTTACGGTCAATAGTTATGTTCTATTGCAAATGTCACTTCTTTGCTGCAGGGATTCGATTAGGTTCATTTTTTTCTGTAAGGAACAACTGCTGTACTTTTATTCATTATTCCATATTGAAACGGAATACCTTTACTGCATCCATGCCTGAAAGACCAGTAAATATATATTTTTTAATTTAAGAAAGTTTGAGATACTTGCATTTGTTCTTAAGTCTTTAATTTTCTGGATATCACAGTGGTAAGATGAAAGGGCCTGAAAGGATCCACACAGTTTTATGAGAAACAAACTGTATGGAGAATAAAATGTACCTTGAAATATTGTTCTCAGTAAGTTGTCACTGTCCTTTAACCTAAGTAAAAAAGAATATCCCTATAACTATGTCATTCCTAAAATGCCATTTTTTCCTCTGGCACTTTGACATGTTAGTGCTGTATTTCTTCCTTTAACCTTTAAGTGCCCTTATCTTAATTTAACCTTGGAAGTAGTATTGGCATAGCAACTGTTTCAAAGAAAGCATCAAAGTTTCCAGTCTTTCTGCAGTTTAAAGGTTAATTATGCACACTGCCAATTTCTGCAAGTGGCCGGGCTTTGTACACTCTTCTAGTGTAAAGTTGAAAAGTGCTGTTGGAAGAGTATACACACTTTAAAATAAAACTTGTGAAGTCCCCCTTTTCCATTCAAACAGCCTGAACTGTCAGTTTAGCTAACCTTTGTTTGCCTGTCACTGTGTTCCCATGATTAAATGTGAAGATTATAATCATTAACCGTGCTGGCGGTTCACTGTGGGTGGAATTTTGATGGGTGGATGACATTCTGTTTATACTATGAAGTCAAAATCAGACTTCATTTCTTCCAGCTCAACACCCGGAGGTCTCTAGGTTAGCTACCAAGGCCTAGCTGCATTTGTGTCACCTGACTTTAATATTAAATACTGCATCCATGGCAGATTGGAAGGTATTTCACTATACCCTAATCTCTGCCTTTCCCTTTAACTGGAATAATCTACTGGACATAAACGAACTTGATTTGACCTAGAGATGAACTGGTAAAAAAAAGAATAGTAATAATAAAGGGAAGACAGAGAGAGAGAGAGAGACAAAGAAGAAGAAAATCTCGTTTAATATACAGAAAACCAGAATTTGTATAGATCTACGGTTATTATTTTTTTTCTTGTTTTTTTTTTCCTGTAGGTTAATAAACATGTATTAAATTTTAATTTCCCTTTTGAAATCAGTTCTTACGCTCCTTTCTCTAATAATCCTGTTGATGGCATAAGAAAGTAATGAGGTTTTGAAAGTTCTGTTTGCATAAAAGCTAGCTCTTCAAAACATAAATCTGTTTCTGAAAATGATATTGTAATTTTAATTACAATGACAGTTCATTAATGTTAGTTTATCTTCAAAGATGTAGAGTAGTCCTAATATTTGAATTATCATCACATTGAAAAAAGACAGAAATCTCTTCTAGATATTGATAGAAGAAAAGAAGCCATATTCATGACTTGTTTGATGTACCTGTTTATTATATGATGTGACATCAATTTGGTAAAGCGACAGCATACATTATATTCACCTTTAAGTATTTTATTTATGATGTTGTTTAGTTAGCCAGCAGAGGTTTCATAGAAGATTATTCAAATTTAACTGCATGATCAGCAAACTCTCTTGAGCTTTACGAGATGCACTAGTTTAATTGAGTGACATTAACAGAAAAAATTTTCATATAAAAAAAAAAAAGGAGGTTATTTATTGGGCAGTTCCTTGAGTTTCTTGGTAGCTCACATCATCTTTTTCTCATTTCCTGTCAGGCTTCACCATCAGTTAAACACATTTCTGCATAACACTGAGGTATGCACCTAGCTCCCGAAGGCTTTCACATGTATGCCACAATCGCAGTTTTGTAAGTTTCAATGTGAAAATATTAAAGTGAATAGAATTTGGAGGGAAATTTTGATGGGTATCACAGGTATAGCTCTAATGGCAGGTGCCTTTTTCTTTCTTTAACCAGTGATGCTTAGAGGGCTAAAGGGCTTGGTCATCAGCACTCGAACCTCTGATGAACTCCGATCTTGCCTTCAGCTATGCAGACTCTCCTTCTCATCACGCATAAACTCATGGACTCAGTCAGAAGGGGGCTGTGCAGAAATCACTTCAAAGATCCTTTGCTACTGATTTCCAACAAATTTATGTGAGCTAATGATATTTCACAATATTCTTCAGCTAAGTGTGTGAGAGAAGTAAATAATCTTAGGAAGCCTAAAAAACAAATTCCAGTTTGTCCTTTTTATTTTTCTTGAGATGAAATGTTTCTTTCTAAATGCCTTCAGATACCTGTGCTTCCTTCTATTCTTTCTCACACTTGAAACACTGTCTGCACTGGTCAAGTCACTACCCTTACCCGGCTTAAATACATTTTGAAAATGCACTTCTATCTTGATTTTTGAATAAAATTACCCAATGCATGACACAGCATATCATCTTCCACAGACTTTTTAACCTTTTGGAGGGCATCTTAGAATATCTTCTATTTACAATAAAATCAGTGTGAAAGGTATAATTCCTTTGTGTAGCATCATATAAAATCTGAAGATGTAGTTGTACAAATTCAGTACAGAGAAGTAAATAACTTAAATGGGACAGAGTGCCTTTTTGTATGTATGTGTTGCGCATGTGTGCATGCATTACTTCTACCTAATATGGAATACAATTGTAAGATATTATTAAAAAATACATATGAAATTTTGTTACCTGAAAACCCATGCTGTTCCACACTATAGCAAGGAAAGCCTGTTTTCTTATAAGCATGCATGATATAGGAAGAATATTGTTCAAAACAGTTGATAATATAAATCTAATCTGAAGAATTCATCATGATTATTAAATATTTTTATGAAGATGCATTACAGTAAATCTGTATATTTGTGTATATCTCTAAGCAGAGTGCTTCTAATGGAAATGTCATCTAAAGGAAAAATAGAAGAAACCTGGTCAACATTTTCCATTCAATTAAATGTAATGTTGTAATTATTTCTTCCATTAATTGGACATAATTTCAAATATAGTGATTTCTAATAGATATAATGGTTGTAAAATGTTGACGGTTGGAGAATATCTCATTGACATAAAAAAGATTAAGGTAACAGTCTGGAGGCTGTTAAGCTATTAATGATAATGAGTGTAAGAAATGTGTAACTAGCAAGGGTGGAATACCATTTAGCTGTCTTCACAATGAATTTCCATAAAGCAGATTGAAGGTAAAAAGGTTGCACTAAGTTTGACTGCATGAATTTAGGATCAGGGATAGATACAGCTCAGTTGGTACTTAATTATTTAAAAGCTTCATATAAATAATTACTGTTGAAATTGAAACACATGGGAACCAGGATATAAATACATTTAACATATTAGAACATGGTTTTAAGCTAGCAATTCCAGGGTAAGTTCCTTCCCTTTCCCCCCACTCCTCTCCCCACCCTTCTCCCTGAAGTATTTTCAAAGCATTGATGTTGATATAAACTAAAAATAACACTATGAACTGCTTTCCACCATAGTACTTGGAGCCTGATCCTGCTCCAATAAAAATCAGTGAAAAACATCCTACTGATCTCACTTAACTAACTAGATGCAAACTCTTAACGGAATTCAAAAAGTCCTGTATACTTCCAGCTTGCTGAAAGA
Organism: Platalea leucorodia; assembly: GCF_965183815.1. NCBI lineage: Eukaryota > Metazoa > Chordata > Aves > Pelecaniformes > Threskiornithidae > Platalea > Platalea leucorodia. The sequence continues at coordinate 61,055,911 of NC_138824.1, forward strand.
CCAGATTATTGGTCAACATTATGAATCCATGGATCTGTGTGACCCTTCTTTTTTGTTTATTTTGAAATCTAGTACTTATTTTGACTCTTTGATCACCTGCATTGTTATAGCATAATGAAACTGCTGCACGATACTACAGTGTGTAATGCTGCTGCCAAAAAAATACGTATCCAATATCCTGTCAGTTGCACATGCATGCATTGAAAATGTAGGAGCTGCAAGTGCAGCTGATGACTAATCTGTTTTATGGATTAAAGTAGATGCTTAAAAGAATGGATCCATTGAATAAAGTAAATTAACATATTACAGAATAACATTTTTCAGAGAAATATAACTTTTCTGCACTTGCTTGTCATAATAAATACTTGACCATGTGATGAGAGTCCATGGATGAGAGATGGACCCTTACTTAAACCTCGGTATAAGAGGTATATACAAAGCCTAGCCTGACTTCATTTCTCACAGAAAGAGCCAGAGCGGTCCAGATTAAAACTGGTTCTCAGCAAACGAAGAAGTTCAGTGTTTCTAATCAGCACAGGGGTTCATAATGCATATTGGTCAATCTGTTGCAGAAGAGAAAACGAAATCTCATAATTCAAATATAGGGCTAAAACCTTTTCCCTGCACATAGACTTTAGTGAGAACTCTGTACTAAATGTGTGAAACCTGGATTTGCAGACTCACTCTAGAATATTTTTAAATACAGCAATATTGGTAATGTGTGAAAACTTGCATAATTCATCTGTTATCCACACTATTTATGGAGAAAGAACACTAGTCTGTTGTGTCATCAATCTGTACTTTTGTAAGAATAAGTGCTTGAAATTAAAAAGAAAAGTGCTTTCCATTGCAAGTAAATTATACTAATGAAAGTCTTATGATGGTTGGATTTGTATTGTTAGTTGGTAGTATATTCTACGATTTCATACAAACATGAGGTATCAGCCTACTTCTGTGTGGCATTTCTTATTGAAGGTTATTCTGTCAAGAGGTGAACTGAGTATTTTCCTTGTGGAAGTATTCTTTGGCTGGTCTCTTGCCTCTAGAGAGAAACTATTTATTTATTTACTGGCGAAATTCACTACATTTGAAACTGTATTAGAATGACGAGAGTAGTTTTCTTTGCTTGATGAGAAGCTTTGAACAAATTGGCTTCAGTCTGGCTTTCAATAATACACAATTTTCATGCTGCCAACAGGAGATCACTGCCAAGCCAAGAATCACTTGTTTGAATTGGTAAGGTAGACCTCATAGAAAGTAGATACACCAAACAAATTACAAGACAAAATGTAAAGAGAAAACAGAAAAGCTTGCAGAGGGTATGGAACAATGTGATGCCATTGAGACAGAGGAAACAAAAGCAAAGGAAAAAAAGGTTAAATAAAAAAGAGAAGTTTCACAGCTGTATAATTTAATTTGTATTTATTGAATAGCTGAACTTTATTTTATTGATCTTTCTTTCTGTTGTGCAAGTGCTGATCTCTCCATGCTTTATGATGTTTCCATTTGTCCTATAAAAAGCAAACCTTGCTTTATTCCAGATAAAAAAATTTTGATTCTGTTTTCATAGACACAAGTATTTCAGACTGGCTAATGTTTATGACCCTTCTGAACTTCAACTGTCCCAGACTCTGCAGTAGAAATGGTGCCAAGGGGCCAGCGCATAGGTATCTACTTCACACGATGCAGTTACACCATGGGGACTGTCACTGACAGCAGAGGGTGCAGCATGCATCAAACCTGCATTTGCTTTGCTTTGGAGTGCTTCTCACCTTCCCTGCTTCCATCTCTATGAAGACAACATCTTGAAAAAAAATGAAAAATGGTACTTGAACAGTGTAGCAAGTTTTGACCTGCCTGTTTGAACTGCTAACTCCGCACTGGCCCCAGTCCTGTCTTTTGTATTATTTTGTATTTTATAGCAGTCATTTCTAGAAATCTAAGACTTTTTTTTTCCCCTTTTCATTATTTTGGACCATCTTAGGATAATTTAGTCAGACTTTTGAGGAACTTTTAGGATTGAGGTGAATATCCTGTGAAGGTATTAGGGGAAATTAGGCGGTAAACATAAATAGGTATGAACAGAGATATTTTTCTGTTTTACGTATAGGAAGAATACCAAACCTTGGGACTGCTCACAGGTTCTTTTGAAATCTGAAGGGCCTACAAAACTCTGTACACCATAGATCATTATTGAGTACTGAAAATCTGAACCCATTTAAGCATAGGTTCTTTTTATACCAGATATATTCATTGATAATGAAATGCTGGAAGGAATTCAAATCTCTAAATGCCTACGGCTAGCTCGGTAAAAACATTACCATAATGTGTTGTGATGAATATGGAAGTCAATAAACCCAAGGGAATATAGAACCAAAGGAAAATATATTTTTGAAAGTATTAAACTGAACTGTAGCTCTATGGTTATACCTACACTATAACAATGATGACTGCAATATATCACAGATATATTCAAGCTTATTTTAAACTATCTAACTTGAGTACCAGTATCAATTAGACAAGGCAACAAAGAGTAATAAATTTTGTTTCTTGGACGAATCTTTCGGTGACTCAGTGCCTGCAGCGTTGGCATGCTGTGCTCTCATCTTGGAGACTGAGCAGTCCTGGGCATCTTATCCAAAACAAAGCCTAGCAGGAATAAGAGGGTTTCAGATACAACACAATTTATTGAAAGCAATAAAAACTAATCCTATAACCAATGACTGGGATTTCTAAGGTGAATGGAGACATAGAAGGTGGGATGTTTCTTAGACTAATAAAAATTCTACATTAGGAAAATTACTGTTATTTTCTCATTTTCACAGCCCAAGAACAAACAGAATAATATAGAAAGAGTAGCCAACAGATTCAAACATAGGAAATAGACAAAGGAACTCATTGCCAAGTGCCGTCAAGACTAATGACTTAAAAGACTGACAATTAAGCAGAAAGCTTAAGTGTTCCTTGTCTCTCCAGAACAAGAAAAGATGTACCGTATCACCAGGTCTTAGAACTCAGTATTTCCTGAACTCTGATCGTTTGTTCAGGCTAGTAGATGTTGCTAGTCAGTAACTTTAATTAGCTAAAACTTTCATTTTTTAGTAAATGAAAATTAGACGTGATTCAATATGTGATTGCAGTGCTTTTAGAATGCAATCTTTGAGAATAGTGATGAAGACGTGATCCTCTTCCTTTAAAGCATTCATCACTAAAGCTCTTCTTGAATAGACCTATAAATGATATTCTGCTGCAGAGTCAGTTACAAATAGTAAATAGATTAAAAAAAAAAGGTTCCTAAAGCAAAGGGAAAACAAAAATATGTGTGGCTTGAGAGTAAAGGAAAAGCTCAGGCAGGGGGACAGGAATCAATGGAATGAAACAATGGAATCATCAACACTGCTTTACACAACAGTCTAATTCAATGTGTCAGGCCATAATCAGCTCTGTTTCACAGTGCTTTGCTCCATAAAAGCAGATTTGTTTAACCACAGACCCTATTTCAGCATGACCGAGAACGAAGAATAACCAATGAAGCCAGGCATATCTCACAGGTTATATTATGGGCATAGAGTGAATCCATCATTTGCTGAAGAGGCAGAGAAAAAGTGACAGGCTCATTCATGCCTTAGAGTCATTTTTAGGCCTATTGAAAATTTTAATCTGTGCACTTTGGATGAACTTCCCCACTTCTTAATTTAGTACATGTAGCCATGTGGTAAAGTCTGTCTGCCTCAGATAGGGCAGACTTGCTTCTTCAGGACATCAGCCCCTCCGAGCAGTTTTCTACTATAGATTCAGCCTGGCTGCCTTGAACTTTACACAGACACATGAGCCCCGATTACAGAAGGACTTCAGAGTTAATTAAATTTTTAAATCACATATACCCTAGGGCTAACATAACACCATTCCAGCAATAATTTTAGTTTAGCATTAAAGATAGTGTACATTTTTTAAGATATTTTCTTTCAGAAAATACACATCTATACTTAGCACAATGATTCTTCTCTCCTCTCTCTCTGTATAAAAGCTGTTTTAAAGAAAAAAAAAAGGAAAAAAGAAAAAAAAAAAGACAATTTAAAGAATGTTGCAAATCAGCAAATTCAAGGAAATTGCTTATTTAGAAAGTGTATGCAGCTGTCAAATAAATGAAATCGTTATTAAAAATGGTGGCAGTTCAGACAAATGAGGCAAAAGCATTGGCTCATTTCTACTAAAAGATTTCATGTTTGCCTCTCAGTGCCATAGATTGTGCTGTAGTGTGCGTTTACTGTTCATGACAGATATGTTTGAAACACTGGAAGTACTGAGGCACAATGTGTAAAAATGCTTGACCTAAGCTTGACAGTCCATATTAATAATATAATGCTTGGAAAATGGCAGCATTTACAGCATGCACACACCCCCCACCATTAGATTTTACCCTCTGCAGAAAGCTTAAAAAGACGCGTGAAGTTAATTATTTCCTCCCCAAAGTGTATTTTGAATGAAGAATCATTCTTCTGAAATAGATTTGCTTTCAAAACATTTTCAGATAAAAATACTGAGAAAATGCAATGTCTTGCATTCATTTTATTGACATCTCTGGGCTACAGTATTTTCAAGATGGCTGCACTTCAGCGAAATATGCAATTTGATGGGTCACAGATTTATTGTGAACCTTGGGAAAGAGCAAATCAGTCTGATGTTGAAATTCATGAAGAAACAAAAAACCTTATGTTTTGCAGCTGGTAGAACCCTGAAAAATGTGGGTGGCTTTGTTTTGCTTTCTGCTTTTATGCCCAGCTTTGAAGAGAATGCCTCGCTAAGTGCTCGGTCTACATCGCTTCACTTTCCTTCTGCTTCTGCCTAACTGTCATTTCCAGACATTTGAATTGAAGATTAACAAGGCAAAGAGAGAACTAAATAAATCTCAGGGTTACATGTATGGAGAGCAATGATAATCAGCCTTGTTCCTTTCAAACTTCAGATTTAAATGTAGAACAATGCCATTTGAACGTACTGTAAGCCAGATGAGTGTTTGCCTGATTAAAAGGTAAAAAGTTCAATGGGTGAGGAAGAACAAAGACACTGGTGGATGAAATGTAATAAAAAACATTGCAAAATCTGGGCAAAGCATGTCCAGTCTCATAAACCTTGTTTATCAGACGCTTTTTAAAAATTGAGTTGTGAGTTGAGCAGTGGAAGAATTTGGGTATTAATTTTTAAGAGTGCTTCAGCTATTCTTTTTTTGTTTTTAAAAAGAATATAATGGTAATATTAAGAGCCACTGTCAACCAGCTTACTATATACAATACATTAATGGAAGAATGAAATTTGTTTCTTTTGCACTCATGACCTGTGTATTTTTTTCTGTTATAGAGTTTAAATCTTATTTGTTGCCTTTAGAGTTTGTCACACTCAAAGTAATTCATGGTCCAGAATTTGAGAAGATTCATGGCAGTATTAATAAAATGCACCTGGCCTTATACTCTATCAATATTCTATATTTTCATAAAGCAACAATGTTATGTCTGAATACTATCATTGGAAAAGGAAATTAATCAGAAAAAGTCAATGAAGTAACATGTATAGCAATATGAAGCAATGCACAATCTTAGAAATATACTTAGATTAAGTCTTAGATGAAAATGTTACAGTTGAATCTCCTCTGCTCAGGCAAAGGAGATCATTATGGATACAATTAAGAATAGACTTTCAGAAATTGGTAGAAACTACATTAACTCTTTTTACATTCTAAATATGCTACCTAAAACATGCTTGTCATTTTTTGAAGATATCTGCATTATTGGAATTACCTCTCATATCCTGCCTCACATTATCAAGTAACAGAATGGAATACATCTTGAATAAAACTTGAAATGGTAATGTCCATATATTTTCTATGATATATATTTTTCTATGATACAGAAACACTGTATTTTCACATTTCATATGGTTTGACAAACTGAATGTTAAGAACTGAGGGCTTGTTTCTGTAACTCGCATGCACAGGCTGAACAAACGAATGCAGGAAACCTGTAGAAAAGAAGCTTCATCAAAATTACGACAGTGTCTTTCTAAGTTTCTGAAATGTCAACATCACACTTCAGCGTAAAATACTGTGCACATAACCATAAGATATCAGTTATCTTTCATATTCATTTGATCCGGTATCATTCTTTATTACAATTAGAACTTTTTAAAATGGGTATTAAACTATGTTAAAATGTCCACTTTGGAAACCACATATTTGTACATATGTAGTAGTTAGCTATGGGAAAACTTGGGATTGGACAATTTTTCCTACCCCAGGTCTGTGCCACGAGCACCACTCTCCATATGAGAAATAACTCTCAGGTCTGGGTCTCTGAAATTGTTCTCAATACTCTGATAGCTTGACATGTTTCAACTATGAATGTGTGTATATCTCCAACAAACTGCAAAGCTGACAGCAATTTCTGAGGTTGAATTCTTATCCTCAGATCTTCTTGTTTGACTTGTATTCAGCCATGTATAGCTACATATGATATAGAATAAAATAAGAAAAAGAAACCTAAACTGGCCAATACCCTTTACCATTGTGCATTGTGTGTTAATAATTCTGGCTTTCATTAATTATATTTTAAATATAGTATTTTGAAAATGAGAAATTACCCTAAACTTTGTGATTAGGTAAGAAGTGAATATTGATGTATTGAAAAAAGAGCTGTTCTTTGATTTCTTGTTGAGAAATATTTTAATAATAATATTTTATAATAGATATTATAATACATTTCATTTATATATTTTATTACAGAAACTTCTAATATTAAAATACTACTCAGTCTTTTTTTTCCAGAAAGGAAAGTTTTTATGATCTTGCTGGGTTTTACAGTTTTTTAGTGTATTTCAATGAATCAGAATAATTTTGGTTTTCAGATTTACAGTTATCCATCACTTAGATGTTTATATGATATGATTATATTACTTGTTCATTTTTTATATACTTATCTCCCTTTGTGTTCAAAATGAGGCTTTAGTTTTAACAAGAAATGGATTACTCAGAGGTTTACTAATACTTATGTGTCTGGAGATGAAATAGGGATTTCATTTGTGAATCTCTTTTTCAGATCAGACCAGAGCAGATTATAATATTTTGACCTTTTGATTGTTGCACTAGGATTCAAATAGAAACAGTTATTCAAATTATTGAGACCCTCAGATATATATATTTGCAGGTCAGCTTGAATCCATTCCTGTCAGTTTTGAATCTGAATCAAATTTCAGAAACAGGGATAAGCTAGAATTTCATCTATTATTAACATAAATATCTGCCATCTTTACCTGATCAAGCTTCCTTGCTTGTTGAGAAATCAAACGGTTCTTACAAATTTCAGTGAATGATATTTGTCTAAATGTGGTACAGATCTTGAAAATTCAGTGGCATACCTATGGTTTGTACCTTTTATCTTTTAAATTCACAGTCTTGGGTGTTTTCTGTGAAAGAAATCAAAAACATTTGTTATCTTTCAAGCTCAGGCAAAAATTGCACTTTCTGAAGACAAACTAAAAATAAAATTTGGTTGAAATTGAAGCTACTAGTATGTACGCATTAAACACAAGACACACTCCCATCTTCTTGGAGCAGGGCAAGCGAAATCAGTGGTCAGCAAAGCCACATGCAGCTCTTACCCAGAAGGCAAACATTTAGTACTTTCATCAGTTTCCTTTTATCTGCCTCTCTCTGTCGGCACCACTCAGCTCAGCCTTCGATCTGATGAGAGGGCACTGGTGTCATGACAGAGAATGTGAGCTAATGAAAGTGTAAAGCTTTGGTTCAGCAGAGTAGAAAATTCCCATCTAGTGAGCAGAAACTGCAATCTGATATGATTGAGTTTTTAGCAGGCGTTGCTATTATGTGCTTAAAGGTCCAGGATGGTTAAATTTGTGATCTTCTAAACACTGAGTGTTTGATTTTTTTTTCTGCCTTTAATTATTGTTTTCTTCTAATTTATGAAGTTTTTTAACCCAACCATGTTCTAGACAACATGTTAATTTTATTATATAGCATAGCTCATTAAGTTACAAAAGTTTTAATTAATGATGCCACAGAAGTGAGACAAATCTCGATCCAAAGTCAAAAAGGATCAGAAACGGAATCAGAATGCCTAATAGTTTAAAATAAGGTTCAAATTCATATATGAACTTTGTAACAAAGGTTTATTGCTACAGTAAGCACACTTTTGGAGTGTAACATCTGGGCACACATCAAATTTGGATTCTCGTTTATGAGAACTTGCTTTGTATTAGCCTATCTCACTCCCAGACTTACTGTCTTACCTGACTGCCACATTAAATATTTCTGATATCAATTTGGTTATGTAGGTATTTGTTATTAAGCTCCCTAACATCTGTGTAAAACTGTAGAAAATCAAAAGAAAACAATTGTCCTGATAGTCTGGCCCACAAGAAGAAATAACAGATTTACTGCTTGCTATTTTATTGCTAATCATAGATCTTTCCTAAAATAGTTACTTTTGTGAACATTGTGGGAGGAATTCATGTGACCTGACTTAGTCCTATAAAATTGAGAATTCAAATGACTTATTCAAAGGTGTTTATTTAGATACTTGCAGAGGTGTTTCATTCCTTTATCTTAGACACTATGATAAGTCATTCCCAGGAAAAGTCTTTCTCTCCATTGACTACTATGAAGGAAGCCCAAGCTGCCAATTTTCACTAACGCCCAGCTTATGTTAAAGTTCAATCCAATTAATCGACCATCTCTCCCTCTTCAAGGATTGCGCTGACTGCTCATTCTCACTAGTTTGACATTTTGTTGCCAGTTTGGAACGCAGCTTATTTTGAACACCCTGAAGAAGGTGGAGAAGACATCTCCAGTGTGCAAACACCAATAGGTGAGACTGATACCTGATATACATTGACTTGAGAAAGAGTCAGCAAGGCTGGAGCAGACCCGGCACTTAAAGTATCTGCACAAAAAAAAAAAAATTTCTTGGGTGCTATAAAAAATAAAAAATAGAAATTATAGAAAATTTTATATCAGTCACTCATAGTTTTCTATTTTGCCAAAAAAGGGTATGCTTAGGATAAATTGTTCCCTTGAGATGACTGCCATTCCATGCATCATTACACAGGAAATGTGGGATTTTGAAAAACATTGATATTCTTGGCTAGCTTGCTGCTAGTGCTAGTTCTGTGTGAACCTTTGACTGTCAGCATTCATTTTGTAATTAGGAGGTATTTGGTGGTCTTAGCTCTGCAACATAATGCTTGATACTGATATTTTGGCTTTCAACATATAAGATCTCTTCTAAGGATCTACCTTGCATTGGTATTTGTCAGATACCTTATTCATACCAGAGCTTTATTTTTAAGAAATTAGTCATTGTAGGCTCTGAGCAATACTACTTTGTTCCAGCTGTGCATAACAGCTATTGTTTTTATCATAGAACTAGATTAATATAAATTAGACTTAGGGTTTCTGTTTCATTTTCATTTTCATTTTTTCCTTTCTTTAACAATTCTGCAACATTCACTAGAAACAAGTTACAGCAAGATTAAGATAAATGCTTTAGCAGCTCACAGGAATTAGAGTATGATGATGTATTTTTTATATATATTTATAATACTATTAGCACACTGTGTTTTTTCTAGGGAAACTAGTATTCAGATATTCAGAACTTGAAAATTACATTGCCAACTCCCCTATCAATGACAATGTGTGACTACGTTTCCTGATAATGATTCTAAGAATAAAAAATAACTGAGAATCATTTTGAATGGAAGGGTTTCAAATATTCAGGTTAACTTGTGATTAATTGTTTAGCATTTCTAACAAGTTTCAAGATTCACAGGAGGTTAAAATGAATCAGACAAGTTGTAGGATCTCAGTTAAGAAGTTTCTTAATAATTTTTTTAAATACTCATTCTCTTTGGTAACATGACTGTGGCAATAGGTCCAATTAACTATTTCAGTATAAAGCTCTGCTTTGAAACTGAAAAAGTCCAAATGATTAATTTAAAACATTCAACCGCAAATAATGACAAAATCCCCTACTGAGTTCAAGCTCTGGGTTATTTTGTATCGTGTGATTCAAAGAATAATACATGCGACACTGCAGTGTCAACAATGTGGCATCCATTAACACTGACGCAAATGTTTTTTGACAGGTGATAGTGTGCTTGAACTTTTTCACAGTGTTTCCACAAACGTGCAAAAGCACCAAGCAGACAGACAAATGCTATTCTGTTTACACTACCTTTTGCATTCCTGTTCATCGTGTACAATACAAATTCTGTTCCTTTACAGCTAACGTGAAAGATAAGAGGGTCACCACCAGGGCTACCTTCTGAAAGAGATGGTCTATGTTTTTTATCTTTTGTTCTGTTGTTGGTGGATGGTTGATATATTCCAGCTTTCTGTTTGATGATAAAAGATCCATCTGCTTTTTTATTGTTTGTTTGTTTATTTTAAATAGATTAAAAAAAAAAAAAAGGGGCAGATAAAGTTCACTTTATGCCAGTGGCAGACTAAGCATCCATTTCCTTATCCCTTTAGTAATGTCAACACACTTCTGTGGGTGGATAGTTTGGACACAGACATTATCCACTTATATACTTTTCATACAGTACTACAGTTCCAAAAGAATTAAAAAAATATAATTAAAATTGTCCAAACAAAACCCAAACCTCTGAAACATCAGCGGCCAGCACAGACTTGAGCTCTAAAGAATTAGAAAGGATTTTGTCTGAGAGAAGCCACAGAGAGAAGAGTAAATATTGTTTGATGCAAATCCGTTGCAGCTTGACACAGGATGGCAGACAGAAAAATATCTCTGAAAAACTGAAACCAAAATGCTGGGAGGTGCAATTAGCTAGCTTTCTGAATGGTATCCGCATAGGCAAACATCCTTCATCAGTGCAGTCTGATCGGTTACAGTGCTCTCCTTCACTGAAATTGTAAGCTCCTCCCTTCCAGCTCCAGCTCGGAAAAGGTGTTTATCGCTAAAAGGAAGTTGCTCATTGAGAGAAATCACTGCTATGTCTTCCACTGGTGCCCTTTGAACAGATTGTTAGGAATGATGCATTTTAAAATGTATTTTCTCAAAGTGGCATACATTTCTGTGACTACATGCATACTCTCTTTAGTCAGAGACAAAATGATAATATGTTAATTTGCAAATACTTGTCCGGTATACTGATGGCAAATATTTGTCACTTAATGTCAGAAGGAGTAATAGTAAGGATGTAAATACTAGGCCTGGAGTTTGTACCATGGATCTTGTCCATTATACAGCCTTGTTTCTGAAGCAACTCCTCTAAAATATGATACTCACATTCGATACTGAGGTGTTTTGTTATTACTATGTCAGATCACTTAATAATAATTGTGCTTTCCTCCAGTCATTCAAAATAGAATACATATAGTGAAAAAATGGCATATTATGTTGCATTTGTCATGCAGTGTACACTTACACTTGCCCAGGAAAGCCCGACTTCCTTTTTTAAAAAGAGCAATTATTAATGAGATCTTGATTGGAGACACTCTTAACTCACTGCAATTTGTACTTAGAAGACTACTTTCACACGTATAACTGGCAAAACATGGGTGCTGTTTCTTCCCTTCCTACCCTGAGTAATATTTTACCTGATACTTAATCCTGCTGACACCGGTGAGTGCTTCACACGAGTAAATGGTATTTAGAGTGTAGCTGCAAAAACTCGGTTAAAGTATGAAGAGTGTCGTGTGGTATAATGATATGTTTTACAATCGATAGGCATTTAAACTGACAGCTTCTTTTGTGGTGTGAAATTTTACCCAGCTCAAAGTCCAAAGACTATTGATTTATATCAGTAAGGTACAAGCTGTGGTGTTAATTCTCTCCTTGGTGTCTGTTTGTAACTTACTCTGTGATTAACAGATGCTTTTAAAGTACACTAAAACTGAAAACTGTACTTCTCTGTAAAGTGTATTCAGAAACTGTTGTGGACTCTTATTTCTTTCACCACCTTTGTAATTGCTACTGAATACTGTGAACTGCTGGTAAACTCAACAGAAAAAGATTTCCATGTTTAAAATCAAATGCACAAAATTGCTTTTTATAGTGTAAAATCTCTATCTGACGTCCCTGAATTCTAAGTCAGAAGTCTTTGGGGGGAAATTTAGTATATTTTTTAAAGGTCAAAATAAATGTATTTTAATTTGCAGCATGCTTTAGTCCAATCTAAACATTTCTTTCATGTCTGAATTTTCTCAGACTTTTAGCTCAGACTTTTGCAGATGCACCATAATTAATATGGCCTTCCAAATGAGACATAAAATATTATGTACTCTGTGTACTGCTGTTCCAGATAATAAAAACTTTGACATTTGCTAGATTCTGCATGCGCTCATTCTCATACAAACAAAAAGAAATCTCCATTGTAAAATGTTATCTGTTGGTTTGGTTTCTGTTCTCTTCCCTAGAACAGTTTATTCTGGAGCTTGTACACAAATCCTGCTGCGGATTTAATTGTATATTGTGCCAGAACTGAAATTAAAATGCTAGGATTTTTCTACCTGCCTTGAAATGAAAAAAAAACCTGCTATTGTAGAATATTATACAGAGTAGATATCCCATGTGATTCCAAAAAATTGCTTGGCAGGAATACAGATGGTAGCTAATTTTCTTACAAAAAATATTTCTTAAACACTGTATTTGAAAACGTAGGATTATTCCAAATATTGTTTTAGATATATTCTTATAGATCTTTATTTACCAACGTACCTAATAATAGTCTTTAGTACTCTGCTGAATGGGAATAAACTTAAATGCATGTGTAATTAGGTACTGAAATGGAACTGTAAGGAAAAAGTCTATCCTACTGGCTCAAAACTCTTATGAGCTGCTGATTGGTTTTGATACGAAGTGTGTGTTTCTCTTGGTATATCAGTGAAATTACAGTAATAAACTTACCACTCTTCTGCCCAATAGAGCAGGATACTGTAGCAGTTACACAAAAAGACCAGTAAGTATCTTTTACTTTTCTACACACTTACATATAATTGAAAATATTTAGGAAAACTTTATGACCTAGGATTTGAGAAGTGACATGAAGGTTTTTATTACAAAATATTTTTTTTCTTCAAAACCACTATTTACAATTAATTAATCCATCTAAAAACTGAGGGAATATGTATCAACATGATTAAAATAAGTCAGTTGTCACTGAATTTTCTCAAGTCTTGTGAAAAAGACAAAACCTTACTTTACTGAATACAGACACTGATTTATTGGAGGTCATTGTTGAGGTGGTATTGAGCTGCTTCTGCTTGTTTGTACATTGAAGATACCTGGGCTGTTTTGTCGCAAACATTGTCAGAACATGAAGATACTACATATAATCCATTTTCGGTTATATTTACATTAGCAATCAAATGGCAGAGCATTTTTCACTTACTTGATGTATTTTTCAAACTGGGCTCTTAATGAAATGAATAGGCACATAAGGGTGCTCTTAGGTAATTCTCAAAGTTTGAATTATTCTTATGTTTCTGCCTTGAAAAAAAAAGAAAGAAAAAAGAAAAAAAGAAAAAAAAAAGGAAAAAAAAAAAGAAAAAAAGGAAAAAAAAAAAAAAAAAGAAGAAACCCAAGCCAAACCAAACAGCATAAACATGAAAATAGCATTTCATTCCACCATTCTACTCATGGAAAAAAATGGAATAAACATGGAAAACTATGTAGTAGTCTTTATGAAAGATCCTCTTCTGTTAGAGCAATTGGAAAAAAATAATGATGATTTTGCAGGGAACAGTCAGAGGTAGAATGGTCAAGTCTTAACTCTGCCACTGAGAATCTGTCCTGTGTTGTGAATTTCAAAGGACACAACATTTTAAAATAACAGTGGGAGGACTTTTATCTCTGAAAAATGCAAAGTCTCAGAGAAAATGTCCTGTAGTTCTTGGGTACCTGATACTCTGCTCCTCTCTGGTGCATGTCTACTACTACACTTGGCATTCTCTGTATCCACCAGGGATATTAATTCATATTTAGTAAAATACATAGGGAACACTCCCCACAATAGGTTTACTGTATTAAAAACTCATCCTTTGTATGCTCCACGTAACAGGATGGAGGCATTGCAGAAATCCCACTCCTGGTTCACAGCTATGTAAACGCCAGAGAAAGTCTGCCTCTGAATGACCACGGTCCCTTGTCAGTGAAAGTTTCATGCATGCTTTCACATGTTATTGAGCGTCTGACACACTGTGTCAAGTTATACTTCTTGTTGTATTACAATACAGGTTGACATGATGCAGCAGACCACCCCACACATTTATGCACAGGACAAACGCATGACCAAAGTCAGGGGTGGGAGGGTATTTCCTGTTGTAATGACATTAGTAACAAATAAAAAATTTAAAACTCATTGGAGGGAACAAGTTCATGTTGCAACAGTAGTCTGAATTGTGTCAAATGGCTCTTAGAAAACCCCAGCCCCAAAAAGGAAAAATGTGTCTTGTTATCTGAGTTAACAGATGCAAGTGCATTTTGTTATGTCTCTTTGCATTAGGAAGCAGCCATTAAATAAAAGATTTCTAAAGCACCCTAGAGGGAATATACAAGGAAGTGTGCTTCAAATGCCCTCTGTGCTGTATTACTGCAAAGCTTGTTTCATACACAGTAACTTTTCTGCTTTCACATTCCCTGCAAGTGACACTGCAGTTGAAATGATTTAATGCTGAATTACTCGGTTCTGAAATAATAGACAGTATCCTTGTTCCCTAATGATAACATCATTGCCTGCAACAGATTCTTTACAACATATTAAACAGCACAAGTACCCTACACAGCTGTCAGCTGTTTTTTTCTGGATAGGTAACAATTATGGATTCTTAAGGTATATACAGTAAAAAGAAATAATAAAGCAAGCCACTAAATTACGAAAAATAAAACTGAACCATTCTTGTATTATCTTATTTTTCAGACTAGGTCACTGAGCACTGGAAATAAAATCTAATTATTCCCAGTTGAAAAGTTCAATGTCACTATTATGGTATGACCTACTTTCTAAAGCTCTGAAATTTTTGGCTGGGTGGATAATGGTTGAATGTATTTTTTTGCTATACAGGAGGCCCTTTGGATCATTTTTAATGTACCACAAAAATCTGAACATTCGCTTAAATAAATTGATGCTATTATTAGATGAATTTATGGAAAATTTAGGTGAAGCATGACAAGCAACAAAGTGGTACAATTATATAGGGATGGACTATGTATTTATGATTAGAATCAGATGCAAATTATGCTGTATAAATAACATAAAAGAGAAATAATATCTTTCAGGACTTATGCTGATTATTAAAATGAAGTAAATATAGCACTCACCATTAATTTCATAATAGGTATTTATGGACTTTGCATTTCAACATTTTTTATCTAATGACATTATTAATTTAAAATCTGATCTGTGCATGAATGTTTCCACTGCCCATTAGTTTTGTTTAGAAGTGAAGACATGTCATTGTGTGAAAAATGGGAGTTATTAGGAGTTTGTTGGACTGCTTCAGATAGCAACTATACAATTAAATTAAGTAACTGGCTGCTTTTCAATTTATTTTCCCCAGTGTCTTGACTGAAAATAGTCTTTGACCTGGTAAACTTAGCACATCATCCTCAGGCAGATATCCTAAAGAGCAGAAATATGAGCAAACGACAGACTGAAATGTCTTAAAAAGATGGGCTTTTTCATGTGACCAGTAGAGATGACGTGTAAGATAAATATGCCAAACACGGTAGTTATGTAAATAAGTGAATGCTGAGTTCTTAAAATAGAAATGTTTAAATTTATTTGCCTGCTTTTCTATGGAAAATAAATTTAAACTATTATGATTTTTGAGGGTGTAGAAGGGTGTGCTAACTGCTTTCAGAATCTCAGGTACCAAAAAAATTACTACAAATGTGGCTGAAGGAAAAAATTGGATGAATGAGGTTCACAGTGTATAGGGAGTACCATTAAAATATTTTTTGTCAATTAACTATGTGAATACACCTTTTTTGTTAATTGTATGAATGTAAACGAATTTCCTTCCAATTTACTCAAACCTCCTGTATATGCCTATGGCAGACATTGAACTTGATTAAGATTCAAAGAAATTTTAAGGACAAAAATTTCATCCAAGTGATTACTTGAAAACTACTTCTTTATGTGTTCATTATTTGAGACAAAGAATCACATGGATCATAGTATCAAATGTTTGTAATGAAGATGTAATACGTGTAATGTGTTAAAAATGTGATTGATATCATATTCATAAATTAAGCCTTTCCACAAATTAGTTCTGATGTTCAAGACCTTTGGTTTTTACGTAATTATATTCTATGTTCAGAATTTTATTCCCCTTCTTAGAGGAGAAAAAATTGTGCACTTGCAGCCCAGAAAGGTAATCATAGCCTGGGCTGCATCAAAAGAAGTGTGGCTAGCAGGTCAAGGGAAGTGATTCTCCCCCCTAATCTGCTCTGGTGAGACCCCACCTGGAGGACTGTGTCCACCTCTGGAGTCCTCAGTACAGGAAAGACATGGACCTGTTAGAGCGGTTCCAGAGGAGAGTCATGAAAATGATCAGAGGTCTGGACCACCTCTCTGATGAAGAAAGGCTAAGGTTTTTTATGATGAGGCTGGTGGGACACTGGAACAGGTTGGCCTGAGAAGTTGTGGATGCTGCATCATTGAAACTGTTCAAGATAAGGTTAGATGGAGCTTTGATGGCAGGGAGGGTGGACTACATGATCTTTAAAGGTCCTTCCAACCCAAACCATTCCATGATTCTATCATTTTTCTACTTATAACTGCCAGCAATTTTTTGTCAGAAAATATTAAAAGCAATAGAGAAGAGATACAAAATCAAGGCTATGTAAATAAACTACATAGTATTTCTTATCACAGGTTTGTGCTTCTGGTTTTTGACTGGGAGACAGGAAATGTTTGTACAAGAGAAAATTAAGAATAACCAGTGAGTAGTGAATAATGTACTCCTATTTTTTTTCTAAAAAAAAATTTAAAGTATATTTTGAATGTTTTCACAAATGAAACTTTATTTGAATGATTACATGATTATAATGAATGACTATAAAATACAAAACAGTATAATCCAACAAAATATAGACCGAAGTCATAGAATCATGGAATGGTTTGGGTTAGAAGGGACCTTTAAAGGCCATCTGGTCTAGCCCCCCCAGCCATGGGCAGGGACATCTTTCACTAGATCAGATTACTTACTCAAAGCCCATCCTACCTGACTTTGAATACTTCCAGTAATGGGGCATAACATACTTTCCATCATAAAGAAGTTTATTATAATCTGGAAAATTAATTTTGTCTGGGCTGAACTACTCTGTCCTTGGCAAACACGTTATTTAAGGGGCAAATATTTTCATTTCGCAAAAAGAATGTTTCACTGAGAATAAAGTTAAAGAATATTTTGGCTTGTGTACATAAAAATAAATAAACTGTGTTTGAATTTAATATACCCTTAACTCCTTCATGATTCGTGGAAGAAATCTGAACTTGTTAAAGGTATTTGTGGAGTCCTTCAATCATAAGCCTTAATAAACTACAGATCCTGAAAACAGTCTCCTGAGGACGATTTCCATGTTATCAGTTATCTTTGGTTTTAATCTAACATTTTACTCTAATGTTCGGGCTGTTTCCCATGATCACCTAACTTGATCCTTCTTATTATTTCCAGTTATATTAGAATGAAGTGAGAAAAAGGGAGAGGAAAAAGTATCACAAAAAACTCTCATTGAGGAAGTACGTTTCATCGGTAGGCAGATTTCAGTCTTCAGATGTTATTTATCAAGTAATCTTCAAATAATTAAATAATTTTTTATTTCAAGTTCCACGTCTTCATATCTAAGTCATAATATATATGTAACTATAACTATGCTACAACTATAGCTATATAGCTATAATGATCACTGTACCAATAATAAGATGGCGGATACTGTCCATTGAGACTAATAAAAAAACATGCACAAATTAGTTCATAACAAATAAATTTGCAGCTCAGTTCTCATGTTTAAAATCTTTTTTTTTTATTATTATTTTTATTTAGGTACATACTCTATTGAACTCTTTTCTATTTATATAAGGAAAAAAATACATTCCAGCCTAGTCTGCTAGCAAGATTTTCAGCAGAACTTAACACCCATAGACAAGGAATACAAAAACCTAAGTAGACCAAAATCCATCAAGTATTAGTTTTTGCACTTAAAAAAATATGTGTCATTGTATAAATTATCATAATTCTATTGAGTGTCTAATTATTTGGCTAATATTCTCTGTTTCAGGTGGGTGTGTGTACGTATGCTGTTCCCTGTAACTGTGTTACGAGCCATGAGGTTTGAGCCTGGAACTAAAACCTGTCTTTGAATCATCTGAAAGACGTCTACAGACAATCACTTTAAACCACAGAAATAGCCAAAATAACAGCTTGAAGCTAGACTGTGAGAGCTGCAATATATTTTTCATTCTTTTTGTAGTGAATGTTGTCAATATTGTTATAATCAATAAATGACAACTTTGTACAATCAACTTTATCACAGCTACCTCTGGTGTCAGAACAAGTTACATATGTCTTTAGATATTAAAGACACTATCTATTTGATTAATTTTATTTAAAAAATTATTAATCCCTACTTTCCCAAGTTTTAATTAGGTGTTATATTTCTGAAATGAGATACTTTGATTACTACATATTTTGTAATGAAATGCACTTTTAATTCCTTGTTTTATATTTTGAGTGACATAATTATGTAGAGAGCAAATGTGCTGGTACCAAATGTCCCCTACAAAGACTACATCTCTACAAAGAATTCATTTTAAGTCTACGACTGAAAAGCAACAATTCTTCCCTCTGTTTTCTCCTCTTCTCTTCTGCTTTTGGGCAGATGTTAGACTCTTTGTACAGAAGTTTGCACATAGTGACACACTACTACTGTTGTTGCAATAAATAAGTGTATATATTTTTGTATATTTTTTTTTTATACTTCCTCAGAAAAATTTGGTATTACTGAAGTCATACATCACAATCCAACAAATTAATTTTTCTGTGACAAATTTTGACTAGAAGTTGACTATGGTTAATAGCAAGGCGACTTTTTTTCTATAAGATAAAGTTTGTGTTTTAATAAAGAAAGTAACATCAGGAAACTTATTTGTGTCTTTGAATTGATCTTTCTATTGAAAAGGTTAAGATGTTATCTATAAGAAATTTGCTTTTAGTAGGCAGCATTTGTTATTTTAAATCAGGAAAAATGGTAAGTTTTCATGACAGTATCCAAAA
This sequence comes from Platalea leucorodia, assembly GCF_965183815.1. Taxonomy (NCBI): domain Eukaryota; kingdom Metazoa; phylum Chordata; class Aves; order Pelecaniformes; family Threskiornithidae; genus Platalea; species Platalea leucorodia. The sequence goes on from NC_138824.1 coordinate 61,075,220, forward strand.
AATGTTAAAGCAGAGTAAAATCAGTAGCATGCACTAATCATAGCATGGGGTCAAGAGATAACAAATGTAAATGCAAAATCTGTTGGACTACTTACTACAAGAAATTTGTGGAGATGAGAAAAGAAACAGGAGCTTGATGAGTTCCTCCTTTTTCTGTAAAAGCTGAGTAGGAGAAAAATGAAAGGATTTTTTTTATTATAATTTTTTAAAATGCTTTTTCTCAAGCACTGTTGCAAGCTAAATCCCTCCTTCTATCTGCATTTCTACATCATTGACTGCAATAAGAAGTGAGGAGGTATACAATATATTTTTGTTGATTTCCTCTTTTCCTAGTCGTTTTGGTTTATTTGGAATTGTTTAATCATTATTGATTTTCTTTTGAAAGATGATTTCCCTATAGAATTTCTATCTAGGAGTCATTGAACCAGCCTTGACAGTGGAAAGCATTGGACCAGTGTCTGAAGAAAGTACTAGTTGATCTTGTTGATTGAATATCAACATAGACATAGATATGTTCCATAGGCTTCTTTTGCCTTGCCTTGTATGTCTTAATTTGTAACACAGATTGTGCTTGCTCAGTAATTTACTTTTTAAATCATTGAAAAGTTAAATGTTGTAATATCAAAGATTAATTTGAAAAGGCAGACTCTATGCAACTAAAAATTTGACATTAAAAAAAAGGAAAAATAGTGAATTAGAAATCCTTGTCTTGGATTTTTAGTTGAGAAAGTATTTCAGTCCCATGTACCATTTGAAAGCATTTTATGCTGTTAATTTTTTCTTATTATGTTTAGAAGAAGGCTTAAATGAAAAATATGCTAGTATTATGATTCCTTTTTCAGGGAAAAAAGAGTTAAATTCGAACTTTGTTTCATTATTATGAACATGTCTGATTTTTTAGCTTCTTCACTTTCACTTAATAGTAATGGAAGTTTGGGTAGAAAGTTTAGGTTTTGTACCAGATTTTAACATACGTATACAGAAAATAAGTAATATTTCACACAGAATGTTTTGTTTTGTCTGGATATTGAAAAAGTAACTCACTGTTGAAGTTTTAATTGTTATTTTTGATGAATTATTTTCAATTAAATGAGATACCAAAGTTGTGAGTTTTTTGCCGAAATAATAAAGTCCATTCATAGACCAAGGGACTATATTTGTTTCTTGAAAGTGATGGCAGGTGAAGCTGTCACATGAAAATTCCAGTCTTCATTTTCCAGAAGATCAAACTGACTCTGATGAGGATATAGAGCTGTAAAAACAAAAAAATCTTATTTCCTGTAGTTATAATTGTTTGCCTATTTGTGTTTCTTGTCTCTTTGATTCAACAGTCATTGACATATAAATAAGAAGAAATGGCTTGTTGTTTACCATTGTACATAAGAATTATTTATCCAAAAATTTAGCCTAGATAATTCAGAATGGGCTTCATTATGGTCTGTTTATCTGAATTGCATCAACAACTGTCAGGCCAATAAGGTAATATAACAATTGAGATGGTTATAAATTGTATATTTAATATTTTTGTATGAATATACACTTACAGTTCCTACTATTTATGAATTTATTTTTCCTTTATTTTAACACTAATTTTGCTACATCTCTCGTCCTGAGTTACTTGCCATCTTGAATCATGAATCATCACATTGTGCATTGAAGTTCTCTGTTGCTATAAATTTTGACATGCAATTGCAACCTGCCAGTCCAGTGCTGTTACTCTGACAGTTTTACTGATCATCTCAGTTTTACTGAGATGTCATCAACTGTGAAAATAAAAGGATTAGGAAGTTGTTACATGTATTTTAGGTATTGTGGTTTTTTTGGTCTTGCTTTCTCTTTCATCTGTTCTGTATTTTCCTTTTCTACTTGAGAACTTAAGGTATTATAACTTTAGGAGATATCGGAGAAAATGAATACAGAATATTACTCAAAGTATTACCATCTGCAATTACTAATGGAAAAATATTTTGGCATCCAGATGATATTCAAACAGTAAGGTTCTTCAAGCCTGATTTTACTATAATACGGGTCTTTTTAAAGTGAATCATTACTCAGTGATCAAAATACTGGGAGATCCCTTCATTCTAGAGAATTTTTCATAAGATGAAAAGCAAGATAATTAAAAAAAAAAAAGCAAACCTTCAGTCTCTTCCCTGAAGAGATTGAATTTTAAGGATACATACATATATGTAACAAGATGTTTCATTTTTACAAAAAGTATTTAATGCTTTATGTTATAGCAAAGTTGAAATAGTAGACAAAATGGCATAGTGATGCAAAATACAGTGGGTTTCTCAGTTTCCTAAGGGAAGGAATTACTGAAGATTGTGGAGGAAAATATCATGCACATGTTTCTTAAAAGTATGTGAGTGTAGGTAGAGTTTTTATTATGTTTTATTAATGTTTTATTAAAAAGGTTTCTTCATCCCTATAGTATAGAGTTGTGCCCCTCTTCTGGAAATGTTTTCATTAGGGCAGAATTTTAGTGGCCAGAGTTTACAAGAAAACTTTAATTTTTGGGAGTGGTCCAGTGCAAAATTGAAACTGAAACATTTCCCACATCTGTCTTAGGCTATTGACTATGTAGAAGTGGGTGTTGCAGAACAATTTAACCATGAATTTTGAAGCTTTTGCCAAATCAAAATCTTATTTTCCATTCATGCAAAAGAAATGATTCTAAAAGCTGCTTCTATGGATCTTGAACAAGTCACCTCAAGTCTTTTGGTATTACAGCTTTTTAACCTTCATTGGCTACATCTATACCCATGAGCGTAAGCAAATGTCATTAGGAACTGGAACTCATGTGGCTATAATTTTATTTGTTAAAAGTATTCCCAACATGATTCTACCATGTTTAAATTAACACACTCCAAAATAATACCCTTGCATGGTTTGAAAATTTGCACGAACCATGTATCAAGCCATTCAGTTTTGGATGGGAAAAGATTTTAATCATGAGGACAAAGTCCATTCTGTACCAACTGGCAAGTTTAATTTATGAACACAAATCTGGCTGCCTGGGCTGTTCTATGAATTTGTCTACAGTTTGTACCTATTTTTGAGCCCTTTTTTTCGATTTTTGCATAATTTCTTTAAAGCATGGATGTCAAAACATGATATAATATTGTGCTAATGGTTTTACTAATACTGTTGTGGATTAGGATTTCCTAGTGAAATGGAAAGCCAAGCAGAGAGGAGGCTGCATCCTATAGCTTCCTGCAACCATTATCAGCCAGTGCAGTGCATATAATTCAGGTCATGTGAAGCAGTGACTGCTTTCCCGCTCCATTAAGTTGAAAATGCTCTGTCGGTTTCTTAGCTGTGTACTTCACAGATTTCATTTGCTTCTTAAGTTACCACAGCAGATTCTAAATTATTTTTTCCATTATCATTGCCCAATCTCTATCCTTATCCCTTCTAGTATCTTTAAATGTCAGTATAATCCACGATTTGCTCTTTGTCTTACTTCAGGGTAGCAAAGATGAGTGGGCTACAGATGTGAAAATGAGGTAATGTTCTGAAGGACTAATTAGTTTTGAAGGCAGATGAGAATGGGAATGTTTAATAGAAAAATTATGAGTAAAAAAAGGGGAGCAGTGGAAAAAAAAACATTCCCATAAATTGAAATCCTGACTTGATCAAAGTAAGTATTAGAACTTCCTCTGCCTTCATCAGGGCCAGGATTTCACTTATCTATCTTGTCTATTTAACATTTTCTAAAACCAAAGAGCAACCCTGAGTTCAAGCCAGCAGGAAACATGCTGATATAAATATGAATATGGTTTTAATTAGAGACAAGAGAATAATGGACCTTTTTTTTTTTTTTTCTGGTAGCTGAGTTGAACATTCAGGAAACAATAGAAAAAGCCTCTTTTTTTTTTTTTTTTTACTTTTTAAATTTCACACTGGCAGTTATATATACTTATTTTGCCCTCTTCTATTTTGTTATACTTTGCCTTATAAAAACATGCTTAATTTTAAAATAAAAGGCAATAAAAAAACCCATAACCTGTTGAAACAAAGTTCTAACCCTTCTAAAAAATAAGCATGAAAACATGGAATGGGAGATGTTTTCTAAACTTTTTTCTTGCTTATTGTGTAGCTGAAACTTTTTATTTAGCCTTTTGCATCTGTCCCAGCGGGGTATCAGGATGAGCCTGAACTGTGTTTGGCGCACTTTCAGAACAGTTTCAGGTTCCTTATACTCTAAGGTAGAGTCATAAACCTACAGGTAAGAGAAACAAATAGCATCAGTTTTATTATAAGAAAAAAGTTTATACATTTTTCCTCCTGACATTCTGGGGATGAAAGCTACCTTTTTGGGGCAGATGGCATTTGTGTATTATTTTGCTATTTCCTCTTAACCATGAAGTATCACTGTTTCCATTTGGTATTGATTTCGCCATTACAGTATTTAAATTCTTTTTTGTCTTGGGGCCTTTGACACTTCTCTGCTTGAGAAAGACTTTTCTGAAGGAAAGTTCTCATTTAGCATGCAGCCTTGTGCATATGACATTTAAAGATTAAAGAAGTCATTCCCATATGCAAGGGAGAAATGGCCACACTTTAAGCTATGCACTCAACGAGCAATCCTAGATTGCTCCCAGGGTTCTTGGGGTAGAGGGAGTCCCAGGGGTGTGGGCAGGGACAGGGAGGTCCCTTAGTGCCCTCAGGGCCGGACACAAAGTACAACACAGCTTTTTGCCCTTGGCTCAGTTTTACTGAGAAAGTTGTTATTTTGTGAGAAAGCAGGTGAGATAAAGCAATGCAAGATGAGTAAGAACCCAAACAGAAGCACATCTGTTGAGGGGGAGCCGACCCAAAGGTAGAAGAGGAAAAGCTCTGCACTGAAAAGTTGTAAAGGTCTAAGGAAAATGGCATCAGAAGATGGTAAATCAGAAACATCAAGGGTCAGCTGCTCCAAGGATCAGTGGTGGCTGACCTGCTCTCACTAGGCTGGAAACTGGTTAGCTTGCAAAAATTCATCAGGTTATCCACATCAGGTGTAGCAAGCATGTAATTTTTAACTTTAAAGCCCATTAGTCCCAGCTGTTGTGTGTGTTAATCAATAAATAATTGCTTTGTATGCCTGAATAGTGCATATCATGCTCACGGGGTCTTGGTCTGTGTGGTAGGAGAAACTGAAACAAGAGTGACCTAGAGAGCAAAATGTATTTTATGTACAAAACTGATTGCATATCATGTATGAAACTTCCTTGGGGTGTGACAATGCTTTCTATCTCTATTTCACTGAGCAGCTCTGAGAGCTTGTCTCTGAAGTTAGATCCTGCTTGTTATCCTTATCAAAGTATACCTCACTGGAGGACTTTGACCTCTACTTTTGTAGGCAGAATTGTAAAGGTATGTAAATGGCAATAATAACAAATAAAATACAGTGATAACCAAATTCTCCTGGGCAAAAGAAAGATTTTTCAAATGGAAAATGGAGATCCCTGCCTGAGCAATGTAAATTACTTTTTTATTTCTCTTTCCTCCTATCCCCCTGCCCCCCAGCCTGCAAAAGACTCATGTACCTATCAAGAATATCAGAAAAATAATACAGTTTCACATCCTATCACAACCGCTTTGAACACAATGAATGAATCATTCGAGTTATATGTCATTTGGGTGTTAAATAACATTCATCAGAAGGATTTGTCACATTGGTCTGAGAGAGCAGAAGGTAAGGTCTCCTCCTATTTGTGATGTACAGGGACTGAATATTAATTGGTGACATCACAGACTTCTGTTGCCAACACATATCTCCTTGTAATTCAGCTTTGTTTAGCCAAGTGTTTGCTTTACACATCCTTTATCCATGACTGTGGGCAAACATTTCACGTTTGAAAACAGTATCTCCATTTTTATCGTGTCTAGTGGCAAAATGGACCACTTTTATTTGTAGTATCTGCACTTCCAGAAGCACATTTAAATGATAAAATGGCTTTATCATAACAGCTTTTTGAGGATTTAGTGATTGATTTCTGAAGATAGACATCTGGATTCTAAGACAGGAAAAAGTCCAGGTGTCATGTTTAATGCAGTTGCAGAAATTTGAAGGCTGAAACTGTGATGTCTAAACTAAAACAATAACCCATCAATCCCTAGCCATTTTCTTTTTGGAATATATTTCATATTTATAGATAAAAAGCTGTTATTTTCTCAGCTGAATTTAAATGGTCACAGTTAAAAGGGCTTCTGGCTGATAGTTATCAGGAAAATTAGGTAACAAATACAGTAGTTTTAAATTGCAAAAAGATATGGGTACTGCAGCAAAGAATCATCTTTTTCTCCTTTTTTTTTCTCTGGCTGTGGCTGTCAACTATTTGAGGGCCTTTGGACTGCCATTGGTACTGAAAAACTATTCATTTTGAATAAATATATTATCAGAAAAAATAGTTCAGAAGGTGAACACAATCTCTAGGTATCTGACTGAGGCTGAGGAGAGAGCATAAAACCAGTCAATGGTTTGCCCACTATGTTTAATTCTACTGAAGCCATGGTGCACAGTGGAGTTCTGTGCTGGCAAAGACTATTGTGAAAGCACAGAGTTGATCTCCATAAAACTGTGACACACTTAGATAAACAGGTTTTCATACTGAATCACTGTGATTAAAATAGCAAATTTTTTTTTTTTAAATGGTTATTAAACTGCTGGTGTGGTTTTTTTTTTCAGAGGAAAATAAATAAAAAGGCTAAGCCTTCACTAGGTTAAGGACTAACATTACCTGACATAGGTTAATCTCCTAGGTTCCTTCTATGGCAAATAAAAGGTGATTTACAGCACCTAAACTTAGTCTTTTCCTTTGAATGTGCCTCCGAGGGAGCCTCTATTGACTCTAAAATGAAGCTAGTACTAAGCTTTGAAATACCACCTCAAAGTGCGTGTTTCATCAGCATTTTGACTTATGTCCTCTTTGCTGAAAAGAGTTTTGAGAAAATCTAGAAAAAGGCCTATTAGAAAGCCATACAATAAGCTGAGCTCAGCTTTTGTTTTCGTCCTATTCCAGGTTGTAACAGCTTTTATTCTATTGATTTTTCCTAATTAGTTTTGGCTTTATCTTACGCACATTGAAGGCCATGTCAGCATTAATACTTAACATCTTCCAGCACTGATGGTAGGCATTCTGTTAGTGCAGACTGGGAAGCCATGGTTGCCAATGTTTAAATATCAGTACATTCAAGTCCCATCTTATTTGGGTCCAATGATGTGAGGACAGAAGTTCCATCACCTACCTGTACTGTTCCTTCTGGTATGTCTGTTGGTAGCAAAAAAATCAAAATGCTATGATAAATCTTGTTTAATGGTGAGAAAATGTGCAATTCCAAGGGCTGTGTGAAAAAGGAACTACTTATATTTTATTAATGAAGAATTAAAAAGATACAAATATCAACAACCCAGACTCAGATGGCAGAAGCTATTGTTAGAAAACTGAAAAAAAAAAGGAATTAAATCCAGTAGAACAGAACAGATTTTCTCAAGCAACACATTTTTAAACGCAAATTTATGCAGAAGGGAGACTAGCTAATCATTACTGGTAGTGTGTTCTTTAACCCAGCAGAAAAACATGTAAGGTGGGTTGTTTTGGTTCTTTTTTTTTTTTTTTTTTTTTCTTTGCTTGCTAAAAGAATCACTTCTCTTGGTGCCAGGAGGTTCTGAAGGATAAATATCAAATCTCAATGGAATGGCTCAATGAATGGAGGGGGCCATTAGGTGTCTCTGGTACATAAAACATCTGTTGCCTAAGGGAGAAAGTAGATATCAGCTCTGAGATTTTATATATATATATATATATCTTAACCACTGTATTTCTCTCATATAGTTTTGCCCAGTTATGTTTAGTACATCTGAATAAGTGTTCTAAAATATTTTATTGATGTAGTCTACAATTAACAGCAATTTTCTTTCCTGGGTGAAAAATTACTTGTTGGGATAGGTCTAACACATCAAAAACTTTCTTTTTAACATGACCTACTTCACATAATTTGTTTGGGATATCCTTATTTAGTGCAAATCTACCAGCCACGTGTATCCCTGGGTGAAACCAGAGTGAGTGACCAATAAGCAGGATCTATGCTATGTAACATCTGGGATTTTATTTAGCTTTTTCCCCCTTGTAAGTATGGCACCATTGTCATAAACCTTTCTACGAGGTGATACTTTGGTTTCCCTTGAGTGAATGTGTATGGGAATACATGCATGTGTGTGACTGCATTAATGAGTCATATGAAAGAACAAAAGCATTTGGAGCTAAATCTCAAAAGGTGTAAACCAGCAAAATTCCATGGAGGCTAATGGCGATTTATTGAGGCATACACCTGAGGTTTTATCAGCAGAAAATTTCTAAATCCTTTAGTATGTCTGTATCCCCACCTTCCTGAATTACACTAGATATAATTAAGGCATGGCCAATAGATTAATACATCCCTAAAGATATTACTATTGGTTTTAATAATTTCCATGGTGATAACTGTGGATTAATCACTACCTAGCTTAAAGTATTAAAAATGGCTTTATAGAAAAGTAGACCAAAATTATTCATTACGTTTGTGGTTTATGAAGTGAGGAAAGAACACTAACAATTACAGTGAACTCATTAAAATACAATGGTAAATACATTATAAGCTAAATTTGGTTGTCAAAATGTTTCAGATTTTATAACTTTGTTTTATTTAAGGTACCATAAAACCACTTAATGGAAATCCTGTAGTTTGATGAAACTCCCAGGAGTTTTCTTTTCTCAGATTAATTTTAGACAGATAAAATAGTTTATGGAACATTACAAGTGACATTAAAGGGCATTACTAGTGTAAAAAATATTTTCTTTTTGAAACAGAGCAGAACGAGATATTTTTTATTGTATGTTAATTCCTGTCTCTTTTTTTAATACTGATAAATGGTATGTAATGCTACAGAAATGTTCATTCTACAAATATCATTGCATGCTAAACAGACAGAAATATCCCCTGAGCAAAGAAGCATTGTCAAGTTCAGATAAAACAAAATATTTTCTTTACTGGAAATAACATCAGTTGCTCTTTTATAGGGGTAAGTAGCAGATTCAAAGCTATATTCTATTGCATAGCAAAATGACAGTATGCGGCTTTTCGACGTAGCAAAATATATAAGAATTCAGGAAAGCTTATGAAGAAAATATATTCATTTGAATTGCTGATAATTGTAGTGGTTCAATAAATACTAGCAATGCAATGAGCTTTATGCTGAATGAAGACAGAGGCTATGTAGAAATGGAAACCCAATTTTTTTGGAAGTAGTGCGGATAAGGTTCAAAGTTGTTGAAAAATTAGACCTCTGTCTGCATATCATAAATCCTGAAAACACTGCAGAACAGTACATTTTACATTTTTTTCCCATCCTTTCTGTTCACATTAAATGTACTGCACATAGAAGGAAAATGGAATTTATGGAACTCCATGTTAAAACAGTAAAATTCTGAAAATCATAGGAGAAATTAGTTGGTAGAGATTGCTGGGTTTAGAACACCAGGATTAACACTCTTTTGAATGAAAATCGGTGGCACAACAAACAGAAACACTGATGGAAACAACATAGGCTTTATAGCCCTCCCTCCCCAAACGGCACCTAGTACATGGGAGGCCTCAAGGCTGACAGGGCTTTGGATGGAAGCCACCAGGGCTGAGGCTTGGGTGATGCAGATGCAGGCAGCACCAGTGTCTCCCTGGGGCTGGGGTGGTGGTGTGGAGCTGGTAGGAGGTGAGCACTGGTAGGAGGTGAGCACTGGTGGAAGCCTGGAGGCCCCAGGGAAGGTTGCTGCTGGAGGAGGTGTGTTCCATGTATGAACTCGTGTGTTCTAGAAAGAGGGGTGGGAGTGCAAATGGAAAACCTGTTCATTCTCCAATAAAGTAAGGTCTGTGTTTGCCACTGGAATTTAGGATTTGCTTTTAGAAAGTAATTAGTCCTACACCAGTGTGGTACAGGGTACTTTTAGTTAATTACTTTCAGAGGGCAAATGTCAACATGCTAGTGGTGACTGCTCTATGTCCTTTTGGCCACTATGAGGAAGACAAATGGGTTCTTACCTCATACTTTTGGAAGTTACTAAACTGCAGTAAAACTGTGAAACCACAAAATCACTAGTGATACTTACATTGTCCAAATGAAAAGGAACATTTCCTCATCACTCCCACAGAAACAATGTGCTTGCATGTGTTTTAATAGGATTTTTGAGCTGTTGACTTAACTGTTTTTATTTTTTTTCAATTTTGGTTACTTGTTATTCCTAGTTGCACTGTCTGTAATAATAGAAATCTTTCTTTAAAAACAATACAATTTACAAGTCAGAGAAAAGAAAATGAAGAAAAGAGAAGATGGTGGTGCATAATTACCCAAACATAATTGGAGAACACAATAGACATATTGGTTGCAGGTGGCTGACAGTAAGATAGCTAAGAGAAAGTAAACATTATTAACAAAGTTTCAATTATTAAGTCTTGCATGTGAAATTAGTATGTGACAAAAGGATCACAAACTAAAGAATTAACATGAAAAAACTAAATAGAGTAACCAACATGTTGCTGTGTTTTGTATTATCGAAGGCTTTTTGTGACAAGGCTTTCTCACATTCGACTAAGGCTGCCCGATCCAGCCTGAGAGTCCCTTAGCCAGCCTTGCAGAGAGGCTCGCAGAATCTGAAAGAGTCTATCAGAGATCAATGAGATGCACAAAAGAGGTCAGCATTGATAAATGCTCATTTATACCCACCTGGAAAGCAGAGATAAGGTGATAGACTGTAACCTAAAACTAACGCTTTGTCTTAGTGGTTCTTGTTCACAAAAATGTGTAGAGCTGTTGGCCTCCTTCTCCCAGACTTCTCTGCTTTAAAACCGCTGGTGGATGCCTTGCCTTGCTGGTATAGGCTCATTTTAAAGGTTTATATTTTATAGAGCCTGTGTCAAAGTCTATGGAGTCTATGAGCCTTCTGATGTCAAATAGGCCCACACAGAAACTGATTTGGGAAAGACCAATGTATTTCAGCTGTTTGGAATGAGTTTTGGCTAGCAACATACTTTTTTTTTCTCTTCCAGCTAGCAGGCCAAGGTACGTATGGTGGATATTTGCAAAATTCATTGCATTGCATCTTTCAGCCTATGTAAAGGACACTGTAACATGCACAGCCACCTCAGCTAGCCCATCTCATACTGTGCTGGGAAAGGAATGAGCAGAAAACACAGTTCAAAGACAAGAAACCAGTGATGACAGGCAACAAACAGTCCAGCCACCTCTTGTAGCACTTTTGCATGGACTCAGTGCCAAGCAAAGCCAATTACACCACTACCTGACCTGAACTGGTAAGGCTGAAAGGTACTATGCTTCCTGGCCTTGATTTCCATGTGGACTTACTTATGTGAGACTGTATGCTACTCTGAGGGGTAAGCACCTCCACGCTCCACTGCAGAGGACAAATGTGCCCCTAGGTACACGTGGTTCTCAAGATCACAGCTGACCATTTCACAGTGTTTATTCTATTTGTTAATAGAACATCAGGCTGTTAGAAGAACCCGCTTGACAGCCCCCAAGTCACTCATGGGGCTCAGTACAAAGGGACCATGGTCTTGTGAGTCTGTAATAAAGCATGAAGCTGGCATGGTGGTCTCGCACCACACACTAAATTATTTCCAGGAAGAAGGATAACTTTTATTAATTATTATAACATAATTGTCAAGTGCTATTGAAAACCCCACATTTTCTATAAAACTGCATGATAAAAAAAGAAATTGGAATGCGTCTCCTTCTTACCACTGAGATTATTTTTAATATCTTATTATTTCTCCTATTTAGAAGATTTTGAACAGCTGTATGAGGCAATTTGAATCAGTTGAAACATAATGTTTGGCCAAATTTCATTAAAAGGGATTATAAAAATAAAAGAAAATCTCTTTCCAATATTTGGAAAGTGTGGGCTAATTCCCAAAACGTGTTGAAAAAAGAGGTAGATGTGCTTATTGTAGGTTTGTTTCCTGAAATGAGATCTACATTTGTAATTGATTTGCCTGCTTCAGGGTTTACATAAAATAGAATAGATTTTGCATAACAGATTATAAGGGCTTATATGCATAGCAGCATATTGACAATCGTATTTGAAATTACTATACATTTAGGGTTTTTTTGAAATAATGGAGTGATTGCAATTTTCTTTTTCTTTATCGATGAAACAACATTAAGGAAAAATATTCTCTTGTGATGAGCTATGATTGAACCCTCAGTGTCCTTGATCCTTTTTTTCTGATCTTGACTCCTGCTAATCTCATTTTGCAGAAAAAGCTTACTGTAAATCAAGGTGTGCTCAGGCTGACTGTTGTGTGAATGCTAAATTTGTTGATATTTGAGTTACTATGTAAAGAAAGTGAAGTTAACATAGAAATACTTTCTGCATTTATTGAAAACCACAAACCTTAAAGTCTAACAAAAGTTAGAGAGACTAAAGTTTTCACATATCAGGAACCATAGACACTAAAGTTTTATATTGTATGAATGAAGAATGAAAAAATTTCGCTTGTTTCTGCAGACCAGACTTAGTACTCTGAATTAAATGTGAATAATGATTACAAAATTCAAATACAATAAAATGCAGAACATGCAGGTTACTGAAAGTGATAAATGTATGTAAGTTCCTGAATAATTCGGGAAGGTATTGTTAGAAGCAGGTAAGAAGAAGGATGTAGCTCACTCAGGGATTTACACGGAATGTCAGTTTCTGAGCACACTGTTAGAACTCTACTCAGATTTTGCTGAATCTCAATGCAGCAAGCACTAGACACTTTTATGTTACTTTGAATGTCCTAAACATTTTTTTGTAATGGTGTAGCTTATGTTGTCCAGTAATAACTAATGAACATGTAGAAATATTTTTATTTTAACTTTTCTGGAATTACCTCCACTTTATAGCTTGCTCTGAATTATCACCATATATTTGAACTATACTTTTTGTATATACTTAACCTCTCAGTATATTGTTGGGGAGATGCTTGAACTCAAAGGGGAAGGAATAGAGAGTATCAAGATACCTTCAGTTCATACACAGACTACATACACCTTTATCAATTCAGGAAAATTTTCATTTTGATGTATCTAATTTAATCTTCTAACAGAACTGCTGTGGGTACTCAGGGATGCCAGAACAGAAAGGATGTTTACAGTGAAAATTATTTAAAATCTGTGCTGCAACTCTTTTACCCTCTCCATCTTGTGTTGGAGAGCTGGACAAAAATTTTTCCCTGCTCAGCTTTGAGATTCTATACAGTCTTCATGGAAGCTGCAGGTGAGAAATGAAGGATTGGGTCCTTCTGGTACATGACTTGTCTTCCTTGTTTTAGTCCCAAGATTAATATCAGAATATATTTATGTGACTAAGAGCTCAGAATAATCTAGTGGTCTTCTCTCCTACTTATCTGCCCTTAGTACTTTTATTAGGTATTGACAAAAAAACTCAAGGTCACTTTGTACAAATACAGAATATATACACACACACACACACACACACACTGTATTTTGGAAAATTTGTGTGTGTGTATGTATACGTTCCTATATAGTCCTATAGATATATAGATGTTCCTTTCTTCAAAGAACTGATATATATACAGAATATATATATATGTTTCTGTATGTCTATATAGGAGCATATATGAATACAGACACACACACAAACACATATATATTCCTTTCCGCAAAGAACTGAGGATTTCTGTACTCAGGAAAGGTAGATGACCCATTCTTTCACTATACAACACTGAGTTTTTCAGATATGTCTTTTTTTTCCCTTTCAGGTGTCCAAATATAAAATGTCTGGTGAAATCACATATATAATTTAACACAATCTTTAGTAATATCAAATACAAATACATTATTTGTTAATAAGACCATGATTATGTGAGCTATCTGAAATCAGACAGAGCTCAAAGAGAACCTGAATTTTTCTGCTAATAGGCTTCATGATGTTAAGCAAACAGCAATGAACAGGCAAAGACAATTGGCTAATATGTTTATATTACCTATTTGTATCTGTAATCTGACTAACTTTTACACATAAAACCCCCAGAATTCTTATTTATAAACCCAAAAATTTGGTCATGAAAACAGGAATCTTGTTACTTATGATTATTTGTTTTGTAATTATTTCTCTTAAACAAAATTGAGAGCTGCTTTCTAAACACTTGCAAAAATCAAATCAAATAAATAGATGAACACTGAAGTTATGCTATTTATTACAGGATTATTACTGTAGCATATATGTTGTTTACAGTCATTTTATAAATGACATCAATTGGCAGCAATTCTTCTGGATTAATTCTACAAATTGATATTTAATAAAGGATTAAAGGTATGCTAAGGTATGCTATAAGAACTAAGAGTGCTTTCAAATTCATTTATGAGACTACATAATTTGTCTAGTTATTGACAATGCCCCTCTGGTTGTTTAAAATGTATTTAATGTTTGGATAACTGTCCGATGAAGTAAATAAAAAGCCAAGAATAAAAATAAAAATAAAAATATTTACATGCGAGGAGACAGAGATCAGAGATAAACTGATAAGGGACAGAGCCCACTGCAGTGATGTAGGATATGCCCATATAAGCAAGTAGCACAGGGAATTACCTGTGGATCTGCAGAGGGAAACAGGTAGTGCTGAGGACCCAGCAGCTACCTATATGTGTTTTGCTATTTTTTACTGTAGACTAGTTTTGGTCTGATGGACAAAATTTCCATTAGTGATTGGAGCATGCTAGGTAAGTTCCCAAAGTACATTTTCCAGTATACTTGTTGTTGAAAGGAATCCAGTTCATGTGCTCTCAGACTGCACCCTGACGTGAATCAAAACATGATAAAGCACACCTACATTAACATTTTCATTTGCATCAGGTGTGCAATTTGGAAACATATTTCCCAGCTACATCCCCTCACTGCGCTTTGCTTCTTATCGTAGGGAAGTCTTGGAATGCAAGAAGTGGATGCTTTTAGATGAAACTAAATTGAAATGTGCATGACAGACAGCAACTGGTGGCTAGACTAGAGCTATTTCAAGGTCACCTTGTACCATGTTGGATCCTCAGCATCCACTCTTTCATTTCACAGAACTGCTCCTATTCCACTACACTGCTTGCTCATTGTGGATGCCTGGAAGACTTGCCTCTGGAATGCACTCCTGACACAGGCTAAACTGCTAATGTAGATGTATCCATAGAACATGCAGTCTGTTTGTTTTGAATTACAATAAATAACAACAAAATACAAATAAAATAACTAAAATAATGCTAAAAAAGAAGACAGAACAGTGTTGAATTTATAGGCAAAAAAAAGCATTTCTGCTGTTTGTCATCCTGTTTTCAATGATATATTCACTGTTGCTGAAAACATTATTTTCACTAGTTCTAAATATGAACTACTTTGTAATTAGTTCAAGAAAAGAATTTGACCTTGGGCAGTAGAATAGAGTTGTGAATAGGAGAAATATGTCAGCAGCATACCTAAAAATAAGAAAGGAAAGAGAATACAGAATTTTCAAGTGACAATGATTGATGTGTATACATCTCTACAAAAATTAATTCTAAACACTGGCAAAAGTGAATTAATAATAAATAATGAGAAAAAGGAATTGACTAAATAATAATTGATAATGAGAAAATTTGATGTAATACTTATTGTTCAGAAGGAGGATTGCGAGACAAAAAAATAAAGTAGCTTTGCATGGAGTCCAGAACTTGATCCAAAGCCTTTGAAGTCAGTGGGAAGCCACTGGCTTCCATGCACTTTTTGGCAGCCTAGCACTGTACTCTCAGTGTGAGAAATCTGGCACGTCTCTCAGCTGCTCCATAACTCAGTCCTGGTCTTATAATATTGCTTCTTCAGTTCATTCCTTTGCTCATCTTCCTAAATTAATCTCAGGACAATTCACTTTATAGACTCTTTCTGACGTCTCTAATCATGATAGTGCTTGTACTCTAAAGGATGATTTGAATAAGATTCCCCTGTATTTGTCTTTTCTCCCCAGTGAAGGGAACACTTGTCAGGGTCAGTAATAAAAGAGAGTAACTTACTGGGGAAAGTGATTTCTATAATATCATAGGTGTATCACTGAATTCCTGGACAAATTTTTAACTAACCCTTTTGGAAATAGACTGTTGCATTTCTGTCCATCCTACTTTTTGCTTCACATCTTGGCTGGTAAGTTAAACATTTACCTCCTGTCTGGCATTTCTGCTCTTGACTAAATCAACTTCTCTCTATTTTTTTCCAGAAATGTCAGCTCCCCAAGGAATAAGCAAACTGAAAGGAGAAATAACATCTTCAGGTTGTCAGAGGAGGAACCGGAGTTGTTCAGTAGAAGTGCCAGAAGAGTCAAGGAGTCTTGCCTTGTGAGTTCCACAGCTGAGAGTTCATGGCTCTCTATACTGGGATACCTTGACAGCTCCCTTAGCTCTCCAGCAGTCCTGACAGGTGTGGCTTGTGCTCCCATAGGATCTGGGCAAAGCTGTGCAGCCCTTCAACTGGCTGGGCCTCCATCCACTTCATCACTCTTGACTGCAGGACCACTACACAGCAAAACAGTAATGTGGGCAACATCTTTTGATAATTTTAGAGCAAAGGAGGCTTTGCTAAAGCTGAAAACGCCAGTCTGGTGATGGTCCATTGGTAAAACTATAAAGCTGAGAAATATAAGTGATTTAAAACAAAACAAAACAAAACCAAAAACCAACCCATTAAAAAAAAAACCCTTAGCAATTACTGCATATAATATTGTTTAAAATATTTATGGTATAGGAAGCTTGTCACAGTGTCTCATTTGTCCTCAGTATTTTGTAAAATGAAAAGCTTTTATGATGACTGCTTATAGAAGACAAAGTATTTATTAGAATAAAAGATGGGATTTGGATGTAAATAAGACTGACTTCATTTGCAAAATAGGATACATTATTTTTGGCATTGAATTTCAAATGTGAAAGATCAGCATTGCATTATAGTGTTGCTTCTCCCTGATGGTACTGGTTTTGTCAGTTCTGACTGACTTTTAGGACTAAATCATGAATTAAAACCTTAACATGTTTTTTTTTTTTAGTTTCTTGTATTATCAGCAGATCTCTAACTAGTTCCGTTTACAAAAGAAAGAAAAAGAAATTACAAAAAAGAAATAGACTGTTAGGGTTTTTGTTGTTGTTGTTGTTGTTTTTTAAACTGGAAGGCTTGGAAGATTATTTGACATTCATATGACAACACTGTATGGTTCCGTGTTCTTACAGAGAGTATTTGGAACACATGCAAAATTAGATGTGTAAATCAACAGCTGCTAAGTAAATCATCCACGTCAAATGACTAGTACTGAGGGACAATCACCATAACACAAAATTTTAGGCAAAGGGAGAAACAAGTTGAATTGCAAAAATGCAACTGGCATGCTGGTTTACTTGTTTAAAATTAATTAGATACAGAGATTTCAAATTTGATAACTGAAGACATGAGAGAAATCTAAGCAATCAAAATGAGAGAACAAATGAAGTTGTAAGAACATGGCTGGTGACATATAACAGTAAAAAAATCTGTATATATATCACAGAAGAGCAGTCATTGTAAAAGAATATATGTGTAAAAGAATATATGTAAAAGAATATATAGTACGTAGGTACTATAAATATAAAAAAATAGTATGTATTTCTTTCTAGGCTTTCATATGTCAGAGAGGACTTTCACATCACAATTTCTTTTACAGTGAATATAATTTCTGATCCTTTACCCTATTCCTCTTTCTCACATCATTCTGGTTCTTTCTTGTTTGAGAAATAGCACTAAACTTAATAGTACTACTTGCTTATATAAAGTGAGTAAACGTACACAGTTTCTGTATCTTTCTTGAAAATATAATCTCCTCTTAGCTTAAAATGTAGTTTATACATAGAGGTAAAGAAAATAGCTACTTTTTTCTGTCAACTTTTGAGGAAAAAAGACCAAAGAACTTGTGGTTTGTTGCTCACAGAGATAAATTTATTTGGACTTTGAAATTGTAATTTGAAAAGTAAAACAGATTTATATCAGTTTGCGTTTAGAAACAGCTCAGGCTTACACAAGACAGAAAAAAAACCCCTGCAGCGGTCACTGAGAATACAAACACAAGTTGTTCTAGAACTGCTCCTCTTAATTGTCTTAGATCTCTTTGTAACCCATAGTACTGTAAAGGAAGAACTATTCGATTGTGCAGTTTATAAGTTAAATTGAAACAGTTAGTTGTTTTACCTGTCAGAGATACAGATGAGAAAATGAGACTGGAGAAAAATGCAGTAAGATGTTGACAACCTGTATTTCTCTTCCCTCCTAGCTGGTCCCGAGACAGTTCCCTAAATTATAGCTGCACAGGTGATATCCAAAGTAAAACAAGCAAAGAGACATGAAAAGATAATAATAAATGGATAATAGTAGTGCAATTACCGATAGTTCCTCTCAATCTTTGTGACTGTTTCCTTGTAAAAAAAGCATGGCAGAAAGAGAACAGAACTCTAGTGTTTCAGAAATAAAACTAGGTCTACTTTGGGACAGTGTTTCCCGGAGTCCATTACCTCTCAGTGAAAAGGTGGAAAAAGCAGACCTGTGGAAATCCTACAGATGCTGAGCACTATAATGAAGGAAGTTGTTTTTAAGCAAGTCTTCAGTAGCAAATAGATAAAAATTAACCAGTCTGGTAGCATGTAAATTTGAACAGCTAGATGAATAATAAAGAAAACAATAATTGGAGACATTCTGCCAAATAAATACATCAGATGATAGATTTCAGTCTGTTATGGGCTAGATGGTTTTCTGACTTGTTTAGTCAGTTACAAGTTAATTGTAGGAATGGGACATTCTATCAAATAGAATTAGTACTGGTCTGTTAGCCATGTCCTAATCAAAACAAAAGGACTCAATTAGTTGCCATTGTGATTTCCAACCAGTATTTTAGGTCTATTTATTGCATCCTTGGGATGAAAATCAGAATTCTGATTAGATGCATCCTTTCGTAAATTATCAAATAATAAGACATATTTACATATAAATGTCTTAAAGCTTCAAAATTATGCTTGCGGTTTTGCTCCACTGACTTGTGATGACAGTTGATTTTAACAAGACTTCTCACTAAGTGAGGCATGCAGATGGATGAAAGAACTAATTCCCTAACCAAGTTTTGAAATACATATAAACCTTGAAGAAAGATACAGGGGGCATAGCCTGTAATGCTTCAATCTAATGATTCTGAAGCATTTACTCTATATTTATTAGATTTGAATTTATTTCCATTTGAATTCCCCAGCCATTGTCCCTTGCAGAGGTCTGGACAACACCTCAAATGAGTTTTTCTGTGTCTGCCATTTTCATCTACTGTTGCTGGTGCAGGTTTTGGATGTTTATTCCCTTTTCTGCCCATTTGTTGTAACATGCAGGAAGAAGAAGAAGGTGACTATGCATGAAAAATGGAGATACAAGAGAATACAAGTAGACTTGTAGCTTATAGAAGTAGAAGGGTTGTTTCTTATTAATACTTAGGAGCTCAGTAGTAAACAGATTTAAACAGCCCTACATGCAAATATGGGTTCACATATGCTTTGCATCTGGTAAACTGGGTGGGGAAAACCAGAAAGCATCAGAGGATTATGCATACATATGTGTATACAGAAATAATACAGAAAAATGCTGTTCATTCTATTATTGACAATAACATATATAAAAGTGTCCATAATTTTTTCTGCAGTTATCAAAAGGCATATCTAGAGAGTCTAGTTAAAAGAGTCAACCTACTAAATATTCTTAAATCTTTCTGTGACCTGGGGCTTACATGTGTGTTCAACATTGCATGCCCTTGCAACAGAGATAATAATTTCCTTCTACTTGAGTGAAGTACATTAAAGATCTTAGCACATTTGAACTTGAATCATGAGTCTACATTTTAGCTGAACAGAGGAACAGAGAGTTTAAAAGGAAGCAATGACCAGAAAAGTGTGTGTTGAACTGCTTGAATAACTTCTTTTTCTTTTATTATCTCATCCACACAGTTACCACCCCCTCCAAAAAAAAAAACCCAAAAAACCACAACCCAGCACATAAAACCTGACATATCAATACTGTAGTCTATCAAGACCAAATTCCATTTAGCTACAGAGTGTACAGTGCACTGGGCTGTATTTGCAATGAATGAATTAATGACAACTCACTTTAGATTTTCATTTAAGGCTCAAATCTGCAATCCATGCTGGTACTTAACACTGAAGAAGTATCACTGAATTAATAGAACTGCCTGAGTGAATGCTATTCACAGCATGAATGAGGATTGTAGAATAATTTTAATCTTGTTGGAATGACTGAATGATTCAATCATGTCACTGAAAAAAGGTTTCATACATATTATTTCCTTGGTGTTTCAAACCTGAACTTATTGTATCTTGCTCTCTCATGTGCCCTTCTTTAAAACGGTAAATAGTATATGTAAAAAATGCTTAAAAGGGTCATGAAATTCTCACATACTATATAAATACCATTCTGAAAAGTTACTTGATGAACTAAATCTTTGGTCAAAGACTCCTAATTATTTTTTTAATTAAATACAGGATTATTACTTTCAATAAATTCAAAGTTTTGATAGTACGATTTGGCAACTTCTCATCCTTCTGTTAATTCCTTACTCTAATTCACAGGCCAGAAGTATCCTAATGACTCTTTTTTGAAGGCTAATATGATATATTCTGAAGTTAATTTAATTTACTTGGTCTATAAGTGACATATCATTGTAGCTAGGCATTTTCATCAGTGTACGCTTAATGATTACATGGATCACCATAGGAAATTTTATTAACTTGACTACTGACTCCAACTCTAATCTAGTTCCCTTGTCAATTTCATCTGTTATACACAAAATAAGTCTGAAGTGATATTAAAGAGAATGATGTTGAATTAGCAAAATGAAAAAAAAGGTGGAATTGAGATCATTTTTTTGCCTTTACTTTTCTTATCTTAGCTTTTATTACATATTTTTTATAAAAAATCATGTAGTATTTGGAGCTTTTATTGCTTGAAGTAACCACCACAGAGAGATAATTTTGGTAAAGACATCTTATTAATCTCTGATGAATACCCTCTCTGATAATATTCTCCTTGTTTCTATTTTGATGATAAGCAAAATAAAATTTCACAATTATTGTTCAGCTGTATTCTCATGAGGAACTTTGGGAGGAAAATAAATGCTCACAAGTGGTATTACCTTGTATAGACTTTACTAAATCTGTCTCCAAAACTTTCACTGTTGCAGCTGAGGATATGCACAGTCCCTCCAGATGAAATGGTAACAGTATTTATGCATATATTGATATATGTATGTATTTAACATACAAAGGACATACTTCTATATGACAGTTGATAATGTATGTGGATTTAAAATGTAAAAAATATTGCTATTTTTCTCTTGTAAATAAAGAATAAAGTTATTGTCTGGTTGATCTTATTTACAGTCATCACAAGCCTAACTCTCTTCTCTAACTTATGTGAAGTTTGGTGGTTGTGGGGGCAGTACCATAACTGACTGTACGCTCTGGAGCATTGTGAAAGTTCCTTTAATGTTTTTGGACAGTTTAAGGTGCCTGTGTTTCACTGTAGTTCTTATTCTGTAATTCCCTGTCTTTATCTGTCTATGTATCTGTCTGCCTATCTATTTATATTTAAATATATCTGTGTGAGAGAAAGTTGTGAGTAGGACTCTAAAACAAGGACAGCCGTCATTTAATGTATTTCTCCCTGCCCCTTTTAATGGACAGGTATCAGTTTACTAAATAACTGGTGAAACATCTTCAGATTGTAGTAAGTCTGATCTTCCAGCCTTGTCTGGTGAAAATATTAAATAACAACATACATTTGTAAGAGGCTGTTGAATATAAGGTTAAAAAAAAGGCCAGGTAGAATTGTGAGTACTGTCCTCTGTTGTCCTCTGTCGAGGACAGTAAACTGAAAAACTGATGCTGTAGTATCTCTCAAAGATCCTTTATAACATGCCAAACTCATTATCATAGCACTGTTAGTAATTACAACTTGTCTCATGCAATAGCCAGTAATAGCCTGTAGGAATTAGTCCACTGTATAAAGTAATTAACATGTTTGTATTAAAATTCAAGGGTCAGTATACAGAAGGGTTTAAAATGAGACTTACATATTGTCTTACTAGGCAGGAAAGAGCATATTGCTACTGTTGTATATTGAATCACCAGCATGGAAAGTGTACTTACCTGGTCTGCCAATATTAACTTTTCTAAAGAATTAACTATTGCTAGAGCTGAGGGAGGTGAAAATGGTAAAAATGTTTCCCACTTTCAAAGGAAAGCAAAGAATAAGTTTATTGTCTTGTGAGAAAGTCTTGAGAATTTGATACTTGTGTAAATAGTGCAGTGACATTTATTTGTGCCAGTCAAAAAAAAAAAAGAAAAAAAAAATGGCTGGGAGGATGGAAGAGTGGAAATGGAGAAGCAGAAAGGCTAAGTTATTGATATACTGATATCCCAATATGGGAGTAAATATTTGTTAATTGCTCCTGAATGAGAAGTAAACTGAAAGTTTGTCTGTGCATAGAAGCAAGGGAAACTGAGCCACATCAAAGGGGGGAAGAGCATAACGATGTTGCACATGCAGACTGAGGGTCCTTACAGGCTTTGTGCAAATCTCTTAGTGCAGGACCATATTGGGATACAGGGGTCATAGCTGAATAAGACAGCTCCAAACCAGGAAAAAACCTAGCCACATCAGTATAACATCAAATTTGGGCTAACTAGCGCTACTGGAAAACACTAATTCTATTGTTTCTTTGTTTTATGCATCCCTTTACCATCTCTGCATTCCCTCTACCCCACAATTAAAAATAAATCTATACCTTTGTATTTACTCTTTGTAGGAGAACAAATTATCTGTTAAAAAAAAAAAAGGAAAAAAAAAAGCACATTTTATTCCCTGCCCCATTTATAGCACCTCACACTCTCACATGGAGGCTGCCAGACTCAAATTTTTGCAAAGGTTGCAAGTCTCTTTTTGTGGTCAAAGCTGTGAACAGATGCACAAAGGAAGAAGACAGACATTTAAAAAAGAATCACACGGAAGGAACAGATACAGGGAAATTTTTAAACCTGAGATACTCCTACTGTGCAGCCAAATGCACTGCCAATAACCCACAGATGTACAGCACATGGGTGTGCAAAGCTGTGACTGTTAGAGGTGTGAAAAAAGTTCTTAGTATGTTCATTGAATAGCAAACGTACCCATCTGTTCTGTTGAAATAAGTAAGAGCTACATCTAAAATCTCATACATTTGGGAAGTTAACATTTCTGGGGAGTGACATAACAGAGGTAGCAAGGTGTGCTCCCTGATACTGACATGGATAAACTTCTTCGGTATCCAAAAGTAAATATTCAGGGCTTAAGAACAAGTTACGCATTTTTTCTCACTTATGTTTCTGACATGTCATTTCCTGTCTATTCAATTTCAGTCTGTGTTATCTTTACAGGGCAGAGCAGCAACATACCTGGCCAAACACCTCTTTTGTGTGTTATGAATGGTGACAAGGAAATTGAGCAATGATCCCCATGGTAGATATTTATGGAAGAGTGAGTCCAAGATGGAAGCTTCTTTCTAACTTAATTGCTATAGGATTGCTATATATCCTGAAGCTTGAAAAAAACAGCAGAAAATATTTTGAAAGCACATCTTTGATTTTGAACCCTGAAATTTCCTTCACAAAAGGAAGGTGAGCCCACTGGTAGATGAACAAAAAAGAAAGATCTGAGTGCTTCAAACAAGATGAAGCTGGGGCTCAAAATATTTCCATACAGCAGCTACCTCAGCTTGCTACATCTTTGACTCTGAATCTGAATAGGTGCACAGTTCTTGGCTAAGTCACATTACGATCAATACGGATGGGAACAGATATTTAAGTTCCCTAGGGCTCAATCACATAGACATTTCTTGAGCATAACTAATATGTATACCCAGCCTGGATTAAACCCTATTATGGCCATAGATCTTCATTGAGATTATAATAGTCAGAGCACTCACCAAGAATTGGGATAACAGCATTTCTTTTTCTCCATGGTTCAACTGGAATTCTGCCCTTCCAGAAGAGGAGATTTCAGCTGTGAAAAAGCTACAGGCTACATATTTTCTAGAAAGGCTGTATCCTCTCCTTCTTTTGTAGTTTTAAAGTTGTCCTAGGGAACGGCAAAGAATGGATAGCATTTGCAGCCAGAGCCGCACACAAAAAGGATCATGGGGCTAGACTAGTGGGGAGAGAGGAGTCCTTAATTTCTCTTTTCTGTGCCCCGATTTATATATGCATTTAATGTTAATCTGTCATTGAATAAAAAATAATAATAATAAATCTCCCCCCAAAATACAAAGATAATTTTGGAAGCAGGATTCATGTATCTCAGCTGAGTGTCCAAACCACCAGGCTAAGGAATTGCATCTCCTATTAGATGAATACTGTAGAGCATGACACCATGTCTGTCTTAGATATAATTTTCCTTAAAAAAAGCAACCTTTTGTTTCCTGTTGCACACAAAACCAAAGCAAAACTAAAAAATACAGGATTCGCAGAATCTTTACCTTTCTCATGTAAAACTGATATCAGGTGCAAAATAAATTCTCTAGTCGTTTCCTCTCATAGTGATATGCAGTTTTAACTATGCTGTACTTTTAGCATAAAAGATTGGTTCACAGTTTGTTTGTGCATCTACTACTTTACTTTCCATGTGAATTGCTCTCGTTTGCCAAAGTGATAGGAAAGGTTATTTGTGGATTTTGGGGGTGCACAGAGATACCAGGCTTCTTTCAGAAGCAATAATAGAGCTGGATCACTGCTATAATATTTATCATTTTGTTAGCAGTACTGAAAGGTCACAAAACAATGTGAGTTAAGAATGCTGTGCTCAGACCACACGTCTGGAAAATGTGGCATGACCCTGCTCCATGTAGTCATCATTTATTTACTGTTGGTGGCCAGTCAAATAGGAACTTTTAATGCAACCAGGTCCAATGATTTTGTTCCAAGAAACTTGCCTCCCACACTACAAGCCTAAAGCTTTGTGCTAAAAATGAATCAGCACCAAGATTAACTTTAAAATGTATTTGATCAAGTTGAAATTACAGAGATTGAAATGTAAAATCAGGCATAATCAAAACAGGGAGAGATTAACAATAGCTACTGGGAAGAACATTTCAATCTATAAAATCAGTAAAGGGGGACTGAAAGCCAAAGAAAGATGTCAATATTGGAACTGCATATAATCTCACCATCCAATGGCCAATGTCACTGTATAAGAGTTTACAAAATGGAAGTACATTTGCAGCCTTGGGCACTGGAGGCTCATCCTGACCTGCATCATGCACTAAAAATCACCCAGCTACTTGTAACTCTTTCCTACAGCAGAGACATATAATGTTGCAACCCAAATCAAAAGGCAGTAAGTAATTAATTTGAGCTTTGTGATATTCATATTTCATCTAATTTGTTTGATAATATTCAGACCATCAATAGAAAACACTGAAGGGAGACATTTGTTTCAGAAATATCTCTTCATTAAAGCATAGTGGTCCCTCACATTCATTGCTACTATAGTTTTCTTCATTATTCAACAGCACTTTCAATCCCCATGTGTGTGACTTTCATTATTACGGATCATTTTTCCTTAGGATGTGTGATTTAATTTTAATGCAGGAATCTAAATCAAAATCCTTTCCTATTTAGTGGCTCTCTAGTGTAATAAAAGAGGGTAAGGCTTAGCCTTCTGCTTTTGCGCTCAGGAGCATTTTGCCATGTATTTGAATTATGATAAAATCAATAGGAAGAGCCAACAGTGAAAATTAGGAAGAAAGTTTCCCTATATGAAGCTGGAGAATAATTACAGTTTTTTTCCAGCACAAAAATGCTGCAAGCAAATAGCAAATGTTAATTCAGCATCTATCACCATTTAACATTGTTTGTCCTCTTGTTGATAGAATAACACAATTAAAAGGCTTTCCCTTTGAATTATCAGTGTCTGAAGTTAAAATGGTCTGTGTTTTATGAAAGCTGTGTTCTCTGTTAGTTCCATAAAGACATCTCTGAATTGTTCACTGTGGCTCACTCACTCTTAGCATCTCTGGGACTGCAGCACCAATGAAAGCTTTTCTCCTGCTGGCACATAGCCAAGGCAAGCCATGATCTCATACTGCAAATAATTTTTCTCTTTTACGCTGGGGAACTACTGTGTTAAAAGCCAGCTTCCTTTCCTAGCTCCAGGAGAGTGAGGCACAGACAGGTGTAGCCTGTTTGATTGCACTGAAACCAGTCTCAAGGCCCTCCACAGTCAATGTTTCAGTGCACAAGCAAGAAGGAAAATGAGCGTATTTTTTCCTTACTCTCCATTTTTAAACCATGGCCTAATCAACAGCTTCACAAAAGTGTCTTGGCTTGTGCATAATTTTTTTCTCTGTCTGAATACAAAGCTGTATACGCAGGAAATTATGTTACTGAAAGAATCATGTCATTTTTACTTAGGCACTGTCTGTCAGTCCTGACATGATCTTGAGCTTGAAATTCAAGACAAATTATGTTAAAAAAAATACTTCAATACAGGTAATATTAAGAAAAAAACCCTTGAGCTAGGACTTTGTGCCATAAAAGATGAGTATGCTCTCTGTTGCTTACAACAACCTCCCCCACCCAAAAAAAAAAGGGAAGAGATGAGGAAACAAGAAGTTTACTTGTTGAAAATACTGTGGGAATGGCAAGAAACCTGGAAACAATGTTATCTACAGTGTGAAAAAATACATTTTCTATTTTATTATATTTACCCCTATAGTTTTCATGCTATCTTCATGCCAGTTCAGCTTAAGCCGGTGATTACAGCTGAGCAGCTGATGATTTCCCGTTTCTAAAGGTAGTCCTGTTGCTGGTCCTGTTGCTGTTCCAAATGATGATCAGCACTTTCACTGTAAAGAGTTTCCCAGGATGTAATATCATACTAGATACTTGCTAGGGGCTTTTTCCCCTCTATAAGCTTAAGTGATCTTCTGAGGCCTCTGCACCATATGCTACTGTACGCTAGAAGCCTGTCAGCTCTCAGGAGATGAGCAAGGTTGACCGCATTCATGAGGTGGCTGATTGGGGTCATTCCTTCAGTTCCACAGCAGGGTGACCTTACCGTTGGATAGCAGGGTCTATTCGTCTCATTGTGTCCCTGAGCCCTTGCCCTGGTGTGGTGCGGTGTTGGAGGTAATATGCATTTTTGCAGGGTGATGACAAAAGCCATCGCTGATGTTTTATGCCAGCTTTGTGCGGGAATATATGACAACATACAAGGAGATGCTGCAAAGAATCGTCTCCTGCTGTCTTACAGAAAAGATGCAGGGCTGAGCCTCTTGCCAGATGAAGTGCTTCTTTCTGAGAGTAGGGTTGAAAACTAGCTTTGATGCTATGTTCTTTGCTTTCTGCTCTCCCCAGCAGTATGTTGCTGCTCTCCACTTCTGAGGTCTGTCACTTCTTCACTGTCATGAGAGTGTTTCTGTGAGGATGAAGTAAACTGAGCCACAGGTTGTCCCACTGTGCTCTCCCCACCAAACTCCATCATTTACTCTCTGTCTCCCTGATCAGCCCAGATGCAGAGCTACACTGATACAACTCCACAGGTTTCAGGAGCCAGCTTTTATCCCTGCTTTGACTTCTAAAGCCCTCTGTCACTTCTGGCCCTTATTCTGGACTTTCTGCACTACATACTGGGAAACGCTCCTTTCCAACTGGATGATATTGTAGTAGTTTTTGGTACTGATCACACTGAAAGCCCATTACCAAGGTCTGTTTGGAACATGCAGCTGTAGGTGAGGAGTGTGAGGCCTGTTGCTGTGATGTTAACCTTCTTCTGTGTGTCTGGCTTAATCATAGAATCATAGAATCATAGAATGCTTTGGGGTGGAAGGGACCTTTAAAGGTCATCTAGTCCATCCCCCTGCAATTGGCAGGGACATCTACAACTAGATCAGGTTGCACAGAGCCCCATCCAGCCTGTCCTTGAATGTTTCCAAGGATGGGGCATCTACCACCTCTCTGGGCAACCCCTTTCAGTGTTTCACTACCGTAATTGTAAAAAATTTCTTCCTTATGTCTAGTCTGAATCTACCCTCTTTTAGCTTAACACCATTACTCCTTGTCCTATCGCAATAGGCCCTGCTAAAACGTCTGTCCCCATCTTTCTTATAAGCCCCCTTTAACTATTGACAGGCTGCAATAAGATCTCCCCGCAGGCTTTTCTTCTCCAGGCTGAACAACCCCAGCTCTTTCAGCCTTTCCTTATAGCAGAGGTGTTCCATCCCTCTGATCATTTTTGTGGCTTGTATGAAAAGGGCCTTTCGCAGAATTTCTGGATGTCTCTAGGTTTAGGGAGCTGGCCTATACCTCCCTTTGTTAGTGATACATAGCAATATATAGCTATGAACTGCATATGCTTTAACAACATAAAGTGTCAAAGCAAAAAGAGGAAAAATAAACTAAAGGGAAAAAAAAAAAGTTGCAACCTTTTTCAAAAGCAAAAATAAGATGGAAATCAGTTCCTAATGTGGGTTTACAGATGTATTGGCAAAATGCTATAGGAAACAGGAATTGCATCTCCACTCAGCTAGTAAACTAAGAAGGCAAAACAAGGCAAAGGACTGGTTACCAAGCTGAACATCCTGTGGTAGTGCCATACTTATGCAGACTGCCAATAAAGAGTGGTTGGGCCTCCACTTTGTTTCCATATCTCACATGCTTGCCAAGGTCCATACAGAGGATTCTGGTGGGCCTTTTAAATGAGTAGTTTTCTCCTCACATGTGGTGGCCAGCTTGAGCCATTTTGCCCATCAGCCAGATGGCTTTTTTCTCTGACACATCGTTTTCCCCATTCCCTTCTTCATCTTCAGCTTGGCTGTGCAAACAGCATTTTTGCCTCGTACACTCACCTGTACAATCCTCCCCCAAATATTTCAGGCTAGAAACAAACTAATGAATTAATTCTTAATTAGAATCAGGACATATGCCAGACAATTCATTTTATAATTAGAATGACAAAAGAAAGATTTTAAAAGTCTCACAAATAGATATTTATGCAGAAAATTTTCTTTTATATCTTAGGTGCATTAAGATCAACTAGGCAAATGCTAGATTTCACAATCACTTGACATGTAAATACACTGCAAAAGCAGAGGTGGTACCAGGTTCTGATCATCTTTCCAGCTACTACTTATTAATACTTTCTAAGCCTCCTCATTTCTACTTACAGTAAAAAAAGTAACATAGTTAAATTTATATATAACTAATGCCCAAGCCATCTTACAAAATTGGTGATAATTCTTGGCATTTTTAGGCCCAGAAGTCTACAATGTTTCTTGTGTATATAAAAGGACTATGTGTACCATCATGTGTACCTGGTGAAGCACACGTTTTATATCTAGAAATAAACCAAAAGATTGCCTACAGTCACCTTAATTACCTGGCAACCTAAAACCACTGGCCACAAAAGCTGTGTGGTTTAGACTGTTAGTTCTTTAGCTTCAAGTCTTAGTTTCTCCCTAGTTGAGTCAACACATTATTTTACATAAAATGAACATCATGAGTTTGTCTTTTACCTTAATAACTGCGGCTTTTGTGCAGAAATTCTTGCTGTCTTACTGCATCCCATTGTTTTTAAGGGTGTTTTTTTTTGATGATGTATATTACTAGTGATTAAAATTTGAGGAAAAGAAGTCTAGCGCCACTGTCAGTTCTGGCATCATATTTTTAAGATAGTTCATTGGTGACCAACTTTCACATTATTTAAATGTAGATTTTATAGCTAAAATTGAAATATCAACACTGTGACAAAAAAGCAGCTTTCCTCTTGAAAATAAATCAAAATTGTTTCAAGAAAATCTGCTCTTTCTCTTGTTAGGAGCTGTCTGTTTCCCAGCTTCAACCCTTGTTGTTCATCTGCCAGAATGGTCATGGACCACGCATTGCTCAGCTGTGTGAGAGACTGGTAGAAGAGAGAGAGTGTTCTGAATGTCCCTCTCCAAGCTGAAAAATATTCAGTTCAAACTAACTGCTACTGCTTTCTAGCCCATCATAGGCACTCACTCAGCCGTCTATTAGGAATGCCATGACTGCTTTCATACTCATGCCAGATTTGTCTATAACATAGACATATTCTACTTTTGCCCTAAGAGAAATATCAGCAAAAGTGAATTTTTCAAGTATATTAACTTTTTTTTCATCAGAAAACTGCTTGTTTGGTTTTTTTTCTTTTTTTTTTTTACTGAAGAATTTCAAATTGGAAATAATGGGGTTTGGCCTTTCAGAAAGAACATTTCAGAGGCCTGATTCTTTGGTATTCAGTAAGGAAACCAACCATGGGATGCTATCTCCCTCTTCGAGCAAGAAAACACAGTGTAATATGGAGAACTTCATGGCTTCCATGGTATGTTCCTGCTGATAGATCCCCTGAGAAGAACAAAGACACTTTAGTCAAGCTATAGATATAAAGAAATGTAGCAGTATCATTTATAATTTTTTCATTTTTTATTTCTATTTCAGACAGAAGCAGATGCTTTTCAAGAAAAAAAACTTTTGAGATCTAATTTTCTATCAGATAATAAACTCAATGGAAAATTATTTGTACTTAATTCCTATTTTGAATTGATTCCTATCTTGCACTACAGCTTCTATTTCATTTTTATCCTTCTAGGTCAGCACTGGAACAGGTTCGAGATGCAAATGCACAACAGCACAAATCCCCAGGTTCTCCTTGTTAAGAAATGTAGTCCTACCAGGTCATGAGATTGCTGTTTCTAGAGAGTGTGGATTTTCTCTTCTCATAGTGTTATTCCTTCTTGCCTGCTTCACTTGAAACATCTTGGAAATGGTGTCAAAGCTGGTGTATTTATAGATGCTGACAGGTGGTAGGTGTTAGAGCAGTAAATACCTCTTCCAGGCTATGTCCAGTGCAGCACACTGTTCAAGCTACCAAGGCAGTGATAAAATTCATGATGCCATGTATGAGAAACAGCCAGAAAAATAATAATTCATATCCACGGTGTGTCATTCCTAGGAATGATTGTTCTTATCTAGATTTTTTGTGAAGTACAGTAGTTACCAGGCTGGATGCCCTTTGAAAATAAGTAAACTTCCATAATTCTAGGGGAGGTAAGGAAGGGGGTCAGCAAGACCACTACCCTGAACTTTAGAAGGGCGGACTTTGGGCTGTTCGGGAGTCTGGTTAACAGAGTCCCTTGGGAGGCAGTCCTGAAGGGCAAAGGAGTCCAGGAAGGCTGGACGTTATTCAAGGAGGAAATCTCAACGGTGCAGGAGCAGGCTGTCCCCATGTGCCGAAAGACGAGCAGGCGGGGGAGAGACCGGCCTGGCTGAACAGAGAGCTTTGGCTGGAACTCAGGAAAAAAAGGAGAGCTTACCGCCTTTGGAAGAAGGGGCAGGCGACTCAGGGGGACTACAAGGGTGTTGTGAGGATATGCAGGGAGAAGATCAGAAAGGCGAAGGCGCAGCTGGAACTTAAACTGGCCACTGCCATTAAAGGCAACAAAAAAGTTTTTATAAATATGTTAGTGACAAAAGGAGGGCCAGGGAGAATCTCCCTCCTTTGTTGGATGCAGAAGGTAACCTTGCCACGAAGGATGAGGAGAAGGCAGAGGTACTTAATGCCTTCTTTGCCTCAGTCTTTAATAGTCAAGCTAGTCATCCTCGGGTTTTTCAGGCCCCTGAGCTGGGAGGTGGAGATAGGATGCAAAGTGAAGCCGCAGTTGTTGAAGAGGTGTCAGTCACCGACCTGCTCCTCCACCTGGATGTGCACAAGTCCATGGGGCCAGATGGGATCCACCCGAGGATACTGAAGGAGCTGGCAGAGGAGCTGGCCAAGCCACTCTCCATCATTTATCAGCAGTCCTGGTCAACTGGAGAGGCCCCAGATGACTAGAAGCTAGCAAATGTGACGCCCCTCTACAAGAAGGGTCAGAAGGAGGATCCCGGGAACTACAGGCCTGTCAGCCTGACCTCGGTGCCGGGGAAGGTCATGGAACAAATCATCTTGAGTGCCATTATGCAGCAAGTGCGGGACAACCAAGGGATCAGGCCCAGCCAGCATGGGTTTATGAAAGGGAGGTCCTGCTTCACTAACCTGGTCTCCTTCTATGACAAGGTGACCCCTTAGTGGATGAGGGGAAGGCTGTGGATGTTGTCTACTTGGACTTTAGTAAGGCCTTTGACACAGTTTCCCACAGCATTGTCCTGGAGAAGCTGGCTGCACATGGCTTGGATGGGTGCACTCTGCGCTGGGTTAAAAACTGGCTGGATGGCCGAGCCCACAGAGTGGTGGTGAAGGGAGTCAAATCCAGTTGGCGGCCAGTCATGAGTGGTGTTCTCCAGGGCTCAGTGTTGGGGCCAGTCCTGTTCAATATCTTTATTGATGATCTGGATGAGGGGATCGAGTGCACCCTAAGTTTGCGGATGACACCGGGTTGGGTGGAAGTGTCGATCTGCTGGAGGGTAGGAAGGCTCTACAGAGGGACCTGGACAGGCTGGATCAATGGGCCGGGGCCAACTGTATGAGGTTCAACAAGGCTCAGTGCCGAGTCCTGCACTTGGGTCACAACAACCCCATGCAACGCTACAGGCTGGGGGAGGAGTGGCTGGAGAGCTGCCTGGCGGAAAAGGACCTGGGGGTGTTGGTTGACAGCCACCTGAACATGAGCCAGCAGTGTGCCCAGGTAGCCAAGAGGGCCAGTAGCATCCTGGCTTGTATCAGGAACAGTGTGGCCAGCAGGACCAGGGAGGTGATAGTGCCCCTGTATTTGGCACTGGTGAGGCTGCACCTCGAGTACTGTGTTCAGTTTTGGGCCCCTCACTACCAGAAGGACATGGAGGTGCTGGAGCGTGTCCAAAGAAGGGCAACAAAGTTGGTGAAGGGTCTAGAGCACAAGTCTTATGAGGAGCAGCTGAGGGAGCTGGGGTTGTTTAGTCTGGAGAAGAGGAGGCTGAGGGGAGACCTTATTGGTCTCTACAACTACCTGAAAGGAGGTTGTAGTGAGGTGGGGGTCAGTCTCTTCTCCCTAGTAACAAACGATAGGACAAGAGGAAACAGCCTCAAGCTGTGCCAGGGGAGGTTTAGGTTAGATATTAGGAAAAACTTCTTCACTGAAAGGGTGGTCGAGCATTGGAACAGGCTGCTGAGGGAAGTGTTGAGTCTCCATCCCTGGAGGTATTTAAAGAACGGATAGATGTGGTGCTCGAGGACATGGTATAGATGGACTTGGCAGTGCTAGGTTAACGGTTGGCCTTGATGATCTTAAAGGTCTTTTCCAACCTTAACGATTCTATGATTCTATGATTCTATGATAATTCATGTGAAGGGTTCAGAATAAGGGCATTCCACAATCCTCATACAATATCTCTATTCTATTTCTTTAAATTAAAAAAAAAGGAGACCTCTTTTCTTGTTTTTGTTTTCCCAAGCTTTTGTCAGTGCTTTCAGAATACATCAGCACTGTAAGACAACACCCTGTCCTCATTTCTACACATTGTTTGTGTACCAGGCTCAGAACTGCCATTTCACATCACAGTACATTGATTTTTAATGTTCTTTTAATTTAGGCTAAAGATGCAGAAATCTTAGCTCAGTTAGGCTGCATGCTGACCTGCATTTGAACTTCTTACCAGCTGCTCTTACGTCTCTGACAACAATTCATTTTTTTTAAACCACAATTAGAAAAAAAAATCATTAAATGACATTATAAGCTGTTTTTAATTATGTTTTAACATTATTTTTGTTCAGTCAATAACTAATACGTGCTTTCAAAATGGTTGTAAGGGATGCAGGATTTAAACAGATGCAATAATCTCACTTACTTCTGTCTTATTCCCTCTTTAGATCTACTGCTGTTATCTGATTTACTAAGACATAGCAGCTGGTATGCCCTTTTTGAGCTAGCTTTGCAAGATTAAATTCTGCCACCTTGACCTAGCATAAATATTGAGAAGTGGCACAACCCAGGTTCATCATGGGATCTGGTGCATGAAATTAATGCTGGAAAGTAGGATAACACAGTGACAGTGACATGGACGTGTCAGTCTGGATAATTCTGGAGTTCTGGAAGAGGGGAAAAGTTCAGTAAGATAGCATTGCCCTACTGAGCAGCGGAAAAGAAAATAATGTGTTCCCATATAAGCTGTTTGGGGTAGAGAGGAGTAGCAGGAGTAGGATATTATCATATTTAAAAGTGATTGATATGCTCTGAAATAGGATACTTTCAAAGCTTCTGCAGTCCTCTTTACAGCCTGGTGTTATAGTTTACACTTAGTTCAGTTAGCAAAAGAACAGAAATGCACCTGAAAAAGTTGGAGCAGTGAAACTGGGAGCTGCTCCTGCGACATCAATAAATGATGTTCCTGTTGACTTCACTGGATATTTTAAGCAAGCATAGACTGCAGAAATAACTCTCATTTTTTTAACAGAAAGTATGACTAAAAATGAAGGTATTTTTAGTATACTTTTATTATTCTTACAGAGCCAATTTTAGCTTAACCTTCTCTTTCTAAGGCATGATGAAAAGCAGCAAAAACTGTTGTATTCTTGGTTTCATTCCCAACGGCATACTGGCATACTACTTGAACAAGACTGCCTTGAGCAGTATTCTGTAAACTAAATGATGATTATGCATATATGAGCACTGAGCCAATAAAGCACAGAATTTGCTATTCACATTTATAACTGCTGCGTGGCATCTCTCTCTATTAAGGCAAAGAAGGTTTATTTTATACTAACATACTGAAGAAAACACAAATCAGCTTTTAAACCTCTGTGTAGGAATATTCACACAAACAGAGTTTAAATTAATCATATCTTCTTTGGTGAATGTAAGCAAAAAGAGATGATTTGACTGTTTCGGTACTATATATCTTAAGGTACTAATTCATTTCCAAATCGGAATTTTGCTGTTTGATCAAACTAGGTACTGTAGCTCCTAATAAAATAATAATTTGGTCTGCAGTAAATGTCATTCTGAAGTACTGTTGAGAGTGTAGGCTTCTAAAGGGCAAAATTGACTCAATTTTTAAAAAGAAAATTTACAAAAAAAATCCACCTATAACAGATGCTCTAGCATATGGCTAGGTTTTAAGTGAGTGCATAGTTGAGCACAGAAAATAAATAAGGGCATGACAAGCCCCCCCCTTCTTCTTTTGCCCCATAGATACACTAATCACATGGTCACCAGATGGCATATACAGAGCTTTGAATGCAGTATGATATTTATAGCCACCAATCTGTGGCCTTAAAGTCTGAATATTAAAATGCTTATTTCATATGGCTGAAAAGAAGCACTTCAGTGTTGATTATTTTTGTTGTTATTACTATTCAGAGCACAGAAAAGAATTGGTTTGTGCAACTGAAGTGGGCAACTATGCCTTGAAATTACCTCAATGATCTTTAGGCCTTGGTGAAGATAGCAAAGCCAGTTGTGAGGCCCTTAGCCTGGAAAGCTTTACCACCCTGAGTTGAAAAGCACAGTGCTTAATTTTGTTGGAAAGCTGGGGAAGGGCATAGAGCTCCCCACTGTGCTGTGGGATTCACACGGCCAAGTATTGCAAAGGTGGCTTTGCTCCTGACTCCCCTGTCACCACCGTCCTTGTGTCCCTCTCTGGCGGAGGCGACTGCGCCACTCAGGTGCCACTCCAGTGCCAGGTCAGTGGCTGGATCCTATGGCACCTTCCCTCAAAGTCTTGTTTTTCCTCGTAGTTATCACATACATCACTGTATGTTGAAGCAATATCTTGTATGCTCTTACTGTCCGAGGCCACAAGAGGGAGAACAAGATAACGAAGCCACGGTACGAATAATTGCATTCCCCAAATCGTCTTTCAGCTTTGTAAAGTCTGTCTGTTATTCCAGTTTCCTGGGTTCAAGTAAATAATCATTAAGTTTTCAAAAGCTGAACATCAGAAATTTGGAATTGAGAGGTAAATGAAAATGACACTGGAGCAGTGTTCGCCTTTATGCTGTACCTTATGCTGACCGACAAGGATTGGTTATTTGTACAGGAAATAATACTGAATGCCTTATAGAAAAAAAAAAAAAAAATTAAATGCTTCAATAGAGATGGAAATCCAATTAACCAGAACATATTTCTGGCTTGAACACATTTATGGTAAAATAATGTGTAGGTTTTTCTTTGATGGAGGCTACTGCAGAAGCTTGCATAGACTTTAGTTTTTTTGAGCCTGTATTAACTTAAAGATAAATATTCAGCTTCATTTGCAGATGTTCTTCTATATCACAAGAAACTAAGTAGATAATTCATACCCTGACTATTTTAAGGAAATTAATTTGCATTACAGCACAAAATTCTCAGATGCACTTCACTTGTATTAAAAACATTATAATAACATCATGAATATATATATCTAAGAAAGCAAAATTTAGGAAATATGTAGTATTTCTACTAGACACTGTGTCAGCCCTACTGGTATTAAAAAGACTAGAATTATATAGGTGTTTTATCACCTTTTAGAGTGTTTATGTAACTGTTTTCATGAGCTTACACTGTCACTCAGAGACCTTTAGTGAACTTACTGTTTAACAACAATGCTGAAGAAAATATGTAAAGAAGATGCGTAAAGCATATTATCCTGGGCTATAAAATACCCTTTCAATTTCTTCCTTTTGCTTTATTATGTGAATGCTATATTGTTAACATTGTTGCTTGAAGACCGCCAGGGGACTGTGGCAATTCATAATGTTGCAACACTGAAAATAATGTGTTTGATTTATTTTTAATGTGAATACAGTAGTGATTTTGTTTTTCAGAAGCCATGGGGAACAAAGTTGGATATTATACATTAGCAGCCTCCATTTAATGTAATAGGGAATGTAATTAGATCATAAACAGAGACATGATTTAAAAATGCACTCTTTTATGCTTAATGAAGTGATATTAAAATGTTCTGCTGCTATAAAGAGAATATGTGCATTTCCAGGAAAAGTGTAGAGCTTCTATTAAAAAAAAAAAAAAAGAAAGAAAGAAAAAAGAGTATGAAGGAGAGGCAGACAATAGAAATTAGCAGAGGTATGTCTGCATTTTTTCAGAGTAAATTTTATTCTGTTTCCAAATTGATTTTTTGGGTTTTGATTAATTTATTCTCTCCACTTTCTTGTTCCAGCATAAAAAGAACAAGCAGAGAAAAAGAAGAGAAAATAAATGGGAGGAACTGCTTAATGATTTCAAAGGTTGTGCCTAATTTGTGCAAGTACTCATAAAAGACCAATTAAACCACATATGTAGATCTTTGTAACAGGAAGCCCAATCAGTTTAATATTTAGTTGGGAATGACAGCATGATCTCAAACTATCCTTTTTTTTTCCCTTCTCTTTTTTGTTCTGTTTTGTTTTCTCTTTGAAAATTTAATTTTCAGTTATATATTCCTTTTATGCATTCCTATAGATGACAAAATATATATTTTCATCATAAAACTGCAGGGTTTTTTCACCTCTCACACTACCAGTTCCATACTTTTCCTGTCATGTCTGCAGTGCAGATTGCTTAAAAGTAAGACAGTCAATCTCAAGAAAAGAAGATGAAAATAACCTTGCTTTAATACCACCAGAGCAGTAATTTCATTTAAATTTACATGTTTTTTTTTTTTTTTTCCAAGTACATTTTTACTATTTACTTTATAGATGGAGACATCTTTTATAGATCTAGAATTAACGCTTTCAGACTCAAAACTTACATTCTATAATTAGCTATTAAGAAAAAAGGAGTCCTATTCCCTTCAGTATTCCCATTTCTAATCTCTTCAGTTCATGGCGCAGCTCACAGTTTTGCTATACTCTTTATTTCAGCTTTCTTATTTAGCATGTTAACAAGTTTGATCATTGTTAGATTTACTCAAAAACTATATGCAGCAGCTGTACAGAAATGTGCTTTTTTTTTTTTTTTTTTTTGGTTTGGTTTGGTTTGGTTTACTGCAGAGGGTTAGAAAATATGCTGGAAACTCTAAACCAGTCCCAGGCTACAACAAACAGTGTCACTGCTTGCCGAATGACAGATGCTTTGCTGTTGTGACAGAAGTAGTTGTGTGGGCCACCTGGAAGACTAGAGACCACCACTTGCAAGGCATTGTCATAAAATACTCCTTGATTTACCATCTGCTTTTATGACATGTCCCCGAAATTAAATATCTTAATGGAAGCGTGGAATGGTGTGGTATAGGGTGGTTAAGTATGAAACTTTGTGAGTTCAGTGAAGTAATAAACCACAGCTGCTCTTGTCTATGTGCTGTTACTGTTTTGAAAACTTGCGCTCTGACTCTTTACCTGTAATATATCCAATGTATTTACAGTAGATTTCAGCTTTTATACTATCATGACACATCTTTATGCACTATTCTTTTTTTCTTAACAGAATAATTTTTAGATATCAGAAATTTCAAATATATTGCTCAAATTTTTAGTATTTTTATAAAGTTGACTACCATAATATTTACTATATAAATTTGGAGGCAGTGAGGCTATTTATTTGAATACAGCCACGTGTGTGTTTCCTAGATCAGGTTTATATTACTGTAATGGATTTCATTATATAGAACTTTTTCTTATGTCAGTTTATAGTGAGAGTTATTTGCACACAAGTTTTCTTCTGTAAGGAGCAGTTACATAGGAAAGTCTTAAAGTAATAATAGTATTTCCAGGTAATTCTTAAATGAACAAGAAAAGAGTTGGCAGGGATACTTTTTTGCATATAGTATTAACAAAAGGTTTTAAATAATGTAAAGGAAAGATTCAATATTTTATTAAATCCTATAACTATCAGACTTCATGTATTTGCTCTAAGACCACCAAAAATATGTTTGATTCATATTACAGATTACAGGATTTTCCTAGGAGTACTCATGTGAAGAAAGATTTATAAGACAGCATTGAACAGATTTGGTAAGTGCTAAGGGTAACAAGAGAGATGTGAACATACTAGTATTGGTAACTACAACCTGCGCAGGTGAGGTTCTCTGTTTTTATATGTCATCTGAGCTTGTTGCTTGTCTTCCTAGCCATAGCTATCATTTGGAAAATTTTTAATTTGCTTGCCATTACCAAAATCTTACCATTCTACCTGTTTTGAGTTTTGTTTTGTTTTGTTGGGGGGGGGGGGGGGGGGAGTGTTTGTTTGTTTTTTTTTTAATTCAGGGTTTTTGACACCTTAAACCTATGCAAATAAAAGATCCTGCTGTTTAGCTTAAAATGCCCAAAGGTTTGTATATGTATATATGTGAGTGTTAGTGGAGAATTCCTACATGCAGTGGATGAAGCAGGATTTGCAGGGAGAAACAGCTGGTGATCAAAAAATTCATTTGCAAAAAACACTGATTTGAAGCAGTTCCCAGTCAGATGTGCCTGAGCTGTCTGAAGGCGGGAAGGGTGGGCAGAGATGCTCTTTCTGAAGCTCAGCAGCAGACACAGAGACTCATCAAAGAGGCATACACAGGAGTTGAAAAGTTCAGGGTAGGCCTTAAGCATTTTAGCAGAGCAAAGATTCCTAGTTCATGTGTATCAAAGAGTCACTGTAACATCACTGTTACGGACTATATAATGACAAAGGATACTGGTTTTCCTTGCTGGGTTGTTGGTTTTTTGCTTCTTAGATTTTTTCATATGTTTTAATTCTATCCAGGTTCAGTCATATCATATAGGTAGGGAAAGATATACACTTTTAAAAGACACGGTTGTGGAAACTGGAGAAAAAGTAGTACAGCTTTGGGATGTGTGTGGGATAGAAGACTGTTGTGTAACTATAGAATGGGAAATAAGGTAAAATATTTTTTTTCTTTACATAATAGCTTACTTGAGGAAAGTAACTGTCCCATGGAATGTGATACGGAAATGTTATTTCCAATGTTAAATAAAAGTTTTCATAGTATTATATACAAAATCATTTTATGCTATTTATTTTATCACCATCCTTATGCAGTGACAACAGCTACATCTGACTTTTTTCCTTCTACAATATGTTTGTAAGAGCATATTAAACTCATGACCTGAGTTTTATGCTTTTTTCCATTTTCCATCAAATAATTTATATTGTTAAAAATAATTCCTATAATTATAAAGCTTTATAGGAAAATTGCTTATTCCATTAATATTTTGTGTGCTAGTCATTTATGCAGGTAGAAATGCTTCAAATCTGTATCCTCAATAACATCTCTTTAAGGAATAGATGGGGGCTTGTGTTTGTGAGGGTTTCAGAACTAAGCCCAAAGCTGACACTACCTCTACGTGTCATTCAGCGTAATTTTAAAACAGCATTTTGCAAGTGTGATAAAGTAAGAGTATGTGGCTAAATCTGTGTGAAAAAGAAAACAATAAAAACTTGTCATTGCCAGCAAAATAGGAGCAAACCCCTCTTTTGCTTATGGTTTCTCCAAAACAAAAGCAAACATAAGTTATTCACAGTTACATCCCTGATTCTGGTGAAAATGGAAAGCATTCTGTGGGGTATAAAACACCTGCTATTACATACATACAGAGAGACACAAGTATATACACTTAAAGGTATTTTGCTGCAAATCTCCCCTCCTTCAAACAAACCCAATTTAAAAAGACTATTCTCTCTTAAGAGAATGACAATCATTAGCCAAATTAAATATGGTAACAGTATAAATTATAAGAAGTGATATTTTAGTCCTGCCACAGAGACTGACCCTCAGTTTAAACCGGAAGGAAAAAAACAGTGTTTCCCTTTGCTAACACTTTTGTCCAAAAAAGTTTTCTATTAAAAGTTCCACATAAGGCTAAGGGATCTTTCCCTATATGTGAAAACAACTCTTATAGTTCAGAAAGATACACTGTCACCTGTGAGACCACTGTAGCCACAAAGAGTGCAATAAGGGTTAGGCAGAGCACGAAGGGAGCAACAAAGAGCCTTGGTCTTCCCTTCTCCTGAGGTCTTGGCATGTTTGGCACGGTTTGCAGTCCCATGACATGTAACATAGACACATATGCCCATCTAGTTAGATGATCCATTCAGAGCCATCTTTGGGCTTGGCTATATAACCCCAAAGCACCTAGGCAGTATTTCCTTCCCAGCTCACTTTGGTGGCTTTCACTTACAGAGCTTTCTTGGAGTCAGTCAACAGCCCTTACACAGCCATCTGAATGATGCATGTACAGATGGAATATTGACAAGATGAGGCACACACACCTGATGTAGCAATTAGACTGACCATTTTTAATTTCTAAAGTGGTCTGCAAATATTAAAGGTCATTAAAATGAAATGAAAATAAGTTTGTCTTTATGCATTGCTGCTCCTTTATGTCCCAGTCTTGCAAAGAGCTTCATGTAGGCAAGTGATTTTGGTTAAGCACAGCTTGTTTGCTGACTTCTTGCAAGACTAGATTTCCACAATGTGAAAATGTCAACATGTAGATCCTACTTTTGCCTTGGAAATGACTTTTTTTCTTGGTCAAAGCAATTATTTACTTTCTTTAACAGAAGTATCAGACTGACTTTTTGTGCTTATGAGTGAAGCCGTCAAGTTATGCTACTTACTTGGGCAAAAACTTTTCCTTCACGAAGAGAAAGGCATATGAAAAACTCCTCAA
Source organism: Platalea leucorodia (assembly GCF_965183815.1). Classification (NCBI taxonomy): domain Eukaryota; kingdom Metazoa; phylum Chordata; class Aves; order Pelecaniformes; family Threskiornithidae; genus Platalea; species Platalea leucorodia. The sequence goes on from NC_138824.1 coordinate 61,116,892, forward strand.
GACAGAAGGGTAGTTTCTTTCTGCTGAGTGCTATGGGTCAGTCAGAGGACACTGTACCAGATCACTTTTATCCGTATTGTTGTTTTCAGTGAAAAATGTAAATATAGTGACAGAAATATTTCACAGTTGTCTTTTTGCTTTCAACAAATTATTCAAGGAAGGCAGTGGGGAAAATGAAATATTTTGTTACAATATTTTTAATGGAACCTTTTATGATTTGAAATTATTTGTGGCTTTACAGTTTTTTCCTATATCAGTTCCATGCCCATAATCTAAGGGAAACAGCCCATTCTGAATCAAACTCTTCAATTGAAGTGAAAGAAATTTAATTCTTGAAATTATCAAAATGCTGAAAACAATATTTTTCATCAAAAGAAACCTAGCATTTCTTTAGGAAACCCCATCAAAAAGGAAAACAGAAAGTTTTTTCACCTTTGCTCTGCAGCTCCTAATATTGCAGAAATGAGCTGTGTGCTAGCACTCTGAAGTCCTCATACTTCACTATGTTTTAGGGCTCTGAAATTTCCATAGTGTACTAATGACAGTACTAAGTGACTTTCAAGTGACTTTCAAGTGGCTTCCAAGAAAATGTTGTCCCTTATCTTACTGCAAGCTTTCATCTGTCTCTCCTGTATGTCACTCCTGAGTCATCCGTTGGATTATATTCTATGCAGCATTTCTCAGTTGCACACTGATAAGATTACAAGAACCACGAAATGCACCTTAATGAAGTATTTGAAAATAAATGACAATAGGCAGCACCAGTGCTGAAGCAGCACAGTGAAAACCTCGAAGAAATTGGCACTGTTGCAAAAAGGCATAGTCAGGGGAAAATGAATAAGCATCAGCGAGGTAGCAATTCGGAGTGAAGGCAGCAGGAGTGGTACCTGAGCACCTTATTGCTGCTGTCTCCTCAAGGTGTTGTTCCTACTCATTTTGGTTCCCTGTGCCCATGGGTCTCTGAACACAGCATGAATAGGCAGTCCTAACTGCCCAGATGAGATGGCAGGAGCTTGTGTGACACACTTTTGCCCATCTGAATACTGAGGCTTCCTGAAAAAATCCTGAATTAACATTTTCAGAGTACGCACTATGCTTGATATAACATTTTCTGTCGTAATAAGTTGTTCTCTCTGACGTTTAGAAACTGACAAAGTTTTAGTGTTCTTGGCTTGAAACAACCAACAGATATCATGTTCATCAAAGATCCACATAATAATGTGTTTTTTAAGTGGATGAGTGTTTGAGAATGTTCTGTTAACCAAAAAGCTTTTAGTTAAAATTTTAATTTCAGCTTAATGAATTAGTTCTTTCTTTCAGCCCCCCAAATCTGTGTTATTTATAACATTATATCCTCTAATCAGCATTTTGATTCTGAGTCCTATATAGGCAAATGTATGACTGTATACAGTGTGCATAATAGAAAACTGAGTAACAATGTTGAAAGGCAGACTGGAATATGGGAACAAAAAATGTGGCTGAAATAATTTTGAAAAATCTGAAAATTGCCGTATATTACCTTGTCTGTACTCTTAAACAACGAAAAAAAAAAAAAAAAAGTAGACATGCAGAATGTAGATTGGAGACAGCCAGCTTGTGGCATGCAACAGGATTGTGTGAATGCATGAGTTTGGCTTCAGAGAGCAACACTAGGCTAATTAGCTTGAAAGCAACACTGCTATTTCTATTGCCTGAGCTGATATCTGAACAACTGCCTGTAGCTAGATATTCAAATAACCAATTAACCAAATATAGAACTATTGCAGATAAGAAAGGCAACATCGTTTGTTTACATCTGTTGCGCTGATGGCAGTGTCCATTCTGAGGACAGTGAATGCAGCAGGTGAAGTCTTCCGTGTGAAATTTTTTAAAACAACTTCATGATATTCTTTTAGTGCCAAATCAGTGGGAACTGAGTTAGACTAAACCTGATCACTGATACCTGCAGAACCTTTTCATACACAGTGTTCGTCTTCCACACTTGTCTCTTATCAAGAAAGGCAAAGGTGAAGGACCCAGGTCAGTCAAAACACCATGTCAAATGAGGCTTTATGCCATGATTGTGTTCTTTTTTTCCTCATTATTTCCAAGAAAAAATGGGACTAATGGTTAACAAGGCTTAATCCATTATACCAAATTGCTAAATGCATGCAGGTTTATGGGTGTCCAACCAGCAGCTTTTAAAGCCACTGCCTGATTTAAAAAAAAAATTGAAAGGAGAGAGAATAAAGTGCAGTGAAGTTTCAAGAAGGTAGGCAGATGGGAAAAAGAAGGAACATGTTAAAAAAAGCCTGGAATACTACATAATTAGACTCCGTAGAATCCGTAAAGGAGAGACGCCTTAAAAATGCCCTCGTTCAGAGAAAAGTCTGAATCCAAATCTGCAAACTAGTCATGCATAAGACACAGACTCATAACAGTCCTCACTCCCCCCAATTTCAGTAGTTCCAGAGCCCACAGAACTATTTGGTTTTTATAGGGTTGGTAGCTATGCAGGACTGAAATTTGCCTGCCCACTATCAACTGCCAATAATAATTTGTAGAAGTGTCATAGATTTTCTTTTTACATATTTACCCAGCTATGAAGGAGAAACAGAATATATATAGTCAATAAATATAACAAAGTGGATAAAGCTCACTGCCTGCATATAATTAAAGTCAGGTTTATTTTTTACTCAATTATTTCCATCCCAAGGGAAGGAAATATTCTTATGTTAGACACTGTTTATAATTTGGACACTTTTTAAGAAGTGACTGTAGTAGGAGAGAGAATGAGAGAGAGGAGAGATAATACATTGATATATTTTCTCTGTAAGATTCACTACTTTGACTCAGCAGAAACTCTGCCTCTTGTTCTAAATGAGAAACACTCCCATTTTTTGTATGGTGAGTGGGTTTACTTATTGGAACAGCAGGCACTCAAGCTAGTACCAATGGGTCGACGTGAGCACTTCTGTTTCCTCCCATTAGTGAATGCTGGCATTTTTAATGGTCATGTCCTGCCATTTCTGCTCAATAGGGAGTACTTCAGTGTCTCCTCTCCTGTGCTAATAGCCCTCAGCAACTGCTCACTTCCCGCATGCTGGGCTGATCTCTGCGCTCTTCCCACAAGCGGAAGGGAAAGCACAGAATCTGAGCCATATAAATCATCCAGTGTTTAGCCTATTATTGCCCATGATAGTGTAATCCTATATGCTAATTATATATAGTAAAGTCTATTTAAAATCTGTTTACCAAATCTCTTCAAATCATTTCTAATAGTGTTTGTGATAGTGCTACAGACCCTCCCTTGTCAGGAAGCCCATAGGCATTACAAGTGTAATTTCCTTGCCTTCCTGACTGTTCTTTTCAACAACTTTCTTTTGTTTTGTTTCTTTATGTTTTACAGAGCTGGCAGGGCATAGAAATAGTTCGGATTAATCAAAGAAACTTAATGTATCTCTGTGGCTTACAAGAATGTTTAAGGCTCCAGCAGTTTCCTTCTTAAGTTTAGGAAATGAAGTCTTGTGTTTATTTTTCTTTAAAAGTTAGATGAAGCTCTTCAGTTTCTGACTTGGTTTTGCAGAGTTTTGGTTTTGTGGTTGGTTTTTTTTTTTTTTTTTTCCTTTCTGAGGCATAGTGAAATCTAAGCCTTAAGAGATTAGCCTCTTTCTCACAGTTTCTGAAATACACAGTATATTTTGTTCTAAAAGTCTGACTTTAATGTTACTCAGGTAAGTATAGATTTATCTTGACATTCTTGATTGAATAAAAGGAGTTTAAAAGGCAATTGGCTTCAGTAATTCTATTTCTGGAAGAGATATAGAAAATTGTAATGACAATTTGTGTTACTTATGTTCAGTGGTGCTCTGGTAGACTTATTTATTGTACAACTGAGAAAGCTTTAGAAATATACAACACAAGTAGTGTGTGTTTGTCTTTACAAAGCTGTTTTAGTCCAATCTACACTATTCACAAAATGGATTCTCTTTAAAATTCAGCTCTTAAAAAGTAAAAAAAAAAAAATCACTCATTGTTGATACAGACTTCCCTGAGCTTTCCAAATTGGATCTTTTTATAGTTCTCGTACTGTAATTAACTCTCTGCAGATATTCATGAGTATTCAGGGAAATAAAATGCATACTGTTCTTGGGACTCATCAAGTTGTTTTTTTTTCCGTTGCCATCTTGGGTTCAAAAAATGGTCTGGAGGGATGTAACACATAACGTGCACTTCATACTACATAGTAGTTTTGTTTTCTATGGTTGTTATTTCTGAAATTGCCATAAAAATAAAAGGAATCAACCTAGTCAGTAGCCTGATCTGAAATCTGTTACAACAACACAAAAGCTTGCAGTGTCTGCAGACAGTTTTGAAGCAAACCAGAAGAACTGGAATGTTTTTGTCTTTTAGAGTTTAATTTAACTATAGGTACTTCCTGTCTCCTTTCCATTTAATTTCAACTGGACTATACAGTTTTTGAGTAAGTTTCAGTAGCTGTTGGCTTTTGAGTGAGTATGTCTTTCCAAAAAAACATTCTTCAGAATAAAATATTGTTATTTAACGTTAATGTTTAGAAGTAAATGGTATACTGTTGATAGTGGAGGAAGGCAGGGAATGCTATTGCACTCACTCCCATAGTTATTAGGAACAATAAGGATACTACCACTGAGTAAAAGGACCAGTGATCCAAACTGTTGTCTTCTCTGGCTTCTTCTGGATCCAAGAAATTTTTGAACTCTATAGCACAGTTAAACTGTTTGTAGAAGAATCTGCTATATAAACTCTTATACTTCATATTTTTATTACATCTCATTCAAATGAGGTTTTGCACCTTGATTTTTAATTTGATAAGCCATGACTAGCAGGAAGATTTTTCCCTGCATTTAAAGACATTTTCCCCCTATTAACATGATTAAGAAAAAGATATTTTGCCTTTGCCCTCTTCAAGTTGTGCTGGAAGCAGATGTTAATATTTTATATACAATTTTCCTTAACCCATAATTGGCAATAAAGACAAAATAATGTAATGTTTCAAGATTCCTCAGTGTTAACTAATTAAACCAGCAGCAGGCCTCGAGCATGGGACAATGGCAAACTTTCAGATGAATTAATTTTATGGAAGACCAGCTGAGTAATTGGACTCCAATTACAGGCTGTTTAGCTCCCTCATCACCTTCACATATAATTAAATTCAATTGGTTGATACAGCTTCTATTTTTATGAGGGCACTTACAAGCTTTTTGAACCCCACTGTGACTTTGGATCTAGGCCAATCAATTATTACTCATTTCTCTTTCAAATGGAAATTCTCTAGATTAGTCATATCTTCTATAATGCATTGCTCACATTTAAAATATCTGTCTATAATACATTGCAGCTGAGACAGATATGAAGAGAAATGTCTATGGATATTTTTCTTCTACAAACAATATATAGGATGTAATTGTATGCTTGTTGTGGGTATTGATGAATCGAGGCCTCATGATTTTATGACCTGTCTTGAGAGATATGATGCCACATGCAGTGGGTTTGATTTACTGTATCATTATATTTGCAAATGCCATGCTTGTTCATGTTACAAATAATTACTGAAATTGCTCATTAGATCTAAAATCGCCTTTATTGGCATGTAAAAAGTAAGTCATTATGTATAGCTAGCTGAGAATCCCTTAGTTGTCCAGTTTTCCTTCTTTCATTTCTTTTCAAATGAAATTAATCCATCATTACTAATTAAGAAAACTACGTTACTGCTTACTTAGAGAAAATTTAACAGCCCCTGACTTTTGAACAGGTCCATAGATTGTTAATTAGTTTGAGTAAAAGAAAAAAAATATAATTTTATTTTGAGAATGCTAGAACAGTTTCTATTTTAAAGCATTTGGCTCTGAATTAGTGACATATTTTCAAATGCAAACAGAAAATGAATTAATAAGTAGGCTTTACAACATTTCACACATAACTAGTCTATAAGGAGATTAAACAAATGGCTAGAATTCATATGCCACTTTTGCCTGTTCTCAGTATATTGGTTCCAGTGTACTTATTTCCCAACAAAGCAATATATCAACAGTGATAAAACAGGAAGCAGAGAAGCAATAGTGACTTCAGTGATCTTTTTCAGCTCTACTGAGTGATCAATAAAGAAAAAGGCAGTGTCAGATATGAAATATTACTTTTCTTTAGACCTTTCAGTTAGGGAAATATCAAGCCTATTTCTTTGCTCCTTAAACTCTTTGATTTGAATACAAAACATTGATTAGGTATGTGAAAAATGACATTGAGACATACTAAATTACAGCAAAGTTTCTATGAAACTGTATTACTACTGACTGACTAGCAAAACAGAACATTAATGATTAATGGTGTTGAAATAAATAACAGAAAAGTAGCATTCACTACCTTCTCTTTTGAAGTATTGCCATTACAGGGAATGGAGATAGTATACATGAGAAGGTGGCTACTTCAGATCTTCATTGGTAATTTTTGATATTTCCCTGATCGATCTGTAATGGAAAAAAAATCCATATCCTAAACAAAGCCCCTCACCTTTTGTATAGGCACATGTTATACAGGGAAAAGAATACAATAAGAAGATTTCTGAGGAAAATGTTTCCTATTGTTTTAAGAATAAGTGTGATGGTCATATTAGATGATATCAAAATATATTATTATTACTAGTCATCTTTATTATTTTAGAGTAAAACAAATGTGATAGAATTGTTAAAATCATGTCAAGTGCAGGTTTGGGGTTTTTTTGTTTGCTTGGTTGGTTGCTTGCTTGGTTGGTTGGTTTTCTTTCTGAATATCTAAGGAGTAACTTTAAAAGAAACTAAGGAAATCATGGAGCAAATCAAATCAGTATTTTGATTTTTCCTGCAAGAATAAAGATTAAATTACTACCACTATTAATGTTGTAAGTAAAGATAGGAAACAATTAAATTTTTCAAATATACCTCCTGTTGTAGATCACAGATGCTTTCATTCAGATTAAACAGACTCTGATGATGTTTGGTTTCTCAGAGTCTAGCATGTCCAATGTCCATTAATCAATAGCAGCTGGTCCTCTTGATGTCACTACCTGTTTATTAATACTTTCTTTCTGCTAGGAAGACCCAGCATTTATGCAATAAAGAACATAAAAAATAAGATAGCACAGACCTACTGCATTTACAGGGGAGAGAAGAAAATTAGTAGTGCCATCACAGACCTAATGTCAATTCACTTAAGGTAGCAGTTGGGAAAAGAAACCCTCTAGGTATTCTTTTTTTTTTTTCAAAGGCTAGATGCTTTAAATCATGGTGTTCATTAGACTTAGTCATCATTTCATTGTTTTGCTTCATCAAGCCTCTAGTGTCACATGTGTTTTGAAGTCTTTTTTTTTTTTTTTTTCCCTAGATAGGTTAACTGAGATCAGAATACACAATTGGCATTTCTTCTAGAGACATAGTCAGAACTGATTGGGTTTAGAAGATAAACTGCACAGAGGGAACAAAAGGAAAGACCTCATTCAGAGTATAATTTTGCAAGATTTGTTGTTCATAAGTGAACAGCCACCTTTTCATGGATTCTTTTCTGAATAATGACAAGAATAAAAGAGTAAAAAGAGAGTAAGTTGGTTCACCAGTATTACACTTATTCAGGAAATATAAACAGGTATTAGAGGTTTAATGAAAATGCCACCAGTACCACCAAAAAAAAAAAAAAAAAATCCCAAGAGGAGAATTTCCCGTTATCTTTAGAGGTGAGTTTTCTGCCCTTTTGGGAAATCATAGAATCATAGAATGCTTTGGGATGGAAGGGACCTTTAAAGGTCATCTAGTCCATCCCCCCTGCAACTGGCAGGGACATCTACAGCTAGATCAGGTTGCACAGAGCCCCATCCAGCCTGTCCTTGAATGTTTCCAAGGATGGGGCATCTACCACCTCTCTGGGCAACCCCTTTCAGTGTTTCACTACCGTAATTGTAAAAAATTTCTTCCTTATGTCTCGTCTGAATCTACCCTCTTTTAGTTTAAAACCATTACCACTTGTCCTATCGCTACTGGCCCTGCTAAAATGTCTGTCCCCATCTTTCTTATAAACCTCCTTTAAATATTCAAAGGTCACAATAAGGTCTCCCCGCAGGCTTTTCTTCTCCAGGCTGAACAACCCCAGCTCTTTCAGCCTTTCCTCATAGCAGAGGTGCTCCCGCCTTCTGGTCATTTTTGTGGCCCTCCTCTGGACCCTCTCCAACAGGTCCATGTCCTTCTTGTACTGAGGACCCCAGAGCTGGACACAGGACTCCAGGTGGGGTCTCACCAGAGCAGAGTAGAGGGGCAGAATCACCTCCCTCGACCTGCTGGCCACAAATGAAGACCAAAATGTTCATGATCAGCTCTGACGTGTATTGACCAAACCAGAACCTTGTTATTTGCCCACCTGCCAATGAGGCTTTTTATTGTGTCCCTTTTTTTCCCCTTCTTTCCCTGTCTCATGATTGAGGGCATATACTGCAGTTTGGGAAACACTTTCAAATATAAGGCAAAAAAAGTCAAATCAGAAAGGCAAATTCCTTGCCTCCACATCTGATTTCTTTGGTGGTCAATAGGCAGGTACTTTGTTCCTTTAACAGCATTGCTGATCTTAAAAGTTGAGTCCCCTTTTGCACAGACTTGAACATAGCTAAGTGAAGACAACGGTAAAGGATAATAGAAGAAAATCAAAAAGTGACTGAAACATACACAATCTGTGTATTCAGAAGAAAGTAGTTTTCTGTTATGTAAATAAGATACACTTAGGTATGAGAAAAAAATGACCTTTTGTATCTCGTAACTGAATAGCTTTTAAGTCTAATCCCTGAAATACAGTGTGTTGGCAATGCAGCATGTTGCTTCTGTGGCTTCGAAGACACTTTAACTCCTAATCGCTGATATCATCAGTGCTCCCCTCCAAAAACATTCCTCATATACAGTACAACAAAGAACAGTGTGTGCCCATGGCCTGAGCTTAACAAAGTACACTGAGAAAGACGGCTTCCTGGGCAGAAAATCACATCAATAACACAGTGGGAAGTGGCACCAACAGAAGGTAAACACGGGTCAGTCAGGGAAAGCTTAGTAGGTGGTGGGGCACAGATCTTCAAATACAATGAAGGGAATGACATCAGAGGGATTCATCTTTCTCTGTGCTTGAATTCTCAGTTATTAACTAAGGCATAACATCACACAGGACAACAAAGGCACAGAATCAGCCAGTTTTCAGCTGCCTCACAGATGGCACTTAAATGGCGATTTCAGGGCTGCTGAGAGAATGACTGTGGCAATTGTATTATATGAACCATTCAGCTCAGGGAAAAAAAAAGTGATGCATAAAAGTTCTGGTTAAGTAAATATTATTCAGACATGTAAGCCACTAGGCTTACCCAGTTCTCTGTCATTATTTATTAGGTATATGTGAATGGTGTATGAGAGTTTCAAATTCCCAAGCATAAGTTTTCTGTCAAGGGCTGGCAAAAAAATAATAAAAAATAGCTGCTCCATGTATGTAGCTGCTTATATTTTATAGCTGACCAGGAAATAATTTGTTTTTTATTTTAGCTAGCTTCAGCAAGAGATGAGTCTTCATTACAAAAGAGGCTTTTCTTTTCCATGCTGCTTTAAAGTGTATTCATCTCTAACTCCTTTTATCTCTAACCTTTTTCCTAATAGGGAAATTATTAAGGAATTGGGAAGAATTTAAATGCCACTGATATCAGAAAAGAAGATGATTTTTACAAGCTGTTTTGATTATGGAGAGTGTTTACTTATGGAACTGTTCACAGATTTTTAATGCACTCTCTTGATTCTGAATAGTGTTTTATATTTTATTGCAATTTTAAATTTTGCTCATAAAATTTAGACAAGAGATTTCTGTACATGAAACTTTTTGTACTTTTAAAAGCTAAAACTTATAATGGTTTTGTAAATGCCATGGATTCTTTATTGCAGTGGTGTCTAAACTTTCTTGATTGTGCAACCCTATCAGTAAAAAAATTGCAGTTATGCACATCCAATATATGTACATTTATGTTTTTATTTATAATTTATATACATGCACTACTATACTAGTATATTATGTACATTATAAAACATACATAAAAATAGAAATTAAAAAAGAATGAGACAAAGATGAAATAAAAACAACTTCTATTTTTTTAAATATTTTATTTAATAATGATAAAAACCCCTATTTTCTTCCTGCACCCTAATGGGTTGTCTTGCTCACTCCATTATGTGCACACACCCCACTTTGGAGATCACTGCTTTATTGAACAATTTGCCATCTAATAATTATCAGTTATATAAATGAAAAGCTCACTACAGAAGGAATATCTTAGAACAAAATATGTAGAAGCTTTATTGATTTTATCCACACTTAGGTATTTTTCCCTTTTTTGAAGTAATAGTGCAGTGAAACTTCTGCAGGACCTACTTGCCTTCCCAACGAGACCTTAGTCTAAGTTAGATATCCATAACTGCAAAAAGTTATGATTTTACAAGCATGGAAGAATAACATGGAAGAAATGGAGAGGTACATGCTGGAAAATGTATGTTACTTAATTCCCAGGTCTGTTATAGTTCCAGTAATGTATTAAAAAGAGAAGTCAAAGTAGATTTCCAGGCCTGGATTGTAAATCTGAAATTAGGCCACCTGCATAAGAAATTGTAGCTAGTGTCAGGCACCCTTTTGCTCAGACAAGCAACATATACTTTACCAAGTGCCTTCACTTATCAAAATAAACTAGTTTGTTTATCCCAAAAGAGTCCAGGAAATGAACTAATTTACTTGATATGGATTTTTAGATGACCACAACCCAGGACTGGGACTGGAGAGCAGAGATATTCAATGAAGCAGGCAAATGAGTAGAAATCTACTTCCTAACTATCTTCATGGAGGCTGTTATCCACTGTAGCAATAGCCTTTGCCAAATGAGCAAAGTCCATGACTGAGTGTGTTTGAAAAAGAGCTGCATTTATCAAAAGTTATCTTTAAAAAATGATAATTCCATCCTGTTGGTATTTATGTTTATTTTGTGTGTCTGTTAGCCATGTGTGACTATTATTTGAACAAACAAGCCAAATCACTCCATATAGAGAGGGTGCAGTGAGGAACCACTGCAAACAAAGCTCCTTGCTGAATCCGTGGGCCTGTGAGAACTGAGAGTTTTGTAGTTCACAGTCCATTAAGGTGGATGTGCTAATTTGTTATCCTCTGGGAAGATGTTATTACACTGATTATTTTTTTCTTTTTTTTTTTTAAATATTCACAGCTAGAAGAGATAAAAACACTTAAAAAAAAAAAGAACAAAAAAGCATCAGGTGGGAGAAAGAATTTAAACACCTAAGAGGAGTTTCTGAATTAGGGAAGCTATATTGTTTACATAGTCAATGGGACTTTCCTAGAGTGATTTGGAGCACCTAAAGGTTATGAATTGATCTCTGGAGGCTCCATCAAATAAATAAAGAGCATAATTAAGGCACCTACTCTGATAGTGTTATCTCACGTTAGTCTGTGTTCCTCTTTTAGGTTTATAAAACCATTGATTTCTCATTTCTAAATAGTAAGTTACCTTGAATATTTCATGATTCATGGATGTTAGGAAAAGCCAGCCAAGGGTGAGGAGGATCTGGGATTAAAAATAAAATGCATTGCTTAAGGAAAGTTAATGCAGCTAAAATGGTAATAACGTTCCTGAAGATATCTTGTTCTGAGTATGTCTTCTGAAAGCTTTATCAAAATTCCTTTGTCAGTCATTATATTTCCGTGTCTTGAAATCCAGAGGATGATTCAAAACTGTTTTGTGTTAGAAAGATTTTTTTGTTATCTATTGGTTGAGGAATTATTTCAACTGTGAAAAGTAAGCCAAAAATGGCATTTTGCTGCATTTTAGAAGTAATAAATCCTACAAAATTCAAGAAAAGAGGAAAACTTTTTATCCAGATCAGCTTCAGTAATACGATAACTGATGGCTATTCAAACATACCAATGTCTGTAATTTTTACTTGAAATGTCTATAGCAACATGTAGGATACATTGATTTAGCAAAGGCATAAAATGGAGACATGGAATTATCATCTCTATGAGATTCTGCATGAACTGCAATCAATCAGGAACAATAGATCAAAGCTACAGCATATTCCCTTTGTCTATGCAAAGATATACTCCTGTTGATGTCACCTTAAACCTCTCTTCTCCACCTATGGATTTATTTTATCCCTATGTTTCATCTAGTCGTTATCAGTCGTATGAGTTCTGCAGAATGGAGACTGCTTTTTTTTAACTACAAATCTGGATGCAACCTTGAGGGCTGAATAGGACTGCTGGTTGTTCTTGTGATACATGCAAAAAGAAGAAAAACACAGCATGCTTTCTCAGGGTTAAGCTATAAGTTTCCACAGACATAATCTACACATATAGGTAGGGATGTTTTGGAATCTAATGATTTTACAAGACACAGAGATGACTGTGGGAAACCCAGGTGCCACCTCCTGTTTCCATGCAGAAACACTGCCACTATTACTAGCACGATCACATTTCTGTCTCCTCAGGGAAGAACACGGTATCAATGGTATGGGAAGGCAATAGGAATATAGCAGCAAAGGTTTGTTGTGGTTTTTTTGTTTGTTTGTTTGTTTTTTTCTGTGGTTGTGAATACATCAGACTTTGAGAAATCTGTGGGTTTAGGGGCAATACTTCCACCTCCCTCCCAGGCCTGCACCAGCATCAATTTCTTGTTGGCTTGGACAGCCCTGCTGTGTTGCAAAGTTTGAGCTCTAGGGAGGACACAATGCCTCCATGACAGTAATCAAGAAGAAAGGGATGCCCATGTAAGGTCCTGTCTGCCCCACCTTGCGCATTCTGTGAAGCAGCAGGTCTGCTACCTGTCGCAGATTTGTAAGAGTTTCTGTTTGTCTGCAGTGGATTTTTTGTCGGTCTTGTTGGTCACTTACAGATCACATTTGGGTAACATTGATGTGAAATGCTACCTCCAAAATTGTTTCATTTTTTGGTAATGATATCTGCAAGGGAAACTGGTTAGAACAGTACATATATACCTAGGATTTTTATATAGTACCACAGAATGCACTTCACATTAAAGGGCTGACAACTGAAGTCCCTATTTTCCTTGGCCATCCGCTAAAGAACTTAAAATTCAACAGGAACTGTGATTTAATGTTAAATGTAAATGAATATAAATGGGGTGATGTTTTTAGTTCATTCTCTAATAGGCTTTCTTACCAGATATGTATCAAGAATAGACTAGACCAGTGCACACCAACATGCAGACAGTTGAAGTGAAGCTGAGCTGAATCCTACTTGCCAAGGAAGCCATACAAGGTTCATACCAAAGCATAGAAAAGTCACACTGGCTCCATAAAGTGCCACTAAATAACATAATGTCTTATTTCTATTAGGTGGAAGATACGGCTTTATGGACTAATCAGCAGCTCTGCCCAAGCCAAAAATAGGACTGACTGAGGAAAAATGTGTTCATAGTTTTTTTCACTTAGGGGAAGCAGAAATGAAGAAAACGATAAGAAGGTGGTCCAGATAAGTACAAGCCACTTGGAGAAAAATGGTGGATTTTTTCCTTTTTAAGTTTTTTTCTCTCTCTCTTTCCCACCCCACCCCAGGAACTTTCTCATAACAAGGTTACTCAAATATTTTTAAAATAAAATATTTTTACTTATCAGTTTTGATAAAACATTGCAAAAAAGTGGATTTAAAAATAACAAATATCCTTTTTCAGTCTCATCTAGTCTCTTGCTTTGCTACAAAGCTTTCCTCTTAACTTGTGGGAACAGGTAGCAAAGTCTGCTAATAACAGAAAACTATTGCGAATAGTTGAATCTAAATCTGTCTGCAAATAGTTCTGTAAAGATCAGACAGTACCGAATGAAGAGGTGATCAAATGAAGAAGTGACAAAATTGTAGATGCAATTACTTCCACGTGAAATAATAAGGAAAAATAATGCTAACAATATAGGCACGACAGGAGACTTTAAATTAATTGTAATTACAGATCAGATACGAGTTCTGTGAGTCATTGCAGATCTCTAAAAATGTCAGCAATGGTCAGAAGAAAACCTTGCAGAAATGTATGCAGAAGAATGGCAAGTATGATTAGCTACTTTAGGAAAGACTAAATAGATTAGGACTTTTTGTTTAGACAAGGACAACTGAGGAAAGGAAGCAATGATTTAATGGCTGCTTTAAAAAAATGATACTAAACGTTTTTCATCTGATGCAGAATTGAATTCTGGAATTCATTATCACAGATGACACAAGGGATGTTATGTGTAAGTTGGCAGAGGCAGCGCAAGATGAGCAGATAGATCCACTCATCCTTCCATTAAAATACTGTGATCCATACACAATGTCTAGTAAAATATTCTATTCTGCTACCTGTCAGAGGCTGAAAGGGTATGTCAGGGGAGGGATCATCCTGTTATTTCTCTCTCACTCTCTTTTTTTTTTTTGTTTGGTTGTTTTTTTGGTTTTGTAATTCTTTTCTTAGGTATCTGTTATTGACCACTGACATCAGAGATATGGTTGGCAAGGTGGACCCTTGTTCTGACCCAGCATATCTGTTCTTATCCTATTGAGATTTTTTGTGCATTTTATTTTGGATTTCTAAACATTTATAAAGCTCAAAAATTATTGCTGGTTTACGATTGCTAGTAAATGTTGTACAAAATATTACAGATCCTGCTGGGGGAGAAGTAGTTTATACAGACAAGTGTATTTTACTAGTGCACTTTATATCAAGTATGTCTTCATCTACCTTGAATGAAATCAGCTAAACATATGTAAAATATGTTCTCTCTACACCACTTCATTCTTAACTGCCTCTGCTATGCCTACAAAAAGATTTAAGTTTAGATTAACTCTCAGTATCTGATATTTTTTGTTCAAGCCTCTCCACTCAGACTAGATTCATAATCACTTTAATATATAAATATGTATGTATGCACTTTGTACATAATATGTTTTGTATGTGTATGAATGTGTATGTATATTTATGTAACGTATGAACTTATGTATGTAAAATAGATTTGATTTTACTGTAAATGAAATACCTGTTTAATTGATAGACATGGTAGAAAAAAACCCTGATATTTTGGTTAGTCAAAATAAAACTATAATATTTCTAAAGAACAACCCTCAGTTTGAATGGTGATATAAGGCAGTTGAGGAAATGGGAAATAATTTGATAATATTTTCATGAAGTTACAAAAATGCTATGTCCTCCTTCTGACCCAGCAGGAAGTGAGCAACCACTTAATGTGTCCAAGCCATGAAGACAATTCCTATCTTCTGACTTGTAGTTTTTCTTCCACATAGCTATAATAGATTGATAAGTTTCATTGCTGTTTTATACACTACGTATGTCACAAATGCTAGAAACTTTATGCCTGGTTTTCAACACATCCTGTTGAATTTTCAATGAGATAATAAAATATCCAGGAAATTAGACTCATGGATATGAATAAGGATAAAATTGAGCTATAACTTCATATTTAATGCTAAAAAAAAATCCATGTGCCATTCATTGCATTATTTTCCAGGTTAGACTTGCTGATAGTTTGCATTACAGATTTCTAAAACTCCTTCTCTAAAGAGCTCAACAAGCAATGCAGAAATTCTGTGGATTTGTCATAGCTCATCACAGTTCCTCTCTGGAATCTGAGACATTGTTTGACTCTAATATTTGCTGTTAACATTATAAATTTAGTGCTTGGGAAACATCCAAACTAGTGTTATATTCTAGTGCACAATACGCTTGCCTCTGAGACTTTTAGCATCCCAGAAATATTACCCTCTTCAATAGCAGTTCTTTGAAATTTCAAAGAATGTAATTTTCAAAATGCTAATGCACTAATATTGTAGCTTTTCAGGAAGTGCTTTCTTTTTAAAGTTATATTTCTGGAACTCCTACAGTATTTTGTTGCAGGTTAAGACTGTGAAAGGAGAAGGGGGGTACCCTATAGAGAGATAACATTTCACTAATAAGCAAAATACTACAATATCTTTTCCTCAAAAACTTTACCACAGGTGCATTTTCTGTAAAAGAATATATACTTCCAAATTAAAACCATACCATTTTCTTGCATCCATAAAATTATGCTTGTTAGTCTTGGCATTTATAATCTTAAAGAAAATACTCTTCTCAGAAATACTGTAGAGTAGCTAGTGGTTCTGGAAAAAGTAAAGCATCAAGGGAACTTTCAACTTAATATATATTGGCACCTCATGACATTTTAGTCAGTACTGCTTATTCAAGGAGGTAAGGAGATTTTGAAAGACCATTTAACAAAAATCAGTCTGGTGGTGGATTTATAAACACAGTACATTATAACTGTCTGACAGAAAGATAGAAATAATATCCCTTTTACCATCAAAGCTGCTCCAAGAAACAGAAAAGGAACAATTCTGTCTGGGCATGGTCCATTTAAATTTGACAAATTCTCAGAGCTCATCAGGTTGCCAAACGACATTGAGAAAGAACAGATATCCCCCCTTCCTACCCCTCCTTTCCTTTCTTGGTTCCTTGACATATTGGACCTTTTCCATCAGTCAATTACACTGCAAAACATTGTTGTTGTTGGCAATGCTCTCAAAGCGAAGGATTAAACAATTTGGGTTCAGAAGCACATTGCACTGTAAAAATCATACTTCCATGAAGTACTGTGCCTTTCAATATTTAGGGTGCTCAGAGACCACTGGTGATTGAGCTCAATCATTTCATTCACTAATAAGTGTATATGGAGTGAGAACTAACTGGATAGACATCTGTTGCAACATCAATTTGGATTTCTTTTCACAGATGAAATAGTTCAGGGAAAATAAAACTAATGCTTGTCGGGATCCAAAAACTCAAATAAGTACAAATGGGCTCTGTCCTCTCTTTATAGGCTAAGTTTATCTAATGTGTCATTTTTTACTTTCTATAGTTTTCCTCATGCACTTTTATTGCCATGGAGATGACAAAACTATCAGCTGGAATGAAGAATTAGCATTAACATTTTACCAGGTATTGATTTACTAGTTAGTAAATCAAAATGCATTTTCATTAGCAGAGATATTTCACCAAAACAGTGTCATTTAGAGAAAAGCCTAATGTTCATGTGATGTTTATTTTTTCAATTCCTTTTTCCTGGAAGACAAGATAAATTTTATCAGTTCGTTTTAATTTGTTTTGTAAGCATCCTCTTCCCACTGCTTTCACAGAAATAGGCAAAAAAAATCCCTTGAAAACACATTTGGAGTTGAGACAAATTTGGTAACAGATTTTGCTAATTTTATTTTTTTAAGGTTTTAGAGAACTATAAAGAGCAGCTCTATGTAATAATATTAGAAATTTCAGGTATTAAGAGTTACATTTCTACAGATATTTTCACAGAGTTGATTTTATGCCTTGTGTTAATCATGTATTTTATAACAGTTTTTTCCAGAACTCTTATTCAGAAGCACCCTCAAAGTTTCAGTTCATGATTTTTAATCACAAGGACTGAAATACACAAAGAACTTAGGCCAGAGTTGAAACCTGGGAGGATATATAAGTTCAGAGTAGACTTTCTTGAGAAAGTCTCCTCTGGTAATGCCTAAAATTCCTCTCCCAGCAGTGGATTGATTATGCCCTGCAGAATAAGAGTGTCTCTTTTTATTGTCAGGTCCATGAGAAGCAGCAACAGCATTTCAAAACCAGGAAAAAAAAAGAAAAAAAAAGAGAAAAAAGAAGGAAGAGCCTCTGTCAGCCTTCACATCCAGTATTTCTGTTACATTTGCTTTTCTTTCATCATACATTTCATAATCAAGTTATTTATATTTATTTTCTGGAATTTTTTAAAGAATAAATGTGAAGGAGTAATGAGAATAGCTGCCAACAATTGAAAATCCAGGCTATAATGCATTAGTCTCTAGAATGGTAACACCAAGTGAATCACATCTCCATTTTGCCTTGATAACAAAAGAAACAAGTCCCTGTACTGAAAGAAGCTTTACAAACTATGGACAAGACAAATAAGAAAATAGAGAAAGGTTGAATAAGAAAATAGAGAAGGAGGTCACTGAAATGACTTCTATGTTAAGTAGTACAAATCTTACAAGTTATGGCATCCTTTGAGAAATCTAAATATTACTTTTTGTTTATCTATATTGCGTTGTGGTTTTTTTTTGTTTTGGTCTGGTTGGATGGTTTGGGTTTTGTTTATTTGCTTTCCTTACAAATAGGCAAAATACCTTTTTGAACTGCTCATTCATTGATTTTAAGAATGTCTCTTTTTTGGATGGTTAGTCTGAGGTGATTCAGCATCTCTCTTCAGAATTTTGATGTGGTAGCTTCTGCCAGAATTTTCTTTTGTATGAAAGAGGATAAAGAAGATAAATGGGGAGAGGTTTTGTAAGACAATATTGGTACGAGTTTTTCATCATAACATGTAGATTACTGTTAACTTTTGCCTTAGATAACTGAGAAGGGCAAAGATTTTAAATAAGTGGCACTTTTTTTTTTTTTTTTTAACCAGAGCAGCTGGTATAATTAGAAAAAATACAGTGCTTCTTGGCCACATAATCCCTTGTTTGGGGAATCAGACAAATATACTAGGCAATGGAACAAAAAAGATAATGGAATCTCAACCACTAAAGGATAGTCAGAGAGCATATTTTGTACTTGACTGCAGAATGTTATTACAATAAATCAGGATCAATGTCCCATGGGATGTGATCTCCATTTAAAATAATTTTTCTGATGGGATGCCTGTGCTATTACTCTGAGAGTGCTGCCTTTCTAAGCCATGTTGGTCTGGATACCTACAGTTGCATATGCCGAAAAGCAGTAGGAAGGCAAGATCGTCATCAATGTTACAGTGCAGTTACATTTATGAAGATGGATTTATTTTCTTTTAATTTGCCCAACAGTTTGATTCCACTCTTTTAGGTTTTAGTAATTTTTATTCTAGTATTGCCACTTACTAAAAGGTTCTTTCCTCCGAACTGTTTTAGGACATAGCTGAAAAGATTGGGTAGAATTCATTCCTGAGGCAGCTCCATTACTTTCAAAGGAGATAAATTGCAAGCAAGTTTGTCTAATGAATATTTGTTTAACATCAATGAATGAAACTGAAATATTTCCACACTTAAAGGTGCTATTATCTTGGAAAAATATTCTGAATGGCATAGAAGAATCACAATATATTTAGAAGAGGAAACACATGCAAGTAACACACACACACATCCCTCCCAATGCCCCTATATTCTTTAACTTTTACTTACATTAAGTAGCGTCACACTTTAGGATTAATGCTGTAGGTTGTACTTATGTTACCCATGAATCAGGGTAAGAGCATGGCACATGAGTACTGGACCATGAGCTTCTCTGCTACTTAATTCTTCCTTGCTTTTTGTCTGTTTTGGCCTGTGCCATCCAGGCACGTTATGGGAGAGAGCATGGTCAGGTATTGTCCACCACAGTCTGTGTAGGCAAGACCACCCCACTCTGAGAGGAGAAGAGAGATTGCCTTCAGGACCAGAGAAAAGGTGCCCTGGTCCATTTTACATATTAGTACACACATGACCTTGGTGACCACTGAGAATCATGCTGGGGAGAAGCCTGGTCATCATTGCCAAAGGGCAGTTTGGTGCTGTCATGATGTTAAACAAGCCTAAATTTAAAGTTGAATGAAGTTAGCATTTTACTCTGGATGAGATTGGGTGCAGGAATGTCCACAAATATTTCCCTTTAGTCATCAGATAGACTGTCCCATAGCACCTCTTACCAACTGCAGAAGTGGAAGAAGCTGGCCCCGAGGACTCAGCATATAAATGAAATTTCATGCTACATTTGTGAAACTGGAAACATTATAAAGAGATGATCTAAAGAAGATCTTGGGATGTCTTCTTGTTAATTTGATAAAACTCTCATTCATTTCGGTGAGGATGTTCATTGAGTGCTACTTACTGCTTTTTACCGCTTGTAATTGATGCTGAGGGGCCCTTTGGATATGCAGATCCCTCCAGCAGCATTTTTTTTTACAATGTTTTACTGCATGGTTTCCTTGTGTGCCTCTTTACTTACATTTTGCATGTTTTTCCCATTCCTTTTACTCTCTCTTGCTGGAGACAGATAGTTTTTTATTATTATTATTTATTTTTCATAGAAAGGTTTGGGTTGGAAGGAACCTTTAGAGATCACCTCGTTCAAACTCCCTGCCACGGACCTCCCAATTGTTGTTAACTATTATATTTAGGACAGGGTGTCAGAACTAGAGACCTGAAACACAGAATATGATACAATGTAAGAAGTTTACTCTTCTGTATTTTATTTTTTTTTTGTACAATTTTTCTAAAAGATATGAACTAGCATGAACTAGTTACAGAAAAATGAACCCTTTCACAGCTTCGGCAGACTCAGACAAAACATTTTATTATTTTCATTTTAATTTTTATTTTTCAGTGCTGCAAGTAGCTGTAATAATTTGGAACATATTTGAATAGTATATTCTAATTGCTGTGAAATTCTGCTATAAGCAAAAAACATACCTAAAATTATTAAAAAAAAGAAATCTCTCCTGTTCACTGATGGGGTTTGTGAAAACTCACTTAGGCTTTCCAGTTTACCTTCTTTTTGCTTTCTCTTACAGAATTTTGATCAGCTAATAGCAAAGGTTGAGTTCACATTTATTTATTTGGCTTTCTGAGAGTGATTGCCCTTTGTTTAAAAAGGAATCTTAACTGATGATAGAATACATACCTACAATATGTTCTCAGTCTGTTCACACATAACAGTGTGTATGTCCTGGAGAAATGTAAATGGCAGAACCTCTGTTTCAGTGAAGTAATTACTGTTTTCACAGAGATTGGTAAATGTAAAACTCTGTACAAATGATACTAGTTATTGCTACTATTATTTGCTTCCAAAGCACTCTAAATTGTCTGATCATATGGTAATGATCCTTAGGTATTAGAGAGAAATTTGTACTACGTGTTCAGACTAAGAAGCAAACATTCCTTTTGCCTCTCTATTGACTATCCTTAAATTCAGATGTGCAATAGTAGATATTTGCTAGTTGCTTATGTGTTGGCTAAAGAGAGAAGAGGGGCAGGAAGATGGGTGGAATTAAGATTCTACTTCTTGGCTGATATAACTAAGCTGGTTTTGATCAGTAAATCCCTGTCTTCACTTTAAAAGTAATGAGAAAGCAAAAAAATGAGTGTCTCAGAAAAGTACCTTCCTCTTTCAATTGATCTGCTACTTAGGTTGTTCATGAACTTTCCCTAAGAAATTTTGTTTTGCTGTTTCAAAAAAATGTGAGCTTTGGTGAGTGCCCTTTATCTTTTCTCCTATCTTCTGTACAACTTCATACTTATTTTGATCATCTAATAATTTGTCCAAATTGGTTATCAAGTGCTGACTGGAAATGCAGATAGGTAATGTTCCTCAGGACTATATTGCTAGTGTACTGATGGAACCAAATGATTCCACTCAGAACTGGTCAATGAGGTACAAAACTTTATTAAAAATAACTGTTTGTCACTGTGTACCAAAAGGCTTTCCCTGTCTTTGCTCTGTTATGTTGTTACCTCTAATTTTGTGACATTGATCTCAGAGGTGCATGGCCCTTTTTATAGAATCATAGAATGACAGGTTGGAAAAGATCCTTAAGAACATCGATTTCAACTGTAAACTTAACACTGCCAAGTCCACCACTAAACCATGTCCCTAATTTTCATTCATATGCCCTTCCATGGGAGGCATACTTTCTAGGACTGTTGTCGTTGACATGTGCACTAGTCATGTACACAAAACAATGAAGTCAAAGCTGCCATTGAAGTTGCAGTTCTATGGAAGTAAAACTAGCAATAACAATACTTTCATAATAAAATATGTTTAATCCTTTAATCTTCAACATCATCTGTGAATTCATATTTTAAGTGCCTCACTGGAGAAAGTATTGCAGTAGTTTTATATTGGTAGCACTGGCAATCTCTTTCTCTCCTTTTAATAATAAAGATGGTTAAAGTTAGGTGTAACAACTGCTATAGAAATTCTGTAAAATGTAATCAGATTTGACACAAAACTCTATTGCTTTACTGCAGAAAATGAAACTATAGATATGATGGTTTCAGCATGATTGTGACATGGAGCTTTATACCTCTATCTCACCCCAAATAAAAAGCTGTCAAATATTTTCTTGTGTCTGGGTGAGTTTCAGACACAGATGAGAGCAAGCTGGCTAAGTCTCATACAATTCAGACTTAAATGATTATTGTGGGATGTGGAAAGCAACAGGAGGCTTTGGATGAGGTTATATCATCTCCTCTGCTTTGAGTGTATGTGCCTGGTTTTTGTTCGTAAAGTTCTCAACATAGGGATCTGATTAGATTTGCAGTTGCTTCTAGATGATCAAACAGTACAATAGTACTAAGCCTTCTTGCTCCACCTGCATCTGGTTAAGAGCTTGTGCGATTTCCTCCCTGAGCAGAGTCCTCCTCTGGTGACTTATAATTTTATTACCTTCATAGTAGATTATAATGAAAAATAGGACACCTTAAATTCATGCTGAGGATATAAGTGACAGAATACAGCTGCCCATTTGATAGAAAGGAGCAATTTATAGTGAGCAGAGTTGTGTTTGCATGTAGGGATATATATTGATGGCCATTTGGCTTCTTTGTAGAATTCCAAGGTCCATCTTGACTCAAAAAAAGGTCCAGGTAACCTGGTAACAATCCATATGGGACACATTTGCTCATGGTTCAATGTGCAACCAAATGAAAGACAGAAGCATAGTCTGGAGTTCAAGGATATTTGTCCCTGGATTGTCCCTAAATAATCTGAATTTGTTCTTTTCAGTTTTGCAATAATAAGGATTACAATATATATTTATAATCTAATGCACTTGTAGTGATTTTGGCTGGGATAGAGTTAAGTTTTTTCCTAGGAGTTCGTATGGGGCTGTGTTTTGGATTTGTGATGAAAACAGTGTTGATAGCACAGAGATGTTTTAGCTGTTGCTGAGCAGTGCTTGCACAGGGTCAAGGCCTTTTCTGCTTCTCACACCTGCCCACCAGTGAGCAGGCTGGGGGTGCACAAGAAGTTGGGAGGGGACACAGCTGGGACAACTGACCCCAGCTGACCAAAGGGATATCCCATACCATATGATGTCATGCTCAGTAATAAAAGCTGCAGGGAAAAAGGAGGAGGGGAGGGTTTCTGAAATTATGTTGTTTGTCTTCCCAAGTAACAGTTACGCGTGATGGAGCCCTGCTTTCCTGAAGATGGCTGAACATCTGTGTGCCAATGGGAAGTAGTGTATGAATTCCTTATTTTGCTTTGCTTGTGCACGCAGCTTTTGCTTTATCTATTAAACTGTCTTTATCTCAACCTATGAGTTTTCTCACTTCTACCTTCCAATTCTCTTCCCATCCTGCTGTGGGGGAGTGAGTGAACAGCTCTGTGGATGAGCTGCTGGCTGGGGTTAAACCATGACAGCACTATATGTATGATAGTAAATGTGTCACTTCTCTGGCCTCTTAAGTATTTTCAACCTGTATTTTTTTTGATCAGGTAGTACCTTATACACAACTAAAAAAAAAATATTAGTAGTAAATGTAACAGAATACAATAAGGTCACTTATTTGTAATTTTATTTGCTTTTAGCTCTGAGTAAAACCATACTAAGTTTTTATCAATGTCTTCCTTTAGTTCCCTTTGTCTGTGTTTAAGATTTGTTTAGTATTGGAAAATGATAGATTTCTTAATAATACTTACACATCTGATATCAACACATGAATCTACCGTTGAGTCAGGGGGACAATGGGATGCAAAGGCAGAGGTAGGTACATCAAATGGTGCAAAACAGTGGCAAATATAACCAAATCTTGCCCCTAACACTGTAAGTTTTACATTATATAATTACAGGCTTAAGAAAATAGACGATCCTTAAAGTAGAGTTGATTGAATTCAGAAATGTACCTCAGGAGATCTCCTTAAACCCTTGTATACAGAGTAGTCCTTTTTTTATACTTAGTCTCTGAAGTCACAGATTTTGATTTTATTTCTACGAAGTTGCCCAGTCCTAAAAAAGTAATATGCCTACTTTTGTGTATTCTGAAGTCCAGTGACTGTGATGTGCCACAGCAGACTGTGGTTTTGAATCCCCTTTGGCTAAGGGTTGGCTAAAATATAAGCCTTAGGTTTTCCCCAGTAGTGTTTTAATCATTTGGTCTCTGTATCATGGGTAAACTGTGGATCTATCTGCTCCTTTGTCCATTTCTAAAAGACAAAGCCTGTTCCAACTGCAGTTTTGGAGCATCTCAGTACCTGTAGCTTGCTGTGCACCCATCAAATTGGGTTCCCCTTGGAAATTATGTTGCCCCAAATACTTACTCTATGTCATTCTTCATTCATTATATTGGAGCTAAGTATGGATCTTCTATATTTGAGACAATTCAGCAATGAAACTGCAGGCACACAGAGAAATGTCAAGCACCTGGAAATATCCAAAGTGAGGACAACCTGTGCCCTCAGTCTTCTTTTGGATATGGCTTTAGATAATTTATATTTTCTTTGTTCACGAGTTCAATACAATTTTAAGCCCATTACATTTTGAGTTGTTGGCTTCAGTTCTGTATTCTTCTCGTTAACAGGTATGATGTTAAGATTGTCTTGGGATGATATAATTTCTCCTTTTTTAATGAATTATTTAAGACTCTTCAGGTTTTAATTTTTTATTTTTATTGACAATTTCATACAGAAAGCTAAACCAAACTTTTTTGCTTAGTACAGCATAAAATTTGGGTCATTCTGTCATTTTACCACTGGTTATCAGATGTGCAGCCACTAAGTCAGTTTGAGGATGCTACCTTAGCACAGAAAATTACAAGTTGGGACAAAGAAAGATAATCGTTGAAGGGTTTTGTGAGAAGTACATTAGATAAAAAAGTACTTTTGGACACATTGAGGAAGTTTTGACTAAATAAATAGCAATATAGTGATGTGGTCTTTATAGGAGGTATCAGAAGCTAGCCACCCAAACCAGTAATGAATGCAGTAGATCTTGTTGGTTTGTTTTTTGTTTTTTTTTTTTTTTTTTCTTTCCTGCAGAGAACAGATTCCTGAGAACTGGCTGCTGAATTAGAATCATCATAGAATCATAGAATCATTAAGGTTGGAAAAGAGCTCTGAGATCAAGTCCAACAGTTAACCTAACTGCCAGTTCCACCTCTAAACCATGTCCTCAAGCACCACAGCCACACGTTTTCTGAACACTTCCAGGGACTGTGATTGCACCACTTCCCTGGGCAGTCTGTTCCAATGTCTAACCACTCTCTCTGTGAAGAAATTTTTCCAAATATCCAACCTAAGTATCCCTGGCACAACTTGAGGCTGTTTCCTCTCGTCCTATCACTCGTTACTAGGGAAAAGAGACCAACCCCCACCTCACTACAACCTCCTTTCAGGTAGTTGTACAGAGTAATAAGGTCTCCCCTCAGCCTCCTCTTCTCCAGACTAAACAACCCCAGTTCCCTCAGCCGCTCCTTATAAGACTTGAGCTCTAGAACCTTCACCAGCTTTGTTGCCCTTCTTTGGACACACTCCAGCACTTCAATGTCTTTCTTGTAGTGAGGGGCCCAAAACTGAACACAGTACTCGAGGTGCGGCCTCACCAGTGCCGAGTACAGGCGCACTATCACCTCCCTGGTCCTGCTGGCCACACTATTTCTGATACAACTCAGGATGCTACTGGCCTTCCTGGACACCTGGACACTCTGCTGGCTCATGTTCAGGTGGCTGTCAACCAACACCCCCAGGTCCTTTTCTGCCGGCCAGATCTCCAGCCGCTCTTGCCCAAGCCTGTAGCA
The DNA here is from genome assembly GCF_965183815.1 of Platalea leucorodia. NCBI lineage: Eukaryota > Metazoa > Chordata > Aves > Pelecaniformes > Threskiornithidae > Platalea > Platalea leucorodia. The sequence goes on from NC_138824.1 coordinate 61,142,758, forward strand.
TTGCATGGGGTTGTTGTGACCCAAGTGCAGCACCCGGCACTTAGCCTTGTTGAACCTCATACAGTTGGCCTTGGCCCATTGATTCAGCCTGTCCAGATCTCTCTGTAGACCCTTCCTACCTTCAGGCAGATCAACACTTCCACCCAACTTATTTGATTAAATCAATAGTAATCATGATGTATCAAGTACTAGAAATAAAAAATGTGTTACAGCTTATGTGAATTTACATGTGATGCTACTTAGACAGAGGGTTTTCTTTATGTTGGATAGAAAATGTTTTTGTGTTCATAATTTCTTGGCAAGGAGTTCAATTGTAATCGTGGCCAGGTGGGTGGTCTCAGGTGAGTTTAAACTGGGCAGCCTTCAAGCAACGCTTCGATATTCTGACCTTCTCATGGGGAAAATTCCATTTAGAGGCCCTATAGGAAATTGCTTTCCACAAATGATATATTGGGGAAAGAAGAAAACTCCTCTCTCAGATGCTAGTCAGCAAGACTAGAATTACTCAGGTCACCTCAATAGTCCTAAACTTCATCCACGTATGCTACACTGAAATATTTAGGGTCATTTACATAACAGAATTTCTCATTATCTTCTTCGTGTGATCTGTCTGTCTAGCATAGCTGCAGAGCAGAAATTGGAGTGATCTCCTTAATTCCTTCCACAGTGGATTGATACCAGTCAAAACATCGTAACCTTTATATCTTATTAGCCTAAGCAAGTTTGCTTCTTAGACTCATGGAATAGCTATGCTTTCATATGAAAAAGGTCAATCAATTATTTTAGGGAGCATAAGTTTCAAGCGAACTAAAGCAACATTGAGCACTTGAGCTCAAACACACTTGAGCTACCTCAGATGTGTAACCAGCTGCCTGGCTACACAGACATTATGGACTCTTCCACACTAAATCGTAGTACCAAGCACAGAATCTAGTTCTTGATGATAGCTGGTGGATTTGTGACCTCCCTGGAATAGTTGGAGCTGTAAACCATTGAATGGATAAATGATGCGTAACTGTAGTTTCCTCATCTGTAACAGATGCAGTAATGGCCTGGGCATATTTTTCAGGTAATTTAAGTGAGAGCTTTGCCCATTCTTCTTATCCCAGAAGTCTTACTTTTTGAACTTCTGTGCTAGCAGTAGCATGTACTGTGTGCTTTTAAAAAACTTAAAAAGATTATAATATCTTTAATGGATATAACAAAAAGTATAAAACTCAACCTTATTTCGCTTCATGGTAATATTAAGATCATTCTTATTTTCAGTTTTTCTTAGCATGCTATGCATATTAATTATATTAGATCATGAGACTAAAATTCCTTTAGAAATTTCTCTCGGAGAATTCCTCTTTTGCAAAGTTTACAATGTTTACTATGTTAATGATGTTTTGAGCTTGTTTATGTTTTCACAGTTAATTTATATGACAGACATATAAAGCCTTTTATCTATAGCTGAAATATCTTCTGCTACTGTGAAAAGAGTTAGTTACATTGCCAAGTTTGGAATTAGGAGTTGAGCAAAGAATTTTCAGTTTTCATTGGTTATTGCCTTTGAGTTATTTGTTTTCACATTGTATTTCTCTTGAAATTATCAGTACTTCAAAATTATTTGCCAACTCATTTTGTAGAGTACTGTAGCCTGAATTTTTTTTATACTTTTTAAACATTAAATTAAACAGGTTTCATAGATTGAAGAGGTTTCCTTTCTCTAGGCAACCTAGAAGGTCTTCCCAGTTGCCAAATGTAAATTCATGTCTGCTTACATCCTGATTCCATAAAGGGACAAGGTCTTGAGGTGCAACAGACTCTTCCCTGCACCTAGGGAAAGAAAACCCAGGGAAGGGATCTGGACAGATCTAGACAAAGTCTTGGCTGTTATGGTATCCTGATTCAATGGTCTTAATCCTTGTAGCTGGGTTTGACATAAGTACATTATAATATTTTCTTTAAAATTTACTATTATCTGTTGCTGACCTTGTTATTGTATTTGATACAGTGTAAGGATGAAAGTCAAGTAAAATTTAATTTAACTTTAAATGTCTGTTGACATTAAAGCCTGTCACACAGGGCCTCTTTTATAGGCAGGGGATACCAACAGGAACTTTTGGAGTATAACCCTGTGATGCTTTCCCTCCCTTGACTTTGTATAGCTTGGATGGTGATGTTCATAACATAGCCAAAGGTATCTTACCGACCCAATAATTTAAAATTATTCTACATTTTAAAATGTAGTTTTTCTGCAAATCAGTCTATTCCATTCAAATGAAATGTTTCAAATACAATTTTATGTATATTTTAAATATTTTTTCAATAGACATTTTTATTTGTACCTTTAAAAAGAAAAAAAGTAAACTTATCATAAGAAATGGATACCTAATAATAGAGAATGCTAGAGTACTAGAAATACTAGAGTAGCATCATCTGCTACTGTCTGTATTCAGGTAATGCCTAGGAATCCAGATAATAAATTGTGACCTTTCTCTGCTACGAGGTGTGAAGTAGAGCTAAAGTATTTTCTTGCCCCAGTTCAGATTACAGTCTAAGTACTGAATGTAGGATGCAGACAGAGCACTGCAAAGAAGTCATGAGACAAACATTGCTTAGCAATATAGTCTGTGTTTTAGTGCACCAGTTGCTTAGGGGCTTTGGTTTCTTTTATGCATCATGGCCAATAACAATTTTAGGAAGAGAATTGATGGTGGATTACAAGATAGCTCTAGGGGGCTTTTAAAGGAGATCCTCCCAGGCATGAAAGGCAGTATGAGAGTAAGCCTGAAACTGCTTGCTGTGAACTGTAACAAGAGTGATGAAGGTAGGCAGATTGGGGCTCATCATAGAAAACAGAAGTGTAGATACATAGTGTGAGGATTGGCCATTGAGGTACCTGTTAATAAAGACAAATAGTGTAGATTTGATGAGATATAGAAAAATCAGTGGAAAGACATAAAGGGAGAAGTGAGTTAGGAAAATATTCCTTACAGTAACATTCTGAATAGATTAGAATGAGGTAATATCATCTCTTAAGGCTGAAAAGTAAGACTTTCCAACAAGCAAGATACGAGATGATGAGGATCTAGGGAGAGATTTCACTGCATAGACAGAGAGGAGTATGGTATCTTATAGCTATTATGCAGAATGAATCAACAAAAATTAGATGTAGCTGTGCTATGAGGCTCTGGGGAGCAGGCTGAGTCAAAGATGATGCCTAGGTTATGGTCCTTGATCTTATATTGAGCCTGATAGGTTCTTTAACATTAAATCTGTGGTTCATCACAATTTTTAGAGTAATAGCATAAGAATATTTCAGTACACTAAGAAAAGGACAAATGTCTTTTTCAAAGTAGAAAGGGAGAATTCCCTATAAGTGTGGAGGGAGTAAGGGAAAACCTCCTAAAATATCTGCCCCAGTAACATATATAATCAGCTTCCATCCTTTGTGACAATGGAGTTCTGGGACAACCTAGGTAAAGGAACAACATAAACAATAATGCAACTTCACAAGCTCAGCTCAGTAGTACAGGGCCGGATTAGACATCTTTGCTCTCTGTCATGTTCACTTCCAAGAATGTTTATTAACACAGTGCTGGCAGTGTACCTACCCATCCCAAGCTGGGAAACAGCTTACCTGTTCTCAAGTGCTGTTTCACTGAGGTTAATAAGTCTCCTAGATCCTGAAATATACAACAACATCATATAGAAACTTCTGTGCTTGCTTTTTGCACAGACAATTTGGAAGTGCCTATGCCATGTGGTCAGTATACTTTACCTTACTGGAAGACTAATTGAAAATTTTCATCTGTGAGGGTAAGACAATTCTAACTGTGGACCAAAATGAATACAGTTATTTTTAGATATGAGCAAACTACACCTTCTTTTTTTTTTTTTTCCAATTGTTTTCCATCATAGTTTCATTTCTTACTTTTTATTAATTGTGAAAGTTCCTGTTTATTTTTATGTTATCTATGAGTCTTATTCCTCATTAATTTGGGTTATCCCGCTAACATGTATCTTTTTTCTTGGACCCATGAATCCTCTTTCTCAGTGTGCAGAAATGAAAAAGGAATACTTTTTTGATATAAATCTAGCAATGTCTACACCTACTTTTCAGACTGGGAAATTGTAGAACTGTGTTGTTGTTTGAGATTACATCCCCCTTTATCCCTTAATATTACATTAAAAAACTGTAATTGAATTAGGAGATAAAATGTCTGGGTAGAACTTTCATAGCCTATTTATTTATTTATTTATTTATTCATAGATATTTTCTAGGGAGCAAATACCTAGCTATAACTAGGATAGGTCCATACCACGTACCAGGTTCAGTTCCTTGGTCAAAAGCAGACTTTGAGACAATAAGGTAATTCTCATCAGTAGATACCATTCAATGGGCAAGTGACTTTGACTTTACATAGCCTTTTTATTAAAACAAAAACAAAAACAAAAACAAAAACAAAAAAGCCCAGCCAAAAAATAAAAAGCATAATACATGGTAACTGAAATCCATTAACTGGTTTGATTTATTCACTTTGATTGGTAGAGTGCACAGTCCTGTGTGCACAATATGATTCCAGATATCTACTTGTTCATTTGTTTTTCTATGAAATTATTTTCCCTATTGCTTTATGTTAGAAACCAGGTTACAAAGGCTCACATATTAAAAAAGTTTGCAATCAAGTCAACCAAAACATAGTAAAATAGTCATTAAAAATAAAAATCCTTCCAGGATATTAGGACCAGTGTGTATTGGTTTGTATTGTCTATTCACTGCTTATTTAAAGTATTCTCACAATGCTGCTTGTACTTACTCTTGAAAATAATGAACTGTTACATGCTTTTACACTTTGGCCCTCCCATGAGTGCTTTTAGCAAGCTCTGCCTTTTGAGCAGCCTGTATAGCTTTAATAGAGATTGAGGCAGTGTAGAGAGGAAAGCTACAGAAAAAGGTTACATGTTAGAAAAAAACACTGTGATTAACTAGCTTGACATTCACTACCACTTTGGTACAAGATGGGGAAAAAATGCTTGCTGTGAAATAGCTGCAGCATTTAGAACTGTTTGCATTTGTTGTAAGCTGCAAATATTTATCCATCTTCAATCTTTGTTTTTATCTACCATTTTTATAATTAATACTACAATGCCGAATATAATTCATAACAATTGATTAATATTTTAAATTGGCAGTTAGCTTTGTTCTAAACTTCTTTGAGTTGAGAGTATTTCCTTCAGCCTTTTGCATCCTGTTTTTTACTGATCCAAGTCTACATTCACTCAGAATAAACTTTACAAAGGACAACTTCTCATTTTCATGTACTGTGAATAGAGAAAATGAGTTATTGATGAATGCAATTCACAAAAGTAAGCATACAGTTAAATACTAAGCTAGCTGTTGTGGTATAAACTAATGAGAAGGCTTTGATTTAAGTCACATGATTTAAACAGAATGACATCTAACCTCAGGCTGTAGAGAGGAACTGCTGTTTACTGTTGTGAATCTAAATTTTTAATCCTAATTAGCCATATTTGGCACCCAACAGTTGAAGAAACTCTGACTGAAATTAGGTCTTTCACTAGTTTTTAACAGGAAAATTTAGGGGGCACTAAGATCTTCCATTGCTGAGAATGCTGATTAACCACCAGTCCCCACATTGTTAGAGGATGGAAACTTCTCATTTTACCTGATTAGAGACAAAAATATTAACAGAATGAAGAGCTAAAATTGGTCTTTCTCTTACCCTAAATGTGTTCCTGTAATCCTAAATAATTTCTCACTTCCTGTTCTTCTCTCTATCTGTCCAATGAATATTTACATATTCAGTACTCGTGCTTATACACCTGACACAAATTTAAGATTATCTTCATAGGACGTATGAGCATTCTGTAAATTACACTATTCCTCTTTCCTACCACCAGACCTCTTTTCCACCAAAAAGTGTTATGTTTTTCCTTATTCTTGCTAGGCAAAGAAATTATTTCTTCTTCAGAAACCTGAAAATACATATTTTTTGTACAGTGGTGGGTTGACCCTGGCAAGCAGCTAAACATCACACAGCTGCTTGCTTGCTCCCCTCTGCTCTGGTGGGACAAGGGAGCAAGCAGGAAGAGTAAAGGTGAGAAAACTCATGGGTCAAGATGAAGACAGTTTAAAAAGCAGAGGATAGAGGAAGAAAAAAACCCCAAACAAACAAGTGATGTGAAGGCAATCACTCACCACCTCCCACAAGTAGACTGATGCCCAGCTAGTCTCTGAGCAATGGCTACCTTCTTGAAGTTTTTATTGCTGAGCATGATGTTATGTTGCTTGGAATATCCTTTTGGTCAGTTTGGGTCAACTGCCAAGGTTGTGCTCCCTCCCAGCTTCTTACACACATTCAGCCTACTCATTATGGAGAGCAGAACAGGGAAAAAAAAAAAAAAAACATAAAACAAAACCAAACCCAAACCTCAACAGCTTCAAGGCTGTACAAGCACCACTGCTCATCAATCGCTGAAACACTGGTGTTACCAACACTGCTTTAGTTACAAATCCAAAACGCAGTACCATATCAGCTGCTCTGAAGAAAATTAACTCCATCCCAGCCAGACTCAGTACAATGAATATATATATATATACACATATTTAGGTTTTATACACATATTTAGGTTATATACATTTTTCTACTTTTATACCACTCTTACATGTACATTTTGTTTTGTATCTAAGTTCAGCCATATTAACTGAACAACGGTGAGAGACACATATTTGTGCATTTCCCTTCCTTTTGCCTGCCTTTTCCACTTCTTTCCTTTCCCCCTTTCTCTTTTCCTTCCCTCTTCCCCTTCTTTCACTTGCCTTGCCTTCCCTTTCCTTCCCATGACACTGTTAGGTTAGGACAAGTGGTACAGCACACACTAAACAGAACAGGCAATGTGTTATTCCTACCAGTACATTTGCTGCAGACCAAGTTCAAGAGCAGAAGAAAATTTGTCTGTGGGTGTTTAGATGTATTGTGGGAATGTTCTTTTTTTTTCACTGTGCCCTCTCTCTCCTTTGGGAGATAATGTGAAACAAGCACTGGGAAGATGGGTCGTAACAGTGTATTAAAATTTTCACTTTGTCTGTCTGTCAGGAAAGGGTAATCCTTTGGGAGCTAGAACATAATCGTAAAAATATCATCCTGAAGAACTGAGTCTCAGTGCTTAACACTATTTCTCTAATGGCATTTCACCTATCATTTCTATTCAACTGAAAGCGTTTCCTGTGGTAAAACAAACTGTGATACTGATGAACACTGACATTTGCTAACAGTATTAAATAGTAAAACAAAGGATGAGAAGATAATAGACCCAACAGGAGAGTACCCACAGATTAGAAGAGAAAGAATACTAACAGTTCTTAGTTGTCAATGCAGCCTACTAATCCTGGATTAAAAAATAAAAGTGAAAATTGGTTTGTTATGATTTTCTTTTGAAGTTAGCAGCTCTGGCCAAAAAAAGAGCCAGAAGAAGAGTGGCAGAAGTAGCTTGAGAATTATTAGACAAAGAGAAGAATACAAGGCTGAGGGGCAGGGAACAACAGCAAGAATGACAGCTCAGTTTTAAGAAGTCCTTCTTAATGTATTGTAACTTTAAACCCTGGACCATACTGTAAAAGCAATCACAAATAAACTAAACATTTTATATTGAAAAGAAAATAAAACTCTGAATATGCAGAAGAAAAAATAATTCCTTTTCAATTAAAATATTGAAGACAATTTTCCTGATCTATGCTGAATCCTTTTTCAGTCTGTTAACATAAATGCATATAAAACCCGCAAAAAATGCCAGCATTCTTTGGCATTAATTTAAAGTTAAAAATATGGCTTCTGTATGCTACTTCATACAAACTTTAATTTTTGAGCAACTAATACATACTAACTATATTTGAAATAATAGATATGTGCTCCAAAAATCTGTGTGTGCCCATGTGTGTGTAAGTGCAATGGAAACAGAACACATTCGTGCGGAATTCAATATTTTCTTTGAAATGTCAATGGCTTTTTTAATGCACAAGGCTGTCTAAAAAACTTGTGTGTGAAGCACTTTACAAAGCCCTGAAATGAATAAATGGAGACATCCAAAAGAAGGTCCTACAGATACAAATATCTGTTATAGGGAATCAAAGAAAACATACTATGGTGTGTTTTAAGTTTGCGTTCTTCTGGCTTCTCAAACTCAGCTCTTAATTTTCTCTATTATGATGTTATGTAATAGCGATAAGGTGAATCTCTGTTCAAGGTGGGATACTCTTAAGATTTATCTTTTTATTATATTGTATTCTAAGTTCTTTTTATAAAAGCATTTAGTGTGGTTTTCAGGTTGCTACATAAGTAAATAGAAATAAATATGTAGACACATTTTCCCTAGTACTTCATTTGCAGGAAGTTTAGCTGTCAACAATCTGAAAAACTAACAAGTGGAGACATTTTAACCTGAATTGAACCTCTACTGCTGTAGAGATATTGTGTGAAGGTGTGGTGTAGAGGACTTGGCTAGATTATCCTGAACTGTAGGTATCATAAGGAAGAGCTGCAGGAGAAAGGACACAAAAAAAGAAGCTAGAGATGATAAGCATCAAGAAACAAGGGAGGTGTGCAATTATAAGTGTGAATACAAGAAATCTGTGTATGGGATGGAGAGGTGAGAAAAAAACAGCTGGAAAGACAAAGGATCAATTGACTCAGAGCTTGCAGTCCCCAGCTCCCTCCACCATCAGTGGAGAGAGGGGGTGTCATTGTCTGAGTTAGGCAGACCACTTACTGAACCTCATGCTGCCTAATGTGAGATGGCAGCTACTTCTCTCTGTTGACTGTTGGGATATGATGACTAATGCATACCTTGGAGTATGGAAAAGTGATGCATAGCCTGTTAACCACAGCCAATGAATGGTGTGAAATCCAATTTATGTCTCAGCTTCAGTAGTCCTGGTCACATAGGAGACACACTAACATGGTATCAGTGCAATAATTTGTGGAGGAAAATATGGATAGTGATTTTGACATACATTATTTCAAAATATACTTTCTCCATTATTCAGATGATAAATAATCATTAAATAAGACAGAAAAATTCTTTTACATAATATGTAAGCCATCACACGTGACTATTTGAAAGACTTTTACATCAAATATATTCATCTGAGGTTTTTCTTGAATGTACACTAAATGTAGATGTTAAGGGGTAATTATTTAATTAAGAATACTACTGATCTTTTGCAGTGGAAGATAAAAGTGCACTTCTAGTCTAATGATCTTAAGTATTTTGAAAAGCGGGATATTACACTGACTGTTCCATGATGCCAACTTTCTGATCAGTTAAACTTAAAAGTCAATTACATTTAATCAGCTGGCACTACTACAGTATGTTATTTTCTTTTGTCTTTAATCTTTTGTCTGTTATTTTTTATCTATTCTTTTCTTTCTGTTAGAAAGAGGAAGCAATTGTCTACTTGCTACAATATCCCCATTAGGATTGGGTTTGTATCCGTGTTCTCTTGCAATAATTTGCAATTAAGCCTTCAGGATTCAATGTATCACATACTGGACTTCATAAAGAATTCACGTGCATATGCCCTAACACAGTCTGATTTCTTTGTGAAAATGGACGGACTGTTTGAAGCAAAGCACAATTCCCCCTTACAACAATGTTTCTCCATATCTCCTTCACCTCGTGCCCTGGTCATTCTTTACTGAAAACAAAAACAGTACTTCATTGATGACGAGCATTTTTATGTAATTAGTGGTGCTCACTACTTCACTATACCATATCATTTGTAATGCTGGCTAAAACATGTGCTTACATAAGCAGTGCCCACATATAATTATTAGAGATATTTACACTCTCAATTTCTACTAAGGCATTCAAGAACATAGTTCATACAAACAAAAGGAGTACCAACTGCTGTAGAAGGATTATTATATCAAATTTGTACCTTATTTATGAATTCAGGCTGCAGAGCTGTAACAGAAGAGTTGTCATTACTTTGCAATTTGTGCCTCACACACAGCATCACAATCACAAGGTTTCTGTGATTTTAATTTCCAGTGAAAATTCTACCATTTCCACCACATAAACAAGTCTTTAACGTGTAGAAGGTCTTTCCCCACCACCACCATGATTATAAGTTCATATGTTGTGAATGTTGACTTGGCCTAATATTTTTTGCTGCTAGATACTTGCGTGTTTTGAAAAACAAGTGAAAGTCATTTGGGTTAAGTAAACCACAGCCTTTTTTCCTGTTGTTTTGCTTCTGTTCTCATAGCCAAGGAGCAGTAGTGCACATGTCATAATAGAGCGGGGAGAGCTTGAAGAGCTGTGCCATTAAACAGTGCATTAAGCAAAGCCTCTTCAGACAGTCCATTCCGAGGAGAGGTCTGCTCCATACAAACAAAGCTCTTGAGATGCACTTTGTTGTGTTCTTACCATTCAGAAAAGCACTATTATCCTGTGTCTGTGACTCTGTGCACAATATTTCAATTGGTTCCATTTCACTAGTTTTACAGAGAACAATAAAAGAGGCCTCTTGTTCCTGGCCATCCAGCATGAGAATAGACCATGCTGAATCTCTGTCATCAAGCCTTTAAAAGCCTCGTAAAATATTTTATGTATTCATACCTTTTAGAAGTCATAGACGAACAATCTTGTTCCATGAAACCAAAATTATTTTTTTAATTACAGTAGTACTGGTCATTTATTACAAACCTAAACAAAGACTCGTAAGAGTTTTTAGGAATTAGTGTGCTTAAACTTACATATAAAACAGCAGAAGAAAATCTCTGTGATATTTTCTCAAAGTTGTTTGTGTTGCAAGCATGAGCAGCTGCTTTCTGACTAACATGAGAAATACAGAAAACAAGTCCCTTAATCTCTTTTCAAGGAAAGCTCTCTTAATAATATGGAAAAAAGGTCTGTGCTGTAGTGTTAGCACTCTCAGTACTTTCAGCTGTAAATGGAAAAGAAAATTATTCTCATGAATGTGATGCAAAATCATACAAGAGTTTTACTTTATAATTACAGTGCTTTTCAGATTTCCTTATGTTCATAAGGCTGACAATCACCAAATATGTAGCATCCAGTTTGGACAGAGATGCCAAGGGAAATCTCAGCTGATGAGGTCTGGTTTTGGTGCTCAAAATGTCCTCTAGTACAATGTGGGGTGGGGATGGACAAGCATGCATTTGCAGCTTGGGGTCATGGGGCAAAACTGACCTCTGCAGTACTGGCTGACTTGCTTCCTCCCGCAGCTGGAGGCTGAGATTTTTTCAGCAGCCTTCCTGCCGGACACATGGTGCACTCCCAGCATGGGGAGACACTGGAACTGCTTAAGAGCCACATGTTGCTCAAAAGCCACATGCTAACCATCTTGCTTCAATGATAATCTATATTCAGCTTCAGATGTAACGCGTCCAGTCAGGAAGAAGGCCCTCTGTCTTGTTTTTGTTTTATAGGCTTTTCTGCTTTTTAATGAGCAAAGGAAACATGTTTTTAAGAGCAAGTACTCTCTTAAAAAAAAAAAAAAAGAAAAAAAAAATCAAGAAAACATGAAAACATGTGCTGTGTCTTCTTCTTTCCTCATGGTATTATTTCTCTAAACTGCTACGTATTAGAACAGGTTGCCATGGCTGTGTGGATTTATTTTATTCAGTCATTAGTACTATTGTCAGTGCTTTTAAATTATGGTACATAAATATCAAATACGTTCTCTAGTTTCATGTAATTACATGGTAACTATTATACTGTTACAGAACACATAATTATTTTTGGCTCTCAACAAAAGTGCAGTCTGGGCTGTTTTTACTGAGGTCTGCTAAATGCAGCAGCTAAGTTAACTGTCTGAACTTGTAATTTTTGAGTTGAAATGATATTTTTTTCTTTTTTTTTGGTAAACCTGTGTGGTCATTAGCAATGAGAAAATCTCAGCCTTTTACGAGTTTGGTTTGAATATAGATTCCAAATACCTGTAGTAAGTCTGAGTTTACTTTGCCAAGATCTTATTTTTGAATTCACCTGTGATCTTGAACTGCTATGTAAAAATCCCATTCCCTAAACTAACATCAGGTTTATCTCTAGTAAGTCCAGTCACATTGGGACTGTTCCAATATCCTGACTTCTTGTTAAGCATCCAGTGACAAGGCTCAGCAAGGTATGAGATATCAGGAAGTATATTGTTTAAGGAGCAGGATTGTGTTTTGGTCTTAATATTGCTCTGCCATAGCCTTCTTTTGAGAGTGCAAAGTTGTTAACCTGTCATTTTTCTCAACTTCAATTAGCCCCAACAGGATGTGACTCTTTACAGATCTGGCAAAGGACTGTATTTCTGTTTGCCAAGTAACAGTGGCTTTATCATGTGGGTAGGTGATCAGGGTTAATTAGTACTGATTGCTGAACCGGTTGGGTTAGAAATATATAAGGTGCTTATGGTGTATGTGTACCTCTTTAAACAGTATCCTTAAGACTGAGAGGTGTGAGCACAGATCTTATGCAATGAGTGCTATTCTGGACAGCACTTCTGTAGGACCAAGCAGAGTAGCCTCCTGGCCTCTCTTGTCTGTAACTGGGTTACAGTCTGTTACGAGCTCTTGTTTATCTTCAAATTATGCTTTCAGAGACATGGGACTGTTATTTGCAGAGAGAGAACTTGTCTCACCAGGCATAGCCAGAGAACCTTATGAATAAAGCAACCTGCTTAAGCTTATCAGTGTATACAGACCAAGGGAAAGATTTATCTGCCTGGATTTATATGCCTATACCCAGACTAGATATCCTCAACTCTCTTTATAGTTCAGAGAGGAGAAAAAAGAAAAAAAAAATCAAGGGTGTAATTCTCAGAATTAATTCAGATGAATTATCCTTTACACAAGTCCATTTATTCCCTGACTGTAGAGGAAGCCGTGGGTGACTGGCTTAGGTGCAGGCATTTTCACTGTGATCTGGAAGGGCCAGAATTTCATTGGTGGTATAGATGTGTATTCCCTTCTAGTGCAGCAGAATCATTACTGATGCTGACTTTGGAAACACAAAGACATTGTATACATGAGAAATACTGCTGACGGCAGTATTCTTACAGTGATCTTAAGGAACTGAGCTAAGATCTTGATTTCTCCTTTTACGGTGACATTTCTCAATCTATTTGTCAGACATCCCACCACCTCAATCCTCTCTCTCCCACCCTGAAAAAAGCCACCAAAAAAACCCCCTCTAGTATGAAAAGAAGGTAACTCAGTGGATTTTGTGAAATGTTACAGTGTTGACAGAATAAAGTAAAATCAAAGTTTTGAGTATGTTAAAAATAAACTTTTCTTTCCTCTTGGAAAGATTATACCCTAAGGGATCTCCATTTTCAGCCATTATGGTATAGGAATAAATTGACACAGCCTGAGCTTTCAAGTGAATAAGGAATCTATAAGTGGCTTTCTGTGAAACTGGAAGGACTAATCCCAAAGATAGTCAGAACTTGAGAACAGGTCTTCAAAACAAAATGGGTCTTATTTTTAGTTGCAAAGTAATGCACTTCAGAGTTTTCTATGTATGACTACATATAACTATATGCATGATTTGATTGATTCCATATAGAGATAACTATACTGACTTAAAAATATGCTTTTACAGTCATAAAAGGTTTTACATCACAAGTTAACTTTAATCTTTACATGACGAAGGTATGTGGTGCCCCTAAACAAGACCATTATGCCCACCTTCACTGTAGGGAGTATTTTGCATAATAATCAATCCATAGCAAGCAAATGCCATCCTGTAACTTCATTATGCTAAACACAATGGTTGCCCAGACACTCATAGCTACTATGGGAATAGATCTTTTTATTTTAAAAGCACAGAGTAATCCTCCAGCCCTTAAAAAATAAAATAAAATAAAAATTTCTCTTTTGACATTGTAGAAGTAGAAATAGCTAAGTGTTTTCTTCCATTTTCTTTGCTGCAATAATTACTTCTCTAGTTCTAAGTACATGCAAAAAATAGTAATCATATACCTGTATTATCTGGTTTCACAAAACAGTTTTAGTCATTTAACTACCATAGTTATGTCTGGAATATTTCATGGTTATATTTAGTAGACCAGAATAAGACTCAGCATGTTGACATCTCTGAAGGATTGTTTTGTTTAGGGAAAAAGAAAAAAAAACTGTTAAAGAATTATAATAGGTGCTATCTCTTATTTTGCTTTGCTCCACTAAAGGGACTTTTAATTAATTCTGAGAAAAAAAAAAGGATAGACTTTTATACTGAGTTGTTTGACCCACATACATACCATGGAAACCATTTGCTCTTCTGACATAGAGAGGATAGCACAGCTAACTCTCTTCTTCCTGACACAATCCAGAAATGCTTCAAGCAGGACTCAAGGTACAGCTGGAAGTAATCAAGGTGGATTGGCGGTTTTTGAATCATTCTGTGAAAGCCTGAAGCAGGTCGCCTTCCTTTCCTGAGCTCTGAAGTGCCTAGGGCAAGTTGATACCTCTGGATTCAATGAGAGCATGGCAACATAGATGAAAATCTGAGTACTCAGATTAGACTTACTCAGAAAAAGCTATCATCTTTAACTGATGAAAAAAATAAAACTAACATGTAAACTGATCCAAACAGCAGAATAACAGTTATGGTTGTAAAAGAAAAAAACAGTATTTATCATGGAAGGAAGTAGTGTGCGCTGTAATTTAGCCAAGGTCTAATCAAAACCTCTGGAAGGCAAGGACTTAGCACGGGCAATGAGAAATCATGATATCTCTGTAATGTGCTGTATATACAGTATATAAATCCTTGAAAAATACGTGAGGAATGCCTAGTCTAAAGGCTTTGAACTGCATCTGTATCTAACTCCTTAACAAAAGCTAGCCAGTCAGGTTGTCAGTCTATAGCTGTCCTGTTCTTCTCATTATGTTGTCTGGTCCGTAAACTAAATTTCCAAAGTCCTGAGCAGTGATGTGTAAAGATATATATCTAATCTAAGGAATATCAGGTACAGACCAGATTCACCAGGATGCTCTTGCTGCTTTGTGTCATGTTGGCAGCAGAAAGCAGCTGCAAAGCCAACCAGTGTAGAGAACTTACAGCTGCTTCATGGTGCCAGAGAGACATAAAGCAGCTACAGCTCACTGATGAATCCATTGTATAATCTCCAAATACAATTTGCTATCATAAATATAATGGGTTAAGTTAATCTTTGGAATAATTCCATGGCTTCAAGAGAAAAAAAATGTAGAAATAGGGCTGTTGTTTCCGTTATGACCATTTACAGAAATTCTATGGAAATGTCAAGTAATAAAAATTGCTATATAGCATAGTCAGTCTCCTAACCATTTTAGGGCTGCACTGAGATTCAGAGATGAAATGAGAATAAGAATAATTTTAATTTAAATGAAGTTTTATTCAGACCTCTTCTGACAGAATAAAGTTACAAAGGGAAAGGGAGGGGGGATGAAATCATAATTCTATTATTCTAGTAAATACAAACATATTTTAAATTTTGAAAAGCTTTCCTTTAGAATTACACTTTTTGTCTTATAATTAGCAACAAAACCAAACCAAACCAAACCATGACTTAGACAGAAAAACATACAAGAAATATTTTGAAAGCTCATGAAATGGCATTTCTACTGTACTGTAGTCTGTCTTATTTACCAATCATAGATGCACATGAATGTTCTCTTTCCTCTTCTCCACATTTTAGGTAATAATTTAGGTTAACATTTTGGAAACACAAATTTTCTGGCACTTCTTATGAGTAAACTTTCTCATAAATTTGTGCCCTTACAGAAGTTGGTACACAATGACCAGGTTCAGATTTTACAGTTATGTGTGACACCAACAAATCATTAATTCAGAAGAAGGTTCAGAGTTAGAGTACTGTTTTTCATATCTTATTTCTCATTAAGCATTGAAATCATTTTAGTACTTACTTCTAATATTTTTGTTCATAATTCTGTGATAATAACTTAGTTAACAGAGTTCCCATTAGAAATTAGAAATATTTAGAGAACCCTTTAGAGACAGAAAATGTAGCTATATATCTGTAGGGTATGAGCCTATGTTCAAGAGTATGCACCAGACCATTCCAGTCCTCATTTCTGCTAACTTTTCCCAACTAAAGACTGTAAAGTCTTATGCTAGAAATGAGATTTTGGTGCAAAAGATTTACTAATCAATTTTCAATCTCAATGCAGTAATGCATCTGATACAGATATTATTTACAATTTAAAAAAAAAAAAACAAACCATAACTTTAAAAAGAGTTAAAACTTGTTCTTCTCATGTCATTCTGTTAATTTCTTTTATTTGTAAGAATTCATTGGATGTGGTACTGTTAAGTCCCAGGTGCATTAACACAATAAAGATAATCACAAATTTTAACGTTATCTTAAAAGAAAAAAACTGTGGTTTTCTTGACTGGATTGTCAAAATAACCACTCTTCAACAAAGCTTGGACACAGACATGGATGCATGGAGCAATTCCAGGAGAGAATACAGGAATGTGTTTCTCTGAGAAAGTTGATCTTAGATATCCCTTAAACTTACATCCTTCAGGTCAGCTTGCCATGCCTGGTCAGTCTGAACAAAGAGATTATGTTGAACCAGAATTAAGGTACAGCTAGGACTTTCAGCTCTTAATCCTTCCTGTAGCATGTTCACACTACTTGCTGCAAACCTGCAGCACAGAACTGCTTTCTCCTTTGCCCTCCTTTATCTTCCTATTGCCCTTAATAGAAACTGTGGCAGAAAGAGAAATGATGCAGATTCTTAGAAATGTTCTGGTGGAGGATCCAGAAGTGCAGAATTTCCATTGACCACAGTGAGTTCCCAGGTGGGTCAGAGCAACTCTGGTTGAGTTGTGGAGAGGTGTCCAGTCACAAGGATCTGGAAAGCCACTGGAATGCTTAATTTCTTTGCAATCTATGAAACTAGGTTATGTATTCATGAAAACTAGTGGGTTGGCCCAAGTCTCATCCCAGTATAGAGTCAGGATGGGGATATCACATGCCTGTGGATCCAAATGATGGAAAGTGCTTCCAGATCCCACAATATACACTGGGAAGTGGTCCTCACCTCAACTAATACATACCAGCTTCAAACCTGAAGACCTAGCTTAAATAGTGATGTAGAGATATCTCCATATACCTTCAGATCTCTTTCTTTTAGCTCGGTATACTGCAGCTCCCACGATGAGTCAGATAGCAGAGAATTACTGAATTTAGATTGCTTTGTACACTAGAGCCTCTGGCCATTGAAGGGACAAGGTTTGGCCCATGCATATCTGCAGTAGCTGTAAATAAACAAATGTTCCAGTTCTTCTTTTATCCTCACCATCCTCATGTGTTCCAGAAGAGAAGAGGTTTGGCTCTGCTCAGTTGGATTTGACTCTACAAATAAAGCAGAGAGTCATTTAGCAGTTCGTTTGACTTTCACTCTAATTTTGGTCTAACATTTACTGTAAGGAAACATTTTTCTAATCTGTGTTCTTGGCTTTACATAGGTTTATAATCTGCTGGTCAGTCAGAAAAAAGCCATAGAGCAGTGTTTCATGGTAATGTGCCAGCTGAAACAACAGAGTTCTTTCATTTTTTTCCCCCAGTAACATGGCAATCACCTCTAACATTTCTTGACAAAAGAGTGTTCCAGTTGATATAATTCTGGATTACACTCAACCTGTCACAATCTGCTAGCAGAAATATATAATGACTCTTGCTATTTTATGAACCTTTTCAAGAAAAGAAGGAAAAAAGTCCCGGAAGTTGAATGACCTTAACAAAGCAAACAGTGAGGTTTTATTTTAAAACACAAACATGAAGGGCTACAAAATTTTCCAAAGCAGTTGGGTGAATTCACAGACATGTGATCTGCAATGAAATCTGTGCTTCTGTTGCTATATAGAAAATACCTGAGATAGATAACTACTTTGAAGTGAGCTATAGTCAGTCCTCTAGTGTGAGAAGGGTTTGATTTAGACATTTCCAAAAAGTCATGGAAGATATATGGAAAACTAAATCCCACTTCTCCAGAGTAAGCACTGTGATGGTCAAAGCAATATACCTCATGAATTTTAATTCCATTCTCCCTAGCTAGGCACATTAATATTTGAAGGATCATACTCTTAAGATTTGCCTCCAGGTATTTTTTTGTCATTTCAGGATATGAAAAAGTTGAGTGTAAAATAATGCATACCTTTACAGATGGATAAACATGTGTAAGTTAATTGTTTTTGTGCACCTGGTACATATATTGAAAGTGGTTAGCTTGATCAAAGATTTTGCATGTTTGTTGTCTTACTTATGCCAGTGCTTCCTTAGGAACATGGTAATACTACTAGTTAGGCAACATGAAAAAAATCAGTAATGAAAAAAGACAACTACTTCATAAAGATGTTCAAAAAGCGGACACAGTTGTAGTTTAATTTGTTGAAATACAGTTGGGCAATATAAAAATAATCCACATTAGTATCCAGCTGTCAGTGATAAAAATGCCTGAATAATCATTCCCTGGGCTCAGTTTCATAATGTTAAAATAATTAATACAAAAGAACTTCAAAACAAACACAACTTTGCTACACTTATTAGTGGGAGGCCATTGTGTGTATTCTCAGGAGTTTTATTTGAATAGTGTTAGTGTATCCATATCCATGACAGCTCTCACTGAGATAAAAAATATTTCTCTCTCTCCCTGTAAGCATCTACAAAGAAAGGACTAAGATGCTATTTTTGAATGTGCTTTAAGTAAGGTAAAGATAAGACCTCAGATAATTAAGGCCCACTCAAACGACAGTCCATCTAGTGCTCTGTCTGCAGAAGTTCACAATGTATCATTAGGATTTCTTCAAGTTTTTATATTGCCATCTTTATGTGGTTGAATATTTTATTGTACTCCTGACAAGTTTTAAGAAATATTCTCCCTGATATTTGCATAGGGGAAACGTGGATGATGGACTATGTGAACAATTTAGATAACTATTTAATACAGCCTTGAATGTTCCTTGTACTTCTAGTCAGTAACATGATTAAGGCTTGGAGAGGGACAAGATGACAACAACAAATGTTAAACTACATTAAAAACTAATATTATGTAGTAGAATTACTGAAGAAGATATATCCTAAAGTAAACATTGATGATAATGAAAGCCAACTTTTGTATGAATAAATCTGGCATCACTATATGGTTGACAAACATCACTAAACTGATACGTCGTGTTATATAGAATCATAGAATCATAGAATCGTTAAGGTTGGAAAAGACCTTTAAGATCATCAAGTCCAACCATAAACCTAACACTGCCAAGTCCACCACTAAACCATGTCCCTAAGCACTATATCTACCCGTCTTTTAAATACCTCCAGGGATGGGGACTCAACCACTTCACTGGGCAGCCTGTTCCAGTGCCTGACTACCCTGACAGTGAAAAAATTTTTCCCAATATCCAATCTAAACCTGCCCTGGCACAACTTGAGCCCATTTTCTCTCATCTTATTGCTTGTTACTTGGGAGAAGAGAACGATGCCCACCTCACTACAACCTCCTTTCAGGTCATTGTAGAGAGTGATAAGTTCTTCCCTAAGCCTCCTTTTCTCCAGACTAAACAACCCCAGTTCCCTCAGCCGCTCCTCATAAGACTTGTGCTCTAGGCCCTTCACCAGCTTCGTTGCCCTTCTCTGGACACTCTCCAGCACCTCAATGTCTTTCTTGTAGTGAGGGGACCAAAACTGAACACAGTATGTGTTAATCTGTTTTGAGATTCATACGTGGTTTTAAATTAATTGTAACAGTAAATATTTTTAAATCTTTAAAAACGAGATCCTCACTATTCTTAATTATGAGGTCCAATAGCTTTCAATAAGGATGAGTTTTATTATTAAGGGCTAAATAAATGTAATCTATTATTAATGTGGATATGTGGAAATGACCTTAGAATTACTAGAAGCTTAATTTTCTCAGTTTTGTTGTAGGTGTCAAATGGTTATGTAACCTGCAAAAGCTGCTACAGTTATACTGTGACCTGCTTCCTGCATCCATCCTGAATTTCTATTTTTCGACCATAACATTAATTTTTTTTCCTACCCAAGAGCTTTTTCTCCCTTTACTGTACCAAGACTACCTTACCTGTCACAAAGGATCTGTAAAATTTGATTGTCAATGGCATACTGCATATGGCTTGAGGGTAAAACATCAAAGTACTGCAGAAACAAGTCTCAGAGAAGAATCTTGAACATGACAATGCCGATATTTGCTTGCATTCATTAGATCACTGTAAATAAACAGCAATGGTGAACTACAGAGGCAGCACATTTCCACAATAATAGGATGGAACATTTTGTTCAGAAAGCTTTTTTTTTTTTTCCATTTTTTTATTTCTTTTAATGAGTGGAACACTCATAAGTTGCAATTTCAGAAGTATAGATAAATGTAGCTGCCTGATTTTTTTTGATTCAAGGGACATCCTCAAGGTTAGTAATATGAAATGCTGATAATTCTTACCCATGTTTTCAAAATTCATGCAATGAGCAATATGACAGAATCCTTAGGAACAGGATATCTAGAGCACTGAAGTTGTTACAGTGTGATGAGTTGCATGAGGGTGTTTTTTTATAATAGCCACCAAAGGAGTTGTAGACTGGAACATAATAGCTTTGTGCTAGAAGGAGGCATAAAACACAACTGTTCTTTGAAAGAGTATTGTACATGCCATGTCGCCTAATTTGTTACCATTAGCTCCTTTTATTGACGGTGAGGATAGATTTTTTTTTCCTTGAGGTTTAAGTGTTTGAAAAAATGAGATTGCCAGGTAATCCACTGGGTCAGCATGGAACAAAAGGCATATGCTATAGTTGATGTCTCTACAATCTCAAACTGCTAAACTCAGATTTAATCTCTTTTATTTTATTTGTCAAGGCAGATGATTGTAGCGAAAAATACACCCAATTACCAATGTAGGTAGGAGGACAGGATCAAGGACACAAAATCCCTCTGAAGCTGGGAGCTCTAAATGGAGGTGCAGGAACAGGATGCTCTCTTGTTTCCAGTTGACCACTGTACATAAAATATGAGAGTCAGGATGTCAGCTCAGGACTTTCAAGCCTGTGATTTTGTGCTAATGGAAATTTGGTTTGTTATCTTCCTCTCTTCAATAGCTTTCTATATCTTTCTAACTGAAAGTTTGTTCTTTCTTCAGTTCACCACAAATATATGCCTGAATGGTAACACTATTTCCATTTTCTCCTTCCTGTGAAAGTCTGCAACGCTTTAGCTGGGATGTAGTGGCTGGACTGAGGGTTTGAGTGCCTTGCCCAGGGAAGAGCAGCCCTTTCAATGTGAATGGGTGCTCCTGCATTTGCAGCAGTCGCAGGCTATCTGCACAAGCAGCAGCGTATCCCCCTTCCCCAGGAAAGCTTTGGCTCAGGTGGAAGCAGCTGTATCTTTTCAAGCACCCTGCAGACCAGCTGCCTCTTACTATTTTTCCTTCAGCGGCCCTCCTGCAGTGCCTGACAGGTTGCTGAGTAGGAAGGTGAGGTAGCAAACCAGAGTGGGCCAAGGCATGGCTGATGCAGCCGCGTACGCCAGATTCCCTGTGGGTGCTGCGGGTGACAGAGTAGTGGCAACTGCAGCTGTCCCCTCCCTTCTCACCCTTCTGCCAGTCACATCATATGGTTAAATAGATGTGTTCCAATCTTGCTTTTTTTCCTCTCTCTTCAAAACTTATCCCATGGGTAAAGTTCCATATGTACTTTCAGGCAAAAACATTTCCTGTGACAATAGCTAAGTCTGTGGTACAGGGACCAGAATAAGCTGTTATTGTTCATTTAATAGGGAGTATAAAATTGAAAGCAGTTTAGTCTTAGATCCACAAAGGTACGTAAATACCTAATACCTGCTTAATTTGCTTGAAGTTGGGTACTTAAGTGCCTTTTGGGGTCTGGATCTTAGTATTTGCTTTCTTCTGAGTATGTGTGATTTTCTATAATTGCATTACAGGGAAAATGGAGTTTTAAGATCTTTAGACATCAGAATGAGACATTCTGTGGTTGGCTTTGAATGCTGATATGCTATACTAGTGCAGGGACTCTTATTCATATGATTAGGAATTCAGACGTTTATTTGATATCTCCATAGTCTGAATATACACAATATAATCACAGACATAGTAAACTAAATAAAAATCTTAACTGCCAATTTACTGGTAAGACTTTATTACCATAAAATTGATTAATGTTTACATTTAATGTGAAGTTTTGGTTCTTACTATTAAATTGGCTGTGGATGGTTTAAAGTTCTGATTAGCTCAACGAAAAATTGTATCACCGTAGAATTGTTAGTCTTGCCTTAGAAATCTGAAAAGGCAAACATTTATATGATGTGATATGTGAGTTTAATAACAAAACAGATCACTGCTGAATTGCTTAGATAGGTTAAACACGATCAGATAAATGTTATCAGAATAGCATCTTTTTATTCAATCCGGTCTTCGCATTTTGGAGACAATCAGTTACTCAATTTTAGATTGCTTAGTTATGTCACAGGAGACACTGATTCTTATTGTTAAGTAACTAGAGTTTTGTTTTTTGACTGATTCTGCTGAATTACACGGCTGCAGAAGAGTCTGGTGTCTTGAACATCAGTGACAATATGGTAAATAAATTGATGCTATGAGATACATTTTAAAACAGGTACTGTGCAACACCAGTTTTGCAACACCAGTTTTATGAAACTAATCCTCCAGTTTCTCTGATTGAAGATTTAAAAAAGGAGTGGGAGACAAACCACACATATCCTGTTTTCAGGCCATCTTCCTCTCTCTCTCTGATGCCTCCTACCTGCATACTGGCCAGAATGAAAGATGGGTTAATTGATCTTGATATTGTTTTCTTTGTTCACTCTTTCCACAGTTTTAGAGACTCCTAAGCCCCAACAGGACTTGGTGCATACCATTATTTTTAGGGGTATCAATCATAAGATTGAGATATTTCTGCTTAAATCTGAACTTATGACTTTTGTTTGCACTCTGTGAGTTGTTACTTTGGAGAGATATCTAATGTAGGTATTAGAATTAGCATACACAAAATTAGAATTAGGCAAGGACTGTCCATGTAATTGAAGATGTTGTATATAAAAAAGGCTGACTTAAACAGTAGATCAACAAATAGTTGAGAATTTTTCTGTGGCTGTGGTGTATGGTAGCGAATGAATTCAATATTGTCTTGACCCTTTTGGATTAAACATCTACCTCTTTTTTACTTGCAATTGCAGTAGTCTGTGTGCTACTCCAGTTACCCTTTTCCAATCTTTTGATCCCATTTACATATGTGGAAAATATCTGCTTACTGTAAAAAGAAAGACTTTTTTGTTTGCTTGTTTCTGTTTTCATCTTAGTACAGGATATTGACATGTAGTGAAGACTGGAGAAAGAGTTTCAGTAGCATGAAACTTTTTCACTCCCAGATGATCTGGGAAGTGAGGCACTGGAAATAACATTTGCCTTTTAGATGGGCAATAAATAAGCATGTAATTAACTCTATTCAAGTTTAATTTCAGGTGACTATGGGAAAAAGGCCAATAATTGGATTTGCATGCATTCCATTGTGCATTTGGCCCAAAACCAGGCATCTGAATTAGTAAACAGACAGCAGCCGTGCTTCACAACCGAGACTTTTCTGCCTTTAGTAATTGAAGAAAGATATTGAAAAGATGAAATAATTTTTTTTTTTTGACTCCATTGATTGGGATACTTTAAATTCTCAATGTCCTAATTATTTAAGTTGATAGATTAGGTGGATGGATGAATATGCTGATCTTCATGAAGTCAATTTGGAAAATGGTTAAGCATGACTCTTAATAAGCAGTCATGGTTTAATTTGCTTAGCTAGGCGGACAAGAGGGGTATGGTCGGAAGCCAAAATTGAGCGGACAAGACGTATATGAATGTGATTATAAGGTTTCCAGGCTTTTTGTGGGAAAAAGGAGTTTCTTGTCGTATATGTAAATATCACGCAGTGTCAAATAGTTGAAATAGTGCTGGAATCCTGCTCTCTAAATTGGAGAGATACAGATTTGATGGGTGGACTGTTCAGTGGATGAGAAATTGGTTGGATGGTCACATCCAGAGGGCGGTGGTCAATGGGTCAATGTCCAGATGGAGATTAGTGACAAGTGGTGTCCCTCAGGGGTCTGTACTGGGACCAGTACTGTTCAATATCTTCATCAATGATGCAGACAGTGGGATCAAGTGCACCTCCAGCAAGTTTGCAGAAGACACCCAGTTGAGTGGTGTGGTTGACACGCCTGAGGGATAGGAAGCCATCCAGAGGGACCTGGACAAGCTGGACAAGTGGGCCTGTGTGAACATCATCAGATTCAACAAGGCCAAGTGCAAGGTCCTGCACCTGGGTTGGGGCAGCCCTGCTGAGAAGGATGTGGGAATACTGGTGGATGAAAAGCTGCATGTGATCCAACAATGTGCGCTTGCACCCCAGAAGCCCAGCTGTATCCTGGGCTGCATCAAAAGTAGCGTGGCCAGCAGGTCGAGAAAGGTGATTCTGCCCCTCTACTCTGCTCTGGTGAGACCGCACCTGTAGTACTTGTCCTGGTTTTGGCTGGGATAGAGTTAATTTTCTTCCTAGTAGCTGATATAGTGCTGTGTTTTAGATCTAGTATGAGAATAATGTTGATAACACACTGATGTTTCAGTTGTTGCTAAGTACTGTTTATACTAGTCAAGGACTTTTCAGCTTCCCATGCTCTGCCAGGTGCCCAAGAAGCTGGGAGGGGGCACAGCTGGGACAGCTGACCCAGACTGGCCAAGGGGCTATTCCATACCGTATGATGTCATGCTCAGTATATAAACTGGGGAGAGTTGGCTGGGGGGCAGCGATCACTGCTCGGGGACTGGCTGGGCATCAGTCAGTGGGTGGTAAGCAATTGCATTGTGCATCACTTGTTTTGTATATTTTTTATCATTAAGCGGGTGAGAGAGCGGCTGTGTGGTGCTTAGTTGCCAACTGGGGTTAAACCACGACAGTACCACACCCAGCTCTGGAGCCCTCAGCACAGGAAAGACATAGACCTGTTGGAGTGGGTCCAGAGGAGGGCCACAAAAATGATCAGAGGGCTGGAACACCTCTCCTATGAAGAAAGGCTGAGAGAGTTGGCGTTATCTTCAGTGCCATTACGCGGCACGTGTGAGACAACTGGGGATCAGGTCCAGTCAGCATGGGTTTATGAAAGGCAGGTCCTGCTTCACTAACCTGATCTCCTGCTATGACAAGGTGACCTGCTTAGTGGATGAGGGAAAGGCTGTGGATGTTGTCTGCCTGGACTTTAGTAAGGCCTTTGACAACGTTTCCCACAGCATTCTCCTGGAGAAACTGGCTGCTCGTGGCTTGGACGAGTGTACTCTTCGCTGGGTAGAAAACTGTCTGGATGGCCAGGCCCAAAGAGTGGTGGTGAATGGAGTTAAATCCAGTTGGTGGCCAGTCATGAGTGGTGTTCCCCAGGGCTCAGGATTGGGGCCGGTCCTGTTCAATATCTTTATCGATGATCTGGATGAGGGGATTGAGTGCACCCTCAGTAAGTTTGCGGATGACACCAAGTTGGGTGGGAGTATTGATCTGCTGGAGGGGTAGGAAGGCTCCACAGAGGGACCTGGACAGGCTGGATCAATGGGCCGAGGCCAACTGTATGAGGTTCAAGAAGGCTAAGTGCCGGGTGCTGCACTTGGGTCACAACAACCCCATGCAATGCTACAGGCTTGGGCAAGAGCGGCTGGAGATCTGGCCGGCAGAAAAGGACCTGGTAGTGTTGGTCGACAGCCGCCTGAACATGAGCCAGCAGGGTGTCCAGGTGGCCAAGAGGGCTAATGGCATCCTGGCTTGTATCAGGAACAGTGTGGCCAGCAGGAGCAGGGAGGTGATAGTGCGCCTGCACTCAGCACTTGTGAGGCTGTACCTGGAATACTCTGTTCAGTTTTGGGCCCCTCACTACAAGAAGGACTTTGAGGTGCTGGAGTGTGTCCAAAGAAGGGCCACAAAGCTGGTGATGGGTCTAGAGCACAATTCTTATGAGGAGCGGCTGAGGGAACTGGGGTTGTATAGTCTGGAGCAGAGGAGGCGGAGGGGAGACCTTATTACTCTCTACAACTACCTGAAAGGAGGTTGTAGCAAGGTGGGGGTCATAGAATCATAGAATTGTTAAGGTTGGAAAAGACCCTTAAGATCATCGAGTCCAACGTTAACCTAGCACTGACAAGTCCACCACTAAACCATGTCCTCGAGCACCACGTCTACCCTTCTTTTAAATACCTCTAGGGATGGAGACTCAATCACTTCCCTGGGCAGCCTGTTCCAATGCCTGACTACCCTTTCGGTGAAGAAGTGTTACCTAATATCCAACCTAAACTTCCCCTGGCACAACTTGAGGCTGTTTCCTCTCGTCCTATCACTTGTTACTGGGGAGAAGAGACTGACCCCTACGTTGCTACGACCTCCTTTCAGGTAGTTGTAGAGAGTAATAAGGTCTCCCTGACCCCAAGGGTCAGTCTCTTCTCCCAGGTAACAAGCAATAGGACTGTAGGAAATGGCCTCAAGTTGCGCCAGGGCAGGTTGAGGTTGGATATTAGGAAAATCTTCACTGAAAGAGTAGTCAGGCACTGGAACAGGCTGCCCAGGGAAGTGGCTGAGTCTTTATCGCTGGAGGTATTTATAAGACAGGTAGACGTGGTGCTTAAGGACATGGTTTAGTGGTGGACTTGGCAGTGTTAGGTTAATGGTTGGACTTGTGATCTTATAGGTCTTTTCCAACCTTAATGATTCTATGATTCTATGATTCAGCCTGGAGAATAGAAGGCTCTGGAGAGATGTTATTGTGGCCTTTCTGTACTTAAAGAGGGTTTATAAGAAAGATGGAGACAAACTTTTTAGCAGGGCCTGTTGCAATAGGACAAGAGGTACTGGTTTCAAACTGAAAGAGGGTAGATTTAGACTAGATATAAGGAAGAAATTTTTTACAATGAGGGTGGTGAAACACTGAAACATGTTGCCCTGAGAGGCTGTAGATGCTGCATCCCTGGAAACATACAAGGTCAGGTTGGATGAGGACCTAAGCAACCTGATCTAGTTGAAGATGGTCCTGATCATTGCAGGGGCGTTGGACTAGATGACCTTTAAAGGTCCCTTCCAGCCCAAACTGTTCTATGATTCTATGATTATGATTCTGTGATTCTATGATTTGATCCTATGTTTCTATGTGCTAGCGAGACAGAGAAGCCAAGACATAGGTTTGAGTTGGCTGTGCAGGGTTTGGAGCAGACAAGTAATTAGTCCAAGCAGTATGGTTAGAGGAAAGGGGAGCACCAGGACTGTATCAACACTATGCCGGTATGGACTGTGGACAACATAACATTATGTCAAAGCAGGCTGCAGTCACTGGCTTTTTTGTTCCCCAGCAAGGCAGTTCAGAGTGGCTTGCCCTGATACTGCTCAGGAATAATGTTCTTCAGCACTCACTGGCTGTATCCACACAACAGAGCATGTGGCTTCAGTCTTTTCTTGGATCTAGTAGTGGTCCTGTGGCATTAGGACATAGGTATTTTTTTGTCGTGAAGTTGTTTGTTTTGTTGTTTTTTTTTTTCTCTTCAATGCTTGACGGAACTGCACTTTGGCAAAATAGCAATTTCACAGCATGAGTATGATGTTCAGGGTACATTTTGCCTGTGCTGGGTTATGATGTGATGGCATGTGAGGGTACCCAACTGGCTTGTTCCAGTAGAAAACCTGATATACATTTAACACTAATTTTCAAGGAACCAGATGGAGAAGTGTCCTTGACACTACTTGTGTTTTCCTCCTCAAATAAGCACATAAAGCATATAAATGTAATTTCTGATCACATTCTACTAATACATTAAGTAATGTGATTTTCCCCTGTTTCAAAGGAGTAATTGTCTACAATGGTCAGTGTTTCAAGATGTAATTCATTTAAGCATATATAGCTACTGTTCTGTATTGTTGGAACTCAGTGAATATTTTTGAAACACAATGAACACTTTTTAATATTTGTTGTTTCTGTAAATGCCAAATACACAGTCTTATACCAGTGTTCATACTGGAACACAGTCTTAAGCTTAATGAAATTTATTCTTCATAGCATGGCTTTCAATGTGTTAGGCAGAAAGAAATAAAATAAGGTGCAAAGTAGACTCTTGCTCTGAGTTCAGTAGATTGTGATGAAGTGTAAAGCTCACTTTGATTATGAGTAACTCATGAGCTAAGCTATTTAAGGTGGACTGATTTAGATCAAAAAACACTAGTGGGTTTATAACTGTGCAAAAAAACCACAGACCTGTGGACTCATACTGGTTGAGCTGAGCTTTCCTTCTGGCCGTAAAAACTCTATAGTCATGTCTGTACAACATTAGGGCTGGTCTTGGGGTCCTCCCATAGGACAAATCACAAGTGTGCAAGCACAGCAGTGGACGTGCTGTGAATGATTATCTAAAACTGCTAGATGCTGTATGTCTCTATGTGTTCTGTAAGAAAGAAAATGCAAAGCATGCCAAGAAAATGCCAAGGGAATGGAAGGGGAGCAGGAAATTCTGGAATGCCTTGAAGTGGTTCATGAAACCATTTTTTCAGGGTTGTACATTGAGATAGAACTTGAGCCATCGGTATTGTTTTAGGAGTATTTAAAACCTATCACTTTTTAGTGACCATCTTTTTTTCACAAAATGAAGAAATTTCACCTGCAATTTTTACTAGTATTGTTCATATTGAAGGCCTCCTAGTCTATATACTTTCTTGCTGATTAGAAACTGAAAAGTGAATTTGAAAAGTGAATAAAAAATCAGAATTATAATATAAGCTATGTCTTCCAATTTTTGTCTTAAATTTTCAAAGACCTTCTTATACACCTGTTAGCTGCTATGAGCTTGTACTCTCTTCCCTTACTCTTTCCCTTTTCAGCGTCATGATTTATTTTATGATCTTTTTGCTGGAGGTTTAAAACTTTGGTGGTGTTGTATTCAAGTGCATTACACCTCCTTGATTAATAAAAATAAATGAAATAGTAACTGCAATTTTTATTTTTTTTTCCTTGAAAAGTATTCCAGAAAATATGTGTATTATTACATAATATTTTGTGTCTACAATTTTTTTTATTTTTTTTTAAATGTAATTGATTAATTACTTGTTATACAGTATTGAGAAGGTCAGCTAGTTGAGGCTAGAAAAGGAAACTGCAAATACAGCTTTGTGACAAAACACAACCAAAAAATGATATCTAGTAAAAACAATTAATGTATATTTCCCAAAACCCAAAGCAAGTGTTATAGATGCAATAAAATAAATACCTGTAAAAATTCTTACAAGTTATTATACAACCCAGGTTATTATCTGAATATATTTGGGGGAAAAAAAATCACATCTTCTCCTAATTTACATTAATTTTATATATCTCCATGCACCTACATTCGCAGACACATATATCTGATTAGAACATAATATAAATCAATTCACTTATCTTTCTTATTACTTACAATTCTTTTCTGAATTGTCACACTGAATGTTGATGTTTGGAAAAGCCCATTTTAATTAAATTGATGTTAGAGGCTTCTGAGTAATATTTATCAAATTGTTAGCAGTAGTAAATATGCTGCTGTTTGTGAAATCAAGCCTATTAAACCATGATAGATAAAAGATACAATTTAATAATACTATTTTGCTAAATTTTTGAAATCTAGCTTTCATTGGTGGAAGATCTCAGGAACTTTAAAAATTAGTAACTTTATTTTGAAGGCAAAAAGCCTTCAGGAGAGCTGAATTTGGCCTGAATAGGTGATTTCTAGAGGTCCCCTCTAACTGCAGCTATTCTATTATTCTGAAATGTTGTGATTTATTTTTAATTAAATATTTTGATTAGTTGTCAGGATATTTCAAAATAGAAACCAAAGAAAGTAGAAATATTTGTAAAATTTTTTGTCCAATCCAATAAAGAATGAAAATAATGTATTATTACAGATTTAACAGGGGAGGAAATTTTTAAAATCTGTACTCACTTTCAAAAAGTTATTGAAGAAACTTAGATAACTCATCTTAAATTTTATCATTCCATTATGGTTTAATTTTGAATTTTCATGGAAGAATGAAGATATTAATTATGCATTGTCTTAATTATTTCTAAATAATTGCACTCCCTAAGGTTTTTCATAACAAATATGGTGTTCTCAAGCAAAACTTGCTAGGAGAAAAAATTATTTTATCAAAATTGTAATGTTCTAAAACATTCATCAATATTCTCATGTTAACTATTGGGGAAAGTATTTAAAGGTAAGATTCTGGCTGTCTAGGCAATAAAGAGACTTGCACATATTTCTTTGCTGGTATAATTGTAAGGAGAAGGATTTTAGAATACAGTGTGTAGGGAGAATGGATTGATACTGCAGATGGAGGATGTGATGTAGGAATGTAGCAGTTACAGCAGTAGGATTTTTTAAGCCAATTCCTTGCACAGATGTTTCTGGGTTGGTAAAGCCAAATTTGATTTTAATGCTCAGTTCAAGCTCAAGAGCTGTACTTTATGCTTTTACTGTCAGGTTAGGACTTGCTTGATTTAGAGAAAGAATGCGGAGGAATCTCTGTAGGCAGGATCTTGGCAAGGGCCTCAGACAGACACCATATAGGAAGGAAATAAGGGCCTGTATAAATATAGCCTGGCTGTACAGGACTAAAAGTAAGATTCATTAAAAAAATAATAAAAGAAAAGATTTTTTTTTAATTTAATAAAAATGAGAAGAGATATTCTGGGGTTTTCTCACTTCATAGATAAGAACTTCAAACTTTGTTTCAAAACCTGAGGTATTACAATCTGGGATCTTTACTTCAGTGTTTTATGACGCCAGAAGTGCTCTTACTTCATGCTCTTATTCTTTGATGATGCACTACCTTACTGTTTCAGGGGAGGATTGACTCAGATGAGTGTGGTGGAGCATGAAATGTAGTCTAACTGGGATCTTCAACCCACAGGGACAAGAGGAAGCATATGGGATCACTGAGCTGACAACAGTTGCTCATTGCACCATTTTTTTGTTTCAGCTTTTGGCTAAGGAATTTTTTAAAAAAAGCATCTCATTTACTGACCAGAATGACCTAACAGGTGGTGCATTCAGGTGGTGTCTTCTGGAAGAAACAGGAAAGTACATTTGTTTTCTTTATCTTATGATAACTTTTGGGAGGATATCTCAGAGGAATGTTTGGTCTAGCTTATGAGACACTGTAGTTTTTTAATCTCTCTTGAATCAGATTAAAACAAAAGCAAACAAATATGAGCAATTTCTTTTTAAGCCTGTTCAAGAAT
Source organism: Platalea leucorodia (assembly GCF_965183815.1). Classification (NCBI taxonomy): domain Eukaryota; kingdom Metazoa; phylum Chordata; class Aves; order Pelecaniformes; family Threskiornithidae; genus Platalea; species Platalea leucorodia. Next base: position 61,174,107 of record NC_138824.1, read on the forward strand.
TTACCATTCCAATGGTTCACTTGTAGCATTAAGCAAGATATATAAACACTTTGATGACTTGACTTCTTTTTAATTAAAGTTTAATTATCTGCCATTCTCTTTACTTGTTACAGATGAAAGTATATATGTAGGTTTTTTAGGATGTTCATGTACAAAGGTTTGAGGAAAGTGTGTGCCCACAAGGGCATAAAGAGAAAACACTCAAAAAGCTGGAAAGCAAGCTGTAGAAGCAGAAAAATAGGCAATGGCGGCCAGTTTGAGGATGCAAGGAGAACACAAAGGCTGAGCAGGCAAGAAAGACAAAAATGAGCAGCAAATAGTCAATAGTCATTTAAGGGGAGCACAAGTAATGTAATTCTGATGCTATGGTGCTGTGGACAGGGGTAAAATGCCCTCCAGAGAGAGGAAGAACATTTTTGGACTAACAGAAGAAAAGATGATTTTGGCTGATATCTTTGAAATGAAGGATTTGAAAGCAGTACAAGAAAGCACAGGAAGAAATTAAGAATATGACAAGGATATGGCCATCCTTACTGTTAGCTCCTTTATTTTTTATTTTACTTATTTATTTTTCCAATTTTGTGGAGAAAAAACTACCAGATTTGACTAAGGTTTGCATATCCAGGGGAAGAAACAGTAAGACTTTCTTGAAATAAGCATTTTTTTTTATACAAACAGAGATTACTGCAACCTCAGTGCCTGGTAAACATAATTTCATGGCTTCGTAAACTAAGGGAATAAATATGAAAAGAGGGGAAACAACAATGTGCATGTTAAACTAAACAGTAGGCAGCAGGAAATTATACGGAATAAGTATTGCTGTAACTTTTTTTTGTTATAGTGTAAATTAAGTCATATTCAATAACAGTTTATGAATACAGTGTGTTGACCAGGGGAATGTGTCATGAATATTGTGGTGTATTTACAATCTGTTTTCAACTTTTTTTAAATAAAGCAAGAGTTAAGTGACCTGAGGACTGTATCACGGACAAAATGGTTGACAAGTAATTGTTAAAAGGCAAAAAAACAGAAATAAATGACTGCTAGCAATTTTGTCTGCTAGAAACTGCATTCTGGTCAGCTAAGAGGGAAAGAAAAAAAATGACTACATCAACTGTTAATTGCAGAAAAGTTGTGAACCAGGTGTGCAAATCCAAAGTTTGCAGATAAAGTACTTACAGTAATGATAGGGGAATTTTAAGAAACAGGAGTGGAAAAGTCCTAAGTTAAAGTATAATGCACAATTTAGTCATCTGTGTCTAGAAATATTTAGTCGAAGTAGAACAGCAGTAGTGTAAAGCTATGATGTTATGTGGCCCAGACCAGGGTCATGGGCCTTCCTGGATAATACAGGCGTATTATCAATAAAAGGAGAGCTAAGGAGAATCTCCATTCTTTATTGGATGCGTGGGGAAACATAGTGACAGAGGATAAGGAAAAGACTGAGGTACTTAATGCCTTCTTTACCTCAGTCTTTAATAGTCAGACCAGTTGTTCTTGGGGTACCCAGCCCCCTGAGCCAGAAGACAGGGATGGGGAGCAGAATGAAAGCCCCATAATCCAAGGGGAAATGGTCAGTGACCTGCTACACCACTTAGACACGCCCAGGTCTATGGGGCTGGATGGGATCCACCCAAGACTACTGCGGGAGCTGGCAGAGGAGCTCCCCAAGCCACTCTCCATCATCTGTCAGCAGTCCTTGCTAACCGTGGAGGTCGCAGTTGACTGGAAGTTACCAAATCTGACACCCATCTACAAAAAGGGAAGGAAGGAGGATCTGGGGAGCTGCAGGTCTGTCAGTCTGATTTCGGTGCCAGGGAAGGTTATGGAGCAGATCATCCTGAGTGCCATCATGCGGCATGTATGGGACAACCGGGGATCAGGTCCAGTCAGCATGGGTTTATGAAAGGCAGGTCCTGCTTCACTAACCTGATCTCCTGCTATGACAAGGTGACCTGCTTAGTGGATGAGGGAAAGGCAGTGGATGTTGTCTGCCTGGACTTTAGTAAGGCCTTTGACAACGTTTCCCACAGCATTCTCCTGGAGAAACTGGCTGCTCGTGGCTTGGACGAGTGTACTCTTCGCTGGGTAGAAAACTGTCTGGATGGCCAGGCCCAAAGAGTGGTGGTGAATGGAGTTAAATCCAGTTGGTGGACAGTCATGAGTGGTGTTCCCCAGGGCTCAGGACTGGGGCCAGTTCTGTTTCATATCTTCATCAATGATCTGGATGAGGGGATTGAGTGCACCCTCAGTAAGTTTGCGGATGACACCAAGTTGGGTGGGAGTGTTGATCTGCTGGAGGGGTAGGAAGGCTCCACAGAGGGACCTGGACAGGCTGGATCAATGGGCCGAGGCCAACTGTATGAGGTTCAAGAAGGCTAAGTGCCGGGTGCTGCACTTGGGTCACAACAACCCCATGCAATGCTACAGGCTTGGGCAAGAGCGGCTGGAGATCTGGCCGGCAGAAAAGGACCTGGTAGTGTTGGTCGACAGCCGCCTGAACATGAGCCAGCAGGGTGTCCAGGCGGCCAAGAGGGCCAATGGCATCCTGGCTTGTGTCAGTAACAGTGTGGCCAGCAGGAGCAGGGAGGTGATAGTGCCCCTGTACTTGGCATGGGTGAGGCCGCACCTCGAGTACTCTGTTCAGTTTTGAGCCCCTCACTGCCAGAAGGACTTTGAGGTGCTGGAGTGTGTCCAGAGAAGGGCAACGAAGCTGGTGAAGGGTCTAGAGCACAATTCTTATGAGGAGCGGCTGAGGGAACTGGGGTTGTTTAGTCTGGAGCAGAGGAGGCTGAGGGGAGACCTTATTCCTCTCTACAACTACCTAAAAGGGGGTTGTAGCAAGGTGGATGTTGGTCTCTTCTCCCCAGTAACAAGCAATAGGACTAGAGGAAATGGCCTCAAGTTGCACCAGGACAGGTTTAGGTTGGATATTAGGAAAATCTTCAGTGAAAGAGTAGTCAGGCACTGGAACAGGCTACCCAGGGAAGTGGTTGAGTCTCCATCCCTGGAGGTATTTAAAAGACAGGTAAATGTAGTGCTTAAGGACATGGTTTGGTGGTGGACTTGGCATTGTTAGGTTAATGGTTGTATTTGATGATCTTAAAGGTCTTTTCCAACCTAAACAATTCTATGATTCTATACCTATATTAGCATGACAGCAGGCCAGAGCTGATCAGTCCTGCTTTGTAATCCGGCAGCTGGTTTGTGTACAGCACTGCACAATAAAGCTATAGTACTCCCTGCTCCAAAGTAAGCCTTTTGGTGCAAATTTTTGGTTCTCTTCTGTGTACTGTAATGCACAGAATAGACGGGCCATGAGAGAAGGTGGTTTGGCTAGCAAAGCCAAGTGGTGCCTGGGACCAGATACAGCTGCTCTCTACAAATACATCTTCGGCGTAAACAGCTGGGAAAAAAAAAAATAACTGTGTTAGATAGCAGATAGTGCTGGCATAGGAAGAAACGCATTTTCTGACTGTGGAAAACTCACTCTGGAGACTGGGAGGACATTGCTAGCATTGGAGGACTTTGAATCCTGAAATACTTCCAGACAGTGTTGGGGAAGCAAGAATCACAACTAAATTTTGCAGGAAATTTTCTTACTATGAAAAGATAGCAGGCTTGGTTTTGTCCTCTAAATCTATACCAATATTTCCTCAAAAATTCTTGAGTAACTCTTTTATTGAAACAGTTTCTTGTCATTTTGTTTCATTTCATTTGCTTCTATTCCTACTCTTAAAATCCCAGTCTCAATCTCTGTCTGTTTCCGTAATGCTTTCCTTATAATCTGTTTCAAAAAGACATTGCTTTGTACTAGGAGAAATTGTACATTGGGAGTCAGATCTGGACCCCAATGAAGAGGAAAAAACATTGTCTATAGAAAAAGGAAGTAGATGGCAGACTTCCATTCAGTATCACAGCACAGGTCATTGAATGCCTAAATACTCAGTAATGTGATTTTGAGAACAAATAGGATTGTGGGCATTAGAGAGAGACAGAGAATGAATCTATAGTTAAAGAGGAAACTCAGAGATTTGGAGACCAAATTTCAGCTATCCCACTTGCAGCTAATCTTCGGCAAAAGTTCAGATTAAGTCAAATGATACCATTCCTTTCAAAGATTATTTACTTTAGAGTTTCTCTCCAAACCTTAGTTAGAAACTGTTGTTTTCCTGTTGATGCTATCATTTACCTAGTGCGCATGCAGAAATATTGCCCTGTTTGACTCCAGAAAATTTGGTCAGTCAAATAAAGCTGTGACACTTGTCTAAACAAAGCAACTGTCAGCTCATATCACAAGCTCCTTCTAAATAAAGAGCTGCAGTGCTCCAAATTTGTTTTTCTTTAATGAACCCAAGCCTTTTCACTGTCATTATTCATTCCTTCTAAAAACACTGGAAAATGCAATACATTACTCAACCGTGACCTAGCATGTCCTAAGGTGCATATTTTATTGATGTAAATAAATGAGATTCTAGTCTGCCCAAATGCTGATGTTTTGATTTTATAGAAATACTGTTTACTTTAAAAGTTGTCATTAGTGCAATGATTATTTTCCCTGGAGGCTCTGATGATAATCTGGAGGACCACTGCTAGCAGCCTGCTTAGTATCAGCAGATCCACAAGGTGGTTAAAATACTGGATTCTGGAGTATAAGGAGGAAATAGTTAAAATGTTTGCTGTTTTCTGTGTTTTACTCCAGTATATATTTTTCCTTCCATTGAAAGAAAGAGGTTTGAAAGTGCTTGCATAAGTTTGCATAGTTTCATGCTTGCATAAATGCAAAACTCAACTGATAAAATTACAGTGTTAAACTCCAGTATTACTGGGTATGAAATTAAAATGAACCAGACACTGGAAATTTGTTATTATTATAAACTAAAAGCAAATAAAAATGTACATTTTACAGTGCTCAGAGCTAGAAGAAATGTTGTACATGCTTTCTTGTGCTTTTGAGGTAAGCTACCCCTCTAGTTTTCATCCTGGATATCAATCTTGGAAACCAATACACATGTAAATTCTATTTCCCTTATTTCTGCCTTTAGGTGGTATCCAGTTTTACTTTATCAACAGGAATTCATTTTAAAAAGGTCACTGACTTAATGAAATAGTTTTCAATGTTTATGCCCATACATTCCTTTGAAAAATAGATTCACCTTAACTAGGTATTCATCAGTACAAATTAACTGGAAATATTAAATGCCATATCATTACATGAGAACAAGAAATAAAAAAAGTGCTGTTACTGCTCTAGGGAAAAAAAGAGGGTAATGTGCTGAATCAATGAGAAGGAAAAACCAAAAACATTTATGGCTTGGACATCCAAGCAGTCTAGGCGAATCCTAATGACTGATCCTCCCTCTGGTTGTTGGAAGCTAAGCAGGTAAGGTAGGTTTTGACAAAAGTTCCATTCCTCATTAAAATATATATGTCATATACATTTTAAAGCAATAATGCTGGGATGTTTGATTTAAAAAAAAAAAAAAAAAAAAAAAAAGAAAGAAGTTCATACCAGCATCAGTTTTCCCCATAGTTAAGTCCATCTCTGGAAAGAATTTCTGACATCACTGGGCTTCTAGCAAAGACAGATAATAAGAGAGTCAGGAGAAAAAAAGGGGATTGATTTCTGAAATTGTTACCCATTCTGAAGTGGAAATTAATTATTATAAGCCTACAGTCCATGGTTGTTTCACTGATTTTTGTGTTTTTATGTAGGAAATAAACACATAGGCCATAAGGGCTGTCTGGCATTGAGGAACCAAACCAAATAACAAGAGCAAAAAAGTTATTTCATACTCTATAGAGTTTTTTTTCCTTAAAGAAACTCACTTAGTATTAAGTACAGTAGAAAATAATATAATCCTGACTGTTAAGATATATATGTCAGAGCCAGCTTGGGACAATAAAATCCAGGACTACCAAATTTGTTGTTGCACAGAGTTTGTGAGTATTTAAATCTTCCATATGGATTTAGCTTGTTGCATACCACAGATACTTACAGTAAAATTAACAGGCTCTGCCTGTAAGAACTATTATTAGGGATCTTTATGACAAGGTGTCAGAGTCCAATACTTTCCAACCAGGTTCTTTTAGATATTCCACGCATGGAGGGTATAACGTTTAATATTAAATTTACTTAATTTCATATATTTTATATTACATGGGATTTTTGATTTAGCAGAGTGATACAAAATATTCAGAAAACACTATATAAATGTAAGCTACACTTAGCAAAATATAGCAATTGCAATATACAGTTCAATTTCAATACCAATGTGATTCACAGAATGGTTGAGGTTGGAAGGGACCTCTGAAGGTCATCTGGTCCAAGCCTCTGCTCGAGCACGGCCACTTAGAGCCAGTTGCCCAAGATCATGTCCAGACAGCTTTTGAATATCTCCAAGGACGGACGCTCCACAACCTCCCTGGGAAATCTGTGCCAGTGCTTAGTCACCCTACAAAAGTGTTTCCTGATGTTCAGGAGAAAGGTCCTGTGTTTCTGTTTGTGCCCATTTCCTCTTGTCCTGTCACTGGGCACCACTGAAAAGAGTCTGGCTCCATCCTCTTTGCACCTGCCTTTCAGTTATTTATATATATTAATAATATCCCCCCAAGCCTTCTCTTCTCTAGGCTAAACAGTCCCAACTCTCTCCATCACCTTCCCAGGGATCAAGGTGAGGTTGATTGACCTGTAATTCCCTGGCTCCTTCTTCTTGCCCTTCTTAAAAATAGGACTTGCTTTCCTCCAGTCTTTGGGCACTTCTTCCCATTGCCATGATCAGTCAAAGGTTATTGGGAATGACCTTGCAATGACACCTGCCAGCTCCCTCAGCACTTGCGGGAGCATCCCATCAGGGCCCATGGACTTATGTATGTCCAGTTTGCTTAAGCATTCCCTGACCAGATCTTCTTCCATCAAGGATACATCTTCCTTGCTTCAGCCTTTCCCTTTAGTCTCTGGGACCTGTGATTCCTGAAGGCCGGTCTTGCTAGAAAAGACCGAGGCAAAGAAGGTATTCGGTACCTCAGCATCTTCGATGTCCTGTGTAAACAGATCCCCTGTCTTGTTGAACAATGGGCCCACATTTTCCCTAGTCTTCCTTTTTTTATTGCCTATGTCCTTATAGGAACCCTTCTTGTTTTTGACATCCCTGGCCAGATTCAATTCCATTTGGGTTTTAGCTTTCCTAACTTTGTCCTTGGGTGCTGAGACAATGTCTCTATATTCTTCCCAGGTTATGTACCCTGTACATGCTTTATTTTTTGTGTTTGAGTTTGGCTAGGAGCTTGTTCATCTATGCAAGCCTCCTGGCTTTTTTGGCTGACTCCACAATTTTTGGGATGGACTGCTCCTGAGCTTGGAGGAGCAGATCCTTGAATATTAAGCAGCTTTCTTGCCTCCCCTCCCCTCCAAGGCCTTATCCCATGGAACTCTTCCAAGCAGATCCTGGAAGAGACCAAACACTGCTCTCCTGAATTCCAGGACCGTGAGCTTGCTTTTCAGCCTCTCTGTCCTCAGAATCCACTAGCTCATGGTCACTGCAGCCAAGCCTGCCTTTGATCTTCACATCCCCAAGGAGCCCTTTGTTGTTGGTGACCATGAAGTTCAGCAAAACACCTCTCCTCATTGGCTCCTCTGTCACTTGGAGGAGGAAGTTATCTTCAATACACTCCAGGAACCTCCTGGATTTCTTTTGACCTGCTGTGTGGTCCCTCCAGCAGATATTGGAGTGGTTGAAATCTCCCATGAGGACCAGGGCCTGCGAATGCGAGGGTCTTCTTATCGGTCTGTAGAGGGCGTCATCCATGTGTTCTTCCTGATCAGGTGGCCTATAGCACTCACTATAATGTCATCTTTACCTGTCCTCTCGTTAATCCCAACCCACAAACTCTCAGTTGGCTCCTCATCCATCCCCTAGCAGAGCTCCATTGCAACAGTCCAGTCATGGGAACCATCCCACCACGGCTCTGTGATCCCAGGAAGGTTGTAGACCTGCAATTGCACACAGATCTCTAACTCTTTGTGTTTATTCCTCATACTGTGTGCATTACTGTACAGACACTTTAGAGGCGTACCCCAGGCATCCTCTCACCAATCTCTATAATGTGCTCATTGACACAATGCTGGGCGTCTCCAGTCACCAGGAAGTACTATGTGGGCTGAAGCCAGTTCATACTCATTGCTCTCTTCGAAATTTTTTTTATAGTGTTTAGTTTTTATACTCTGTGTTGGGCTGAACCACATATTCACACACCCCCTTCTCTATTCTGTCCTAGTTAATTCAGGGATACATTCACACTTTTTTAATAATCTCAGGGAGAAACATTTACACCACCAGCTGATCCACTCAACTGACATAGCTGTCTATCTAAAGCAAAGGCTAACCTCTGGTCCCCTTTGTGTTGAGATGAAATCAGCTTCTTTGCAACAGCTGTGGTCAGTCACACTTGGAGTTATTCTCTGAGCTTCATGGGCACATCACCTTCCCTTATCTCCACTGAGCCTTCTTCCATTTTAGGGGTTTATTGATCAGTCACACGAGAGGGAAGCAGTTTCTCTACATTTGTAGAAAGAAATGATTTCTAGATTACAGGCTTAAAAATTACCAAATTACATACTTGAAAAAAAATAATTGTTGGAAATAGCCAATAAAGACTCTGACACTTTGAAACTTTATACTTCTAGTTAGAGTAGAAGCTTCTTCTCCTCTTTGAAAGCTCTTTATTTCACTAGTATGATTAAATTACTAAGAATTTATTACCACGGTAACAGAACAAGACAACAGACACTTCTGCTGACTTTTACTAAACTGTGAAATCATTGCTATTGCACAGTAGTTGCTGATACATAAAACACATCTAATTGGCAGCTGGTACAAAATGCTTTCAACAAATTCAGTACTCTGTAGCTTATGGTACAAGTTAGATATGTAGTTCAAGTGAGAGAAATGGATGGAAAATAGGTACAGATTAGATGTATGCTATTTATTTAATTAAACCATCATCACAAAACAAAAACAAAAACAAAAATCCAAAAAACAGAACAAAAAAACCTAATTTGTACTCAAGTTGAGAAAATTCCTATGCATGTAGGGTCTGATCACAGCAGTAAGTAGGGAGATAACTAAGCAGAAGACATGGCATTCTGTGGCATTCAAATTGCACAGATTTGCTAAATCTCTTTAGATTATTTTAATCATTTTGACCCTAGGTCAAGAAAGAGGAACTAGATAATTGGTCCTGTGCTCATTTGCAGCTTGATTAGTCTACTGACTAAAGCTGCCATACAGCTGTGCATCACCATGTAGGTTGGGATTGCTAACTGCTAAAATTGTTAGTATTAAGAGAAGCTAAGCATGACAAAGTAAACATATCTCCTACCCTTCTGTTACTCCTCACCCTAGAAAATGAAGCATAATCTGACCTCTGAAGGTAATTAAGCAAGGAGATTTAAGTGTATCATATAGTTGAAGTCATTATCTGTTTTCCATATTATTTTTACACCTGACTTCAGAATAATTACTATCAATTCACCGTGGTATGGAAGTAGAATCAAGTCTAAATTGATTTGGGAGTAGAAAAATGATCTTCCTGCAGAAGACGGAGCACTGCTAACTTTGACTTATTTTCTTTTGCCAGAAATATTGTCATGTTTGTCATTCCACTTTGCATGGTTAAATTTCTGTTTTCACTTGGTCATACAGCTAAGATTGTGGAACAAACATATTGACATTAAGACTCACTTTTGGCTTTGATACTACCAGCTCAAGTAGTATTTGCTTTTTAACTCATGTTGTCTAAAACAATTGGTTTTGGAATGTCTAAAAGTTAATTGAAGCAGATTAAGGTTGGATGCCAAAGCTGCTAAAGGACTCTATTAAAATTATGGTTGATTAATCAGACTGTTCCCACAACAGGCTTAAAATTCTACTGGTGTTTTCTTCTTATAATGTTGTAAATTACATAAATTGATATAACATATTTGATCCTTCCTTATAAATTTCTGAAGCTATTTTGTATTTCTAACTAGATTCCAACTTTGATATCTCTGCTTTAGAATACATTTCTGACTCCAGGGCAAAATTTAAGCCACTTCCAGAGCACAAGAGACCAAAGCTGATGGTTAAAGATCAGAAAAAGATTTATTATAATAGTAAAACAAATTCATATTTTCTTAGACAGAGCTGACTCTATCCAGAGTGAAAAGAAAGCAAATTATTATGCTGCAGAAATATTTTTTTCCTGCTTAGCTAGTACTGTGCCAGTTTATAACCTGTAAAATATATGTTCTAATCCTGGAAAGATGTCTACATATTCTCAACTTTATGCACCTGCATGACTAAAATCATTGGGACTCATGTGTTTAGAGTAAAATATGTGCAAAAATATTCTGGGCTTCAGTTTAGTTAAAGATGTGAGAAAGCAACACTCTCCTGGCTGCAATGAAATAGGAGACTTCTGAATAATAAGTAAATTAATGAAAAATTGAATATCTAGATGAAGATTGATCGTACAATTTGATTTTTCAAAAATTCAAATTTTTAAAAAAATGTATAAATTCAGCTATCCTCTGCTTTAGGAGGGAGTAGAACTAACATGCTTATTTTTAACTTCCTTAGACTAACGTAGACATATGTATCTCACACAGTTACATTACATACATACAAATTATAAAAAGGACATTCATAAATATATTTTTAATGTAACTTTGCCCCTTGCTGCTTTTCATATAAGAATCACATTTTCTTCTCACCTTGTAAGCATTTATGCATTGGTAAAGCAGGGTTGTATAGTATCACCTTAGCGGTTCTAGGGAATTTTGCCAGACTTCCAGCTGCTAGTCCAGGACAGCACAAGTTCCCCCAAGGTTTTACATCATATGTGACAGTCTGATGTAGATGTCTTCTCAGATACTCAGGTGTCTCAGATAGCACTAACTGCCTCTGTTTACACACCTGAAATCCCACCTGAGAAATCTCAACATCTGAAATCTTAGCTGCTGTGTGTGAGTTAAGGATTCACACTGTATAACTGTGTAACTGATTACAGTCTGCAAGCTATCTCAAATGGCAAGAAAGGTCGCCAGTTCTTAGCAGAGGCAGAAAAAGGACTTGTAAAAATGGGAAACAGGACAGCAGATGAGATTTTGGACCAGGTGATAGGAAAGAAGAAAAGATTCTCAGACAGGAGCCAACAATTCATCTACTGTTTTTTAATAATGTTAGATATGGCAGTCAACACAAACGTACTTCTTTCTCCTCAAAATGTTATAACTAAGAATGAATTAGCAAGATGTTTGGCAGGGAGGACAAAAAACTTGGCAGAGCAAGAGACTAAGATGGAAACTAAAGATCTTTCAATTTCTTTTTCCTATTTTCCAAAAAATTAATTTTAATTTCGAGGGGGTTTTGTTGTTTTTTTTGTTTTGTTTTATAATTTTATTTTTTATTTTCTAACAGGATTTGTCCTACATTGCTACATTCAATTTTTTTCTATATGTCTATTCAGATAATAGTTCATGTTTACATCATAAGTCTGGGCTGTAAGAGTTATTTCACATAGGATGTTAGTATTTACTGAGTCTCAGCAGTGTGTTTTGTACACAGCTCCTGCCCAGAGGAGTCTAGAGTCTAGCTGGGCTCAGACAAAACAATTTGGAGATCAAAGTAAAAGAGCTAATTGCAGCAGAAGCCTGGGGCTCTGGAAGAATTTGCCTGCATCAGTAATGCAAACGTCCAGGGGCTGATTTGAAGACAAGACAGGAAAATGTTTATGAAGAGGTAGATGTAATTTACTCGACAAGAAAAAAAAAAAAGGCAAAAAAAAAAAGCACATTAGTGTGCCAGACCTACTGAATATTTCACATTTGCAACAAGCACATTGATTCCTGACAGTCTTCTGTCAGTTGTGCTGTTTAACTGCATGCTTGCTGAATTTTTCATCATTACATTACATTTTCTATCATGTGTGGAAAAGCACTTCTTTAGTCTTCGGTTCTTCTTCTAAATCTCTTCAAAAAGTTTATAGAAACCTTGACCACCTGTAGATAAAGGTGTGAGAATGATTAATGTAGTGCTTGGACCATGGCCTCTGTGCTGCCTATAACATTCTTGCTATGATTGTGCGGTCTGCACATCTGGTTTCAGTAGCTACAGGTTGGCTCTGCCTCTTCAAGGCAACAATTTATCTTCTTTCTTAAAAAAAAAAAAAGTAAGTTCATTAATTCTTGACATGGACTATCAGGTTTTCTACCCTACAAAGAGCCAGTAATGATAATCAAAACAGAAACTAAAAGCAAAATATTTTGGGTGTGGACTTTTGCCCAGAAGAGGAAGTAATAGGTAGTATTAAAGAAAAAAAGTAGCAGTATCAACAAATCAAAATAATCAAACTGATTATTTTACTGAAAAATAATAGGAGGGTTTTGATTTTTTTTTTTAAAGAACAGAGGTACAACTGAAAAATAACAATAACCTTTCAGAGATGCTTTTTATAATCTAATGCAGAGAACTCAGGCATGCTCTTGAATAACTGCACACCATCCTAGGGATACATAATTCCTATTTGATATATTCTTATTTCCTATGTATACTAATAGTATGTAACAGAACTTTAATTTAAACATTGTCTAAATTCTCCACATAGAATATTTGAGGGGCAGGGACAATTTTACTGGGAAAATACAGAAGACAAAATACCATACAGATTGTTTTCCACTGTGTAAAAGATTTCTGCGGCAAAGATGAATCACAGTAGCATGGCTTTCCTTTCCTGGGACTTAACAGAAAAGAAAAAAAAAAAAAAGGAAAACAAAAATTCTATACAGAACCTGTTTGAGTGATATAATAGAAAACAAGGAGTAAATAAATAGGGCTTTTATGACTAGAATAGTAATTGCAATAAATGCAATAAGTGGTGTCTGTGCATGTATCTTTTCTTGTTGCTGTCTGTAGCATCATACAGATTAGATTAATCTAAACCACATGTAATAAAATCAAAATGGAATCTGTGAAACAACAGGGTACATGGAGTGGGCATTATTAACTCTACTTCTATGTATCACTTTTGGGCCAGACATGTCAAAGCAATTTAAAAAGCAGAAAAATATCAAGAATTCAATTTTATGTATGGTAATTTGAGTCTCAGTGCAGGGAAATAATTTGCCCACAACCAGTTTGTGATCCAACAGGCAAATGGCAAGTCAAACTCAGGTCTCTCAAGCCTCTTCTATGGGTGTATGATCACAGCTCTTAGATTATTAGGTAGACTGTAAAATCATCCTGTGCCAATTAGTGCCTTCTAAGGGTTGATCTGTCATCTGATTCCTGCTTAGGAAAAGATCATGCCAGGTGGCTTTGTAAAATTGACTAATGAAAATGTATATTCAAGTAACTGCACGAGATGCCTTGTATTTTGCCACTACTTTTTAATGATTGTATTCCCTGAAAACACTTACAGAAGAATAGTTAAAACAAACAAACATACAAACAAGCTGACTTCCATAGGAAACTGTACCAATGGAATCCTAGTCGATTTTTTAAAATAATTTTACAAACCCCCTCATACAGGTTAAACCTGTCCTCATACAAATTCAATATACAGAAATTAAATTGTACCGTACAGTGGGGAGGTCATAATGCAATATTTTTCAAGGGTTTCTAGCAAAAAAACAAGACAAAACAAAATAAACATGCTGAGGTATAGCTATACTGGCCTGCAGTTTTATAGGTACCATCTGAAGAACCTTCATGCCAGAATAGTCACCTTATTTGTACAGAGGCTTGCAGATCACTGTGGATGTATTCATTCTTTGTGCTGGGAAACCAGTGCTCATAAGCGATAGCCCAATAAATTCATTTGTCTTTGTCAGTTTATATATTTCTTTAACAGTGATTCCAAGATCTTCACATATTATGCAAAAAAAAAATTCTGGATCAAACTAATAGGAAAATTGTTGTTTAACTGTAATCTGAATCTGAATTCTCTCAGTGCCAGGAGGCACACAAGGCGCGAACATCGTTCTTCCACTTCGATCGGTCTGTGGCTGCGTGCTCTGAAGTCCAAGGGCCACAGCGCAGTCTTCTGTTGTTTTTTTCCTCAGGACATGACCGATCCAGTTCCATCTCCTCCTCCTCACTTCATTACTGATTTTCTCCATCTCCGCCATTTCGGGTTTTTTTTGAAAGTTCATGCTCGTCGTTTCTGCAACTTTTTATTTTTTTTCCGGGAGGAGGTAGTTGGCCTCCTGCCCAACCCCCATGACTTGGAGGGCCAGTGGTTTTTCTGTCAGGGTGGCCTTCCCTTAGGCTGCGTTGGTTCGCGGCACCTTCTTCAGTTTTATCCGGTGCACCCTCCAGAGAGGGATCCCCTATCCACCACCCAGGGGACGCGCCTTCTAGCCGTGCAGCCCCAGCCGAAGGTTAACTGTAATAGACTTATACAAATATTTTATTGGCAACGTGTCTAACAAATCACTTGGATGAAATTCTTATTTCAGTTAGCCCACTGCAATTCCAATTCTACTGACATCAGCCCAATTGACTTATACCAGAACTGGCTGTTACACTCAGGCTCACACCTTGTTAAAATCTGTTTACACCCTTTTATGTATTACCATGAAATTGCCACTAGAAGTCTGAGGCAGTGTAATTTATAAACTGAAATGTCAGCAAAGGGAAACATAACAGTTAAAGCAACTAAAAGAAGGCAGTATGAATATTTGAATGGAAAAGAGACCTATTCTTAATTTAATTGCACTTCCCTCTAAAAGATCAGTATGTACCTGACCAATGTAGATTCCATTATATTCATGTGTTGGTAAGGAGGTCAAAGAGAGTCTGCAACTGATGAAGCCTAAGTGAATGTAATGGTGGTTAATTATGCCCTTTTTCAGAGTCTCTCAGCAGAATTTTGTGGTATTTTTGTTTTGTCTAATGCAGAAGGTATAAAGTGCAGATGTGTTTACATTTCCTTTGAAGTGCTGTTTTATGCAGCAAAAAAGATTATTTTTTGCCTTTGTACATACTGCTTACTTACATTTATGATAACCGAGCCACCCATGTTCTCAACCCTTGCTCTTCCCTCAGTTGTCACATGGCACACTTGTTCAGTGGCCCAGAAAATCCACTGCTGTGTGTTATACAAGAGAAATGTTAATAGGGAGAACCACAGGTTTTAAAGTAACCGAATGCTTGTTTGGAAGAGGGAATTATTTCAGGAGAATGGGAACTTTCGAAGTCTGCATTTGGCTTCTCTGTGCTATAAGGCCATGAAAAAGCTGCACAAGAGCAGTGCTGGAGGCCTCTGCTATTTTTACCTGGAGTGAACAGAACATATGACCTTTGTTTTTAAGGAAATGTCATTTCTGTGATGTGCTGCTAGCTACTATCGCACGTCTCCAAGGTGACTTTTAATGCAGTCCCTCACAGAGCTAGGTTACACACTGAAAAGAGCAGCTCCTTAGAACATTCTTAATGATTGGGGCAGTATTTTCTCAGCTGACAGAGGGGCTATATACTATCATTTTTACCCTACAGCCATAAAATGAGGAATCTTCTGTAACAGAACTCATGGCATGTGTGAATCTGGTTAGCAGAAACACTTTTCTCTCTTATTTTTGCACTCAGGATGAAAAATGAAATGTGAGATAATAAAACCTAGTGGTAGCTCAACTGGAAAGTCTGAGGTCTGAATTAGGTCAGGAATCAGGATTCATCACCTCAGAGTTTCCAGTTCAGCAGAGTCTGAACTTTTGATTCAGATACAGATTTAGCCAAGTTTATGTGTTGCTTTGATAAATGTATAATAGCTGAAGACACTAAGTAACAGATGTGGGTTTATTTTTTATTTCTCTGTTCTTGTGGTTGTGTATAGCACTTCAGAAATAGAAGATACACTTGAAGTGTATGCATTTCACTTAGACATAATACTGAAAAAAGTAAGAACTATAAAATAATATCATGCTGTATGGGTTGGGTCTCTCATATTTTTATATTCATCCTTTCTTCTAGTTCCAGAGCATTAGGGTTTTGTATTTATGTTTTAATATTGTGAAGCATTTTCACAGCAGTATACCAATATAAGCAACATTCCAGGTGAGGTGAGGCAGGTTATTAAGAAAAGGATGTTTTCATGGAGGAAGTAAATAAGAAGTGTTGATTTAGTGACCTTAAGTAAAGAGACTTCTCATTTCACTGGAATCACTAACCATTTTCTCCACTGCCCCCTCTCATCCTCTCCCCCAACACCAGACCCTGCTTTTTGGAGTTATCAAGAGAAAATATGGGTGCATGAAGTTGTGGGCATGCTAGTAGGAAACAGCTCATTGAGTCATTATGAAAGGATCGGGGTGGGGGGGAGAAAAATAAACAACAAAACCCCACAATATAATAATCATGATTCTTTCCATCACTAGATTCCAAAATAAATTACAATGAGGAGACATATGGGGAAACTGATGAAGGGCAATAACTACTGTTAGGCACCTTTTCTGTACTTTGGTCTATTGCTCTCTTTGTTAGCTTACAGGTACTTGATTAGGCGTGGAAAATGAAGGAAAACCAGAAGAACTGAAAATCTAGACAAATATCTGAAGAATGAAAGAGAAAAGGAGATCACTGAGGGAAAACTATGACTTCAGATGTTTACAGTGAACTCCTATAAACTATGCAGCAGTGACTTAGCCTGGTATTGCAACTGTGCTTAACCATGCAGAAGAAACAGATTTCAGGAAAGTAAGTAGGAAACAAAAATTTCTATAACATGGAAAGAAGGTAAAAGTGTAGTTGTAATGACCAAAGAACTAATGTAATCTTAGAGAATAAAAAGTAAGGGGAAGTATCTGAAATGAGAATAACATCAATGTTTACCATAAAAGAGACAGTAAGTTTATTTGATTTATCTTCCTTTCTTTCTTTAAAATATCAAATTTAATGATGTTTTTAGTGAACTTTAGAAGGGATTTCTGTTCTGTCACTCATTACTTGTAGGCTTTGTTGTAGGACTCATTACTTGTAGGCTTTGTTATTAATAGGCAAGCAAAAGCTAGAGTAGAAGGGAAATTTTGCTAATAGCTAAACATGCTAATTTTCCTATTAATCATAAATACAATGTTCATATGCTTTGATTCCTGTGAACTTCTGGTGACTTCCAGTCATTAGGAGGAACTGACTGCTTAGGACTCCCTTTTGACCTCAATGGACAGCAAGATACACAGTCAGACTAACAACATTTAAATTCATTGCAGAGATACCAAAGACAAAGGGATCCCCTAAAACTATGGCAGTATTGAAAGGTTATCCAAGTAGCGTAACTTCTCTTATGAATGAAGAAAGAAGAAGAACTCCCAGCTAACAAAAAAGTGTGAAATTGGTAGCATATAAAGCTAAAACCAACCATAAAGACACTGTATCTGTGTTGTAAATGGTAAAAAGCTGCTAGCCTAAACACTGCTTTTAGGTTACTCCTAAAAAGTTTTCAGGTACCTAGTTAGCATAATAAAAAACAATGGAAGTGAAATATCAAGGGAAAAATATTTTTCTAACAGATTAATCATTTTGCACTGGTATCTTTTTCTTCAGGAGAAAATAGGAACTGTATTTGTTTTTCCTCTGTGATATGATCTAAAATTTTATGTTACATATTCTGAGTTTATTATGTATCTCTTCTGGATAACTCATGCTAGTACTCAGACTTTCTCTCAGTTCCTTCAAGTGGATCTTTCAAGTGGATCTATCAAGCTGTCCCAGTGTATACGCTTGATAACTGCCATCTGCAGAATAAAATAATGAAAAACAAAACCAAAAAAAACCCGAAACCCCAAGTCTTTCGTATATGCTAAAAAGAGATTTAAAACTTTGAAAAATATTTTGAAGAAGTAGTTTTCTTTAGTTTGGTAATGGTAAGAGATGCTATTTCAATTCTTAATGACTCTGCTTAAAGGTATAACTTACCTCAGTGGAAAAAGAAAAAGGATTGTGGAAAAAGGAATTTAGCTTAGATGAATTACCCCAGCTAATATTAAACTAGGTAGTTTGGCTATGTGTAGCAAATTAGCTATGAAAACAAAAAGCTCCATTTAGGCTAATGTTCATTGCTTCTTGGTAGCACTGCAGAATACATGATCTTGGGACAAGGAACCGTTTTACAGTTCTGTGTTTGCAGAGCAACAGGAGTTTGGCTGAAGATTGGTGTTAAGACAGTGCAAATAAGAAGTCCCACAGCTATTACTGTCTGTTGTATTTACTCTGTGAACACTGAAATTAGTTGGTGCCGTTAGCTCAGAACTTCTAAGAATGTAAACAAAGTTGAATTTTGCTGCCTGAAAGTTGGAAAATGGGAGATTGAGTGTTGGAGAGAGAGTCTTGGGAAAATTATTATTTTGACTTCTGTTGAACTGTGGGTAGAGGGAAACTTGTGTTTGTTAGCATGCCTCAAAAATATCAATAGCCCAAACTCCGTTCTTTGATGGTACGGGACTTTGCAGACCTCTGATACAAGGTGGGGAGGGGGGAGGGAGAAGTGAAAGGACCATGGCTGTCTTGGTGTCTTTAGGCATCTGCTTTTTCAATAGCTTCCTACTGTGCCTGTTGTCATATTGGCCCTGACTGATTATCCAGGTGTCTGTGGATAATAAAGAACAGAAATGTAATAGGAAAATCAGCAGTGTCTCTGGCTTCCCTCTAAAGACAGCCTGCTAGGAGTCTATTTAACACATAAAAATGCTTATTGCTTCTTCAGGAATCAGCCTAAATGTCTGGGGCATGTCACAGGATGAGTTGAAGAAACCTGCACTAGTAGTTTCTTAGATCTGTTAAATATAGGGGCTTTGCACACAACTGTTGTTCACCCCACACTTTTTAGAATCTTTCTTTCTAAAGCAGTTTGTGAGTTTTCTGCATTAGCTTTTCTTTTCAGTGTAATGGAAAGTTTTGATAATTTTCAATATTCACTCTGAAAACTTACTTGCAACACACAGCCTAAGAACAGAAAAATACCTTGTGGCTTGTACATCCAAAGAAACCTTCTACAGTTCAAATACTTGAAATGAATCGTAAGTGAGTAACAAGCCAAGAGCTTTAGGAACAAAGGCTTTTTAATGTATTTTTTGGTAATGTAATAGCAATAAAAATTTGCTTTCAAAGATGAAGAAAAACAGATTTACTGGCATGAAGACATTATGTACTAATGTCTTGTGATAATTAACTACTGATAGATGTGAGCAAGTTATTAAAGACTGCGACAGAGTCTGGGGAAAATACTATGCACAATCACTTAACTCTTACGTTAGTAGAGGAAAAGTGTCTTCATACCTAGTAGAACAGGCATGCAGCAAAGTTATATGAAGTGGTTCTTAACTGATGCAATCCTACTCAGATAACTAACACTATTTTGGTTTGTCAAGCAAAAAAATCTCCCCTCTTCTGTACTTCACAGGAGTAATGTGAGGGTTGCATTGTTTATCAGCCCCAAAGTGCACAGATATTACAGGTGAGGAGGACAATTAGTCCTCAGTTAGGACTCAGTTAGCCCTGCAATTAGGTAAATGACTTGTCACATAATATTCCTCAGTATTTACAGAATTCCTGTCTGCTATTCCTATCCAAACCATTTTACCAGGTCAAACTAACCTCATAGGTCTTATAGCCAATGGAACCAAATACTTTTTTTCCCCTATCTAACCTGCCTTTTCTTTGTATTTTGGCTTATTTTCCTAATTTCTTTCTACAGAATAACCTAAGGTCAAGTCCTTATGCAGATACTTCATACATCCCTTTTAAATTCAGACCCAAATCTCAGGCTCTGCATTTTGTTACCAAACCAAGGTATATTTTGGTCTGCCATAACATGCATTTTAACATAATGTGAGCAAAGTTTTAGCCTGATACATGTTCCTGGTCAAAAACAGGTTTAATGGCATGAAATCTAGTGATCTGTGACACACATGAGATTGGTCTAGCTAATCTAATGGCCTTATGATTTCTATCAAACGCCAAAACAATACTGAATATTTCAGAATATAATAGTATGTTGAACATCTTATGGTTCACCAAGAATTAATTTAATATTTACTTATAATGAAAAAACATTTTTCATATCTGTGAAGAATTTCTTTTCTCATCATTGCTGTTTAGTTGAGTAGTATGGTTGCCGAAAGGCCAGCCCTTGCCCAAGTGAGTTGTCCCATTACTACTGGCATCTCTGGTTCTGTGCATTGGAGACAGCCTTGGTGACTTTGTAGCAGTTTCATGGAAATATTTATGCAGGGATTTTATCTGTAGAGAAGCTTCAGGATGTAGCTTCCTACAGGATGTAGCTTTAGATATCATTCCAGCCCAGAGTCTTTTTTGGTTGGTCAGATCAGATTAAACTAAATAGGGTCCGATTACTAATTTTACCTTGGCTAGTTATATGACCAGTAATACTAAAATTGCTGCCTAATGTAATGAATTTTCTTAGGCAAAAATCAAGAAGAGTTAACGATCTTCATGACTAAACTTAAAGTTTATCTTTATTGTTGCTTGACAGAAAGAGTGTGCCATAGTGTCCATTAGCGGGTCTTTTCAGGAGAGCTCAAAGGAACTACTCTTACAATGTTTCTTTATACCTCTTTTATCTGTTTTATCAGTTTATTTTCCAAAGGTTTCTCCAGCTTTATGCATTAAGGCTTAATTTCTGTAGCTTGCAACAAGAACATTTCTTAGACTTACATCAGAATTTACCATTTTACCAAGCTTGCATAAAAAAATAACATTACCACAGTTATATTTTATTCTGATGCAATTTTACACTGCATTACCAACCAAAACAATGCTAACAAACACTGAAAGCATTCTAATTTAAAATAATGATGATTTTATTTTTATTCCAATTCAACAAATAAGATCACTACAATTTTTCTGAAGGATATCAATGTATCAACACAGTTTATTAATGTCAAGTTTAATTTCTCTACCCTTCACTGTTCTGATTGAATTTCTGAAGAACTAAATTATCTCACAAGTCAATACTATATTTTCAAAAAGTTTGACTCCTGTGTCTGCTAAAAAAAGAAAAAAAAAAGCGAAAATCCCACAAGGCTCCTAAATCCTCCATTTTAGGTTCCTGTCTCTGCATTTAGACATCTATCAAAGTGAATGATTTTTCCAACACATCTTGCATGAGAACTTGCTATTCTTTTCAAAATGAATCTGCTATTTATTGCCTATATATGGAAATTCTACGAAAAAAGGTCTGTCATTAGATATTGCTCTTTAGCCAGCCTCCCTTCTGTTTTCTGTGGACCCATTCAAATGTGGTATTAATCATCTAGGTACCTTTGTGGCTACAAAGGTAGACAGTTCATTGCTGTAAATGCCTCTTAATGTCATTCTTGGTTGGTGACCTTTCAGTTACCATGAAGGTAAATAAAATGTCTGAAAATCTCTCTGTGGAGTCCTTTTATTATATGAACTGTACACCCACAATTATATCTTTAGCGCATATTTTTAGCATTGCTAAGCACATTGTAATTGTTAACTGTAATGTTTTACTGCAGAGTGACTTAACTTTACAAAAATAAACCAAAGGCAAGCCTCAGCTTTACATGAAACAGAGATTAATGGTTTTGAAGAGGAAGATATTCTAGCAGAAGAATTTTAATAAATCATTGTAAATCCTTTATAGTTCTCTAGTCAGTTGCAGTGAATTAGCTGGCACTTATTTTATGCTTCATGATTTGCATCATGAAAGATGAAAATGTGGGAGACGTTGATACACCTCATCTTTCTTGAGGCACTTTTCATCTGACTTATTCATGGTCCCAGACACATGTTAGGGAGGTACACTTCACCATGCCCCTTGGACGAAGTACAGCTGCATGGTAAGCTTTACTTTCCTTTAGTTTATAAGGCAGTTCATATACACAGGAAGAGATATTCATCCACTTGGGAAGTTCCTTCAAAGACTAGAGCCTTGTGCGTCACCAAGGTCTTGAAGCTTGTAGTAGAATATTTCCAGCACAACTTGCCCTGACTCCCATGATTTTGTTGTTATTTTTTTGTAATACAAATCTCACTGTTGTATTTTTTATAAACTGAGCATATAAGATGGTAAAGGTTACAGCTTAATTTTGTTATTATCAGTTTCCAGATTTTAACAGAGAAGTTCTCTTTCCAGAAAGACTAGGCCCAGACTTACTTAGCCTACAAAAATATGCTTAAAGTTAAGTGTTGGGTTAATTTCTCTAAAGGTAATGGGAACACTGACATACTTAGGTAAGAATGAAGAGCAATGCCATGCAGTTTCCAAGTGCAAAAGAGGAAATGTAGACACAGTTACCCCATACATTGGCTTTGGGTGTAAAGACGGCTTATAAAGGAAGTTCCTGTCTCCAGCCACTCGTTCCTGATCTATGATTTGCCATCCTTTCAATTTCTCTGACAAAACTCTTTGTCAAAGTGCACTGTAAACAACAAGAAAATTCTGATTTTTAAATTTATTCTTAACACTCAGAGTATTTCAGTATTAGGTTTATTTTAAACTTACATCACTTTTATGAGCCTTTTGCAGTGTAGTTCCTCAGAGAGCTTTATCACCACAAATGGTAAGATCAAGGGCATTACATCTGTATTGCAGGGGCAGGAACAAATGGCTGGGGTATGTGGGATGGAAGTGTGTTAAACTGGCTTTGCCACCAAAACAAAGATAATATATTACTCACAGAAGAAGAGATTGACAGATTTAGCATGAAATCTAAGTTATCAGCTAAGGTTACAGCTGACATTTGTCTTTCTGTCTGAGTTATTATTCTAGATTTATCCGCAGCAATCACATTTACCTGTTGTGATTGCTTGCCAATGTGCAATGAAAAAGAAAGGAAATACAAAGCCCACTATTAGTTATTGATCTCGACATATACAGCTTTACATGTCCAGATGAGTGGTTTTTTAAATATACAGATTTCGTATTTTCTTTCATCCCTTTTCCTCTTTGACTGCATCTGTATAGCCTATCCCTCTGAATACTCAAGTCAATGATCAGTGTCCTCTACTTATCTCATGATAGCACTGTTGGACATAGCCAATCATACCGCAGGGAGAAAAAATAAAGCAACTTCATAGTATTTCTGGGTGACCACACAACTTCAAACATTTGCAACACCAACATTGCTTAGTGACTTCTGTGCCATAAAAGTTCAACTAAAAAGCACTGCTAATGAAAACAATGTATGCTGCAGCTGATGTAGGAGTGGAAACTCTCTGTCCACATTTTCAAGCTGAATTTTGGGAGGAGTGTGCAGTTGGAAGCTGAGTGTTCACAAGGAGAAAGTAAAACATCTTCTAAGATGAAAGTGAAATCAACAATGATATGTTTGTAATTGTATGACTGGAATGACAGATTGAATTATTTTTACATTTCTACGTAGCTATTTAGTAATGGTTAAAAATATGCTAAGCATTAATCACTTATTCTACCTCTAATATGAAAAGTGCCTTTGAAGAGAAGCTGTACAGATACATGGCCTTTCTATAGAAGGAATACAGAAAAAAAGATTAACCTAAGACTTAAATGTGTGGTTTACATATCAGTAAAAAACATTTTCAGACATATAAATTGATCATATATTAATAGCTTTCACAAAGATGTATTTTCTTCATTATATATCAGAGCTTTGAGAAATGTCATTTTGTAACCTGAAACAGCACTTATCGACTTTGAATTTTCAATTATGCATAGTTTAGGTAAGCTAAGGCTGAGGCTTATAGTTTCACCATCGTTTTTACAGGAAATGTGGTAAAATCCAGTGTTTTGAAGATGGTAGCACATTGTTAAAGATACGTCAAGAGCCACAACTCAGTGTCTTTTCTAAGCTTATAATATAGCCTTTAAACCATTTGTTTCTTCTATTCTTACAATGAAAGTTCAGAAAGCAATCAAACAATGGAAGGCATGTTATGAAGTATGGTCATGTATTGCGCAAATAAAACAATATGTGACTGGAGCAAAATGATTAGGAGGAAAAAGAAGCTGTACACCAGCTGCAGAGGCTAATGTGTCAATATACATACTAAATGAGGGGCAACATATGGCACAGGTTGTGCTGCTTTTATGATGTGCAGAAGTACTTTATTCCCTAGTTCTCTTTTTTTCAAAACAAACTTCAAAATCAAAAGCTTAATGAACAGCCTTACCTTTTCAACATAAAGGAAATTTGTTGACGGGAGTTTAAGTAAAACTGAAAAGCTGTAACAGTTGTTTATTGTTATAAAATAACTTGCTCAACTCCTCTAATTCAATGTGTCATATGAATTGTGGTTAAATAACCATAGCTTATTTTGAAACACAAATTAATTATCTATTACAAGCATGCTATTGCTTATCTCTTTCAAAGTCTCATTAATATGCAAATTACTCTAATTAGGTCACTGTCAGACAATATTTGTGTAGAGTCATTTTCCAAGGTTTAATATGATGGGTTTGGTTCCTAAATATTTATAAATAGTGCTCCTAAAATCAGCTTTACTTAATAGGGATCATTCTGAAAGTCTCATTAGTTCAGTGGAATTAATCTCAAATGACAAAAAGGAAAAAAGTATGATTTTCTTTTTTTTTTCCAGAAGATGATATCTTTCAATTTTCACACACAGTATTAGCAGATTAGAGAAACAGTATTATATTTTTAATAGGAATTATACTTAAAAAGTCTTTCCGTATAAAACTGGACGTGTCTTTGATCTCTTGTTTTTCATGTATGCCTTGATAAAGAAGCAAAGACAAGAAACAGAAAACTTTACGCATCATGAAGAAAGTCTGGTGCACTGAAAAACAGGTACCACAGACAAGAATTATTATGTACAGTTGTAAATATATACTTTTTCAAAGCATCAAAGTATATAACCTTTAGGGTATGACACTTTGATGGCTTTTTAAAATCTTGTACAAGAGACAGGGAAACAGAATGAAAAATATTTATGAATCAAAGAAAAAGAGCCCCAGAAAATAGAACTTTGAAAGCTAAAACTTTGTGATAATACCTTGCAAAAATGGAAAGCAGGCTTTTTTCCTCTCCTTCTGGGGAGGAGGGAGAATTCAAGGGGAAGAGAGAGAGAGAATGAATTTGTTTTACAGGACCACTTTCTGGGTATACTCTGATTTAGAATAAAGCTGAAATTAATTTAGAAAAACATCAAGTAAAAGAGAATTTTTCACCATTTGTAGAATTTCAATCTAATGCTCTGTATGCATGCATTATAGCTATTTTTCAAACTGATAGAACTGATATTTTGATACCAAAATTTTTATTTAATAAGAAGCAAGAAAACAAAGAAATAATAACCATAAATTCACTGCTATTATGTGAAGCCTACTTAAAGATCTTATTTCAGATTCAATCTCCAAATATTTCAGATTGAGTATCATCTTGGAACAAAACCCTTCTTCCTATCCATTATGTGTGCAGTTTTTTCCATCTCTACAGAGCTTATGATAGGATTAGGCACACAGATAGAGTATTTGTATCAAAAAAGTACAGTGCTCAACTTCTTTTAAATTATTTTAGATAATTTGAGGAAATTTAGTTAAAATTACCTTTGATGGTAAGTATCATGGTAAAACAAAGCATGTAAAATACCATTTGAAGGTGAATATTTTTCCACAGAAAGCTGCAAAGCTTTGAATATAAGTTATAATTTGAAAGACCTTGCAGTATTAATTATAGTATTTGCTATTTAGATGATATAGTCATGAAAATGCAAGATAGTTCCAGTTGTGTCATAATTTGTATAAGAATGTCTTGTTTCTCAGTAGTTTAATTTCCTTTTTAAGTATAGGTAGATGAAAACCTTCAGGACCTTCCTGGTGAGCAATTGGATGGTTTCAATCACACCAGATAAACAACTGGCATTCCTCACTTTCCTCATGCCTCACAGTCCACACCAGATAACCCTATAAAACTTGACCTGGCAGAAAGAGGTTGCAGGTAAGATGGCTGGCAAAAGCCAGGGGCTGACCAAACCCAACAGTAAGGATTGGAAGGGAGTGCGAGGCAGCCTTTATCAGCACCAGGGGAAAAGAAACACACATGAACAATTAGCTGTCTTATTAGAAGACATGTCAAATGTCACCTAACACATCAGATAAAAGCATGTTAACTTTGAAGTGTTTCATAAAATGGTAGAAAGTCCTGGAAATTATTATTTACTGTTTTACTCTGAGGTCTGCTGCTGATTATTAAGCACAGTGAAAACATTCTGCATAGTTTGTTCACAGTCACATAGCTGTGAAGGGTCCTCTCTCTCTCTCTCTGTCTCTCAAAATAAGTAATGCTTGGGTGTTTCCCTAGGAGATGGATCTGTCCCTGTGAAAATAACACCAATTTTTAGACAACTAAGTGAGCATTTATCAACATTGCATTTATTCCTCATTCTTAAAGACAGAGTTCAGACACTGTGAATGAACAGTCTGTCATTGAGGTTAGGAGTCCAAAGGGAAGAGCTTAAAGGATTAACACAGAAAGAAATTTAATCTTAAAACCCTTTTTGAAATCTTACATCAAGTCCCAAAACAAAGAATGAAAGATAGAGGCAAAGAAACCATGATAGAGATGTAGACAACAGAACAACTTTACTTCACTGTTTTTCCTTTAACTAGACTTTATCATGTTTTGATTCTTGTGCCAGGAAAGTGAATACCTTTTTGTATCTTACATGTCCATGAATTCTAGGACCCAGCAGCCCCTCATGATGTGTAGCATTTAGAAACATCTATGTGATACTTCTACAAAATCCATAGCCAGGATTTTCTCATAATGTGAAATGGAAAATCATAAAAAATTAACTACAGTTTTTGTTTGGTTCTTCTGTTAGACACTGTTACATTTGTCCATACCAGAAAGATGCTACAATTATATTTTTGTAGTGTCAGTGTTTTTACATGTGAAAGGTACACATACATTGAATAGGTTACCTGTTACTTCCCATATTAACACCATATTTGAAATGGGGGTCTCCTAGTCATTCATATTACTCATTCAACACTTTATGCTCTTTTGACATTCCACCTTCTGTGAAATCTTGCGTACGTTATGTGATTTGAATTCAGATTTTACTTTCTGTGTTCTTTTTGCTTTCTGAATTATCCCAATCATCCTGGAAAGCCATTTTAGAATTCCAGTCCTCTCACTTTCTTTAGGCTAAAAATGAGGAAGTTAGCAGAAAATTTCTGTAATTGCATTTTGGAAAGATGTAAGTAAGCTTCATACAAGTCTTCATACAAGAACAGATTTAACCTAATGTTTTTTGACTTTTTTTTTTCTTTTCCTTTCCCATGGTAGCATCTATTTTAGACTGTGTTCCAATCTAAATAGTCTAAGCATTATTGTGGGAACAAACAGTAATCTATCTATCTAGCTGTCTTTTTTTAGGACAAAAATGGGATTTGGAAAGATTGTTAATCATTATTATAAACACAAGCAATTAAGTTGGGGGGTTTTCAAAGTTAGACAACACCCCATTTTTGCTATGACATGAAACTATGAAATATTTCTGTCTTTCATCTGAATGAAATGAGTCTATAACCAGAAATCTCATGTCATACTTGCAGTGTTGATTGCAGAAAGAAATGTACGTGCCTGAATTCCCTTCCTTTCTTTTGCCCTTTCTTTCTTCCTTTCTTCCCTCTTCCCTTCCCCCTTCTTTCTTACTTTGCTTCTTGAGCTACTTACACAGAACATACTATTTCTGTTTTGGGACTTGTGAAACAGCTTTAGGAATGTTGAAATACTTTCCAGCTCCCCCTAAATGGTATTTTAATGTAACATTCTCATTTATTAAAAGAAGCAGTTTGAAGACACAGCCCAGTGCCTACTGAATTGCTCATTTATAAACTAACTAGTTTTGACACTGGCTTCACAAGGTTCAGGATTCAAACTTGCCTTCTCAGAAGTTTTGGTGATACCTGACATTGTAATATTACTACTCGTAGAAGTGGTGATATTGTGGATTTTACTGTATTAACCATAACTATTGTATATTAGCTGTGTGTGTTACCAATTAATTGTTAAATGTTTTCTTCCAGAAAATAACTACCATATGGGGATTCTGTAAAAGGTCATAAAGCACCTTAAATGTATTTCCTTTTTTTTTTTTTTTTTTTTGTCATATAATTTCATTTACTCAGAGTGCATTTACTTGGAGTACAACTTGTAGCATACTTGGAGTATAAATTGTCAATGTTAAATCAGGACAGTGTGACTCCACATTTCACTTGGAACTTGCTCCTGAAGGAGGAGAGGGGAAGAAGAGGAAGAGTACACAAGTAGATAGAAATAAGGAAGTGGGTTTGAGGCTGTAACAAAGTCTTTATCAAATCTGTGACCCTAATTAGAACTGCCCTCTAATCTGCTCTAAATTTTAAGGAATCAACAAAATTTACATCTTTCTATTCAATGCCTGTTCTTTAAACTTTTTATAAAGCATTTATACTAATAAGAAGTATGCAATCAGGTAAGCCCTTTCTACTGAGAGTGCTAAGAAAATTTTATTTTCATAATACAAGGTTGCTTCAAACTTAAGCAAAATTGGCTATGCTGATGTTCTCCATTTTGGCTCCTGGAAAACCTGGAAAACCTCTGTCTCTGCTTCTTGCATATTTTTTCTGTCACTTTTTGCCCACAGGCTCTAAAGGGCTGCACTGCAACTCTTTATTCAGTATGTCTGGATGAAAAAAAATCACTTTACAGTTCAGGGCACAAAAGACAGTTTGTTTAGCTGAGAAATCCTCAGTAGCTATTGTTTCTAATCATAGAAAGATAATATTACTTAATGTATAGATTTGTAATATGTATTAACTATTGTTATAGATTGGTATATTTATAAAATTTCATTTAGTTTAAAATAATCAAGATTTATTCAATAGGACTAATGTAGAAGACTACGATGCAGCTATAGACTGTTTTGTGTCTTTGAAACAAGAACTCTTATTCCCCTGAAATTTAATTACAAGGACATTTTCATCTCTGTAGCTAGTTGACTCATCTGTTCAGACTGCCTTACTTGTTCTTTCAAAGATAAATTCCTCACTTTCCCTCTTTCTAAAAACTGTCTTCCTATATACTTGCCTGACTACTTTGTTCTAGATAATGAACTCACCATGAGATGTCAACAAGCTTTTGAACAGTTCCATTGTTCACATGTGTTACACAGATCCCACGTGTCATATTATTGTGTGTTACTTATATTAACTTGCTGCCTGTCCATTAGGTGTTTAGCTCAGAGTTGTTACTCAACCAAAGCCAGATTTAGATACATCTTATATGAGCAAGAGGAGGACAGACGAGGAAAAATGTGTCATTTCACTTTCAAAAAAGGTTTTTACCGGTGCAAGTTAAATCACCACAAACAAAGTCTTAACTTGTTCAGAAAAATGTATGTCCTGGTAGGTATTAACACCTGGAAAACATTCTTATGCATATGAAAAACAGATCTGGAAACTGATTTCAAATGGGAAAAAGCAGCAGCGGCATTTTGTATATTAGCCATGAAAATATTTTGTATTTTTGTAAGTAATTTTGTTGTGGTTTTTAATGGTTTTATACTTAAATTAATTTTGAAAGAAGACATGTTCCTTTCCAAGATTGTTACTACATGTGGAGTACAAGAGTGACATAGTATACAAGTGCATAATATAGACTACCTAATTTTAGAACATAATATGCACCTAAATTTTAGTTACCTCTTGAGAGACTGATTCCTTGCATTCAATTGGTGGTTGGTGAAGAACAGTAGAAGCCACAGAAAGCCTCCAGCAGGAGACAGTGTCTGTGTAAATGAGGTCTCTCTTCACGAGAGCTAGGCTAGAAGCATTTTGGTTTGGCTTGCTCAGACTACCTGTTGTAAAACCATGGCTTGCCTTCAGTATTCATCATCATCATCCCTGTTCTCTTTACCAGAAAAAAAGTGCTTCGCTTGGCTTGGAGGACTGCTTCTCATTTTCTTCCCTTGCCTGCTCAGCTTGGATTCAGAAATGCTTCCTGAAAAAGCCATTTTGGGAATGCTATGCCAGAGAAGGAGAAAAATCCCTTTTTGAGGCACATATTTTATCTGGTAATGGAGGGTCAACACTTAGCTTCCACACACAAAGCAAAACAAAGCAAAACAACATACAATAGTCATATTGCTACAGCATGTTTCATAAAATAGACACCAACAAAAAAAAAAATTGTGAATACTTTATACTACTCAGGGCTTTTATTTGCAATTACTTTACATTTGTGTATTATGCTAAATGCTCCACCTGCTTTGAGCTTCATGGAAGAGGACTCAAAGAGAACTATAAAAATCTGTTAAAAATTATAGATACCTTTTCAGTACATAAAAATGTCACAGCTTTAAAGTTCATTATCTCTAGTCCTCTAGGGCTGGAAGTGATAACTGGTTCCTATTTGGAAAATGTGTTTCCTGCTGCAGTCATATAGCTCCCTGTAGCTGGGAAAATCTAAAATGCCTTTTTGAATATACTACACCCATACTTTTATGGGACTTTTGAAAAAAAAAAAACAAACAAACAATAGCAAAATATTTTATGAGTGTTTAAAAGCTAAATAAATTATGGGTTACAGTTATCTGCTTCTGTGCAAGGTGTCATAAAACTCTACCATTCTGATTTTGTTGTCTTTTAATTTTGCACTCTTGCAACAGTACATGAGTGTACACAGAGCAGTATAGAAATAAATACTAGAGTCTGAATAGAAGATTTTAGGATTTGATCCAGATTTTGTGGAAGTCAAGAAATGTTATTCTGGAAAAGAGGAACATAAATATTTCATAATTAAATCACAGCTTGGAAAAAAAAATATCTTTGAAATTGATACCAAAATAAAAAAGAAAATTAAATGATGGACATAGAGGGAACCAAAATCAACTGAATCAGAATGGGAAAAAGAATGAGATAATCTAAATATTAGGTAAAATAAACTCAGGATGAGTTCTATTTCCCCAAGGAACAAAATCTCAGTGATAATTCATGAACACCCATCCAAATCTAGTGTACATGATAGGTTTATCTACGTTATTGATCAATTCTTCAATAGCAATAGAATGAGTCAATGGTTTAATAGATATTTTTCATCATCAATTTTTATACTATGAAAAGTCTGTTAAGTCTGTTAAGTAATGGAACCATTTTTCATTGTGAAATAACCTTTATGTTACTTTATTGTTCAGTGCTCTCTTGGGGAAATAGTCTTTGCAGTCTGTTAGGAGGGCTGATGGTATGCAGTAGAGCAATACATACCTTGTGACTTACCAAAATTATATTAAATATCAGAACTCATATTACACATTTGAGTCTCCTGTCTATTCTACCACTTCACCTCTTGCCTTTTGTGGTTGCCTTGATATTTCTGAAGGCTTTGTATCGAAGATGTGGTTTCCTTCTATTTGCTTCTTATTCTGTTTTCTATCCAGCTGGCCTTTGAAACATGGCCCTCCCACTGAACATGGAAACTGTACCATCTGGCTGAGAAAAGGCAAAGACTTTTGATCTCTAACAGAAGCCACTGAAGCTATAAAACCAATCAAAAACAAAGAACTAATACAAATAAAAGCAAAATTGTAGACTTAAGCATTAATTGTTAATTATGCAGTGATAACAATATTGGTAACTGAGAAAAGGAAAACAAAGACAGCAGTTCATAAAGATAAGAAAATGAAACAACATTCAAATTCAACAACCCAGAATAATCCATGATCAATAACAAATTATGAAAAGTTTAATTTATACTATTTTCTGTAAAGATTTATTATGAGACGGTTTTAAAAATCTTGTATTATAGCTAACATGTTTAAGTTTTTATTTTATATGAACTTAACAGGAGGGGAATAACTGTAATGAAATTGCATTTTGGGACAAATTTCTTAGTGAAGAAAGATTAAATATTTTATATAAATAAATCTGATTTTAACAGATACATATCATTAAGAAATATAGGTTTGAGTTAGAAAAGTCGTAGAGGTAGGCATTCTTAATGTTATAGTTCATAAAACTTCTAGGCTGCTTTTACATACAGGGCTTCATGTGCATAGCTACAGATATTTGATATGTAATTTAGTGTGTGAATATATATACATATTTACAAGTAAAGATATTCTGGTCAGATAAATTGCTAATAGCAAAATTCTGTATATGTATTTTCCTTGCTTTCTATTTGATCTGTATAAATTTGTGGGTTTTTTTCATAATAATTTGACAAACTATCTTAATTGCATACTTCCACTTTCGTAGTGCTTTACTTTAATTGATAGCTCTTTGATCATTTAGCTATGCTACACCCTGTCTGGATGAGTTGGTTTTTTAAGGTGAAGGGAGAAATGCCTAATTAATTAGCCACTGCATTCTTTCAATGAAAGGATATTCCTCTTTGGTTCTTTAAAAGTGAAAAGTACATAAAGCTGATTGAGAGAATCAAATCTCTCACCTATTTACAATGTATATGTAGATGTGTGGACAGTCTGCACACTATGTCTGCCCCAATTTTTAGTGGAAAATCCTGCTTCTACTGTCACAAAGTTGTCTAGGAGTTTCATGGACCACATTAAAGAGGAAAAAGTTGTATTATGTCAACAGGAACCACTCTTCAAGAATTATCTGCAAGTACTTGGGTATGCTGAACATTTCCTTCCTCGTTACTTTTCACAAATACCATCCATAGGCTCTACTTTGACTCTTGAAGTCTGTTTGCAAATCTTGTGCTATCCAATAAACTTTACTGGACTCTGTAGGGTTATACTTTACCTGTGCAAATCTGCAAAATGCTTTGCTTACACCATCACTCCTGTAAAGGATGGACTATTTACAGAAGCTGTGCACAGCAGTTCAGAGTTGTTACATTTCATCCTTTGACAAATATTTACATTCTATTCATGCAAATAGAGTTGTGTGGGAGTTTTAAAGAAAAGTTATGAAAGCCTAAGAAACATAAAAGTTCAAGTAAAGCAGCTGATGATTGGTTGATTTTTAATGATGAGCCTACATATTTACCCCAAATTTTACAGACATAGAATATAAACTACTGACTCAATGTATAAATGTGATGATAATCTTTCCACTTGAATGTGTCTCTCTCACCACAGCTATATAGCTAGCTAAAGTAGTGGTACCTCCTTCCTGAGGTGAAGTAATCAGATATGAACTAGTTTAAACAAATGTGACCTTGAAAAATGTAAAGCTCATTTATTCTAGGGAGTGAATGAATGAAGCATATTTAGTTTAAGTTAGTTGACAGATGCATATAGATTATCTTCAGAGACAGAAATCCTGGCTGTGCTGAAGTCAGTGTAAAATTCAGTGACTTCAGTGGAACCAGAATTTTGTCCAAAGTGTCATAAGCAACTGGGCTGGTGACAGCCAGGTCTCTGAAGCCCTTGCATGGATTTGCAAGTGTGTTTGATTTCAGTTGCCCTTGTAACACCATAAATAATCTTCATTTACTCACTTAACATTCTTTGATAAACAGTATCTACAGCAATAATTACAAAGGAACCTCTTCTTTAACATGGAGGAGAATAGTGCTAAAAGTATATTCTAACAGCTAATTAGACACGTCTTTTTTTTTTTTTTTTCTCCAACTTGTATCCCCCTTCCCTGTCTCAAAAGAATTAAAAAGCAATCCAGCACTACAGAAAATAACAGGGAGATGTGATTCAGTTCAGTTCATCTTGTCAAGCTACAGCTTTTAATGATGGGCAGACTGTCCTATGGTTTCTTCCGTGTGCGATGTAACAGCAAAATATATTTTAGTAGTAATCTCTAACTGAGAACAAGATTCTGCTGTGTCTGACATCCAACCAGCCATGAAGGGAGCTAAATACAGTGGCTGCCCTGGAGAGAATCCAGCAGCCACCCCACATGAGAGCAGTATATAACAGATGGGACTAGGATGACTGATTTAATTAGAATATTTTAATAGAAGAATGGAGAAACATTGCACAGCTCTATCAGTTAGTGAAAAACTCTATTAAATTCCCCAAATTAATTGTTCCATAGGGAGAATATGTCAAATAAAGCATATCTCACTGTAATCTCTCTCTCTTTTTCTCTATTTCTCTCTCTCCACCTCTCTCCTCCCTGCCCCCCCCCTTCCTTTTTTTGCTCATCTGGGGAAATTCCAGATGATCATAATGGAAAAGAACCCGTTACATTCAATTTTTAATACATCTAAAACTCTAAAAGAGAAATACGCATATGGTTATACTGAAATATTTATCTAGAACTACTAATTAGAATGCTGAATGGCTTAAAGCACTTGAATTTATCTGATACCTTCAGTTCCAAAGATTTCTTATTGTAGAAATATCTTTGTTAATCATAAATTCAGAAAAAAAAACCCACCTGCTGGTGACAAATTATTTCATATAACATGTAACTTTTGTCCAAAACAAAATTATTTGGTTTTATTTGGGTTTTTTTGTTTTGTTTTGTTTTGTTTTTATAATAGACAATAGGTTGTACCATGTATTTGAATTGCCTGTTAGGATTGAATGATTAGAATATGAATTAAAATAAATGCATTTTTGTTTAGGCTTTTTTTTTTTTTTAAGAAGTGTTAAAAGAATATCATGTGAAAGCCTTTAAATTTTCCCAGTAATATCCCATTATATCATCACAGGACAGAGAATTCTGTAAACTATCTTTCCAGTTCTTAATAGAATCTCTATTAAATAATTTTAGCCATATAATAATTTCATCTTTGGGTTTGAAAAAATGTTATATTTTAGGAAATACAGCAAACCTACTAATGATAATGAAAGAATGACATACCAAAAAGCTTAGCAACACAGTGCTTAATGGTAATCCAGTTGTTGGAATAATGGAATCTGTATCAAGTAACCATGGCAGAATCTCCTATTCAGTAATTGTTCAAGTGCCAAGAAGAAGAACAAACAGTCTAGCTAATAGCACAAGAAGAGAACCTCAGTAGTATTTTGTTGGACCTTCCTATTAAATCAAATTATAAAGGGCTGGAAACTTATCGAAAGAATATTTAAAGAAGACAAACAGAATACTTAACCATCATCACCATCATCATCATCATAAGTTGGGACAGTTTTTTTTATTTAAGGAAAGGGCTTCATTGTTGACAGTGATTCATCTACACAGGTCAGATTTTTATCATTTGTATTGCAAAATGAGAATGTTACATTACTTGAATGTGAAATTTAACAAATCCATATTTTTTTAAAGAAATAAGGATGACATGGTTTTTTTTTCAGATACTACCTAGACATTTTAATTTTGTGATGATTTCACTGAAACAACCATCTTCAAATTGCTTTTATTTTTTGTGGAGGATTTTTATACAAGAATTTCATTCCACAGTTTTGTAGCTTTTTAGTCTACATTATTCTTTCTTAGTCTTCAAGAATGGTCCATCACAAAAGCACATATAGTCAGTCCCCATTCAGGAGTAGCTCATAACTGACCTTGAATTTGTTGCTTTCTACAGAATATTTGGAAGGATATTTATTAAAAAAACAGAAAAGACCCACATTTCTTCATATTATGTGGGCTGTCAATTTGAGCTCCTACTTTTTTCATTGTTGAATGATTCAATGTGACATATATTATTATACTTTTGTAGTCACTGAATATTTCAGCAGCACCCTAGATCAGAATCCTACAGAGCTTAAAACTTGTACTTCTGCAATGTCATTCCGACATTGAGAATGTCCCAATAAAGAAATTAATGTAACATGCAGAATGCAATTATGGTACAATTAATGCCTCAGTCAGAACAGCAGTTCAGGTTAGAATTTACAACTTCTAATGCATCACTAAGTCCAACTGGTTCCTTAAATTCTCTAAGTTTTGGGAAGGAATTAACTTTGCCGTAGTTATTTATTGGTAATACCATGTTCTGGCTTTTATTGTGCATGCTCAAGCTCAGCAGTACCATCTCTGCTCTGGTTGAAATAAGGTTGCTTGTTAAATTTGCTAAAACCACTGAACAGAGGTCCTTTACTGCTCTGGGGTATATTGTTCTCCTTGGAGAGATAATTTCCTCTTCATATACCTATTATTACTTTAGGATTAATTTGTTACTGCCTGCATGCTAGTGCATTTGGAAAGCAAACATTGCTCAAAGTTTAAGCAGAATAGGAGGAAACCAAAATGTTAAGTACAAGCTAAATGAGTTGATTTTCAGAAAATGTGGAAGTAATTGTTATTGAGGTCAAGTAAAATGGGCCTCTGAAGAACTGTCAAACATGCACGGTGGGTTAGAAATGATAACATGAATGGTGATATTGGTTGACTAATAAGAAGTTAATTTTTGATTAACACTTCAACTTCACCTTTTATTACAGTGTGTAAGAATATTTAAAGGCTAAAAAATACAGAATAATCAATGAAAGGTATGTGTATTTCATTGGATTCAAAACTAGAGCCATCATGTAATTAAGAAAATGTCCATGAAGGCTTCCACAAACAATGACCACCTATTTTCTCACTGATGTTCCTTCTCTACTTTTCCATCACTTTAGAAATCTTATAGTTTGAAGTTTTGAGGGGAGAGGAAAGGAGGAAGAAATGAGGGGAAAGGTTTTTTTGGTTTTGTTTGGTTTTGGTGAGGGGTTAATGTCTACAGAGAATAATGAGTGTCACAGCTGTGATTACAGATTTTGGATGCTCTGAAAATGAAAATAAATAATGAAGCTAAAATTTTGCTACAATGTGTATATAATTTTACTAATTCCTCTGTTAACTGATGACAATGAGTCAGTATCGCCCTTGGACTATATTATTTATGAATATTTTTTTCTTCCTTTGTGTATTGAATTATATTTGCATTAGAATGTTTTTACATACTTGAATTCATGTATTTCTGATGCAAATTAATATATATATATATATTTTTTTAGAATTCCAGATTAAAGTAAAATGTGGTTGAACTGTGAAAATTTGAGGAATGAAACAATATAAATTTTATGAAACAAAAGCAGAGATTGGAGTTTTCTTTCTGTCTTTACATTGAATATATAAGTGAACCCACACTAAATATTTCAAATACCTATTATGATTATAAAAATTAGTCACTCGTTAGCAGGAACATATGTTGGATGGAATCTTCAAGGCATTAGAAGCTGAAGTTTGATATTTGACATCAGCACATGATCACAGGATCATTCAGGTGGGAAGGAACCTTGGGAGGTCCAACCTTGTGCACAAACAGGATCAGCTGTGAGATCAAACCAGGTTGCTCAGGGCTTTTTTGAGACATATCATGAGAAACTGGGGATGGAGACTGCCCAACCTCTATGGACAAATCTGTTCCACTGCCTGACTTTCCACGTGGTGACACAACTTTTCCTCATATTGTCTGAACCTCTCTTGCTTCAGCTTGTGTCCATTGTCTCTTGTGTAGTCCCCCTTGACCCAATTCATGCTCCACTGTGAAAAGCACAGCTCTGTTTTCCTTGTTCAGGGGCTCTTAGGTGCCCCTGAAGCCATTTCTGCCCCAGGTTGGACAAGTCCCTCTCCCCCAGTCTCTCCTCATCGTGCAATTGCTGCAGCCCTGACTGTGGCATCTGCTGAACTTGCTGCAGTTTATCAATGCCCTTCTTGTATTAGGGGGCTCCAACATGTTAAGACGTGATTTTAACAAGAGCAGAGTAGAAGGAGATAATCAGTCCTTTGATCTCCTGCTAATACAATCCCAGAGGCTGTTGGCCTTTGCTGCTAGTGCACGCTTCTGGCTCATGTTCAGTTTGCTGTCAGCCAAAGCCTCCAACTCCTTTTCCACCTAACTGCACCCCACCAGCCAGTGCATCATCATAATGTCACTCTTACTGGTCTCTCTGTGTTCTACAAGCTCTCAACCAGCTTGTTGTCTGTCCTATAGAAGAACTCCATACATCTGATCTGCTTCTTCACATAGAGGCCAACCCCCCTCTTTATCTTCCCCACCTGCTTTCTTGAAAAACTTGTATCTGTCCATGGGAGCACTCCAGTTGTATGAGCTGTCCCCTCAACATCTCAGTTATTCCAATGATGTCAAGGTCTGACACTGCACCTGGATCTCTACTTCCTCCTGCTTTGTTCCCAGGTTGCATGTATTTGAGCACGTACATTTGACATGCCACCCCCTGCATTACTGTTTATTGTTCCTGAGGTCTGCCTTGTTCTCCTCACCCTAAACCTTTGCTTTCACTTCTGACTTACCTTAATTGTGGGACGTAATACCCTTCCCCTGTTGTGTCCAGTTTAAATGTCTCCTCCCCAGGTTGGTCAGCCTGCTAGCAAAGATGCTCTTGCCTCATTTGGTCAGGTAGATCCTGCCTCTCCCTAGCAATTTTCAGTCTTCAAAGAAGCTCTTGTGGTCCTAAAAGCCAAACTTCTCTCTAACTGCCTACCAGCAGTTTTTGACCTGAGGATCTCTCTGCTCTTCCTCAAGTCTTTGCTCTTACCACAAGCATAGAGAAGATGATCTCCTCCCTTGGCAGTTGTCATCATTATTTGGTTATTTCTGTCAGCTTTGGATGTATGACCATGATGGGAGTAGGTCATCCACATGGAGAGTAATTTGAACTTGGTAATCTGCCCATTCAAACAGATATGTAATTTAATGTAATATATACCTAGGAAGTGCAATGTTGGCCCAGTCTCCAAAATTGGAAATGAGTTCTGGAAAGATAAGACTTTGAGTAAGGTTTGTGATTCATAATGAGAAGTCTTACTATGAGAAAGTTAGAGACCATCTTATAGTCATTTTAAGAGGCACCTTGCTTAGATCATATACATATATTCTAGGAAATGATGGTAGGTGATAAGAGGCTTCTGCTTTCTAGGTAAAACATAACCAAAAAAGGGGGAAAAAACATTGATTTTTTTTTCAGTTATTTTACAATACTTCCACAGGAACACCATTAAAGTTCTGATCAAAATTTAATTTAAGATAATGAGAGGGGGTCTTTTTGATTTCTTTTAATCTTTCTTTCAAGTTGAAAATATTAAAATCTTTTTTCTTTTTTGTAAATTCTCAGAAATGTCTCTGAAAATTTCTCACTTCATAATTTTCAGCTTCACTGAGGGAGTTTGCTTCCTCCTCTTTTTTAGGACAGAATTAAAGTCACTATTAATGTATCAGCAAGGAGAATTTAAAGAAATATCACAAACGAAATAAAAATAAATTTTTAAAAAAATCAATGAACCAGATTTTGGGCTTCTGTGATCATTATTAAATCAAAGTTAATGTGTTCCTCTATAATTTTTGAGTATACTTATATTTTCCTATGCATATACACAGTCATTTTGTTTGTGAGTATTGGCACTTGAATGGAAGATTTGGATATCATTTAAGTAATGCATGTAATTGCTGGAATGTATGTAGTTTCTGTTACACCAGTGCCTTAACTATACATCTTCTTTGAAAGAAGACAGGTTATTTCTGGAATTCTTGCATTTAGAGAGAGAATTTGCATTTTTCTTTAGCTGGATTGGTATTTGTTCAAACACCAAAATAAAGCACTACCTAAAGAGAAAACAAATTAGTAGGTATCTGTGCTCCAGGATCACAACTACTTTCCAAGTTACTCTTCAATAATTTTATGCTTGGTTGTAGGGTTCTTTGATTCAAGTCAGCTTTCATGAAGCGGAAATCTCAGATTTCTAGTTCAAAAATAAGCTTTTAACCAAAGCAACTTTGAAAGCATGAGTTGATTTCAAGTGAGTAATAGAGTTGCAAAAAAAAAAAAAAAGGCAAACCAAACACAACACCCTACAGCTGTGTTTTACCTCTGCAAAAGAAGGCGTGGGAGATTTAGAGATATCCAGAAAAATTCAGTACATCTATTTTTTACAAGAAAAGTATCTGAAATAACTGTTCCACCAAACTTTCCTAAAATCCACAGAACTCCCTTGTTCTCAGAGATGTGATAATGGAGGATTTGAAGTTGCAGAGGGAAGTGTAAATCATTACTTGACAGGCCTGTCCTAGAAGTTATGCAGTGGCTGTGCTATACGATTGCCTCTGTCTCCGAAAGCACAACTGTTTTTCTTGGGAGTAAGGTGAGTACAGATACCATAATGAGAGCCATGGGCAGAGCTCAACATGGTAAGTTAAATCATTGGTGTGTTTTTGCCTATTTTGCTGCTGCTTTTTTGGTCACCAAGACATTATCTGCAGAATTTAATGTTAGACCAACCCTTTCTTTTCCTTCTTTTCTACTAATATAGCTTAGCTGAAATTGACGCCAGGCATGATTAGCACTGACTTAAAAGTTTCTATGCAATATGTGTAGAGTTGCAGTTTCACCATGTTCATAAATCTTCATGAACCAAACAAAGCTAAGACCCAGATAAAGCAGAAGGTGTAAAAATATGTAAAATTTGTTTTCAGGAAGTGTTAGGGTAGTACTGTAAAGCTCAGAACAATTTTCTCTGGCTAACCTATTAATGAAGATAAAATTTACTAAGGGAAAAAAAACTTAACAAAAAGCTCAATTAGCAAATTTCACGTGATCCTATCCAATATGTAAATGGTAAGGTCTCCTGTGAAACAGCCTATTTAGATTGATCAAAGTTTTATATAAGAGATATATATTCAACAAAAGCTATCCATGTATTGTAAAACTATCTTAGTGTAAGATGATCTAATATATGGCCAGGGAGAAGGGATAACTGTTGCAAATCTTGCAGGTAACTCTTCTAACACCTTGTATTCTGTTTTTCTGCATCTCATGCCATACTCAATTTTCCATGAAGACAGATGATAGAGATATGGTTTAGGCGTTCATTAAATGTAAACCCAGGTAATTTATTATTCACCATATTTAAAAGTTTTGTAACAAGTGTAACAAATGCATGCAGATCTACATAAGTACACTATGCTGAGAAGCAATAAAGATAATTAAATGAAAGCAGCAACAAAGAACCTTAAATAGCTGACTCAAATTTTCAGTGGGCCCCTTACTACTCTACACAATTTTTGAGGAAACTTAATGACAGTCTTATTTCTAATATTTGCCAATTCGAGGGCTCATAGCTTTGTTCTCGGCTTCTATGCAATATAGAAAAATAACTCAGTGAAGACCTGTTCCTGAAGTATGGAAATCGCTGAATGCTATATTGGCAAATACGTTCTTCTGTTCTTTCTTTGAGACTGATTGTTCATTTAAACATACCATTTCTTAATTTTCAGTGAAACACACTAGCAGGATATGCCCAAGTGTGTTTAGTCTGAGGCACTGGAAGAAGTTCAAGGCCACAGTATTCTGTAAAAATCTTTCCTTGTCTTCTATTAATCAAAAGACAAATGACTTTGTTAGCAATATGTGGCAACAGGAAACGCATACATTAAACAATACCTCTCTTACTATCTTTCTTTATTGCCTTGCTAATATAGCCTTTTAATTCACCACACAGCTGGTCACTCCATATAGTGTATGTCTCTACACATCTAATGAAAAGAAAAACATAGCACTTCTTTTTCTCCAGCTGTATCACACAAATTCAATTCCATTTCATGTTTTACACATTGTGTTGAAGAACATCTCATAATTCAAATTATGAACAGTTTAATGCTAGGCCCCCATTTCCATATCTCCTCAAAATAAATGACATACGTTTACCTCTTTGCAACAGGGTCAGACTATTCAAAAAGGAAAATCTATACAGTGACCTAATTTGTAGTTTAAACTTTTCAAGGGTCATAATGTCTAGTGTACTCATGACTGGAGAAGTCTAGAGAATAAAGGGTTTATTGTGTCTGTGTATATTGTGAAGTACTTGCATACTTATAAGCAGGGAATGCTGTATTATTATAATTAATTAATTTATCTGGTGATTTATAATTTAGCCTTTGTTCTCATTTTGAATTATGCATGAGCCAGTAACAATTTTGAAAAAAAATTGTTTATTTGTACCTTTTCTAATTTTAACCTACAGTTACTTCAGTCACTGTTAGCTGCATTTGCTTATCTCTGCTTAAGAAGTGGAAAATATCTCTGTAGGAAAGCTTTCACAATGTATTTTACTCTTATTTTTCCTAGTTTAGGAGGGTTTTTTTTCAAAGAGTGATTTTAAATGGCCAATGCTGTTCAGTGAGAATGGAATTATTAACTGACAGTGACAATCTTGGCATCATACAATACAGGGCTTTTAAAATCCCTAGCAAGTAGCAGCTTCCTTCATTATTAGGTATTTTAAATCATAAAAGTGACTTTGTACAATT
Source organism: Platalea leucorodia (assembly GCF_965183815.1). Lineage (NCBI taxonomy): Eukaryota > Metazoa > Chordata > Aves > Pelecaniformes > Threskiornithidae > Platalea > Platalea leucorodia. The sequence goes on from NC_138824.1 coordinate 61,216,309, forward strand.
AATGCAGAAGATATTGCCTTTACTGCATAAAATGAAACATTCCTGACCACCCTATGTCTTGTATTATTTCTCTCACTTGCACTGTGATATCCGGTATTGCTGAATTCTGAAACTTTTTTTCTTGGTCCACAGAGTTAATAACATCCAGCAAGAACAGTCCAAATATGGAATGTATTTAAAAATCACAAGTATTTTAGAGCTGGTTTTAAGAATTATTTTTAATTAGAATACTTCAGTATTCCATCAGAAGACAATACACAAAAATATCAGTGTTAGAAAAGTGTGAATTTATGGTTTCATGGAGGCTTTGCTTTGTTTTATTTTTTAATTTTACATCTCAGCTAACACCCCTACTCAGCAACATGCTTAAGTCTGGGTTTAAGACTAAATATTTCATAAATCTCACACAAGTCAATCCCAAATTTGCTGTGCTTTCCCACTAATTATACCTTAGACCTCAAAGTAGGTATGTCAGTTCGACAAGTGCTGTATGACATTATGAGCTGCTAAAATTACTATAAAACACTTCATTTAAAAATAAGTGTTTTCATAATGAATAAAATTACGTCCCTGAGCTTTCTCATTTGAATGTTCAGGTAAGTGATGTGAATAGTGAAATGACAATGTTTGGCACTGTTACAAACTATTAAAGATGGTTTGATAAAACAAGATTAGTCACAGAAGAGTTTCACAGTACTAAGTGACCAGGCAAAAATTTTGGATGAAATTTAAGGCTGCTAAAATCTAAACAATCTACATAAGGGAACACACTGATCTTTTATATAGAATGATGATTCCTAAATTAATTATTGCTGCTCAGAAAAATTTTAGCAACACTGTGAATACAAGAGGTAAAATAGCATATTAGAATTTACCAGCGGAGCAGTAGAAAACAAAGCAGTAAGTTCATTATGCCAATGAATAAATCCACAATAACCTATATCTTGAATACTGCATAAAGTTTGGTCCTCTCATCTCTCATGTTACTTTGAAACTAGAAAATATATGGAGAAGGGCAGCCTTGGTGATCAGAGGTATGTAATGGCTTCCATACAAGGGGAGATCATAGAATCATAGAATCATAGAATTATTTAGGTTGGAAAAGACCCTTAAGATCATCGAGTCCAACCGTTAACCTAACAATGCCAAGTCCACCACTAAACCATGTCCTCGAGCACCACGTCTACCCTTCTTTTAAATACCTCCAGGGCTGGGGACTCAATCACTTCCCTGGGCAGTCTGTTCCAGTGCCTGACTACCCTTTCACTGAACAAGATTTTCCTAATATCCAACCTAAACCTGCCCTGGCGCAACTTGAGGCCATTTCATCTAGTCCTATTGCTTGTTACTGGGGAGAAGAGACCGACCCCCACCTCATTGCAACCTCCTTTCAGGTATTTGTAGAGAGTAATAAGGTCTCCCCTCAGCCTCCTTTGCTCCACACTAAACAACCCCAGCTCCCTCAGCCGCTCCTCGTATGACCTGTTCTCTAGACCCATCACCAGCTTCGTTGCCCTTCTTTGAGCACGCTCTAGTACCTCGATGTCCTTCTTGTAGTGAAGGGCCCAAAACTGAACACAGTACTCAAGGTGTGGCCTCACCAGTGCCAAGTACAGGCGCACTGTCACCTCCCTGCTCCTGCTGGCCACACTGTTCTTGATACAGGCCAGGATGCCATTGGCACTCTTGGCCACCTGAGCACACTGCTGGCTCATGTTCAGCCAGCTATCAACCAACACCCCCAGGTCTTTTTCTGCCAGGCAGCTCTCCAGCCACTCTTCTCCAAGCCTGTAGCATTGTATGGGGTTGTTGTGACCCAAGTGCAAGACCCAGCACTTAGTCTTGTTGAACCTCATACAGTTGGCCTCGGCCCATTGATCCAGCCTGTCCAGGTCCCTCTGTAGGGCCTTCCTACCCTCCAGCAGATCAACACTTCCACCCAACTTGATGTCACCTGCAAACTTCCTGAGGGTGCACTCAACCCCCTCATCCAGATCATCAATAAAGATATTAAACAGGACCAGCCCCAATACTGAGCCCTGGGGAGAGCCCTGGGAGATTTAATAGAGTAGAGTAGAATGATTACGCTCGGAAATTTGGAAAATATCAACACAGTATCTCTGGTTTTATATTCTTTTCTTCAGCATCTGCTAGTTTCTTTTAACAGTATAGGTGTATAATGCTAAATAAGAGGTACAGGATCTGATCCTCACCCAGTGGTGTAGACTGCCCTGTATTCAGACTGTGTATTTGTCTTGGGGAAAGTGAGGTGGAACAGTCCAAAAAGAAACCAAGGGTGGGAGCTAGTGAAACCGCTAAAGACCATCCAGAGCTTGAGTGTTCTCCCTGTCCATCCTCTATTTATTTATAAATAGCAGTCCATCTATAACAGTACAGATGTACCCCTAGAGGCAGGGTCATGGTTTAGGAGAAATTTTGTATTGAAGAACTTTGGCTGTTCTCACATTCTTGTGCCTACTGGTGACATGCAATGGGAGTTTAGATGTGAAGAAAAACATGTATACAGAGTAAATCAAAGTTGCACAACTTTTAAGATTACCTGCTAGAGAACAGTTTTGGTAGAATATATAATGTTTTTTGTAAGAAAGTATGCAGAAAGAGTACCTTATTTTTGCTGTCACAGATATTTTCAGGTTCCGGTTTGAACAAACAGCTATTGTGACTGATCTTTTGGGAGGGAAAGTCCTTTTGCATAAATGTATTGCTTTGGAAAACAGGTTGAAGGGACAGATGAGAGGTCTACCATGGATGGGATCAGCCATACTGATTAGGATGCACTTCTGGTGATTTTGAGGGCTTTAGCTTGTGTCACAAGTGGACAAAGATGACTGACTGAGAATCAAAGCATCCCTTTCCTGTTCTCATGGTTCAGTCAAAGGAGCTCTTGGCTGGACTGTAGCTGGCAAAAAAACAACATTCGTCTTATGGTCTAACCTTGCTTTGATAGTCAGGCTGGTCAAAGCCACCATTTTTTGACATTTAAGGCCCATAACAGAGCCTGTAGGAAAGTAGCATTCCCCAACTGGTGTGTGGGATAGATGTCTGTTGTTCAGCAGCAAAAAATGAGAAATAGATGTGATTATAAGCAAGTAAAGTGTTCAGTTCTCTTTCAGAGCATTCTTCCACCAGTGTCTGAGTCAATCCTTAAAGCTTGCTGTAATTTAGAGCAGGCTTCAAAGTGCTGTAAGGCTATGCAGGGAAACATCCATGAGCAGAGCAGCAGGATAATCAGGAAATTCAAAAGTGAACTGAAAGATGTATTACATTTTGTATGCTTTGCTAAACGAAATGAACTAGTAATGTGGGGCTGTTTTTATTTTTTTTCCTTATGTACCAGTTTTTCCTCTCCATTTTTAGTTTGTTTCTGAAATAATTTTTAATATATTCATTGTATTTTAATAGTCTTTTGACTAATGAAAAAGAGAGGAATAAACATGGCTTCCAGCAGTTACAAAAGCTTAATTAGACATGATGCTGATAGGAAAGTGGATAACAATACTATGTGGATTTATGTTTTACTTGATATTTTACTCCAGAGGCAGCATGTTTTGAAAGTCTGTAAGTTTCAGAAGAAAGCACTGTGCAAGAGTTGCGCTGAAATAAGGCTAAAGTGCATTGGTATTGCCTTTTATATTTTTAATCTTGGAGTCCTAATTTTTTAAATTCCAGGGAGTCCATGAGTTCACTGCTTTGTAAAGTCAATGCAGAATATTGAAAATGTCAGTTTCTGGGTTTTGCTGGATGTGAGTGATTTTTGCCTGTTTGTCTTTGGTGTGTTAAGGAGGAGTGATAAAGTTGTAAACAGAAGTTAAGCTGCAGTTCATATTTTAAATTAACAGATTGAGGACACTGAGTGCTTTGTGGTGAAAAAAGAGACTTTTTCCTGTGGGTTTTTTTTTCTTCTTTTTTTCCTGTTTAGCACTTGTCTTGAAATACGCTGTTAAGTTCTTAGCAGCTGTTTCTTTTGTAGCAATCCCTGTTACCTTTCCAGTGTTCTAAATATTACATTTATTTTCCCATTTGTTAATTCTGAGGCTTTTAAATGAAGGCTTTAGTAACACCTGAGGAGAACCATTCAAACCAATTTTGAGTGTTATTATATTCTACTTAACTGGCCAACAATGACTTGTGTATTCACTGCAATTAAGAAAAAAAACAAAACAAAACATAATTAGATGTGAATAAATCTTTAGCTTCTTCAGGCCCCTGCTTCTCAGCTGGACTGGAACTGATTCCAGCAAAAATATTTACCATAAATTTATTAAAATTTAATATTGGTCTTTTGGATCAAACTCCTTTCTAGAAGTCGTTTTATCTGGTTAAAAATAATTGCACATTTTTAACCTGCTGTATTTCTTCTCCCTCTTGCTTATATTTTTTAAATTTATATTTGTTTCTCCTTCATGATGGTCAGTGAATCATTTTGTCTACTGTTTCAAATGAGTATGTTGTGTAAGCAATAACTTGTTTAGATTTCAAATCTTTTCTATAACATTTTTACAGTTGAACTATTTCCTGTGTACTTTTTGCTTTATTAGATTTCTTTACAACTCAGTACAAATTCAATTTCAATTCAAAATCAAAAATTTTACCTCCACTGTACAACTAAGAGTGTTATAGGCAGTTGACAGCTACCTGCAAGAAATAATCCAAACTCACCCTTCATAAATGTTTAAAAGTTAGCTCAATTCTGCAAGAGTTAAGCTGGCGATCCTTTCTATACTGGAATTGCCAGAGTACCTCTACCATTGTGTACAGTAATAATTCAGGGCAGGCTGTTTTGAATCAGAGGAAATCTGGTTCATAAATTGAAGAAGGAAGTCAGTTAATAGAAAAAATACCAGAACCAGAAGAAAATGGAAAATTTCAGCGCTTGACTGACAGCTGCTATAAAGCATCTTTTTTTTTGAGTTTTCAGAGACCGTTTTTCCCTGATTTTAACTAACATACCCAAATATGCCAAAACTGCTAATTCACAGCTTTAAATATGGGGCATTACCCTAAAAATATTTTTAACAGATTAAAATGTGCACAAAATGTCCATTTAGCTGTGAAAAATAACTATTAGTATGTTCTGTGTTAAAAGAGCTCCATTACTTAAGTTTCTATCATTACTTGTTCAATTTCACAAATTAAGCAAATTAATAAAATGGCAGACCATATTTTCTAGCCCTATGCATTGTTAATACTGTCATCATATGTATTGTTAACTTTGCTGAGTTATAGAATCATCTGATTATTTCGCAAGACAAAATCTTATGGAGCCTCAATTTCCTCTCTAAAAGGAGAATGAAAGCTATCAGGAAACTTAACGTGTGGAAGTACACACTACCCATTGGAGAAATAGTTCCCAGACCATCTAAACAGAAGTCCCACTAGGATTTTGACAACACACTCTTCTCTAGAGTTAAACAGTTTAATGGATTTGGCAGCTTAACAAAATCTATTTCTTTCTGAGTCTAAAACAGCCATGATTTTGTTGGTTTTTTTAACTCCACGATGTAGCTCACACTCTCCTCACGTAGAGGGCAGCTTATACCTCTCTATAGCAGATCCATATGGCATTTAAATCAACCTTTCCCCAGACAGACAAAACTGACTAATGTCCAGAACATTATAATAACATTTGTATCTGTAGTTGAGGAGGGCCAGCACATATTAATTTGTCACTTGGTGCATATTTATCAGCCAGATTGCACACTGTTGCCATACTTAGGCTGTTAAAAGCCCTTATTAAAACCAGTGCTGTTGAAATCAAATGGCTTTCATTATTTTTGTTCTAAGTGTATATATATATTTATAAAAAGTTTATTATATATACTATAGTGTGACTGTTTCTAAAAGACAGCAGGTTTTGAAAGGCTAATAAAAAATCCAGCACAGTGTGAGCAAGGAAGGATTTTCCTTTCCTTTGTTGCATTACAGCTCTAGCATATCCTTAATGAAACTGTATCACTGGTGGAACTGGTACAATAGCAGCTGGTAGTTACCATGACAATTCTAATTTTTAAATATTTTTTGCCCATAATCTTTCTGATGCTGCATCAACTGAAGAAAATGTATTCAATATCAGGCAGGCTTATAGTTTAATAAATATTTTCATATTTCTTTGCAATGGACTCCATCTTTGTGACAATTCTTACTGGATGAGAATGAGTCTGTGCCCATTCATAGAATAAATGTTTGTGCCTATGGGGAAAAAATGTAATATAAATATTAAATGGCCTACTATGCTGTGGCTAAACGAAAGATGTCCTCGCTGCAATTTATCAATCACACTTACTTTTACATACCATTAAGATACCTCCTCTTGTAAGTATAGTTAGTGAATGCATAAAGATTTTAAAAAGGCAAACAAAAATGTTATATATATGATCCAGATTATTGTATATGAATTTCTATTTCACAGCACACTGTACTCTTTCATTGTACCTCTCCCAAAGTAGTTCCAGTCTAAAATATAGATCCTGTAAATATTTAAAAAGTTTTATTTACAAATCAGAGGAACTCTGTTTTCTCATTTCTTTTTGCTCTTTATTCATATGAGCATTAAAGTATTGACATGAAGATACTTTAGAACAGAAAAAGTTAAGATATCAGTGTTCTCATTGCCCCAAACGTTTTCAGTGAAGGTTCTAGTGGAACAAATTGTGGGGTTTGTCTATTTAAATTAACTGTATGTATTGAATAGAAATCCCGTGATCCAACCAGTAGTGGTCAGTGAATGACAAACCATCATATTCTTATGCATGCTTCTGCTCATTATGTATACAGTCAGTTTTTCAGGTGGGTGCAATTTTATTATGTAAATATTTTTCTCCCCACAAATAAAAAAACAAGCCCTATAATTTTTTAAAGATGTGATTTTTTCCTTAAAAAAATATCTTGGGACAAGAGTGAATTCGCAGAATAACCTAGACTTATATGGATAGACTTCTTATTCAGAATGTTCTCATAAGAGCTTGAAGAAATGAAACAAGTATTGAAGCTCTAAAATTAAGATTTGTCTCACCTAATTTTGACTGATGAGGCATATAGTCTTATGCAGATTATCCCTATCATAAATGGAGAGAGGGAGGTAACACCAAAGGTTAATTTGCCCCTCTAGAGCAAAAACTATGAGAGTCTAGAGGAACAATTTTTATGCATGGCTACATTAATTTGCTTATGATTTGAAATTATCAAGTAAATATTTCATATGGTCAGATTATAATACCTGAAAACCTCTCAAGTTGTGCTGTAGCAAGTGCTTTAAGAGTGAGTGGCAGATACTGCATGATGAGTCACCTAAATCAAGGGACTTGGATGCTACCTATTGATTGGAAGACTAACATGAAATATCACAGCATTTGCAGGTTTGGAGTAGTTTTCACAAACATTTTTTCACAAATGTTACCAGAAAACAAGTATAACTCTTCACTGCTAAAAGTAATTCATAACTTTTAATCAAATAACAGATTCGATTCTCTTTTATCTATTCACTACCTTGAAGGGCATGTTTTCCTGTATAGGTTCTCAACACTCCTTCAGATAAATTGCCTTTAGGAAGTTTATTGGTTCATTTCTGCTGCTCAGGTCTCTCTGTAATGCATACCATACTCCCCAATATCCATACTGAAAGGTAAAAATAATAAACACTGATTTCAGTGAGGGATAGGCCCAAACAAAAATAGCTCCCATGATAAACTTGTTTTCTATGAAGAAGTTCCATCTCTAGGTTTGTCTAGAGGATCAGGATTCTACTTAAACTCTCAAATGAAGAGAAGGAGATTTTGAAAATTGTTATGGAATGCGTTTCGTTCTTAATGGAAAAAATAGAGGCGTGTGTTCATTTAGCTGCCTTTTTGCACATGCTGACTTCAGTGGCCTAACTCATACTTGCTAAGACATGTAAAGATCTTCCTGTAGACTGTCTGGTGGACTACCAGCAACAAGAGAGAGAATTACAGTGTATATAAAATCACAGAACAGAATAAAGTAGGATTGAAGGGATCTCTGAGGTCACCTAATCCAACCTGCTGCTCAAAGCAATTAGACCAAGCAGCTCAGGGCCTTGTCCAGTCAAATTCTGAGTCTCTCTAAGGGTAGAGACTTCACAGCCTCTCTGGGCAACCTGTTCCAGTATTTCGCCAGCCTATGTTAAAAGGATAGATAGGTAGATAAATAGATAGGTAGATAATACATCTGCGGCCTATGTTTCCATAATTTCTTTTACTAGCATGACAGAAATAATTTGTCAAATATCAGGCAGTCATTTTGGGATTACAATAGTCTGACTATTCAAACACTGCTTGAAAACTGACAGGTTAGATTATTCTTTTGCCTGTCTGCAGATGTTTTAGATGTGGCTCTGAGTAACAGATACTGTGACTGCCATCTGGTATCTGACATAAAATGTACCCTGTAGCTAGAAACTTCTAATTTTAGACTAATGCATACTTTTTCTTTCAGTATAGCCCAAGTATTCCTCATGGAAACAGTTAGGTACTGCCCCACACACTGCAGAATTGTAAAGACTTCATTCTTGTCTGATCTGGGACACATGTATCAAAGATCTCAAGCAGCAACCAAAAATACCCAATGAATTTCTGGTTAAAAAAAAAAAATAAAAAGAAAGAAAAAGGACTATTTAAACACAAAATAACACCTTATGTAATATGAAAAGTCTATTTGGTACTTAAATCAATCATGGGATTCAAATTTAAACCAGTAGTTATCATGTTCATGACAAGTAGGAAAATATAAATGGAGGACTCTCTCAAGAAGTAACATATATAGTTGGTGTTAAAGTATGTGCAGATTTTATACAACCGAGGCAGTTACCCGAAAAATAAGTGAAAAACAGAGTGAATGCAGCTCAGGAGAGTAGCTAATATGATACAATTTCACATTAAAGACAAAAATTTTTACTAAATTTTCCTATGTGTATAGTGCAAAAATTAAAGGCAGCAATTAGATCTCAGAAATACATTTTTCCATTTTGTCTTATATAGAATATAAATATTTACTAAATAATCCTATTTTATCTATGTACTATTGACAATTTCATTATATTCAAGCTGCACAAATGAAAAGGGAACCCCATGAATTTCAACAAGGGTAAGTGCAGAGTCCTGCACCTAGGGGGAACAACCCCATGCACCAGTATCTGCTTGGGGCCACCGGGCTGGAAAGCAGCTCTGCAGAGAAGGAACAGGAGGTCCTGGTGGACGACAAGTTGAACATGAGCCAACAGTGTGCCCTTGCTGCAAAGAAGCCTGGGGCTGCTTTGGTCAGAGCATTGCCAGAGGGTCAAGGGTGGTGATCCTTCCCCTCTACTCAGCACTGGTGAGACACATCTGGAGTGCTGGGTCCAGTTGTGGGCTCCCCAGTGCAAGAAAGGTATAGATTTACTGAAGCAAGTTCAGTGAAGGGCCATGAAGATGATGAAGGGACTGGAGCACCTGTAGGAGGTGGTTGAGAGGGCTGACACCGTTCATCCTGGAGAAGAGAAGGCTCAAGGGTTCATATCAATGTACATAAATACTTGACACAGAAGTAAAGATGACTGAACCAGACTCTTCCCAGTGGTGCTCAATGAAACCGTAAGAGACAGTGGGCAAACACTGAACAGAAGGTTCCATCTAAACATAAGAAAGCACTATTTTGCTGCAAAGGTGGTCAAACACTGCCCAGAGGCAATGGGCACACTCTGAAATAGAGGAAATTCCATTGAAACAAGAAAAAACATTTTCAGTTTAAAGGTGGTTAAGCACAGGAACACGTTAGCCAGATAGGTTGTGGAGTCTTTGTCCATGGAGATGTTAAAAAACTGTTCGGATATGGCCCTGAGGAACCTGTTCTAGTTTGAATAGAGGAAGTTGGACTAGGCGGTCTCCAGAGGTCGCTTCCAACCTCAACCATCCTGTTACTCTGTGCAGTAGAAATTAAAATAAAAATAGCATAGTGAACAACAATAATAAAAAGATTTAATAGCTAGCAAAATAAATTTGAGGCTTTACAAGTCAAAGCTTACTCTTTAGTAATAATGATACTAAACATAGGAAATGTCTGCCTGATAGAACTAAGAAATCTCAGGAAGCATATAGGCCTATCAATATCTAACCAAAATAATCTTGACAGTACTGTGCAGAAGGAATAGGAGAATTTAGCAACTGTTTATATTCTGTACAAAAAAATAAAATATTTATTTTTTTTATTTTTAATTGCTTCTTTCATATTTTTGTATTTGGTTTGGGCTTGCCAAAATTTTAGGGTAGCAAATCTCTATCAGTTCACTAACTTTACAAACCTTCTAATTTCATCTTTACTGCATAAGGATGACAGAGAACATCTGTTACATTTTTTTTTAATGAACCATTTTATATAATCATTCTCATAAGCATGATGCAAAATCAGTTTTGGACATCAGTGTTGGTGATAAGTTGCATTTTGAGGGGATGAGTTGAGGAATGGATGGGAAGTTGTATGGACTACTGAGAATACTGTAGAATTCCAGAATACTGCTAAAGTAATGATACATAAAAAATTAATAGTTAGATGACTTTACATTGGATAGATCGACATCAGTTCTTAAGCAATGGAAAAACTTATAGAAGCTTCATACTTCTTAGGAAGCTGATAGTTTCATCAACAGAGCTTTTGTTAAATTCACTAAACAACAGTTGTTAGTGGTGAATTGTTGCAAAAGAATCTGTAAAGACTGGTAAAAGGTTTAATGTTGTCCCATCATTTCACTGACACTTGAAGTGTATAAAATCATGGGGAAAAACATGTTCAGTTGTTGGGCAAATGTTATAGTGATCCACACAACTGTCTGAGTCTTTGATGTAAATCAACATAGCATCACCAAAGCTAATGGAGTTACCTCTTTATAGCAGATAATGGTTCTAAGAGTTAGTGAACTTGGAAAAAAAAGAGACAGTTTATTTGTATGTGGGGAAGAGAATTCCTACGTAGTCTCTCCTTTATGCACAAGAGATTGAACAAATATAACAAATCAGCATAATTTGTAATTAGTGCAAATTCCATCTTTCCATATACAGATGGAATCAATGACGATAATAAAAATAAAAAATTAGCACAGAATCATTATATTGTTTGAAAATCTTAATGATGAACAAATAGGTAACAATTTGCCTTTTCTGTGTGATTCAGGAGCAGAAACCCTATGGAAATAAGGAAAAGTTTTTAATATTTAACTGTAATCTCACAAGAACTCTTTTTAATGTTTATTTAAAAGTGGATAGAGATGTTCATATGAATTTTATAGAATAAGTCAGTAAACAGAGAAATATTTTTGGCAGCTATAAATGAAGAATGAATTATTTTCTCTACTCACTTGGTCTGAGAATGTTTTATTCCCTGCTATGACCTTGCATCATCCTATACAAGCTCATCTTTCCTGCAGGGTTTTGGAAATCTTTTTTTGAAATTCACTTGTTGAAAGTCCTTGATCACCTGTCACTGAATCCAAACTTGCAGGAAAATGGATTTTTATTGTATGTTCCTCCTGGTCAGTTGGCATACCTAATCCTGTCTGGAAGGTTTTCAAGGACTAGGAGTGGACAAATTCTTGCAGATTCTGTTGGAGGTTTAATTTACTGAATTTAAAATTCTAAGAAAAGCATTCCATTTGCTTTCTTCTGTGGAAGAAACCTCAAGTTAACTATTTGTCTATTAAATATTTTGGAAAGTGGCAGTAGGAAACATTTTCAGATTTCCACGCTACAGCACTTACACACTTAGGAATTTTCCTCCAGAATGATTTTTGGGAATGTACATTCAACTAAGTCTGGATTAATTATTTTCCATTCTTGGTCAAGCATTTCACAGAATCTAATTTGTTGTGTCCAGTTTTGTACACTGTCATAATTTCAAGTAACTTTTCATATTGAGAAACTTTTGAAAACTTTCTATTTGAGATGATAGTAGATTTTTTTAGATATTTAAAAGAAAACTTCCTCTTTTGTAACTCGGTTGTGACTGCTCACTTTCTTTGTATTTTTGTATGTATAGAAATTTTCCATCACCTGCAGTGATGAACGTTTCACAAATACTACTTAGCCAATCTGCTGGCTACATAGCTTGCTATATACACTACACTGCCATCACTGAATTGTTTGATTACTTCTTAGGAGCATCACACACACAGAATCTTCTAGAATCTTCTGTGCCTGGAAAAACATAAACAGGAAAAAAAATTAAGAGCTTTCTAAAGCAGTGAAAGGTTGGCTTTTTTTTTTTTTTTACAGACAGGGACAAGTCCAGTGGCTGCTCAGGTGGGAAAAGTTAAGCATAACATACAGCTCTGCTAAACTGAGAAAGGATTGTAAAGTACATTGTTTCAAAATGACCAGTGAAGAAACACTTTAGATGACTCCTAGCTCAGCTAATAGATGGCAGTCAATCCTTGAACCAAGGTCACCTACATCCTGTATCTCCAACTTATACCATATATCTCCAGATGTACAGCTATAACACATTATAGAAAGTATCATGATCTTTTTATGCACAGTACTGACCCAAAATTGTGGCTTGGGCCCCAAAATAATTTCCTACAGAAGCTGAAATCTATGTTTCTCTGGAAAATTTCATTTTATTAAGACAACATTTTCTGACATTACATGAGTGGCACACTAGGTATATAATTAGTGAGAAGGATCATAGGAGAACACTGGCTGGAAACAATGGAATAACTGGTTATTAGATGACTGCTGGAGTGTTTCCTAATTCATAAACTAGTCTCTCTGCTCTTATCATTGACTAATTTTTTACCAGTAATAGACATAGAGTTAACTAGTATAAATTTCTGGTAGATCATGAACAGCCTCCTAGTGGTACTTTAAGTAAGATTTTTGTGGCTTAAGTAAGGGCCTCTTATAGCTAAAATGACAATAGGTTTTTGCATCACTTTCATCTTGGGCATAATTTTATGGAGTAGAAAGGAATTCAAATATAAAATGACTCTTCAGTGTAAGTTGCACAACACAGAATGATGCCGAGAGCTTTCAAGTTGCTTAAGGGCACCCGTACTTATCTCCAAAGCTGTTTGTACTACCAGTGGAGTCTTTAGTATATATTATCAGAAAGGCTTTCAGTATTTACTGGAGGTTAAGACTGGTTCAGAAATTTAGAGGATAAGCTTGTATGTGGATCATATCTTCCCTTATTTGTCAAAGCCATACTTGTTTCTACTCTGCATTTCAATTTCAGGCATGTTAAATAGCTTTCTGCTGTGTAGAAATCAAAAATGAAAGATCAGAGATACTTGCCTTGGCTTCTGAGAGGTCAGCGTGCCATTTCCTTTTTGGGAGAGAAATGAAAGGATGAAGACATATAATGCTTTACTGAGTCTGCTTTTGTGTACAATATACACAACCTCCCTGATGACTGTGGTTTTGAACAGAGGTATGAAGTAATCAGAACAGACTTCAGAAATCATTTGAGTTCCCAGCGAGACTCTCTGTAAAGAAGCTGCTACAAAACAGCATCGTATGGCCTAACGTACTGAGTCCTTGTTTTAATAACTAGATGCTTTTGTTATCAATAAACAGCAGTTGAGCTGGTGAGCCAGACATCAGTTAAAGCTCATGTTCATGGATTTGGATTTGTATTTCATGTGAATTTTGCATCTTCTGTAACTACGGCAATTTTCAGTAAATAATTTTCAGTAAATATTTCCAGATAAACACAGGAGATAGATAGATAATTTTTTGTTCTGTGAGCGTATGGCACTTATGGTATACTCCATCATGATATTCTCTCTGTGTGAAAGTATTGCCCACAACTTGATGAACAGCAAATTTAATTATTCAAATAATGAAATTCATAAGTCAAGTAAAAACATTTCCTAATAATTTTTGTATGAACTGTAATAACAGAATGTTCTCTTTTTACTTACAGAAGACAACAGAGGATCAAGTTAAAGATTTTCTCAGATATTGTAAGACTCATTAAATGAAACTATTTTGATTGTGTTTGTGGTTATGTGTTGTTTTTTTAATAAAAAAATAAGAAGTATCTTTTGGGTGATTGGAATAATTAATGTTAAATTAAATTTAAAATATTTAAATATTTTTGTACTAGGAAGTTGACACTAAATGTTACCTTGATCTTAACAGGCAACTTAATCATACAGGATGATTTATTCCTCCAATCAACACAGATTGAATTCCAAATACAAAATGTTTATTATGAAAGCACAGAAGCTCCACACCATAACAGTTTTATTAAATTTTGTAGTAAATGATATGAACAATAAGTGAATAAAATGTTCTATTTATTGACAATATATGACTAAATATACTTTTTCTTCTAAATTACTTCTACAATTCTAATCTATGCTATATTGAATACATTTCATATTCACCAGGATAAATTTAACATTTTATTTTATGGAACAACCTGGATACTTGCAGCCGCACTCAGGGAAAAAAAATATTTTTTCACTTGCTGTGATTTCTTTGCAAACATCTGAAAAGAAATATGTTTCATATATCACGGAATTAACATGATTATACTTAAACTGTGTGTCCTGGCTTTAATTGACATTTTGCTTTACTTTAGTACTCCCACCGCTACCATGTAGATCTTAGAATTACATTAAATGCAGGCATATGGATCCACTTAACATGGTTTCACACTAAATTTGTACAGTGCTTGATCTTCCCACTATATCATGGCACTTTTTTGTTGCCAACACATTCATGGCCTACAGCTGACTGCTTTTATAGCTTTTAATTAAAATCTGAAGTGGAAAGTGTCTATTAGTCAGTGTGTGAAACCAGTCATAAAGAAGAGGTTGTACAAACCCTGCGTAAGATGGATAGCAGTTACATCACTTTTCCCACCTTTGTCTTCATGATGAAGAGAAGCTCATTCAAGTTAATTACATCAAAGTGGGAGGTCTGGGAGGCAGAGCTTATTTTGACAAGTGCCCTCAATTATTAAGGACCTACAAATAAATTTGCAAGCCAGGAGTTTTATCAATATTTTATTGGCTTCCACAGACTTGTTAGAGAATCTTCTCTACAGTTTCTGGACTCATTTTTATTCATGTGGTTCTTTTTCTTTTAGATTGGCAGCTGACCTTGTATGTCATGTTGCAGCTTTGGATATTAAATTTTTCTCTAAAATGTATGTTTTCAGAATGCCTGGAATCTACACACACATTTCCACTTGTGAATTTGAAGAATGTTAATTTGTCACACACTCTGTAATACATTTCCATGAGTTTCTTTACCTTATATGTGTGTTTGACCATTACATAGACAGTTTCAGAGCCTCTTTTCATGAGCAGCACTGCTGCTTCATTGCCTCAGAAAATGAGACTGAAATTTGTCTCATTCTCTCATAGACATGTCCTTTTCCAATTCATAAGCACACTGCTAAAACACCCACAACACATTTGAAATAATTTAAGAAAAATCTTAATGTACTTTAACTGCCTTTACTAAGTATGTTTTTGTTTCCTTTTTGGAAAAAAAAAAAAACAAAACACAAAAAAAAAAACCAGCTAAAAACTATTGTACATTCTGATATTGCTTTGACTTTCAGATTCATACTACTCTCTTTCTTTCCTTCTCCTTAGTCTGCAAATAACTTTCTGCTTTCTAATGCCTTTCTCCTTTTCTTCCATAAATATTTTTTGCTGCCTTCCCCCTGTTACGTTACTTCCCCTGCATGTCCCTTCACCTCTGACAATATTTTGTAGCTTTTCTTCTCCTTCTCTGGAATATATTCCTCATGAAGGTGGTTGTTCTTGGTATCCCTGGTGATAGACTCTGATTTTTTTATGCTTTTTGAGTGCTTCTGGAATATAGCTTTTTCTTTGTAGTAAAAGAAGTGGCCATCAAGAAAGAAATCGATATCATGTCATGAATTCCTTATAAATATTGGAAAAACTTAATTTTAAAAAGTCTTCAAAAACAGGGTCATATAAAATGAAGTGATATTATTACAATGTTCATAACTTTGGATTTCCTTATAGTTAAATCAAAATCTGGATCATAGTATGTTAAATCAGTATAAAATTATATATACATTAATAAGATCATTTAATCTCACTATGAATTTATAAATATGTATATGGCAATATTTTACTTTTTTTTAATTGAATGAAACAAAAATCTGATTTGATTTAATTTATTCCAATAAAAAGGCACATTTTTATTCTTTTGAAGTTATCAACACAGAGACCAACTTAAGGATTTCAGGCAATGAATGCTGATAGGTGCAGCCTGTAGAGAAGGACTGGCAAAGTAAGATGTGTAGAGATTGTTACACTAAAAAAGTTACATGGTATTTAACTTGATGATTTTCAGCATCGCATAAAAGATGAACTCTCTATTACATAAGTCTACAGAGCTTGTAAAGATTTGGTAATTACACAAAATGTTATGTATTCCAGCAATTTAATTATGTAAACTACTTTCAGTATTTATTTGTGTCATTCTGTGCTCTTGAGGTCACTGGCATGCATCTAAATCCTAACTGACTAAGTCCAGTCCAGTCGACAGGTTTTCATATTTTTGATTAGAGGAGGCAGCTTTTCTGATTTTGCTTTGTACTGTGAAGGAAGAGAGATTGATTAGCTGTGGTCTATAATGCATTTGCTAGAGGTCTGCAAAGAATTCAGTCACATGGCACCAAGCTTCCTTTTGCTCAGCTGTTTCTTTTATGGCAAAGAAAAAAAAAGAAAAAAAAATCGAAACCAACAACAAACAGACCTATCTTAACTTTGACTTAATTTATGGTCACATTTCCATGAACATATAACTCCAAAGAAGGGAATGTCTTCCCTAGCCATTTTGAGCAGATATTTTAAAATTACTCTGGCTTCTAAAATGGCAAAATAAAAGTAAGATTATATTAGGGAGAAAAAGGTAAATCTGTTATGCATAGTAATTTTCATGACAAGTCAAACCATAGTGTTCCTGAACATAAAAATACACAATAATGTGTGTGCAATGTATGTCATTGTGTGTTAGTAGCCATTAATTTATCAGGTAAAGAAATAAAGTATTTATATGAGACATCAGTCAATGGGTTATTGACATTTTTGTATTAGAAAAAATTTTGATACTTATTAACCTCTAAGCAGCCAGAAAAAAGAATGCTTTAACTTGTATTTGGTTTGGACTTTCAGAATCTTTTCAGCTATTTGGAGGTTCAAAGTCCCAATTATACAACAAATTCAAAAGATACAACTTCATTACATAAAAATGGCTGAGTTTCAAATTATTAAAAAAAATGAATTTCATAGGAAAATATCTTTAAGTACTGAATTTCAATGACTAAGAAATATTTTTTCAGGTGCAAAAGGAATATTGCTTTAATTGGACAACATGAAAAATGAAAAGTTTTTCTACAATATACAGGACAGGTGGTAATTTAATTACCTATTCTTGATCAAAGGATTTTAGGAAGGTAATAGTAAGAAATATTCAATTATACAACTCTGTGACAACCAGTCTATGCCAAGTCTTTATACTATTCAAAGCTACTAAATCTTGGATTTCATATCTGGAGGTCAAGGGAATGCAGTATTGGAGTCCCAACTAAGTCTGGCGGTCTGAAGAGTGACTGTAAATACAGAGAAGAGCCTGAGGCTCTTTATCACTTCCTTGGAGGGGACTTGTGCGGACTGTATCAGAATGATGTCCTTTTTCAGAATGGACTTGTGCAGGTGAGATTAATTTACCTAACATTCCTTATTAAAAACAAACTAACAAACAAACAAAACAACAAACCAACTGAAAAACAGCAAAACAAACAAAAAACAAACAAACAAACAAAACCTTAGTAATTTAATTCACTTCAGTAACAGAGAAAACTTGAGTGCTAGAACTTTTAAATCTGAACCTATATTTAATTTCTATTTAATTTTTCTATTCTTATTCCTAAGGTTTTGGTTGTTCCCTAGCTTCAAGAGGGGAATAAGTAAAAGAAAATGATGGAAATGGATAAGCCTCTCCACTGTTCTGCATCTGGCACAAAAGCAGATCTCAATCTGCAGCATGAGGAATGAGGTTATATTTATAGCAGGAGTTAAGTAGAGTTAGTCCATCTGGGAGGACAACTTGGATGGTGTAAAATATCTTAGAGACTGAAGATTCAGCACAGACCAGGACTGTCATGGAAGTTTATTATCAAGATAAGTCTGTTGTGTTTGCGAGTACAAAGAGGCTACTGTACTGGTAACTCAAGAGGGATTTGAGGATTGCACCTTTTCAAATAGCTATGTTTTTTATCAACTGCCTTCTCTACACCACATACTTCAAAGGAGTGTGTTTTGTAGAAAGTGCTACAGTGACTGATAAGTGAATACTTCTTCCATTCTCACAGAATGCAGTCTTAAAACAAGCAGTTTCTGCCATGCAGACATTCCTCGAATTACAGACTATCACCAGTAATTGTGGCAGAGAAGGCCAGAAAAGAAAAAGGATGTTAACAATGTGTATTTGACAAAAAAGGAGTCAGGGACAGTCTTTCTACAAAAAATAAGCTCTGCTTTGCTTTCTACAGATTTTTTTTTTTTTCAACTTAATGGGATAGTAGAAGAGCAAGTAATTATTTTTTTTTTTTAATGACTTACTGAAAAGAAACATACTATGTGCTACAGGCCTTTGAACAGCATATTCTGTTAATATTATTAGTTTCTTAAAAATATGTTTCCCAGCTGATAGTTTTAACCAATTCCAGGAGTAGTTTTATAAGAGAAAAAGTGAAACCTGCTATTTTGTCACATGCACAGACTTAACTCTCTGAAAAAATAAGAGAAGATGTTTGTTTCCTGTTAACTTCTTTCAATTGTAGTCTTTGTAGTTAGTGTATGTGGTATACTAAGCTCCACATTTTCAGACAGAAGCATAACATAAGCTGACACTGTCCCTTTATATTGTGAGGTGGGAGCCACAGGGAAAGGGCAAAAGAAAATAGTTTCTGTGGAACAGACAGCCCATTTACCAGCAATAGCTTTCATTTTTTGTATTTCATGTATGACCTGTTGCAGAAAATCACTTTGTTCTCTGAAACATCTGTGGTATATTGCTGAGGAGAGGAGAGATGGATTATTGTGTTATACATCGGGTTTTTTTATTTTTTCATCCTATGTGGGTTAGGTGCCAAACAGCAAAATTTAGGAATATACACAGGACAAATCCAGTCTCTATGACTCTATTTTCTCCTCTTCCATCCTCCCAGAGAGTAGCATCCAGTACAAAATAAGCAGTAAACTTTCCTCCACATTGAACCACCACAATTTTTTAAGAGAACATAGCAAAGAGCAAGTTGCAGAAAAATAAATGCAACAAATTCCCTATTTGCTATACCTCATTATATGATAACTTTTTTTCGTTCTCTTTTATATTGGATACTTCCAGGCATGTGGTGGCAAACGGATATCAATGGGCTTGCCACAGGACTGCTGGAGATTCTGGGATTTATCACACACTAGGGTTGAGAAAACAGCCATCCCTCTTCTTCACTTTATGAAGTGTCACTGCGAGCCCTGGAGTTCAATGGAGCTGAGTATTTTTCATATTTGTCACCTTCCAGCGGTAGACACTGCAGGTAAGTGATACAGGCAAATCTGTCATGCAACAGGAATGCCCAGTGATCCCAGGCAGGCCTGAGAAGGAGGTGTTGACTGGGGCACTTGTGGCAGCACATCCTCCAGACCCTTTCTTGAATTTGGCCCGGGACCAGTGCCACATGTAGCAGATCTACTGCAAATGCAATTGGCATGTGTCCAGTGGGTTGATTGATATGCCAACTACTGTTTCAATGGGAGTACTTGTTTTTTTGTGGTGTGAGGTTTTTGTGGGTTTTTTTTGTTAATTCCCCTAACAACCATTGCATCTTTACCAGTCTTCACTGAAAGGCAGATTAACTGGTTTAGTGTTTTCTTTTCCTGCTATGAAAACTTCAGCTTGTCATTTTAATTACCTATCTATGGGGCACACATATACAAAACAAATTGTGTCCAAAACTGCCTGGAGCACTTTATAATCTATAGGTAATGTATATTTCAGTTAGTCATTGGTGTTGACTCCTCATGGAAATGAAAAATAAATACAATTGGTTGTTTGGTCATTTAAGCATTGTTCTCATATTGTCACGTAACCCTTACTATCAACTGAAAATAAATGATAATTTATGTCAATGCATATTAATGGTATCAGATTGTCATATAACAGTCGCAGCCTGAATAATTATATCTTTTAATAAACCAGTAATTTAGCTAGCCAAACCTTTGCCCTTTTCATTCCATGAGCAGTATTTCCAATTATAGGTGTTGTGTGCATATGAAGCATTTCCTTGTGGACAGTGAGGTTTTCGAAACAGTGTACAACCCAGTTTTGCGTATCATATTGAATGATGAGGATCTAAAATGTTCTTCTTTCATTCAAAAGTACATGTATAATTGCAGGATCTTAATCTATGTAAATGGTATCCATAAGCAACAGCCAAAGTTCTGTTATTTTTTTTGTCACTCCTGTGGCATTAAAAGTGTGATATAAAATATGTGGCTTCTGCACTGTCCTAGTTCCAGATTCTGCCACCAAATTACTATTCAACTTATTGTTTAGGGGCTTAGCCATTGTAATTAATCATGTTGTAACTGTATAAAGATACCCAATACCCCATCCCTATGCATTATTTAGACTTTTTCCATAGTGAAAGGCACAGGCAAGAGATTAATTAAATTGAACACTTTGGGGTCTGTTTTCCCACTGATGAACAGAGGGATTATATGCAAAACTCAGGTTAGCGTTAATGTAAGTTTGTTGCACAAATCACGTAGGCGTTGATAGGAGAGGTAAGACTTTTAGTGACTTCCTTACACACTTTTGTACATCACTGCTGTTTAGATGGTCATTGTTGTTAGTGAGTGAATATTATTACAATGTAACAAGTAATTCCAGTCGCAAACTGTAGGTGAAAATTCACTGTAGAAGCAAGCTATGCATACACTTACAATAAATACAGGCACAAGTAAGCTTTCAATGCCATTATGATTGCTAATTTTAGTTTATACATAATATCTGAAAAAAAGCACTCGTTATTTTTTGATGGGTTTTCCTGTGAAAGATTCTATCTTTGCATATTACCAAAAAGGGTAAAAAGCAATTAATCATCTAAAGAGTCTTGTTGATGGGTAGCCTTTCTTCATATATTGAACTGTATGATATGACCATATAATTTGCAAGGTGAATCACAGTGAAACGAAACCCTAACCTATTTTCTATAGGCAGTTGAAATTTCTACTAACATCAAAGTCATTGCTGAGTGTGAGTTGGTTACCATAGCACTTCCTCAATTCTTTCTTTTTCTGAGGCAAACCCTCTGCTCTGGGTCTTCATTTCTCATTGGCTCCATTTAATAGCAGCTTTTTGACCTCCAGATTGATATTTTACTCATTCTCAGCATTATTCCTAATTATTTCTGTTAGGACTGGTAATAGCAGTAAGTTATCCTGTAGGACTTATAACAGCAATATGTTATCCAACATGGATGAACAGTGCTTTTCCATTTACTGTATTCTTCTGTCTTTTCATTCCTTGATCAAAAGCCTCCTTATTTTGCAGTGTTCTTTCTAATGTGCTTTGTAAATAAGCCATCTTTTCTTACACATCTGGGCATGCCTATCTCCAGGGTTGGGCCATATCCCTTGTATTCTCATTAGTGAACACAATGTTTTGTCACATTTACAGATTAACTTTGAATTTTGAGAAAGTGTTTTTTCATATTAAAAAAAATAATTTATGAGAGATTAAGCGATTTAATAATCAGATGTGAGTTTTTATGTTTTGTCAGCTTCAGTAAATCAGCTTACTCAACTACCATCTTCAGAAGGCATATATTTTAAAACATTATTTTATTTTTTTAAATGCTGAAGTTAAATGTATTGGGATCCCAGTCTGTGAGTAACTGACTGCCAAACTTACATTTTTCAATGTTCTTCAGCCCATTCTTCAACTGCACGTCTAAAAATACTATAAAAGATGCCATTCATAATTAGCCTAGTGTTTTTATGTAGTTTTAGACAGCAAACCTCACTCTCCAGTCTGCTTTTCATTTTTTCTGGTAGCACAGGCAAAAAGTAAAGACTGATATGGTAGAGGGTCCCTTCACTAGTAGTAGTTGCTAATACATTAGGGGACATTGTATAGATAACCTTATTCTAGGGAAGAGAAATTCCGCCTTGACTATTTACTTAGCTAGTTTTGTGCTTTGTAATCATTATTTATTTGAATATATGTATGTCGATAGGTAGGGGAATGATCTGTAAAAGGAAAACTTATCCATTAGAAGTTTATCCAATGCCATTATAAGGTTAACAGTTATTCCCCAGTCTACAGTCATGACCATAATCATGACCTTCAGTGTAGCTCCTTCTATGGCAACACAGATGAGTAGCTATCTAAACAATCATGAAATGAGGTAATAAAATGAGGAAATGATTCAATCATGAATCTGTTCCTGTGGCTCATAACTGTGCCTGTGTATGCATATGGTCTCGGAAACTCGCTTGCAAATAATTCATTCATTACCACCAGGATTTCCATCTTGTGATTGTCAGCTGTATATTTACATGATATTTTAAAGACAAGTACCATTCTTTAATGAAAACACATAAATGAGATATCATAAGCTATTAAAACAAAAGTGATTATTATGCAAGGTGAAACAAATGACTTAGTATTGGAGGTGTACATTTTTGAATCCCGAATTGCTTGGGGAGTTGTGGAAATATGGCAATGAATGCAAAATGTGGAAGCAGCAAAAAAGCTAGTGTTTTTGAAAGATGGTTGACAGTACTTATCATGAGCAATGACTGACTATTGGTCTCCACTTTGTCTCTCCATATTTCTTTCTTTTTTTTTTTCCTCTTTTGAAACATTAACTCCAGACACTCATTTGCAAAATGTAGCATCTTTCAATAGTCTAAAAGGCATATTCTTCACTAACATTTCCTAAAACTTGCTCTATCTTCTGCATATCAGAGAACATCTATAAATAAATACTTATTTTATAACATTTATAATAGCTTATACTTTAGTTACCACCTGGTAAAGAATAACTTACAGTATTTTTTTTTTTCTTATGCATTAAATTGTTTTAATTTTTAGCTTTCATGAGTTTTATTTCTTATTCAAAATAAATGTTTGCAAAAACATACTTAAAACGATGAACAACTTTGTCCATAAACGATTAAGTCTACATCCCTGTGTTTGTTCTTGTCATGTTATCCTCCTTCTAGTCACATTTATGAAAACAAGAACAATGTTGAAATTGGTCCTTTAGTAAGGAAAAGAACAGTTAAAAAATGTGTTGAAAAGGGGGAGTTTACACAGAGGAATATGTCATGGAAATGTCTGTGGGTGAGACATAGCATGGGAAAAGTCTAGCAATAACTGTTTCAGACTCTATTGCCAGCAAAAGTGCTAACTTCACTGAACCAGCCATGCATTGTAATGAGAGGGGGTGAGAAAAGAAAGGATATGGTGCTGAGAAGACAGTGATGGCAAGAACCATTGACCAGAGACACACTGTGTGGAGGAGGGATAACTTAAAAAAACAAACAAACAAACAAAACAAAACAAAAAAACAATTCACCTGTTTGGGGAATGGAGTCAAAGAGAAAAACCAGGGAGGACAGCTAAGACAGGAGTAATAGCAAGAAGAAAGAAGACTCCATGTGAAAGAGTAAGGACTGGGAAGAAGGCAAAGAAGACCTCAGCAAACCAAAAAGGATAAGAAAAGGGATGGAAATGGAGGAACATAGCACTAGAAGTGCATACAGAGAGGTAATATAGTGGAAACAGATCAGCTTGGAAGAAATTAATCCTCTTCCAACCATAGGACAGTTTTTGTAGAGCAGCATTTTCAGGCAAGTGGTGTGGAAAACAATGGTTTCTTTAGGAAAATATATAGACTAACTGGAAGAAAGCTAGAAGGCTGAGTTGGGAGATGGAAAAAGATTTAACTAAGTACAGAAAACATTTTGCTGTGATGTAGAATACTGGATGGGAATAGATGAGGGGGAAAACCTGATATGAAATATAAAAGTAAGCTTTTTAACAAGACAGAGTAAGAGAAGAAAGAAATAAACTAATGAAAGTAAAGTGGCATTTTCAAGGAGGGACAAAAGTAAATGAAGATAGTTACGAAAAGCATTTAAAATAATGGAAAGAATCAGAAGGAAAAAGATAAAAATATAAAATGAGTAGGAAATAGAAAAGTAATCTAAAAGAAAGAAAAATGGAGAAAAATGAAAAAAATGTATGCTCACGTACATCTTCATATCACCTAATCTTTCAAGAATATGGTGAAAAAACAAACTTCTTTGTTGGGCTCAGAAATTGGCAACTTAAGCCTGTTGAAGGCTACCGAGGGTTAATACTCTTGTTCTGGCTATTCCCTGACTACAGAGATTAGCATGGCTAGGGAAGTTGTTCTGAATTAAACAATTCCCCTGTCCTCTGTAGTTTGTGCTGCAGCAGGGAGCTGAGAGTAAGTAGGTAATGTTGGCAACCAGTCTCTCTGGTGAGCAGTGGAAGGGAATTTTAGCTGGAAGCTGCTTTTTATGTTCAGTGCTCACATCCTGGGAGGTAATAGTCTGTTATGTTTCTTCTGAAGCACTTAGCACACTTCTAAGTGCTGTAAAACAATGAATAATTACATATTAAAAAGCTGTAACTGAATTCCATTTATGGATGTCTATAAGCTACCTATTAAAATCAATCCTTGAATATTTTTAAATCTATTTAGATTAGGTATCAATCAGATGCATCTCAGCTTTCCAAGTTGTCATTGTTTATGTTTATTGGACTAACTTCTAAAAATAAGGAAGTAGCTTTCAAAAATTGCATTCACTTCATCAAGCCATGAGAACATAATGAAAATACAGTAGATGATACAGTGGCAAGTTATTGATTCAGATCTTATAACTTAATTAATTCCAACCAGAAACAGGCAAATGCAGAAGTCTGACACAGACTTTTTTCTTTTCCTTTTCTTTCCCTCTAAGATTGGCTGTCACAGGAGCCTAATATAATTCATAGTTCGAAATAACATGAGATAATATGTTTGTAGATAGTTTACTAGTTAGCTCTTTCTTCACTAACCAGAATTTGTAATAGTCTCTGTATATTTCTAAGATTATGAAACAGTAGTTATGATTAGAAAGGCAGTGTTGCATGTCTTCTAGTTGAAAATTATTAATGTTTTTCTTCCAGGTTTCTTTTGTCAGGAATAAACCAAGGATCAAATGTTATAGACCACTTATACAGATGACACTTTTTTCTCTTTTAATTTAGCATTACTTTATTTTTAACAGCTCCCACAAATTATAGAGCATATTTTTCAGAAATTTTTAAGAGCCTTAAGAGTGAAACACATTGTATTGGGTCTGGCTGGGATGGAGTTTATTTTCTTCATAGCAGCTTGTATGGTGCTGTGTTTTAGATTTGTGACCAAAAGAATGTTGATAGTACACCAATGTTTAGCTATTGCTGAACAGTGTTTGCACAACATCAAGCCCTTCCCTGTTTCTCACTCTCAGTGAACAGATTGGGGGTGGGCAAGAGGAGGGGTTTTAGGAGGTAAGCCATCTTTTGCTTGGGAACTTGCTGGGCATTGGGCTACCTGTGGGAGGTGGTGTGTGGTTGCCATTGCATCATGTGCTTTGGTTTGTTTTCTTTTTCTGTTCTTCCACTTCTCCTTCCCTTATCCCAAGCTGCAATTTGAGTTCTGCTTGGTCAAATAGACTTCTTTCTCCTACGTTTTATCTAAAGCATTGGTTTACTGAGCTGCACTACTCTGCATCATCAAAATCTCTCCTTGTGCTTTAATAAGTCATTTAACTTTTTTCTGAAACCCTGAGCAAGCTGAGTTGTGCTGAGTATGCATAACTGGAGTAGATGATGTAGCCTCCTTGGAGAAGGAACAAGCCGTTTTTTCACAGCTGATTTGAATGAAGTCCTGTTCAAACTAGAATCTTAGTGGCTTCACTAAGGTTTCACTGATCCCTAGCTCATATACCCAGCCTCATTGCTATCTTTATTATTAGTGGAAGAGCACTGAATAATATACATTTAAAATCATAGAATCATAAAATAGTTTGTGTTGAAAGGGACCTTTAACGGTCATCTGGTCCAACCCCCCTGCAATGAGCCAGAACATCTTCAACTAGATCAGGTTGCTCAGAGCCCCAGCCAAACTGACCTTGAATGTTTCCAGGGAAGGGGCATCTACCACCTCTCTGGGCAACCTGTTCCAGTGTGCCATCACCCTCATTCTAAAAAATGTCTTCCTTATATCTAGTCTAAATCTACCCTCTTTTAGTTTAAAACCATTACCCCTTGTCCTATCGCAACAGGATGTCTTTCTTATAAGCCCCTTTTAAGTACTGAAAGGCTGCAATAAGGTCTCCAAAGAGCCTTCTTTTCTCCAGGCTGAATAATTCCAACTCTCTCAGCCTTTCTGCATAGGAGAGGTGTTCCAGCCCTCCTTTGGATTTGCTTTAACATGTTCATGTCTTTCATGTACTGGGAACCCCAGAGCTGGACACAGCACTCCAGGTAGAGTCTCATGAGAGCGGAGTAGAGGGGCAGAATCACCTCCCTCAACCTGCTGGCCACACTTTGTTTGGTGCAGCCCAGGATACGGTTGGCCTTCTGGGCTGTGAGCACACATTGCCGACTCATGTGCAGCTTTTCATCCACCAGTATTCCCACGTCCTTCTCAGCAGGGCTGCTCTCAATCCCTTCATCCCCCAGCCTGTATTGATACCAGGGGTTGCCCCAATTCAGGTGCAGGACCTTGCACTTGGCCTTGTTGAACCTCATGAGGTTCACACAGGCCCACTTCTCCAGCTTGTCCAGGTCCCTCTGGTGTGGCAGCCAGACCACTCAGCTTGGTGTCATCTGCAAACTTGCTGAGGGTGCACTTGATCTCACTGTCTATGTCACTGATGAAGACATTAAACAGTACTGGTCCCAGTATGGATCCCTGCAGGACACGACTTGTCACCGATCTCCATCTGGACATTGACCCATTGACCACTACTATCTGGATGCCACCATCCAACCGATTTCTCATCCACTGAACAGTCCACCCATCAAATCCATATCTCTCCAATTGAAAGAGAAAGATATTGTGGGGGACCATGTTAAAGGCCTTACAGAAGTCCAGATAGATGATATCTGTAGCATTTCCCTTGTCCACTGATGCAGTCACTCCAGCACAGAAGGCGGCTAGGTTGGTCAGGCAGGACTTGCCCTTGGTGAAGCCATGATGGCTGTCTTGAATTACCTCCTTGTCCTCCACGTGCCTTAACATAACTTCTAGAAGGATCTGTTCCATGATCTTCCCAGGCACAGAGGTGTGGCTGATAGGTTGGTTGTTCCCAGGGTCCTCCTTTCTAGCCTTTTTAAAAATGGCTGCAATATTTCCCTTTTTCCAGTCCCCAGGGACTTCATCTGACTGCCATGACTTTTCAAATACGATGGAGTGTGGCTTGGAAACTACATCAGGACTCTGAGATACATCTCATCAGGTCACATATACTTATGTATGTTCAGGTTCCTTAGGTGGTTGCACACCTGATCTTCTCTTACAGTGGGAGGGACTTTGCTCCCCCAGTCCCTGTCTTGAGGTCCATCCACTCGAGAGGTGTGGGAAGACTGATTGCCAGTGAAGACTGAGGCAAAGAAGTTGTTGAGTACCTCAGCCTTCTCTTCATCCATTGTTACCAGTTTGACAGTCATGTTCATCAGAGGGGTATACTGTCTTTGACCTTCCTTTTCTGGCTGACATGCTTGTAGAAGCCCTTCTTATTATTCTTTGCATCCCTTGCCAAGTTCAGCTCCATCTGCACCTTGGCCTTCCTGACCTCATCCCTCAACAACCGGGCAGCATCCCTATACTCTTCCCAGGATACCTGTCGCTGCTTCCACTGCCCGTGCATTTTCTTCTTGCCGTTTAGTTTGACCAACAAGTCTCAACTCAACCATGCCAGTCTCTTGCCTTCCTTTCCTGGTTTCTTACATCTGGGGATGAAGAGCTCTTGCACTCTATGGAAAGTGTCCTTAAAGATCTGCCAGCTCTGTTCTGCTCCCTTGTTCCTGAGGGCAGTTTCCCAGGGGTCCTATTGACTAACTCCTTGAAGAGCTGGAAGTTTGCTTTCCTAAAATTCAGAGTCCTCACTTTACTCTTTGCCTGACCCATATCTCTCAGGACTGTGAACTCCACCAGTGCATGATCATTGCAGCCCAGGCTGCCTCCACTCTTGACACCAATGATTAGCTCACTTGTGTTTGTGACCAACAGGTCCAGTATTGCATCCCCTCTGGTAGGGCTATCTATTACCTGGCATACCTTCTTGCATAGGTCTGATTTGCATGTGCCTTCTCCTTGAACACAGTGAGAGTAAAATCAATCTAACTGGAAAAAGAAAATACTGTGCAGAAGTACTCATAGCTGTCTGTCTGTGGAGATGTGTATTAGCTATACAGACCTTTTTATCTGCTGGAGAAAAAAATGAGGGAAAGGGAATTTTTAGACATGGTTTGGCTAACTAGGTATCACATGTGTGGTGGATTGACCCTGGCTGGACATCAAGGGGCCCACCAAAGCTGTTCTATCACTCCCCTCCTCAACTGGACAGGGGACAGAAAATATAACGGAAAGCTCATGGGTCAAGATAAGGACAGGGAGATCACTCACCACTTACCGTCACAGGCAAAACAGACTCGACTTGGGGAAATCAGTTTAATTTATTATCAATGTAATTGGAGGTAGGATAATGACAAATAAAACCAAATCTTAAAAACACCTTTCCCCCACCCCTCCCTTCTTCCCAGGCTTAACTTAACTCCTGATTTTCTCTACCTCCTCTCCCCGAGCAGCGCAGGGGGACAGGGAAATGGGGGCTGCGGTCAGTTCATCACAAGTTGTTTCTGTCGCTCCTTCCTCCTCAGGGGGAGGACTCCTCACACTCCTCCCCTGCTCCAGCGTGGGGTCCCTCCCAGTGGAACCAGTCCTCCATGAACTTCTCCAATGTGGGTCCTTCCCATGGGCTGTAGTTCTTCACAAACTGCTTCAGCGTGGGTCCTTTCCATGGGGTGCAGTCCTTCAGGAACAGATTGCTCCAGCATGGGTCCCCCACGGGATTACAAGTGCTGCCAGCAAACCTGCTCCAGCATGGGCTCTTCTCTCCAGAGGTCCTGCCAGGAACCTGCTCCAGAGCAGGCTTCCCATGGGGTCACAGCCTCCTTCAGGCAACCACCTGCTCCAACATGGGGTCCTCCATGGGCTGTGGGGTGGATATCTGCTCCACCATTAACCTCCATGGGCTGCAGGGGGACAGCCTGCCTCACCATGGTCTTCACCACGGGCTGCAGGGGAATCTCTGCTCTGTGACCTGGAGCACCTCTTCCCTCTCTTTTTCCAAATTTGGTGTCTTCAGGGCTGTTTCTCTTGCATATTCTCACTCCTGTCTTCGGCTGCAGTTGCACAGGTTTTTTCTCCCCCTTCTTAAATATGTTATCCCAGAGGCACTATCACCGTCATGATTGGCTTGGCCTTGGCCAGCGGTGGGTCTGTCTTGGAGCCGGCTGGCATTGGCTCTATCAGGCATCGGGGAAACTTCTAGCAGCTTCTCACAGAAACCACCTCTGTAGCCCCCCTGCTACCAAAACCTTGCCACGCAAACTCAATACAACATGGTACTTCTCTTTCTATGTCAACGAGACAAGAGTCATCCACTATTTTCTCCCTTTGTGATAAACTGTATTGCATTGTGGTGTGTTGTAGCTGTGGAGTGGTGCTTGCAGTCCAGACAGCTAAGCTATTATATTAGTGACTATTTGGAACAATACATTTTCTACATGTGGACACACACGGAGTTTCCATAATTTGTATTCAGTTCATATAGCCTCACTTTCCTGCATACTAAATAGATAACACATTTCTCATAACCAATATTTTTTGATGCAGTTACTATACAAATAGAAGGGTGGACTGTTTTCTAATAATTAAATCAGTTTCCCGTTGTATTTTGGTTTTTGTGTTTTGTTGGGTTTTTTTTTGTGTTTTGTTTATTTATTTCTTTGGTCTTACAATTACATTGTGTTCAGCATCTATTTTTTGAAAGTCTTATCATCATTTTGGAACTTAATATATTGTCTCAGCAGTGTGAGGTGAAACGCAAATCCAACAAGGCAGTGTCACTTCTGTTCAGTAGTTTACAGTACTGCTAAATGTACAAGCTATTGAATAAGAAGATAAGAAAGAAATGAGAATGGAATGAATTTAGAAACAAATTAACAAATTACATCATCTGGCATTATAATCTAGTTCCTAGACTCAGCCAGTCTCCTACGCCTATATTATTAAACATTATTAAAAAATGGAAGTGCGTTTTAAAAATTAAAAATCAAGATCCTTATCATATATAAACATTGTTTTCAAAAATCTATAAAACATACAGAAAAGTATACTGAAACATCGAAGTCTGGTGGTTACAGTAGCTGCAATGTTTGCATATCACTGGAGAAATACTATTAAGAAAATTCTTGCCTTTTGATGCAGCTGTATTGGTGTATTTTTCTATAGTGCAACCTGTTCTTAGAGATGAAAATAAAGTGCTCAATATCAGAGACTAGACAAAAATTGAATAATCCAGCTTATATATTAACATGTATTTATAATTTCTTCATTTTGAATTATTTCTTAATTTTTTTTTTGATCTCTAATTTAGCCATGATACCATAGCAAATTCTCTGAGTGTTCCACATGATGGTGAAAAAGTTCTCAGTGCCTTTATTCTATTCTTTCCCTCCCTTCCCTTTATTTTAAACAGAGCAGGAACTCATTGTTGAAAGAAAGATATGGTTGCTCTCCTTCAGTATATTTTGGGTGTTGAATCAGTCTTAGTTTTTTTTTTTCCCTTTGGGTCTTGTGTTCTTCCAATTCATCAGCCAGTAGCTTTATTTTCTCTACCAGTTTGTTGATTATCTGTCTGCGTTGATTCAGTTTTCAAGATAGTGATTTGTTCTTCCATATCTAAGATACCTCCTTGTACCTCTGCAGTTGTAACACTTATCTTCCTTAATTTATCGTCCATTTTCATTTCCAACATGATAAATTTTGAGTGCAGAATAGTGGTAGAATTAATGCTAACTTTTGTGACAATTTATTTGCCTGCCTAGCTGGGAGGGAACTTATCCTGAACATTTCCTCTTTCTTGTGAAAAGTGTGTGTGTGTGTGTATATATATGTGTATATATATACATTTTATACATATATATATGTATAAAATTATATCATTGATACTCAAAGCACATCCTGAAAGCACTAGTAGTCCAGCACCTTTACCTTCTCAACTCATCTAATGTTTTGTAGATTTTGTTCAATATGAGCACAAGGAATGCTGAAACTTTTCACAGGCTTTCAAAGAGTTTCATGGGGTTGCCAGAGAGAGTAAGGCAATCAGTATTGCAGCAGCTAGTAAAGTTGTATATTTCCTACATCTAATAAAGTATGTTTTGGGAGTTCCTTACAATAAACTGACATAAAACAGAATTTTCCATGTAAGTGATTAATGTGGGGATGATCATGGATGAATTACATAATTCTCTGTCAGTGTGAGCAGCAAACCTGAGGCTTTATATATATTTCAAGGTTGATGCATAATTGAATGTAAGTATTGGCTGATGTATAATTGACTACAAATTTATGATTTATAACTTCATTGTTTCTGGAAACAATTCACAATTTTTTTTGTGCATGCCAATCTCAGCTCAGTGTTTAAGCTCCAATAGCATGTCGCACCTAAAAGTAATAAGATTGCAAGAAGTGGACTCAATTCAAGGTTTTCTTATTCTTTTTTTTTTTTTTTTTTTACTGTTATAAAAACTGGATTTTAAATGAAGGGACTTAAGCACTGGCTGCTATCCCCATTATCATTCTTAACAATGAAAGCAGTGGTGGGATTTTAGAAAAATATTCTACAGGTGCATCACTGAAACATCTGAAAATTTTAATGGTAATACTGGAAGGAGCACTTTCCACAAAATGAGATTTTGATCCAGACACTCAGTTGGTATGAATCAGCACAGTTCATCGAAGAGGACAGCACAGCTCCAGTGTCTTTGAAGTTTTCCCTTTACCTGGTTAGAGTTATGGGTTAGACTGCCTCTCTGAATGGAAAGTCATGTGAGATGCTTATTGCAGGACTGAAATGCTTTTTAACAGTGAGTAGTACAGTTAGCAGACCTGTCTGTAGGAAATTAAAGGAAATGAAAGAAGAAGCAGTTACATGAAACTACTTGTGACCAACTCTCTTTTCTCCTAGTGAATCAGTTTACACATACTTATTCAGAAACTACCGTGCCCATAGCTCACACCTACTCCCGGTGCCAGGAATGCTTGAACCTGACTGTGATTTCTCCAGACAAATAATAGGGATATTAGGTACTTCTTGAAAGTTATTACGACTCTGTCTAGACAAGTACTTACCCATGAATTAATAAGCTGCCACTTTAAAGTCAGAGATTCCTTATCTGTTTAAGGGTAGAGCAGGTGGTGAGGTGCCTGTGACATCTAGAACGTTATGATTTCTTGTTCTGAGCACTTAAGCTGCCTTTTCAGATTGAGGCTGCTTTGCAGAATTTCCTTTGAACACACTCAAGTTAAGAATGTATTCCTGAAATCAAGACCTGATGATGTACATTTCTCCACTTCCAGAAATAAACCATTTTAAACAAACAGAAATAGCTTTTAAATTTTCCATTGGACTTCTACTTGGAGTTTAGTGCTACTACCTTATTAATGGACTACAGATAAAAAAGATCCAAGAAAAATGAGATGAAACAGTAGAGCCCATGGTAATTTTCTTGGTCTCTATCCCTTTAATTCAGAAACATATGGAAGTGTATGAGGTTATGCTTTGCTCAGAAAATTGTTCTGTTTTGAATTTGTTTTGTTATGAACATTAGAGTGACACCAGAAAAAGTAGATTTCAGCTGATTAGCTATTCATATCTGGATGTCTATATTTCCTGTCTAGTCAATGGGAAGACATAATGGATATTTTTCTCACTCATTCTAACACAGAGGTCTAAAATCAGGAGATTAACTATGATTTAAGACTAACCTCCTTTTCTCTCCATTAACTGTATAGCAGATATCTGAAGTAAGCTGAGAAAAATCCAGACCAAGATATCAATATTACAGTTTTAGGTCTTAATTTTTAATACAAAATAGAGTAAATATCATCTTCAAAAAAATCCAAATATTTAAATGAGTAGCCTTAAAGCTACATTGACTTCTTCCAAGCACATTTTATGCCAGAAAATGGACCACTGCCTAGGTTGCCTATTATGTTGGTGTGGGATTGGTTGCTCTGACACGATACACTGGCTTAGTTACTTGTATTTGTCTCTCATGCTTCTCCATGAACAAAACATTTAAACAAAGCTTAGGATTTTTGTACTGGAACTTTTATAAAATATATTTTATGTTTTACTTCCAGATTTGGGATTAATCTATTGGATCAAATTCACCTGTCAGCCAATGAATCCTGAATTACCATTTATAAGGCTTTGTAGAGTGGTCTGTGTATAATTATTTATGCTTTTTATAGAACAGCAAAAATGGTGCTCCTGTGGCCAGCTAAATATTTGCTGCATTTATGTTTGGTGTATCAGGAGTTTTGTGTTTTGCATTCGTAGTTAAATATTTATATATATAGTTCTTTATAATAACTGAACTTGAAGATTTTTTTGGTTTGGTTCAGATGATAAAAATAAATAAATATGATCAGAATTTGTTAATTAAACCTTGAAAAGATCAGCTTTTCTGTTTAAGTTACATGAGTTTAAAATTATACCATGTAAGATTTATTTTTTTTAACTTATCTTTCACTTAAAAATAACTGAATATGTTAATCATTAAATAGGAATAATTCAATCCCGAGCACAAATTTTATAGAGAAACCTGTGGCAATCATGTGGCTTAGTTAAAAACTTATGAATCACTATCTTAACGGAAATGCTCTTTCAGTCTAAACTGTAGAAAAAAATTGAAGTTGCTTCTGTAGCTATGTAAATCAAATAACTACTTAAGTTAAAAGAATAAAAAACATTCTGCTCTAAAACCTTTTCACAAACGAACAGTAAAGGTAGTGGCTGAAATACAATGTTACAGAAAGTCCCAGTAATGAATGTAAATCTCAGCTTTTCTCTCAGTCACACATACACACACGCTTACATACACAGTCCCCAGCATTAGTTACCACACTTATATTCTGAAGAACTGTAAACCTCTCTAAAGGTATTGATCTGCAGACTTTCTGAAATTAAACTGCTAGGTATCACTGTGTTCTTGATATGTTATTGATTTTCTTTGGAATGTTTTGGGGAAAAAACGTGACAGAGCTGTAGGACAAATGGAAGGTCTCAGTTTTATTTAGTAGACAACTTGATTATGCAGCAGCTGACCACAACTATTTTGCTTCTTTCCCCAGCTTTCCTTTGAGAATTGCTGCTAAAATGATGGTATTTTTAGGGGGTTAAAGCGTCCTCCTGAATCATCAAATCTTTATTGATTTGTTTCACAAAGGTTGTGAGCCCCTCAGGTAGCACAACGGTCACCTGCTGCTTTAAGGCAGTCCTGACTTTGCTTTACATTCTTCAGAGACTGTGGGGGAAAAAAAAAAAAAGAACATCCAACTCATCATAGATCTGCCTCTTGTTTATTGGCACTGTTCAATTCACAGCCCTGACACTGAATTAAGTCTCACTTATCTGTAGTTCTCAGGGTCACATTTATAAAAAGATATTTTTTTTTTTTCGCAACCAGTTTACTGATGCAGTATCGCTGATTCAAAATGGATTGCATATTTTTGTTAGAGCAGCAGAATCATTCTTTCAGAAATCTTACCTGTTTCAGCCAAGGAACTTGTAGTTTTACAGTTTTTACTCCATCAAATCTCTTTTTGAAGTCTCCAATTTCTGGCAACACTTCATCTTCATTACTGGGAATGAAAAGAGTTTGGCTAGACATTTACTCCCGTGTTCTCTGGTGAAGAGTGCCATGTGAGTATGAACAGTTTGGTATTTGCTAGTGTCTAAAGGCTTCACTTAGCTTGAAGTGTAGGCATCCTGCTATGACCTGCTTATAGAGTAAAGCAAGATCTATTTTCTATGCATTTAGGATTTAATTAGGAAAAAAACACAGAAATTGAAATTAATAATAATATGGAACGGGGAGAGAGAACGGGACGTTCTTACAGTTGCATAGATTAAACATTTTTTTGCAGTTACTCCAAATAATTTACTTTTTGCCTTCTTGTCAATAATTCTTAACCAAACAGTTATTTGCTGCTTTCAATTTTCACAGCATTAGCTTGTGTACAATTGTGTTCACCATCACAGTGACATCTAGGCTTCTGTACTGGTTCTGGCTGGGACAAGCTGTGCCAGCTGTTCTGGCTACTATTTTCTTCATAGTAGCTTGTATGGGACAACGTCCTGGTTTTGTGATGAAAACAGTGTTGATAATACACTGATGTTTTAGCTATTGCCAAGCAGTGCTTGCACAGTGGCAAGGTCTTTTCTGCTTCTCACACTGCCCTGCCAGCGAGTACGCTGGGGGGTGCACAAGAACTTGGGAGGGGACACAGGCAGGACAGCTGACCCCAGCTGACCAAAGGGATATCCCATACCATAAGACATCGTGCCCAGCAATAAAAGCTATGGGGAAGAGGAGGAAGGAGGGGATGTTTGGAGTCATGATGTCCGTCTTCCCAAGTAAAGCAACGATTATGAGTGATGGAGCCCTGCTTTCCTGGAGATGGCTGAAAGAACACCTGCCTGCTGAAGGGAAGCAGTGAATGAATTCCTTATTTTGCTTTGCTTGTGCAAGCAGCTTTTACTTTACCTATTAAACTGTCTTTATCTCAACCCATGGATTTTCGCACTTTTCCGTACTCTTCCCATCTCACTGCAGGGGAGGGAGTGAATGGCTCTGTGAGGCTGAGCTACCTGATGGGGTTAAAGCACCACAGCTTGTTAAACTATCCATAAATCACTTCTGTTGACTTGCTTGCTGCTGTTAGTATAGTTAAAGTTTTTGCTGCTTTTTCTTTTTTTTCTGTTTGTTTATAATTTTATATCTTTTATTATTTGCTCTGTGAATTTCTTTCTTCCAGGTTAAGTTTTAGCAGCCATAGCTATTTTGCCTGCTGAAAGTATGTCTTTCTTCTTGACTTGTTATCCTGCTTAGAGTTATCTAAGACAGCATTCATCCTGTTTATCTTTATCCTTTTAAAACTTCGGTGTCAACAAGGAGAAAGATTCCACTAAGGAGTAATAAACCTTATGCCATGGTAGGTTCTATATCACAGGGGTAAATCACCTTCTGGAAATGCCTTTCTTTCCATCGGTTACCAGGAGAGCTCAGAATGATTAACTGCTTAACTTTACATAGATGAAATATCCAGCTATCCAATATCTGTGGCAAGGTAAGACAGGTATGATGGTGGCTACTGACAGTATCTAAAGGACACTGGTTTTATCTCCTTCTAAACAACCTCTTTTTATTTTTTTCAAAGTTCCTCTCTCAAGTTGTCTTTTTGGTTTTGTTTGCAGTTTGTCACAGAAGAATAGTGAGTGTTATTATACTGCAAATATTGTCTTAATTACTAGGTTTTGTTGAATGTAGTACAATTTATCTCACCTAATTGTTGCCATCTGAAGATTAAGAATTGGGAATGAAAGCAAGTCTCTTCAAACCTGTTCCAGCTCTCTGCAGCCCTCTGTACCATAAATCACTTATGGCTCTCACCTTACTATATAGAAAATACAGGTTGAAATTAGATGGTCAAGGCAACCATGATATATTACATCTGTGTTTTATACATAGTAGAGGTAAACATCACCTATTTCTTTCCTTGAAGAGCAGCTGGCTGAGCTTGGATCCAGTCAAAGACATGGCATACCATTTAATAATACCTCCATCTACTCTTTTCCTTGAGTAAAAAATTGCTTAGCAGCCTCAGAGTCTTTGGATGGTGTTGCAGTGCACAGCATACTAAAACATATATCAGTAGGAAAAGACTATTTCAACTCCTTTGTGAGTACTATAAAAATCCTAGGCTCATACCACATAAACTCAATGTACCTAGAACATGGAGACTGAATGAGTTTGTAAGAGTTCTCTGTCAACGTCACCATCGTTCACCTGTGCTATGTATGCATTTTATTTCAAAATCTGTTCTATAAAAATTCTGGCCCAAAATAATATGATTCTTTCTTGGGTAAGAAAACATAAAAAATAATTACGATTCCATATTGAGTAAGTGTCCAGAAGAACTCTGTCCTAAGAAATCACTTATGTTGCCATTGTGATTATGCAGAAACTGCCACCAACTGTAGTTATTTGGTGAAGGTGTAAGAAAACATACACTTAATTTACTAAAAATTAGTCAAAAGGAAAGGATAAAATTAAATACAAACTTTTACTACAACTTAAAAGTTCTAGTAGGTATATGGATAGTAATAGATTTTGAAAGATGATGTAACTTTTTAGTTTACTTTCTGCAAGCATCTCTCTTTTATGGCACTTTATTGTCATAACTAATGGTTAGTGCTTCAAAGTTTTTCCTTGAATTATCACCATGTAAAAAATTTTGTCACAATTTGGAAGGTTCTGTGCCTATTCTTTGGTTTAAAAAATTCTGACATAGTTGAATAAATTGCTTCACTTTGATGGGAAAAAAATGAAATCCACATGGTTAATACTTAAAATTCTTTCTTCAAAAGGCTGCATTATTTTGAGAATAAATAACAGCTGTATCTGTTTTATAAGCATTCTTTTGGCATCACTGCCCACAGAAGTGCTTTTACTTTCCAGACCAATTTTGAGCTTTGTCAAAAGTGCAATTTCTTTTTGGTTGTTAGATAAGTCATTGTTTGTTGATACAACCATGGAGTACTGTACTTCCAAATGGAAAGATGCTATGCAACAGCGGAATGCAGCAGAATCCTCAGATTCAGGCATCAGAGGCAGTGATGGGTCTACACCTATAGTAAAATCTTAGTTATTTTAGTTTCCGGCAGTGGTGAAAATTATATTGTTTTCAGTATTTGCTGTCTGTTGGTATGTGACAGAGGTTCACACTTTCTGAGGGTGTACAGTGACAGACATAGCTAATGGAAAGTTTTCTATATGGGAAGGAATTGCCTTAAGTCTGTCTAAACTAGTCTCACATTTTCCACAGGAACAAAAAAGCATTACGTCTTGAACTTATTCACCCACAGATCCCCACACAAAGACCTGGGAAATCTTAAAGTGATAGAAAAGTTATGGTCAAGGAGAGGTTTTAAGCTCCCTGAAGCAAAGCTTAACCTTTGCCTTGGTAACTACCACAGCACACATCTGAATACATACGAAAATCATAGTAGACAAGAAGCATGGAAAAAATTTGAATAAGTATAGTACGATTCTGGAAAAGAACTTGAAGTAGTACATGTGGTTGTAATCTCTTCTTTTTTTTCTTGAATGCTGAAACACTTTGTTTTGAATATCTGTGCTTCTGTAAAGAGAGGTAATTTTTTTTGTTATTTGGCTTTGTCTCTTACTCTCATGGTAGGGACTTACACATTGTGCTGTCTCCTGGATCCTTTCTATTTTATTTTTTAATTTTAATTATTTTAAAGTGACTGATCAATCTGTCTTACTAGCATAACATTTTTCTCATTGCAAACAGTGATTTCTGAAGACAAATCAAGAATACTAAGTAGCTATCTAGTGAAATCACCTAGCAAATCAGACTTAGAAACAGCTTAGTCAAAATGTTATCTCTGAATGTGAGAGAGATTGAGAATGTGGGTATGTGAAGTTTCTGAATATATTTACAAATTTGAATTCTGATCTGGATTTGTTTGGATTTAAAGAGCTATTTGTTCACATACATCTATGCTCTGTATATAGAGGTAACGCCTTTCTGCCATTCTTACAAACTAAACATGTAATAGATTGTTTATCTTGGGCTACTTTCTCTCTTGCTTCCCACTCTACACAATACAGTTTTATGAACTAATGTCAGATAAACTGTTTTCACACATAGATTTAGATGTGTCTAAGCACCTTGTAGAACCAGAACGAGTTTTAGAATTTTAGAGGTCATTAAAATTATTTCATCATAGAAATCCATTTAAATCGATTAGTCTTTGTCTATTTTAATTCCTTTTGGTGATGGATGTCACTGATAATGTTTTTATAATATTAGAAACGTGGACCATATTAAGAGTACACAATGTCACTTTTGAAGCTATGGTTAATTCTTTAAATAGCTGTCCTACATCAAGACTACAGTTATTTATGTAATAAAAAGATGTCTCATGATCCAGATGAGTTAATGTTGAAATTGGTTAAGTACAAGTGTCACTCAACTGTGTTACGCTTAGCTTTGGTATGTACAGTTAATTTGCAACACCTGAAACACATGCTCTTCCAATCCCTTCAATTGCTGTGCATGCTATACAAGATATCAGCCATTCAGGCTCTCTCCCAAACTCCTATGCTCTTGCTACAGGATAATTAATCCTTATCACACATTTTTAAAAGGTCAGTTTTTGAAGTCAGGTAAAGAAAAAAAAATCAGTGAAGTGTGGGGTTTTTTTTTCCTTTCTTTTAGCATTAGCGAAAAGAACATTTACTGTTTTAGAACTGCAGATACATTTAACTAATTTCTACATGATTGTATCAAAGACATTACATTCTCTGATTGCTCAAGTCTTCAAAGAAAAATATTGTAGAGGAAAAATGCTGGTTTTCAACCATCACTGAGCTGCTCACGCTAGCAGAAGTTGGAAGTATAATGTGAGGGCAAAACCTACAAGTTCAAACATTGAAACACAGAAGTAATATATGATTCCTTTGCCCTTTAGTATTTGGATGATAAAAATCTAAAACATCACTCAATATCCTGATATCCCACCTTTTCTTTTTATTCTTGTTCTTTCTGATGCTTGAACTATTTCTAAAAGAGCAGAATAATTTCTTCTGACACATGGTGCTTGGTATGCAACAAAGAGAGATGGGCCATGAGAGGAGATTACACCAACTTTTATTTTCACGGCCAAGTTGTTAATAAAGTCAACATTGTGAAGAATGTTGAATTTAAAATGTAAGCAGTGAAGGTACATTCTACCTAGAAAAAGGAATGTAGCTACTGTTTGAGTATTACAAGAGGCCATATAAAAAAAAAAAAAAAAACAAAACTAATATTTAAACTGAAGTCTGAAATTTGCCTTGTAAATAGTCTCCCTCCCCTCTAATAATCACACTCTACCAGTAAATAAAACAAAACAGAAAACCATAAGGGAGCACTGGTTTGCAAGTAAAGAATAACTTGACATTTTGGAGGTCTTGTAATCAGCAGAACTGCATTTACTGTAGGGGAACTATAACCATATGTCAAATAAAAAATGGATGAGTGCAGTGTTTCTGATATAAAAGAGGATAGTGACAAGGTTTCTATAATTACAAGACAAAGCAGTTTATAAAACAATCTTATTGACACTGAGGATATATTTAAAGAGATATTTATACAGAGATAGGAAAGGTTAGATGGAAAACATGCTCTCATATGTAAAAGTGCACAAGATTTTATGTAATGACACTCTGCCTCTAAAATAGTATTCAAGTGAATTTAGCTCAATACTCAGATTTACTGAATTGATATAACAGGTCAATAGTGACCACAGATAATGTGAACTGGATAATACAGGGATTGTGTTAGTTGTTTTATACATGTGTGGTTTCAATATTTTTGCTTTTGTAAATATTTGGTAGGAATGTCAGGAAGGTTTCTTGATACACAACACAAAATATAATATTTCCCACTGCTGTAGTGGAAAAATGGCCTTCTCACCTCCATCCCCAAAAAACCCCAGCTCTCCCCCCAATAATTTGTTTCTTTGATATATGAGAAGTGATCAAACTCTCCTTAATTACAAGAATGAAAACTCCCTTTACCTGCATTTACACTCAATGGACTCTGCCATGTATAATATAATTGGAAAAAATAGTGTTATAGAAATGCATAATCTTCTTTAGAAACAGTAGTAAAAATTTTGTTTTAATTAGTTGCAGATGTATTCCCTTCTATATCCACTTGAAACAGAAAATAATGCTTTCTGTTGTGGAAGGTTAGCGCAAGTGTAGCTGACCTAAATATAATTAATGAGCACCGAAGTGAAGAAGGCATTAAATATGAAGCTTGTTGATGACAGAAAACATTTGTTGCAGGTTAATAATCTTCCATTGATTGGGTCATTGATGTTATTCCCAAGAAGTGAGCATGGCAATTTACAGGAAAATTAATACTTCTTCATTTCCACTCTTAAATATACGTCATGACATAACAAAAGAAGAGGTTGATACGCCACCTAGGTAATTCAGTTGCAGCTCCATTCTTATAAATCACAGCCAAGTAATTAATCTTTTACCTAGGAGACAGTACTAGTGATATCAATAAAACATGGGAACAATAATAATTTTTATATAAGGAAAAGAAAGTTTTAGGGGGGTTTAATACTTTGGCAGAAATATGGAGAAATGGAATTTTGCTATCAGTGTATCAAATGTCTCATTAATGGGTTTTGCTACCGTACAACAGATGCACAGATGCAGGAACTGAACCTGGATGAACATATACTAAATTTATAAGTGTTGCAACAATGAGATTTGTAGAAAGTTTGCTACTTTGCATGTGCCATGTAGTGCATTCACTCTAATTGGTTTTTCATGGATTTGGAGACACATTCTACAGATAGGAGTGCATCTGTTTTCCCCAAGACACACATTATTCTGATTAAATATTCGAAATTAAGATGGAGTGATTTCATGTGTTAGTTTTGATTATGCTGGTTGGTTCAATGAAAAAAAAAAATTGGCAATCTCTTATAAGTGTTTCAAAAATCTGAAGTGGCATGACTTTGTGATTAAAATTGTTTAATTAGCATTTCCTGAAATACTAGGAATTAACCAAAGACCAGAATTACTCTAAGAATTATCTGAAAGTTTTACACTAAAAAACCTGGTTTTCTACATTTGTGGTTTTTTTTTTTCCTTTTTTTTTTTTTTTTTGCATACCTGTTCAGTGGGAAACCAAAGTAGTTAAGTCTGTCTCTGTAAGTGACGTAAATTTTCTTGTTAATTTGCAATGTATGCTGATTCCTAAAATGCGGCATTGTATTCTTTACAACCACTCTTACTGAGAGTTTTTGTTTAAACAATATTTGCTAAATGTCTACTACAGGATCTATTAAAAAAGCCAAAGCAGAACAAATT
The DNA here is from genome assembly GCF_965183815.1 of Platalea leucorodia. NCBI lineage: Eukaryota > Metazoa > Chordata > Aves > Pelecaniformes > Threskiornithidae > Platalea > Platalea leucorodia. The sequence goes on from NC_138824.1 coordinate 61,258,704, forward strand.
CAAATTCTTCTACTTTCAGAAATAGAACCATAGAATCATAGAATCATAAAGTAGTTTGGGTTGGAAGGAACCTTTAACGGTCATCTGGTCCAACCCCCCTGCAATGAGCAGGGACATCTTCAAATAGATCAGGTTGCTCAGAGCCCCAGCCAAACTGACCTTGAACGTTTCCAGGGACGGGGCATCTACCACCTCTCTGGGCAACCTGTTCCCATGTTTCACCAACCTCATTGTAAAAAATGTCTTCCTTATATCTAGTCTAAATCTACCTTCTTTTAGTTTAAAACCATTACCCCTTGTCCTATCACAACAGGCCCTACTAAAATGTCTGTCCCCATCTTTCTTAGAAGCCCTCTTTAAGTATTGAAAGGCCGCAACAAGGTCTCCCCAAAGCCTTCTTTTCTCCAGGCTGAATAACCCCAACTCTCTCAGCCTTTCTGCATAGCAGAGGTGTTCCAGCTCTCTGATCATTTTTGTGGCCATTCTCTGGACCCACTCCAACAGGTCCATGTCTTTCCTGTGCTGAGGACGCCAGAACTGGACATAGTACTCCAGGTAGGGTCTCAGCAGAGTGGAGTAGAGGGCAGAATCACCTCCCTTGACCTGCTGGCCCCATAGGGTTAGAAAAAAAAAATATTATTATGTCTATTAGAAAAATCAAAACCAAAAAGAGGTTATTGACCTTTCCATTGAGCAGTTCTAAAACCCCCATACTTGACAGTAGGAATTTGACATTTTCCAAGTATTATTCTTACATTGGGAACACGTTTTACTGTCCTTATCAAAATCCACAAAATATTGGCCAAATTAGAAGGTGCTGAAAAATTAGTTTGCTGGTATTTGCTGGAGCCTTCTTAGACTTTCACATCAAAAATCTCTGAAGACTGCAATAAGTGAGCTGGATTTTCTCTCACTATTCCCAGATGCTTCAAGATGCATAGCATACAAACATCAAAAACAAGAGAAAGAAATTGTATTACTTGCACCCTCTGTTATCTGCAGAGTCCAAGAAATATAAGCTGGTTTGAATACAAAGAGAGGAACCAGAGTTGGAATAAGATATATAGTACAAAGCCTGAGTGAGGATCTGGCATGGGAGATCAAGTATACGAAGATGGAGGAGAACGCTTGGAGAATTAAGTTAAGAAGTAAAAAGAAATATTGATTAAGGAAACAACAACTGAAAAATGGATGTTCAAAGAAGGAAATATACGGCACTGGGCACCAGATTGGTGGTAAGAATGCAGGCAGATTTATGAGAAGCCAAATATCAGTCCTTTCCCACCATGCCCTTCAGACAGTCCAGCCACATTAAGCAAAGATCATATTAGGTGAAGACCTCTGTTTCTGTGTTCTGGCAGGTGCTTTCTAAATTTTTATCAGGTAATATGGTCTACTGCTCTGTTGGCAGGTAATGGCAGTTAAAAGCAGTTCCTTCTTCTTCTCATCAGTGAAAATTCCTACATGTTATTTTGAATCATTTTCTCATTAAATACTTGGGTGTTTTTAACGCAGATTTGCACTACTGCCTCAGATCTGAAAATAAAAATAGTGTAGTGAAATGTTTCAGAAAGAGCCGATGAGTTTTGAAACTTCGAACACTGTTGAATTTCAGAAGCATTTTCTCCTTGCTTTCTATATCTATGATACTCTCCATGTTTTGGGTAAGGAGATCTGAAAAAGAAAAAAAAAAAAAAAACAAACCCAACCTACTGACCTGTTAGATTACTTGTTTAGTATTTCAACTTGCATCAGAAGTAGACTCCTGTTGAGATTCCATAGTATTTTCTGACTGGTTTAGATGGCTGGCTAGTACTGAACTTTACTAAATTATGAGCTTTTATGAGACAGGAAACCTGGAGGAAACTACTAATATAAGGGCAAGATATATCTCACCTAACTTTAGCCTCTTAAAAATTAAGAATCTTGTCTGCTCTTCTTTAGTTAATAGAAAGAAATAAGCATATTCCCAGAGCAAATTATTCCATACAAAGACCATCATTCACTCTATTTTAAAATTGCATGAATCATTGGTTGGATGTGATTCGAACATTTCCCTCTCCCTTGCCATGAGAATCAACATAAAGTATATTAGCATAAGGTAAAATATTAGTTAGGAAAAATACATCTAACGCTAGCTGTGCTAACTGCTTCTGGAGGAATTTACATTTTGAAAGAAGCTATTTTGCTGTTTAGAATACAAGATATCTGTAACTAGCAATGTTTTTACAGAAATAATTATGTTTACATGTTGCATCTGGTTAACATTATGACTGGGGTCTGGAGATGAAGACAAACCTTCAGTAATCTCAGGAGGCAAAGTCTGTTGGTTTAACAGAAGGCTAGTCACATAGCTGGACCATTTTATATCTTGTCAGAAGACACATTTTAAATGAGAAGTTTATCTACCTATATATAATGGGTAAAAAGAATATTATTTAGCATATTTTTAGTAGATGTTTAATTGAACAATTTCTAAATTTAGATACAATATTCTCCAAAGAGGAAGTAATCTTTGTATTTTTTGTGCTTACAATAAACAGTTGCCATAGACAATAATGCTATTCAGTTATCTCTTTTGATTTATTTTGATTGTGCCTATTTGTCATGGATGAGTGCAATGCACCTCACTCAAAAGAGAGAAGCGACAATATGTTTTACTGAGGTTAAATAATAATTTGACAGAGTTCAATAAATTCAATGGAATTCAACAAAGTTTGACACTGGTTTACTAAGGTTCAATAAGTTTGATGGCAAGGTTCACTTTTTTAATTACTGAATGGAAGAAACACAGAAAGGAAAATCGAGTTAGCGAACTTACAAAGTTTAACAAGCTATTAGTCACTTACCAAGGATATGTTGCGGCAAGGAATCTCTCAGTGTCGAGGAATAAGGGATGTCTCAACACTGAGGAGCAAGGGATCTCTCTCCCTTGGGCAAGCAAGAATCTCTGAGTCTCACGTGAGGAATCTCAAACCTTGAGAAGTGTCCCTGCTCAAGGGGAGAGTCACCTGGTGGCAGTCTAACTGTAATTCAGGGGGAGCTCAATTTGGGCTTATCCAATGATCTTCCATTGGTAAAAGGTCTCTCTGCCTTGAGGAGCAACCTTGAGAGGTGTCCCAGCTCAAGGGGAGATCACCGCCATGCAGCCACACTGCCTAATATGGAGAGATCAAAGAAGGCTCGTTTAGTCTGTCATATTTATGGGATAAAGTGGTTAGCTCATAGTCAAATCACATGCGATGGAAAGGTAGGCTTGAGATGCCTTGTACCCACAATTTTCTTTGTTTTTTGATAAATGAGTTTTGGAAAAGCCACCTGTTATGCGTTAATCGCATGACTGTTGTTCCAAACTCATATGTATTGATGTTTACTGTGTCACTCTGTTCCTTTCAGAGAACAGGTTGAAACTAGAGGAGTTCTTGGCCCAGCTACAGCTCAGGCCTTTACCTCATTTGGAGCCTGTACCAAACTACCACTAGTTTGGTTAAGGGGTCGAGCGCATCCATCACACTATTGTCTTGTCATCCATGAATTTTTTTTAGGAAACATTAATACTCACTGCTGCTTGCTACTGGTAGCACAGAGACTACTACTAATGTTGAAAATGGCAATTAACAGATCAACGTATCATCAAATTGTCAGTGATGAAACAGTAACAAAATTCAGGTCAATATTTTTGCTGTAAACTAATTTTCTCTGAAAGTTACCAGGTTCTGAACTAAGAGGGATGTTCAAGTGAATGGAAGATACAAATCTGGGGTTCTCCCTGCTTTGAGAGCTATTTCACCCATCTTTCACGTCTCTGAAATTAGCATTAGAAGCTAGAAGAATGTACCAATCAGGAATAACTGATGCACTACTGAAGCATGTCTTTTCATATATTTAAATGAGTCTTTTTTTTTTTTTTTTCTAGTTTTTCCCTGACTTCTTTCCCTGGTATCCAAGTACTGAGATTATTCTTTGTGAATTACAGATATAAGTATATTGCTAGGCTGTAAGAAGGATACAAATTCAAATGTCTTACAGTAGTAGCAAAAGTACTAATGTCAATTACATTGTACACACTACAAAGAAAACTCTTGGAATGTGTTAATGAGAAAGAGACAGAGGTCACGGCTCTAAATGGTAATTTAAGATGCATTTTGGCAAAAACTGGATGACATAATTAAACAGATGCTTCAAACACTACATTAGGTACGGCTAGGTGCTTCTGCTATAGAAAATGTTTTATAGTTGTAATATCTTTTCCAGAGGGAGACAGAGTCAAGTCACATTCCTTTAATCTTAACTATGGTTACATGAAAAAGAAAATCGCTGCAGATATAGTTTATTTGGTTTGGTGGTTTTTTTTTTCATTTTTGATCATTGTAAAAAATATTACCAATGCAGTGGGTCAAGCCATTCCATTCATAACATATTTGAGTTTTCTTGTTGAGAGAGATAAAGGAAGTTGAACTACATTTAGAACTGCTCTTTTTTCATTATACACATTAATTTTAAAATTAGGTGATTATTAAGTTCCTTTTGCAAGTAAAGGGATAACGGCCGCTTACAAGTTCCTAGTTGATCAGCTGTCATAATTAAAACCTTGTAATTTCGCAGGGGTGATGGGGAGGATTGAGAATTTAAATATTCGCCTACCTAGAGCTTTGACAGTAATAAAAAAATAAAAATTAATAAAAGTCCTGATAATTTTATTGTTTATATCTGATGATAATGTCATGCTATTTGTACCATAAATAGAAAAATCCCATTCTGAAAATATTCACAGTATAAAAATTCCAACTTCACATTTTATGAAGGCATTCTGTAAAAAGCGTCTTATTGTCTGCTTCCTATCTAATTCCTATCTTATCTGATTTTGAGTAAGTAATTAACTGGAAGTCAATGTATGTGATGTTAAGTAGATGAGACATGTGTCAGTGTATGGGTAGGAGGGGAAGGAAGGACAAGAGGTCGGAATATGTAAAGCACTCTGAACATCCAGGCACTGACAGCTAGCAGAATTTTCTGAATTTTTAGAAAAAAGAAAAAAAAAAAAACAAGTTAAAAAGGTGTGAGCTTGGCAGTACAATTGTTAAATGTGTATTTTAATTAAGCTTATTATATTTCTTTAAAAAAAAACCCCACAAATTATATTCTTATCTTCTTTGCTATCTATGATTTTATTACAGACAGCCCTATGATGAGGACTGCTGTAGAGACATATCAGCTGATAGTTCAGCAGCAGGGAACCCACATATGCTGGGAGTCCTGCTAAAAATGAGCTGTGAAGGTGTTCGGGGATCTGACTTCACAGTCTGATGGTGCAATAGCCTGTTGACAACACCTGGGTTGAATTGAGCATCCAGGTAGACTACAGACAGCTGGTGATAAGAAAGTCTGGGTCTCAGACATATCTATCAAAGGGAAATCTCAAGTCTAAGGAACCACAGATTTTAGGTTTTCATTATATTTTACTGGATATTTGGGCGAACCAGCTTGGGCTTATGTTTCAGCACTTCTCCCCCTTGGTCCTCAGTGACACAATTGCATCTTCCATCTGTCTTGTCAAACTATAGAATTTTTTTTCTCTTGGTTTGTTTTTTCTACTCAGGATCAAGTGGGATGGGCTCAGTTGGGAACAAGTAGGATGGGCTTATTTATAGTTATTTGTGGTAACTACTTAGTCAAACATAAAAATATCCTCTTCATTTACATTTTATAGAACAATATGTACAAAAAGAGAATTAATCTATACTGGACTTCCCTGTCTTCCTAGCCGTTCCCCCTTTCTTGTCCCTGAAAATAAGACCAAGGAACTAAAATCTTGGCTTTATCCAAGTTACAGAGAATGCAGTCATAGCAATTTTAATGTAAATGGTTTTAAAGTATGTCTTTGCACATTCCTGTTCATAGCTATCCCACTGGAACACATGGAGGTCAGTTCTAATTTATGTCAAGCTGCTGTAGTCACAGAGAGCTGAAAATAAAACCCAGCACTTATTGCTAACAGAAAAGGCTTTTCTTTACTTCTATGGAAAAAAAGAAAAAAAAAAAAAAAAAAAAAAAGAGTGATGTGAGAGTCTTTGTGGGAGGTCTACGCACTGGGTATTTATCCTTGGATATTTATCTAGGATGATCTTCCTTAGCTACCCAATGTCCATCTAAATATAAAAATGTGTTTGTAGGTCTTCAACATATGTTTCTACCAAAACTGGCTACTGAAGCTCTCTCTCAAACTGAGCAGATAATATAATTCTTTGAAAATTTCTTTCTGTAATGCTAGACACAGAAGACATAATAACCTGTCCCCTACATATGAAATTGGACTCTTAATTGCGTCAGGACAGAGAAAACATGATACCAGTAACTCACAGAGAGACTAGCTGATATAAAACTTTGTGTAAGGTAAGGGATTTTTTTTTTAAAGATTAAATTTGCTTTTACAGAATTTGACAGCGGTTCAAATTACTTGAGCATCAGTGGACAAGTGGGTGTATTAGTCATGTAGAGGGGATAATACCTACCCTGCCTTTAGCATGTAGGTTGTCTGCATTCTGCATTAGATTTAATATTCAAAATGACCTTATACTCATCTTTGTTACCAGCCTGTGTTACGTAGTTGTACAACTGTTTGTCATTGTTCAGTATAATTCTTCATTGATTAAAATCATCTTGGAAAATTAATGTCTTTCCTCAATCCTGGATAAAAATATCTTCAGTTCCTGAAAAGTCCTTTCACTATGGCAGGAGGTTTTAAAAAAATAATTCATATTTATGTTCCTTTCAGACAAAATTTCTTGAGAAATGACATGTACTATGGAACTGGAAATCTCATCTTCCTGTCAGAGCTGATGCGGTAAAGTCAACTGAACAAGATAATAACATATCTCTTGTAAAGGTGGAAGGTGAGTCAGCGCACAGGGGAAGAAAGATGAAAGCTTTCACTCTCAAATCATTTTGGAACAAGCAATGACGTATTAGCCAGTCTTAGCTGGCTAACGTGATGAATGCCAGGTCTAAGAATATTGGATATGTAGGTAAAGTTAAATAAGTTGGAACTGAAACACAGAAAAATCCTCCCAAAGACATTAAAACTATGCCTCTTTGATACTATAAGGAATATTTTCATTTTGAGAATGGCGCTTGATTATTATTAAAATATATTATCCATGGGATACACTTGAAAATAATTTAAAAAAAAATAAGTAAGTGTGATTTTTTTTTTTTTTTTTTTTTTAAATAGTAAATGGGAAAAATCATTAAATACATTGGGGAGAGATTTAAAAATATCTTAAATAATTAAAACTCTCACTATAGGCATAGTAAATGTTGTATATTTTTGGAAGTAAAGGTTTGGCTTGGAAAGCTAATATGTAAGTTTCGTAAGCTTTCTGAACAAGTGATTTCCTTAATATTTCCTGACTATTGTGTATAAAATGTAGGAAAAATTGCTGTGGTTAAAGTGGAACAGTATAGGAAATTGTATGATCTTGTTGCACTCTCCCGTGAATTTTCTTAAGCAAGAATATACTTACTCATTTTCTCCAGTGACCTCATTACTCAAGGCTGTGAGTAGGCTGGTGTCTGAGAATTTACCCTAGAAGTCCAGAGTTGATCGTTAATTTCTTCTTCCTGTCTGTTAATCTCCACTAAACAAAATTTTCTGCAGCAGTTGAGGATCTACTCTAATCTTCCAGATAAACCCTTGAACATACTCTCTAGAGTTCAGTAGCCTGCTTTTAATTTTCCCTAATGTGACCTTGAATTTATTCAAGGGAACCATTCATTCAGAATGACACCTTCAAGTTTTAAATCATCCAAAGATACCCCAGCCCCATATAAATTCATATAACCTATACGGATAATAAAAAGCTCTGTCTTTCAGTCAATGGGACAAGTTTACCTTTGTAAAAACTACATGAGCAAAATGAAAAATCAACTGGCTAACATTAGATGTCTATAAAATGCATTTGTTGTGGTTAAAGAAAAAGGCTGTATGGTATTAATACACTTAGGAAGTACATAACAAATGGTGCCATGATTAATTCCTTCTTCCACTGTCATTGGAAAGCCAGAATTTCATATGTGTATGATTATTTTCTCTCTCCTCAGCAATTATGTCTTTTGCTGTGATGGTAGTATCTAAGCCAATCAGTGATGTTTTTATGTTTCTAAGTGCTGGGAGTTTTTGGTGGTAGTCCCCCACCCCACCCCCCGCCCCATTTCTCTCCTAATCTGTGGTATAGGAGAAATCATTAGGGTTTTGTTATTTTTTTTTCCTTCTTGTGTATCAGTTTCCTTAAAAAGCTGTTGTTCTACCTAAGGCTGCATAGCTCCCCTCGTGTCTTGTAATGCAAAGCAAAAGCTGACAGCCATTTTTGAAGCAGCTCATCCAAACCATCCTGAGGGACCCAGCCCAGAGGGGACTCCTGGAAAAACAGCAACCAGAAAGCTACATGAAACAGTATGGCAGCAACAAACTGTTCACTGTTATGCTTTTTCGTAGAAAAGTCAATCAGGAAGAAGTAAGGATTGTTTTATGAAGCAAAAGATATGATAAAAATGTGCAGATTGTGTACACTTTCTATGTATCTTATGTACAGTCATGTTTTGGAAAGACAGTGGGGAGGCACAACCTTTGGATTTCATAAGTCACTAAAATAAGTTGTATTGCCTTCCCATTTCTGGACCTGTATAGAGAAAATTATATTTGTATGGGTTTGGCGAAAACTAACAGTTTATCTTCTCTGAGTGGAAAAAGGAAAGTATACTGCAAAGTTGAGGAAGCACTACTTTTTCTTCTTTTATAAGTTCACCCTGTCTCTTTGTGGTGTGTTCTACAGAGTAAGTAGAGTTTTAGACATCTGTGGAAATCTGCAGGTGGTAGAGGTTCAAAGAGTTTCTGTGGATACATTGTTCTTTATTCTTATTCAAATGCTAGAAAACAAATATGAAAATTGACATTTTTTTTCTCTGTCTTGTTTTTAGATGTCTGAAATGAAGGGGAACAGAAGATGGCATGGGCTGTTAGAGGAAACTGAAGGAAGGAATGCAGCTGTTCATGAATTTGATGATATGGAATTCTAACTACGCATAATACTGTGATAGATGAACACCTTAAAAGACAGTTTATTTTCTTATTTAAAAGAAAACTTTGGAAGCAGTTTTTATATCATTTTCTATGATGTCTCTGTCTATCCCTGCCTACATATTCAGTGTCAAGTCTTATTTCACATTCAAGACTTTCAAATAATCTATTGCCTTCTCTGGATTATTTGACTGTTCTCACCTTTAAAGAGGCTCATCTGAAGACACAACATTCTGGAAATATTTTAGGAAAATCTACAACGGTAAAATTGCCAGTTCTTTCTTCCATACCTGGATAATTTGGATTACTATTTGAACTTCTAAGTACTTAGAATTAAAGCAAAAAGTAAGTCAGACCCCTTTTTCCATATTTCATAATCACTGTGCAACACATAGTTCAGTCCATAGTTCAGAATAAGGTATCCAAACTATCTGAGCCTTTGTCATTAATCAAAATAGGAAAAAACCTGAGAATGGTATGGCTTCCTGCTGAGATAGTAAAAGGTAAAAAAATATCGTTCTGTTTCATAAGAAACCTTGAAACTTGCTGTTATTCAAATACTGGGAAAAATGCAAAGCTAAAGCAAATGAGTAAAGAAATTTGTATTGCACTAGAGAAATCCACCAAGTTTCAATGTTCAGAGGACTCAATGAGATGTGAAAGACAAGATTTTGCCTGGTTTACCTGATGCTGAAGAGAATCTTGAATTTCTCTCCATCACATCTCATCTGATGAGCCTAACTACTTAGAAAATGAATGTTACTGCAGGGGAAGGGCTTTTCTGTCTCAGTTTGACTGAAGAGCTTGGATATGAGGGGGAAATTTTAGTGTCAGTAACCTGGCATTTTTAAGAAAATGGCTCCTGAGAACTCTGGTTTCTAGCACAGCACTCTGTTTATTTTATTTTATTTTGAAATGTTATAATGTAGTAGTGAACCTATTTAACAATGGTAGTTACACAATTCAATGTCTGAATTTCAATGTTATTGTTCTTTTCCCGGTTTTTATTTCCTCCTGCAAGGGAAGGCATGGCTGGTCATTTAGATGATATGGTTTTTGTCCTCTCTTGGATCAGTGACTTAACCATAGGATTTCATTTTAAAGAGGACTCACAGGTCTACTATGGCCAACAATAAGATGACCTGGTAATATTCAGAGTTCAAAGTTTAATTGCAATAGATCAATCATTGTGAAGTTCAAAGAGCATTATTAAGCAAGCTGCATATTCTAGGTCTTGAGGCAATATAGGATTAATTGTCAGGAAAACAGTGGAAAAGGAAAGCACTTTAATCTTCTTGTCCTCAGTGTGACATGTGTCAGGTTTCAAAATATGCAACATGATATCATAGCCGCAGGAAGAGAGTCCAATTTAGCCAAGGAGAAGGTGCAAAGTGACCTGGTGGAACTTTTGGGTTTTTATTTTGAACTTACTAAAGCCAGTAATATTTAAAGGTGTGGTACCCAAATTTTCTTCCAAATTTTTACCACAAACTCTGAAGATATTTACTGATACTAATTCTTTTATTTTTCTCATGCTCAGATAACTGAGTATTGCAGAATATTAGTTCTCTTTGAAAGTCCATAATAATGAATTCATAATAATGAATTAAGGTTGAATTGATCTCAGAAAATAAACTGCTGTATTTCTTACAATGAATCACATCTCCCACACCTGGGAATCTTCTGATGTAAGTCTAAGTGAACTTTTTAACTGAGTATGCTGTACATATGCATCAAACAAAACTAGCCTCGATTAGTAAAACAGATGAAAGCTTAAAAAGCCTTGACTTTGGGAATAGAGTAACTTTTCTTTGGAGTCTTGAAAGGGGAAAAATCTGAGAAAGAAATGTGATGATATTTTAATGACATTTTCCTTTGTTTACTTTTGTTTTGTTTTGTTTTGTTTTCTTCATGACACCTGAGATTATCCATTGTGCATCCCCATTTTTTTTGATCAGCATGACGTCTTATGGTATGGAATATCCCTTTGGCCAGTTTGGGTCAGCTGTCCTGGTTGTGTCCCTTCCCAGCTTCTTGTGCACCTCCAGCTTCCTTGCTGTCAGGGCAGTATAAAAAGCTGCAAAGTCCTTGACAGTGTAAGCACTGCTCAGCAACAACAAAAACATCAGTGTGTTATTAACATTATTCTTATCCTAAATCCAAAACATAGCACTATACCAGCTACTAGGAAGAAAACTAACTCTATCCCAGCTGAAACCAGGAGAGTACTAAACCCAAAACACAGCAGACGGGCTGGGGCAGGCAAAATGTAAACCAAACCACTACTCTTAATATTGAACATGCTACTTGATGTTCATGGGCATAGAATTCAGTGGCTTTTTGCTAGTTTTGGTTTCTTAACTGAGAACCTATGTAATCACTCTATGAACACTTTTAGTCATAGAATAGAATATCTCTAATTTCTCGCAACAAAGTCAGACCAGACAAGTATAAAATATCTGTGCATTTGGTTTAATCCAATCTATTTTCCTTCACACTAAAATGGATTTACATCATCAGTCACACCTGAGAAAGTTTAATAAGCAAGTATGTCAAGTTGTTGATGACTTCCTCTCAGATGAAATGGGGCATCTGACTTCATATGTATTTTTAGTCTCCTGAGAATGCTTTAAATGAATTGGTTCAAACTGGTTTGTTTGACTTTACTTGGAGGCTAACTAGAATCACTCAGAGGAGAACACCCATTCTCAGCCTCTCAGGAGGTTACAACAAACTGCTAGTAAGTATTATCTTCTTAAACTATTCTTCAGAGGAATTCACTTAGGCCAGCTGGGTTACGAAGAAGAGTGAACTCAAAGGTGAGAAGTTTATATACAGCAGTGGAACACAGAATAAATGCTCCTAAGTACTACAGTAGGAATAGACTAAAATGGTGTGGGAATGACAACAGTGTTCTAGTTGCAATGCTTGATTTTAGGATCAAGAGTTTACCAGGGATATTATATGGCTTGAAAGGAAATGCAATAAAACCCTCCAAGTATGTATAAGGTTTCAGCAATAAATAAATATAGATAAGATTTTTTTTTTCCCTACAAATAGGATAAGAAATAATGGGTATTTTTTTCACCAAGAGAGAAAAACGCTTCCTGGCTTTTCAATTGGAAGATATTTGTCTCTGTGAGGATTTTTCCTCTTGCTGTATTCTTCAGAATTGTGCAATGTGAGAATGGGTAAAGCTTTCAAAGGCTCTGTCTCTACAAAGGCTATAGGGCACACAGCGTGTTGCACAGTGATAGACAGCTTGATGCTGAGAAGATCTCATAGGTCATGTGTGGTGTTGTAAATGCTGGAGGGAATTCCTGTGACTTGCAGTAAAGACAATGATGTACCCATTGTCAAGGCTGTCCCTGCCTGACAGTGCATTAGAGATGCAACATGGAGGCCATAGATATGAAGCTAGTTGCATGTAATCTAAGCTAGGTTATTGTTATGGAAGTTTTTCTCAAGAACAGCTTGTTATGTTAGCGTAGATATAGTTAGTCTTGCCCAACACATTGTGTCAACCCTTAAGAGGCAGCCACTTAGTAGAGAAACTTTAAACTATTATTGATCATGAATGAGCCACTGGAGACATAAAAGGCTGTAAAAGACATTTGCACAAGGTCAGTATTATCATTTAAACATAAATTTTTCATAGCACATTGCACTTGAATTAGTAAAAATCTTATATCAACTTATTTGTCTAAACAGGAGTCAATAGTCAATTTTTCTCTGGAAATATGGCTTCGGTTATTTATACTATATATTTCATCCATAGAGTATGAAACTACAGTTTGAATTGACTTCCCACAATAACACAAATTCAAACAAACAAACAAACAACCTTAGAGCAACAGAAATATAATTTTGTTACTCAGTGTATTAACTTTACATATCGAATGGAATTTAAACTATAATAATTTGGATTAAATTTTAATATTATTTTAAGAGCCCAAACAGAGCTTGGGAAAATATTCTTTTGACAGTATTTTTTAAGCCTGAATTATGCATTCATTTCTGAGAATTAATGTACTTAAGTAAGAAATGTATTCCAGCTGAGTACTCTTTTTAAGCTTATTTAGGCAGAACATGTTTGCAATAAAGTTAGAACCCCTCTTCTCCTCAACAATTAGATTTGCAACAGTAAAGTTAATGTAAACCTAACTCTAAACTAATGATGTGTCTGTAGAAAGTATTTTAAATGGCATTATACACTGTGTCTGTTGTTTGAAAGTGGTTATTTGAATTATGGCTCATTTCTGCAGCATAGAAGCTTGTAAAAAAGCACAAGAAGACGCAAACTCAAACCTGTTTTTGTTTTTTGACTCTGATCTAATCATTAATTAGGGCAGTTTGAAGTTTCAGTAGGGCACACAGAGGCCATTTTAGAGGGTGTTTTAAATGCTGTAATTAAATTGTAGGAGCAATATTCTCAAAAAATAAAAATCTTAATGGAAAAAAAAATCTTGCTATACCTATTTGGCCAACTGCCTTCCTGTTTTACCTCCCATTTTCACAGCTCTGACATGTAGCAGTGCATATTTTAACATAAAATAGCAAGTCTGAAACTCTGACATGCTGTATATTTATTCTTGTGTGAAGTAAAACTCTTTTTTTTAAATAGTACAGATGATTATATCTATTTTTTTTGAAATGAAGTGTTTCTTTTAAAGTGTAAGGTTTATTTTCACACTTCTGATTGCCAGAGAAGCAGGAAACAGAGAGCTGTACATCAGACATTTAAATCCAGACATTATGCAATCATGATAACAAGGATTAATAAAGATTAATTTAGCTCCCACTTACAGGCCCTGGTGTTTCAGAAGTACAACTGTTTAGCTTGTAAAAGGGGAATAATTATAATTTCCTTTTGAAATGTGCCTCTTTGTTGCATAGTAGAGAGTTGTCCATGATTTGAAGATTATTTGTGCCAAACTATTCTCTAGCAACTTATTCTTTAAGATGTGGCTGTTCAAATCAAATGACAGTTAAAAAAAAAAAAAAATCAAATACCCTCAATAGCTTATTGCTGTTTCTTAGGTGCATGGAACAGATTTTATTTAACTGCAACGCAAAAAAAAATCATTTTCTTCATTGCTCAAGACTGTAAATAATACAGACATAATTTCCAAGGATTTTATTTTTAACAGTTCAGTATTTTTGAAGAACGTAGCTATTGATGAGTATAATAATTGTGTTCTATTAAGACCACTCTGGAAAATAGGATTTCTGTATAACTGGATACTCTGTGAGAATGTAACAGGTGGCCATGGAAATAACATGTATACCTATGTATGCTTGCAAACAGGAACACAAACTTTCAACTTAAAGTCTTCTGCATTATATCTTTCAACATCATTTCTGTGGATTAAATGCTGTTACATATTTTCCATTTAAAAAATATTACTGTATTATGTGCTATTTACCATCTCCCCACAAGGACAGTAGCAATACTTTTCTTTTTTTTTAAAGCAGTTTTGCAGAGACAGTTATGTTTCTTTCACAAACAAGAATGAAAAAGTGATACGACCAAGTGCTGGGGTTTGAGGCTGGAACTGTAAACTGATGATGAGCAGCTGAAAAATGTGTTTCCTTCAAACAGTAGACCTGGATCTAGAATATGTCACCTTCTGTGGAGCTGTAAGATATTCTGAGATATTTTTTCTTAGAAGTCAGGAACCTGGGTCAGGACTCCTGATCTGTCAAGGCCATAGGATGTGCTAGTGTGGATTCAGAGAGACGCTGTATTGAGGAATATTGATCTATAAAGTAAATATTTGGCTATTTGCTTATACAAAACAGATTTCTCAAAAGCTTGATAAAAGCCTAGAGTGTTGACCCTGCCCTTACCCTTATTCTTGAGGAAAACCAAAGAAACATAAATTTACCACCAGATTCTGTGTTAACACTAGAGAAACTAGGTAACTGACTTACCCTGAATTGCCAATAGCTTTAATTCTGTAATCAACACTGTGATCAGCACTGGATCACAGATTTGGGAAATTGAGGTAAAAAGAGGAGGAAAACCTCCTTTAGCAGTAAGAAAAGGCTCATGACAAATCAAAGTGATGTCATTTGGCTTATGCAATCATCTAACACCTACCGAAGACCACTGCAGAAGTCTGAGGCACAGCATGCTTCTCAGCCTGTTTTCATCTCTTGATAATAGGATGGTCCAACTAAAATCTTTGAATAAAACCCGATATGTTTACTAATTATCTGTAATTGACTCACAGCTGTCAGTCTGAAACTGATTTGTAGTTGCTTCCCAAATAAGAGTCAGGAATTCTGACTGAAAAACAAAACGAAACCAAGGAAGTGCAGAAGTTCATATCTTCAGAGACACAGAGATGTGAAATGTTTTCTATGAGTCTGTTCCTGCAACAAGAGGTTTATTTTTAGATTTGCCTAAACTGGAAAATGAATGCCATTCTGGGTTGTCTGCCTCCATCCCAGTGACAGCAGAACATATTAAGCATTTCAGAAAGAACTCCCATACTCAAATTTCTTGGCCTGCCTCAAAAATGCTTTTGAAAAGAGTAAAGGAATGGACAGGTAGGCAACACTGAAAGAAACTAAAGAATGGAGTAGAAAATCCAAAAGTAGTTTGGCTAGGTACATAACAGGATGGAAATATAAGCAAATAGGAGCCGCACTAACAATCTCTGTGCACTCCTTGCATGGTATTTTCCAAAAATTAAGATGCAGCCTTCATGTAGATGGAGCCCGTTTCACTGGTAAATAGCATTTGTGGTTATGAAGGAGCTGCAAGAAGTGTCTGACAGAGGATACCAGAGCACTGCTGGTGCAAATCCTGGGCCCTTGAGCCTGAGACAACAGCACTGGGAGACAGCTTTTGGGGATAACGGTTAGTGAAAGGAAATTGTGGACTCTCCTGCTTTTTGGCTACTGTGTTGATCTAATTCAAGGAACTGAGAAAGGATTCATTGTCTGACTTTGAACTGATTTGTGCTGTGTAACATTAACTTCTGCAAAGTAAAGTTGCAACTAGCTTAGGTCAGAGATACTGAAAACATTAACTTCCTAAAATTTCTGATGTTTACAAGGAAATAGAGTTATGTACTTTATTAGTATGTTAATAGGATGTCATCAACAACAGCTAGCCCCTTTGTCGTCTTTTTTCCCTATCTAAACAGTCACATAAGACCATGCTATTTTTGTCAAGTGTTTGAGAAAAGGAAAATAATACGATGAACAGGGAAGCAAAAAGAAAAAACAGAAAGAAAAAGAAAAAAAAAGGTCAGGAACAGAAAACCAATGTATCAATAAATAAATATAAAAAACCCAAACCAAAACTACTCCACAAAAGAAAAATGTGTATCAGTGGTAGCAAGAGAGTTAGAGCCAGGAGGAGCAAAACTGAAATACAGAACCGAACACAGGGTTATATTTTAAAAGAACAGAAGACGAAAGACCAGAAATTCATAACCACATCAGGAAGAGCCAAATCTGCATTACTAAAACCTGCATGTGAGGAAAAATTGGCATTTTGACCCTAGAGCTAATTCAGGAAACTGAACTTTCTGCTGTCTGCCAGGAACAAGGCGACGGATCTTGCTAAGGTACATGTAAGGTTGAAATGGATATAACAGAGGGGAAAATGCTACTGAGCTGTATTGTCAGCGGGATAACCGGCGTCGTAAGAGGAAAAGTGTGAGTATACCCAGCTGTAGAAATGGAAGCTCAGGAGACTTCCTAGGGGCACAGAAACAAAGAGATTTTAAAGATTAGAAGCCAGCCTGTATTAGAGCTATGAGAACACTTTAGGGATATTTGATTATTGGGATGCAAGAATTAAAAAAAATTTTTTTTTTTTTTTTTGAGTGGGCTCAATCTCTGTTCCTGGAAAATAGCTTCCTGGAATGAAGGTTGATATGAAGAGCCTGACAGTAAGGCATAGCAGGAAGCAGGGGAGACAGGCACTGATGAAGGTGTTTGAGGATTCTGAGTTGTCCATAAAGGGTGGATTATGCTAATGCTTTGGATTATATCAGTTAACAAAATGTGTTAAAATTTAACAGTCCACAGTGCAAGGACTACTAACAAGAATTTTTGTTATAAGCTTAGGAAGAAGAAATTGTATACAATATTTATCACAGGATGACTATCATATGCAGCTGAAAATAAATGTGATTCCAAAATATATGGTCTGAGTGGGATCTAGTAACAGTAAGAATTATTAGCGATATTAAGAATCTGAGACCCTAAGACCCACAGTCTTGAGGAAGAACTATACCCCCATCTTATTCCTGAAATGAGCAAACTAAAATAATTTCCTATTTCTGAAGTTAATTTGTATGAAAACAAAAATCTAATCTGAGATCAACGATGCATATGACAAGCTTAATACGAGACCTGAAAACAATGTGTCTCTGCACCTGTGTGGCCCCTTCTGAGTCCTTTCTCTCACTCCATCTTTCCTGTTGAACAATTTTCAGTGACTTCCTGGATTAGATTCCAGACAATATACCTATGAAATTTTCTTGAAACCAAGAGTGTATGGCCAAAGGACAGAACAGATGGGCTTTCGTTGCATCTTTTTGCACATAGATTCAGAGACATCTACGTACAACAGATAGACTTATTCATCAAAGCTACCTGTCTACAATTCAGAACAGACCCTACAATATATTCTAGCCATATGGATTAAAATTGCATATTTTTAAAAAGAAAAACAAACAACCCTTCTCCTCACTTTTAATAAGTGTTCCAAATAATGGGATTCCACATTTTGGCAAGTCATAACATTGTCTATAACATAACTAACATTATCATGCTTCTGTGACTGGTTGCCTGGCCTTGACATGAGAGAATAGGGAGCTGTGGGTACAGCACAGGTGGAACAGCCAGCTAGAAGGTCCCTTAGCTCCTGCATGCAAGAGCTATTTAGTTTGATTTCTCTTACTTACTTTCATCTATATGGTCTGCTGTATTTGAGAGTCTTCCCCAAATTCCCAGACTTTGGGCAATAACTGTGAATAGGTTTTAGGACCAGGGAGTAGCCAGGATTTTCAGTTGGGCTCATCTGTTAGAAAGAAAAATTATTCTAGATGAAGAGCTTTACACCATTTACAAGTAGTACACTTTTTAAGTCACTCACATTTTAACTTGACATTCATCATAACTAATTCTTAGTTATGATGATCATAATTAGCATTGCAATTACCCAGAATGTAAAAAAGCTCAGCTAAGTGGGATGTTTAATAGTCATTGTGTTAACTACAATAAAAATTGACACGTTACATATTTAACCACAAAGTTTTGGAAGTACCTCTGATTATGATGGTAGCCCAGTAATCATTAGTTAGGAAGTGACTGCCGGGTGACATTATTTTCAGAGTAATCACCTTCCAGAAATGATGCGTCTCTTATTAGTTTTTATAGCACTCTAAAGGTGGTCGGTGCTTTGCAATAACTATGAAAACAAGCTCACTGTGCAGAAGATCTGGCAATTAAATAGATAAAATGAAGATAAAGGGAGGAGAATAGAATGTGACTGAAAACAATTGAGCATATATATGCAACTAAAGATATAAATACACAGATACCTACAAAGTGTTTTATTGCATCACATCAAGATTACTTTCAGTATCTGTCCCTCTATATGCTGGGTGTCATTTCCCCTAATCTGTGTTCTTCCTTTCATGCTTTTAAGCTTCTTAAGGATTCAGTTTTCAAAATATAATAAAATTTAAACAAAACCAAACATGATTTCATTTTTATTGAAGAAGAAGGGCAGAGAAATTTCACCCTTTTATCACTAACTGGTAAAAAAATCATATGTCTTACAAAATGCTAACTTTATCATTCATAGACATACCTTAAGTGTAGTTAAAACAAACCTCTAGATATTTTAGAAGGAAAAATAATGGAAAAAATAATCAAACTTCATACATATTCCCTACTGAGTGAGAAAAACATGTTTTTATCTTTAGAATATTAAGGACAAAAGCTCTTCAGTGGTAATGTTTTGGTTATCAGAGGGCATAATCAATTATTTTTCTTCAGTAAGCTTATACTATGAAGTATAAAAAGGTGTGAATCAAAACACTAGATTTAATACCCTGAACTCTGGGGTGTACAAAATCTGATTTTTGCAGCTTGATTGCACCTCTATAACTAACGTAACAAAGCTGCATGCAGAGTTTCTTAGCTTTTGGAATGCATTTTATTTTCTTTTTTACTTTTCCTTCTGATTTTTTGTAGGCCATTTCTCTCTCTTTTGATCTGTGATGTATTTGCTCAGGTGTTTCCCATTTTTATGGCAGTGTCAATTAACTCCCTTAAATTTTCCCCTGTTGCTCTCAAAATGTCTTGATGTTCCCTTTGAAGCCTCCCTCTCCATTATCCACCATTTTCAGCATCAGAGACTGACCTCAGTGAGAGGAAAATTTGCTGCCAATAAGCCCTGTCCTGCTAGTAGATCTGTCTTTAGATGAAAGAAATGAAATTATGAAACAAACTTAGAAAGCAGCACTAGCACAGTCTAAGTACTCTAGACAGGAGTCAGAAATAACTCAGATCCACACTTACTCTCCCAGCAGTCAGGAGTGTTTGGGTGTGGGGTTCGGCCTCCAGTGTAGTAATTAAAGATTGTGTTATGAACATTTAACATTACTTTCCTTGTATGTTTTTGAGTGAAGAAAGGGGGAAAAAAGTAAAAAAGATTGAATATTTTAGTATTAAAAACTTTTAAAAATCCCCTATTCAATCTGTATAAAAAAAAAATAGCAGCAAAAAAAAGCAGTCATCTTACACAAAAGTTTCCTATAAAAAAATTAAGAGAAATATGACTCATTTAGGGTTGGCTTGATTATTTTTTTAACCATCCCACAGGAACTCAGAGTTGGAGAACTGGCATAAAATTCAGTGCAATTGTGTCTGGTCTGACTTTTTCCTCCTGAAATGACCAATGCCTTACTATCTAGTAAGTTTTAGAGATTCCCCTTCTGCCTCCATTTCTCTTACGTGACTTTTTCTTTTCTGAAAGACCCTCATGGTGAACTAGAAACAAACATTGGGTTATAGGTGATTGATTATGGGATATCGCTTATACAAAATACGACATTTAAATGAGATCTTCACCTCATTTCTAACCAAAAAAATTTTTCCTTTCCTGTCCTACCCACACTATGAAGCTGAAACAGATACGTAGATTGCGTGGACTACTATTATACTTAAGACATAAAGGGTATGATGTCTTATTAAAACTCTCTATGGCGCACAGCTGTACAGTAAAACATGGCACATACAAAGCGGCACACTTAGGATTTACCTACTGGGGGGAACATAAGTCATGTTGTTAAAGAGGGAAATTCAGAACAAAGCTCTTCTGTTTTAGTTTTTATTGCTCTCTTACATACTTCTTGCATGATCTTAACTGAATCACTCATGGTAAAAATTAAGTAGGTCCAGTAGCTTCTCACTTCTAAAAGGTTTGATTCCTACCACCCTCCTGCTCCTTGCTTCCAACCACAAGCTATTGCCACATACCTTGCACCAACTGGTACTTTTCAGAGCCTGCCATCAGCTGATTCAACTTCTTAACCTTGGAGAAAACTTGCCACAAAGTCAACCTGAGCGATTGTTGCACAGGCTTGTAGAAGGCACCCATGAAAGCACATAGGAATGCAGTGGAATTGCAAGGCAAAGAATAAGGGCAGAAGAAAGGAGGAAAAAGGAAGCAGGACTTTCCTCTTTTGTTTGCTTTTAGCAGTTAAAGGTTTGCCATCATTATGAAGCTTCATTCTTAGGGTAGATTTTTGGAGCTGTTTATCTGCCACTGACTTTGAGATGGAGTATCTACAGCATGCCAAAGCACTAAAAGGATGACAAATCTACTATTTGTTTCAAGATTAATGAAATAAGATAAATGTGGAGATGAATAGAATAGGAACAAGAAGTCGTTAGCCATAAACCTATTGGGTAAAATATTGGAGTATGATTCCTGTTTCCAGAATTGTTTCTGATTCTTCACCCAACAACTAAGTTCAGTACAGAGCTTGACTGAGGAGTATTTGGAAAATTCTGTGAGGGACATTGTGGAATTCCAAAAAGCATCCGCACCTAATGGGGACTAAACTCTGCATGAATACGGAGATGCTGGCTTTTGAGTCATTAATGGATTTTATGCTCCCAGTTCTTTCCCACTGTCATTACAAAACACTTCCAATACACATGGATTCTCTCTATTCTTACTGTTTACATTTGTTCTTACAGATTAAATATATCTCTTCATTAAAAATCTATATCTGTATTTATCTATATGTAAAACTATTCTATCTTATTAAATTGTTTAAAAAATTTCCACCACTGCTACAAGTGACTCACCTAAGTATGCCTGAAAACACGTGTGAAATATATTATTTATCTTCTTGAAACACAAGGTAGAATTTCTGGATTTGCTTGCCCATTTGTTTACCATTTAATATGTCTAAGTATAGCAAATCAGTAGACTGTCTGACAGTTTATGTAATTTTTCTCAGCTTCATATTTCATTTCCTATTGTGAGTAAAGATATTTGCTGTTTGTTTTTATAGAAGAAACTTTTATGATTACTTTGCTGCTTGTTTTCTTCCCTCCTTCTCTTTCCCCTGTATTAAACCTCTAGTATGATTTCCCTTTCCCTTCCCTTCCCTTTTCACAATTAGACAAAAATATAAATAATTCTTGGTTTTTTGAAAGGAGCATGATGCTGTCTCTAATTTAAAATATTCCCTGTTAGATAGTGTTGTAAAAGCAAGAAGAAGGATGTGGGTAATGAACAACTAAAACAAGTAATTTTACAGATTTAAATATCAATACATCTCTGTTCATAAGACAATACTGCAATTACAAATCTTACATCATCATGTTCTGTCATCTATATCTAGGCTGACTGAGATCAATGTTATATGTAATGTCCTTAGGTATGTGTTGTTACTATTCATCTTCTCAGTCTTTCATTCAGCTTTCGATTACCTTTGTTAGATTGTGTGATTCAGAACACACCAAGGAAAGTGCACAGCTACTGTATTCTCAACAGGTAGAAAATGGGTGTCTCAAGCTGTGTCTGCTGTGTCCTTCCAGATTTCTGTTCTTACTCATTATCTTTTCAGAGGACTTTTGCTGGTTGCCAAAAAGAAAGTTACTTCATAGAGGAATGTGACTTCTGAAATACAATCAATGAATAATAAATGTCTGAAAGAGTAACTTTCATTACACCTGACTAATCTTGTTTAAAATTTGAAAGTACCTGTTGGATCTCAGAAGTTTTGCAAGACCACTTATCTTAATGTATAGCAGCATCTTTTATTGAGAAGAATCTGTTGATACTTTTAAATGCTGCATGTATCGCCTTCTGAATACTTAGTTTATCTTGTAATGTAATTGAGGTATCACAGTCTCTGGTGTGTGTTTAATTATAAAAGAAGAATCTGAATTATAAAGCACAGAAAAATCCCAATTAATTTAGACCAGGTATTTAAGCTATACTTCTCTGAAAACAGTGAAAAAAGGTTTGTATACCTACCTGACTTCCACTAAAAGTTCCACATTTGCCTTTGGGATCTTTCCATAGACCAAGACAACTGGGGTGCAATGTAGGCTTGCTGTTCATCATCCTCCCTTCAGTCCAGTCTGAGGATGTGGCTGAAGACTGCCATACTTTGCCGTCAAACTGTTTCTCTGCGCTGGAGAAATGTAAGGTCCTGTCTTCTCTTCATACTCTAAATGAGGTCCAATCTCAAGGTCTGAATTTCTGAGTCTACCTAAATTTTGACATGTCATTGGGACGAAGGTTTCTTTTCAGGGACTTCAACAGATATTTGTGTTTTAGAGCAAGACACTCAATGTAAATTGATCACCTGGCAAAGACATGACTTGTTTGCCATTTTGGAGGTTGAAGTCACTCAAATTCTTGGCTATACATTTGTTCCATCTACTAGAATGGATTCATCATATACTGCAACAACAGTGAATACTTACAGAAAATCATAGAATCATAGACTAGTTTGGGTTGGAAGGGACATTTAAAGGTCATCTAGCCCAAATCCCCCCTGTAATAATCAGGGACATCTTCAAATAGATCAGGTTGCTCAGAGCCCCAGCCAAACTGACCTTGAATGTTTCCAGGGAAGGGGCATCTACCACCTCTCTGGGCAACCTGTTCCAGTGTGCCATCACCCTCATTCTAAAAAATGTCTTCCTTATATCTAGTCTAAATCTACCCTCTTTTAGTTTAAAACCATTACCCCTTGTCCTATCGCAACAGGATGTCTTTCTTATAAGCCCCTTTTAAGTACTGAAAGGCTGCAATAAGGTCTCCAAAGAGCCTTCTTTTCTCCAGGCTGAATAATTCCAACTCTCTCAGCCTTTCTGCATAGGAGAGGTGTTCCAGCCCTCCTTTGGATTTGCTTTAACATGTTCATGTCTTTCGTGTACTGGGAACCCCAGAGCTGGACACAGCACTCCAGGTAGAGTCTCATGAGAGCGGAGTAGAGGGGCAGAATCACCTCCCTCAACCTGCTGGCCACACTTTGTTTGGTGCAGCCCAGGATACGGTTGGCCTTCTGGGCTGTGAGCACACATTGCCGACTCATGTGCAGCTTTTCATCCACCAGTATTCCCACGTCCTTCTCAGCAGGGCTGCTCTCAATCCCTTCATCCCCCAGCCTGTATTGATACCAGGGGTTGCCCCAATTCAGGTGCAGGACCTTGCACTTGGCCTTGTTGAACCTCATGAGGTTCACACAGGCCCACTTCTCCAGCTTGTCCAGGTCCCTCTGGTGTGGCAGCCAGACCACTCAGCTTGGTGTCATCTGCAAACTTGCTGAGGGTGCACTTGATCTCACTGTCTATGTCACTGATGAAGACATTAAACAGTACTGGTCCCAGTATGGATCCCTGCAGGACACGACTTGTCACCGATCTCCATCTGGACATTGACCCATTGACCACTACTATCTGGATGCGACCATCCAACCGATTTCTTATCCACTGAACAGTCCACCCATCAAATCCATATCTCTCTAATTTGGAGAGAATCAGGACCACATAAGCATTGAAGGAAATGCTATTTGTTCCTAATTAGAGATCATTGTTATAGGGTGCTTCATCAGTTAACATTTGTTAAAGCTTGTTGACTCAGCCAATTTTGAGAATTTATTTAAAAGCTGATACATAATTAATTTTGTAATTTACTTTTTAAAATATAATGTGAAATTTAACAATTTGAGCATAAATTAAAAGAGGCAATGTTCAAAGACTTAATTGCAAAAAATAGATCTATAAACAAGTAAATCATATAACATTGTGTCCAAAGACAAAACCAAACCTAAGTCAAAATGTTCTAAGTATACATTTCAAGGAGTAGTTAGAATATGGTACAGCTAGATAAATTATAGCAAAATAGGCTCTTTTGGATTAGGGCTGAGTATCTTGATAAGTATAACATAATATTATATCTAGTCCCTTTCAAGAAATACAGATAACTTGGTAGAACAGATATAGAAGTCCAGGTAAAGAAATGTTGCTTTGTTCTTCACAGGATAAATAGGGTAAGAAGAAAAATGGAAAATATCCTCTGTACAAAAAGAAATACACTGGAGAACAGACTGCTGATACTTTTTAACTCAAGATACTGAAAAAATAATCTTATCGGAAACTGTTTCTCAGTTTTACCTTAAAATAAGTAATGATATCATGTAATAACTTTTTATTGTATTATTTCTTTTCACTTTTTTGAACTTCAGTCTTCAAATTTAAATGGTATGCATTAAATGAGGATATGCTATTCTACCCTAGTAACAGTGACAGAATTATAAAGAATGTATTTCCTTTTGAGGTACAGCTCTAACGTACATCTCTTTCTGACAAGGATAAGGTCACCTGTCATAAAATTGTATTTGCTGTCCAAAAATTGATACATAACTATTGAAAATTGTGAAAGAGTTTAAAACTTAAGATAAGTGATGGAGCTATTGACCTTTTCTTCAGTAGAGGTAATACAAATACCATCACCAATGTGTTTGTTTGTTATTTTCTCAAAATATACGCAACATATCTATTTGCAAATCAAAGACAGAGACTTTTGGCAAGCTTATTATACTTTTTTTTTTTTTAATATTTGGACTTTCCTTTATCTTTATGTGTAGTATACATTTGGAATATGTATATCCCATTATGGTACTATTTCTCTCTTGTCTTTCACAGGTCAACTGGAAAAAAAGGTGTTTATTTCTTCAGGGAGAGTGCCCAAGACCTCGGATCAATATTGAAAATGCAGGAAGACTTAATTGTTTTTTAAGTTGAACAGAGCAGACATGAGCCATAGAACACAATGAATATTTAAGTTGGAAGATGTAAATAACATTTACTTTTTTTTCATAAAACAAGAAGAGACAGCTGAAAACATTAAAAGACAAGTTTAAATTTGATAAAATGAGATAATTGTGTAGCCTTTGGGATTTTCTACCTCAAGTTATCATTGAGTTTATTGTGATTAAGAGATAATAATGGAAACTCATACAGGAAATAAGATCATCCATAATCTACATTAGACTTAAAATCCCAGAAGGAATACAAACCCCTGTTTCAGGGCTTGGGGTAACTCCATTTGGGGGCTAGTAAGAAATTTTCTGTAAATATCATGTTCCCTATTTTTGTTAGCTGTGGGGTTTCTTTCACTATGAATATGCACTAGGAAATGAATGTCAGATTAAAAGCACCTCTGTTTTAGTCCTCTGTATGATGGAGGATCATAATGCCTATGATTCTTTGTTCTGTACGGCTGAAACAAGGAAATTTTACCATTGGTTTTACTGGAAGTAGGACAGAATTTCAAATAAGCATATAAAAGGGAAAAGTTAGAACTACCTCTGAGAGGCAGGGACATCCTATATTTAGGTGTCACCTATTATGACCTTGGTCTATGTTTCAATACTGACTAATCAAATTTGTTTCATTACGACTCAAAGGTCTACCTTACATTTTACAACACTACACCACGCAATCAATACAAAAAACAATGTTAGTTCTAAAAAAAAGGAAAAAAAAAACTTTAATCAACAATATAACAAAGTTGTTCTTATGAAAAATCTTTTTTCTCCTTAAATGAATTGACTGTGGAAAAAAGTGCTCCAACTTCTACTGCATGCACAGAGCTCGATCATCTCTCTAACTTGCAGATGCAGGTAAACATTAGATAAGGTAATGCTGTTTATCTTTACTGAATGTTTCCTATGAATTCATCTGGGAGAGGGAAGATTATTTAAGGAGCAGGTGGAGAAGTCCACCTATGTAAGGCATTCATCACTCTCCAGGGACTATGCAGAGAATGAGCAGGAAAACTTAGGCACCTAAATCCAGTCCTCCCAACCGTTCTAAGGATACAGATTTAAGGATGAAAGTCTTTTAAAAAAGAAGGTAACGGCAACAGCTGTCACATTTTGCATGATGTGATTGGGATGTTTGTGCAGAAAGTAGGAGACAAATTCTAGCAAGATCTCAGTCTTTGGGAGCTTTGATATACGTCTCAGGAGCGTACCTTCTTGCCAGACCCCCCTAGTACAGTTCAAAGTGCAAGAACCAAAATGTCACCCTGCAATAGAAAACAAGCAAGACAAGCCTCAAGACTGGGTTCAACAGGCTTACTTTGTCTGGTGTTGTCTTGTTGCTTTAGAGCTTTGTTTTAGCTTGCTTACTTTAACAGCAGTTACCTAACTACCGGCAGGCTACTACCTTAGCTGTTTTAGTTTTGGTTAGTTTGGCATAATTCTGGACTGGAACATCTACTGTTAAAAATTTTTATATAGATAGGAATAACAAGTAATCATGCAGTGTAGAGTGAACTGTCTATGACCCCAAAATAATGATGCTGCATAAAGGAGGAGTAAGGGTCTAGGGTATCACCTTGAAGGATGGTTCTGGAGTCTTCAGTAAAAATGAACGAGTGACTCAACAGTGTTCAGCTGCTTTTGGCAATGGCAACGTTGGAGCTGGGCAAAACTGATTTTAGGAGTAACGGAAAAGACAAAGAAGAAGCATCTAACATAAGCAAAAAAAAAAAATGCAACAGAGTAAATTCAGATGTAACACAGAGTTATAGATCAATATAGAAAGAACAAGGGGAAAAGTATGCTATAGAACATACTTTTCATAAATACGGTCCCAAACAGACCCAAAACTGAGGAGAAAGAAATTGTCTACATCGACATCAGGAGCATCTCAGCAAAGAAAAGGAAGAACCACCTAAGTTTAACATCTTACTCCTTCTGATGAAGGATTCAGGACACCGCCTCCCTTCCCCAGCCCTGACTGAAAGTGTTAAGACCCAGAGGAGCAGTGGAACAGGAAGTGTAACAGAGGTAGCTAACAAGAGACTTTTTCCTGTTTAACAACTTTTAACTGTAATATTGTTAATAAGATTTGTTTTATATTGATTATATAATGTAGCCTGTGAGTCTGCTAGTATCACTGTAACTGAACTAATAATAACAGTTTAATTATACTAATGATAAATTTTTGGGTTCACATATAAGATGTATCCCCCTTTTTGCCCATATCAAGAAGATTATAAATATAATAACAGGGTTAAAAAAAGGGGCAGGTCTGAGGGAGCATTGCTTGAGTATTTAAAACAAAAAAAATATTGGGAAGAGGGACCACAGCCCTACCTCTCCTACATACTGCATTAATGCATTAAATAAAGTGTAGTATGGAATTAGTCATTGCCCTGGATGGTCAAATTTTTTTGAACTTTCCTAGAGATCTGCTAGTCTGGATAATAAAGGACTCAGATGGTAAGTAGATGAATGTCCACCAGAAGATAACAGCGCTGTCTAAATTTAAATAGATTTAAATTACGTTCCTAGAAAAGCTTTCAGGATATCTAGAGAAGTGAAGGATACTTGATTCATACCTATTTTTCTGGCTTTGCTGCATGTGCAGACTTTGTGCTGAAAATGTTAGTGCTATTAAAGAATCTCTGTAGAGCATACAAGCCTGTGCAAGTGGGAGTGACAGACAGTGGCAGCAGTTAGGATAGGGGAAACTTGAAGAGCTTAGAAACACAGACCTGAAGGCTGTCTGGCATGCCAAACACTTTAAAAGGTATAACTTTGAAGAGATATCCTTTAATCCTGATAGATTTCTTCAGATATATGCATGACCTCATGCTTTCAAATGCCTTTATATGGACATATTTTAGTTACTCTGGTATTCCTATATTCTTCTGGTTTCTATCAGCTTATCAACAGCCATTGTCAGCGTGGAAAGAAAAATCCAACCAACCGAGTAAACAAACAATGCAAGTAATTTTAAGATTGATCCGTATAAATTCTGGATATTCCTATACAGTATAGTTGCCTGCACCTGAGGATGCACACATTACCTTCCTATGTAACTCATGCCTTTAAATCTGTTTGCCCCTGATGAGCAATCCTCAGATCTGATTGCTTCTAACTCTCTGCCTTTGATATCTTCACAGTAGCTACTCTGAGAAGTGGTCATACCTTGGATATCTTTACTATCCTTTATGCTTTAGAAAGGTTAGAGAGAAGGAGGAACAGCTGTGAGGTAGGGAGTTTTTGGTATTTACCTTATTAAACTCTCTGCAACTACAAATACATTTTCAGTCTCCATTGCTGCTCATCTATAATTAGGCTAGAGGTATGGAACAAAAAGAAGAGGAGCTAAACAGCAGCAGCAACGCAAAAAGTAATTGGAAACATCTGATTAACGTCACAAAGAATGTCAGGTAATAACTGAAGGAAAATAACTCAAATAAAGGCCAGTAAAAGTGCCAGTAGTTCTAGGCATTTGTAGGTATCCAATATATTTTTGCATAAAAGTTTACAGTTGTATTAAACTCCAGCAGTGAATGAATTTAGCTACTTTATGTCACAGTAGCAACATTTATCTGAAAACCAATGAATGTAGTCTAGAATAGAAGATTGCTTGGCTGAGGTTTTCCTTTCCTTTTTATTGGTTACATTACAAACTAGTGCTTGACTTTTATTTATGTCCATGAGGTTTCCACTGTGTCTTTTTTCTTTTTCTTTTTTTTTTTTTTTTTAAATAAAACATGCTTATCTATCAAAAGAAAAAATTAATTGGAAAATAAAGAACTGCTATACTTAATTTGAAGTATCATTGATATGAATTCTTATTGGGTCATTGGATACCAGCAATAGTTAATTCTCTATTATAGTTATTGATCAGTTATATTAAATATTCTCTATTAGTTTAGAACATAACAGGAGTGGCAAAAAGACAATTTTGATTGATAGGGTTTTGAAGACAAAAATGTTTACAGATCATTCCATCAGTAAACGCTAGGGATCTAAATGAAATATAAGCCACACACCGATCTTCACTAATAAACATTACCAAATCCAGGCATCTTTATCTTTTTATGGAAACAGACTCTGCTGCCAGCTGCCCCAGCACGTCAGCCAAAACTGTTCCAGTGATGGTTATTACTTCTCTTGCAGCATTCACTGGGTTAATTAAAAAAAAAATGGTTGCAATGAAAAACTTCGTTTCATAATTCCATTTGGTTTAAATGTGTGGTTTTTGTTACACATAGAATCAAAAAGCTGCCAAAACTCCAGCTATGACCCCTATTACAATATCTACAAAATTAAAGATGCTGGCATATGATTTGAGCAAACAATATACTTGAGCTTTTTCCTTTATTAATTCAGAAGCTGCCAGAATGTGCACCATGATGACAGATTTTCTGATTCTAGCCTCCAAGTAGAATCTTTCCACTGATTATGATGGCAGCAGATCTCAGCCCTACTAGCTAAAAACACTGTTTTATAAATTATGAACAACATAGATTCTGAGATGAAAGAAGGGAATTACAAATGTGCCAGAATGATTTCTTAAAAGAATCACTGCTGTAACACAATAATAACCATATAACACTTTAAGTTTCTTTAAAAGAAAAGGTGGAGATAGGGATTAATTTCTTAATTAAATTAAACAACATGAGGACAAGACCCAAGAATCTTAATAAAAAATAGGGATAAATGAATGATACTGGTTTATCATGATGAACTGGTGAACATGCAGTTTGCCTCAATAGTAAAGAAAAATACAAAATCATTAAGTCAATCATAGAAAGAAAATTATTCTGAAATATTGGCAGTTGACTTTAATGAATGTAAATGATGGCTGCTAAACGTTTTGTGTTGAAGACAAAATGTATATTTCATAATGAGGAGATTAATATCCAACAGTGATTTAAGCTGCCAGTTCCAAAGCCTATAGTGAAAAGCAGAATAAACATTCAGATCACTTCTGCTGACAAAGCTGAAAGCCTTTTTTTGCAGGACCAAGGTCTGAGATATTTTATAGCTGCTAACACTAACCTTGAAGTATCTGATATTATATCACACACATGTAAATCCATCTTGTGTTCAGTTAACTTAGCTTAGCTGAGTTTGCAAGATTTTGTTCTGACTGCCTAAAAGTGACTTAAACCTGTACACACTTAAAAGGCTACATCTGAACAGCAAATAACTTTGTATAAATGTCTCCAAGTTGGAAGTCTTTAGTTATTTTTAATTAGTACACTGTTTTTTCAAGGCATTTTTTTTTCATTCTGTGTGTCTCCTAGCAGTAGCATATCTAATTAAATTATCCTTTCTTTGTGTGTGTTTCAAAGCATTCCTTAGTATATCAATAGGAGGGGGTGGATTTCCTGTTCACTACAAGAAAAATCCTGAATATGTTTTAATATTTTCTGGAAGCTCCACATCTTTCCATATGTCATATTTTTAACACAAGTAATTTAATTATATCTGCTGTCTTATCTAAGTGCGTATCAAGAAAAATATTTTGAATTTTTGACTGCAGCTTTAATATACACTACAGTGTGGCAGTGCTTGAGACCACAAAAAGACCTACTGCGTTTTGTTGCCAGAATAATGTTTCTACCATATTTCTGTCTAATGCGAAGCCTCTAATCAGAGCTTTGTGTGACATCTAGGATCCATATAAAATGCCTGTTAATAAGGCTGAATGTCCCCCAGCTGACCTACTCCTCCCCTCAGTGTCCTTCTATAGACACTGTGCAGTGTACATTTTTTAATCAACAAAAAAGGAATTTGAAGATGGGAAGAACAGAGGGTTTTGACACAGAGATGCAAATGGAGAGCTGCTGTCTTCCATGTGTATTTTGCTAAGAACAATTGGCCTTTCAAATATACAAACAATAGGACTGGCTGAAAATTTCCACAACACTTCATTTTCAGTGGAAAATTGGAGTTTTGCACAATAAATCTCTTTTAAAATTAAAAATACCTAGTTTCTACAGAACTTGTAAAAAAAAATCTAAAAACCCCTGAAACTCAAAACCAGAGACCACCACTGTCTCTAAGTTTTAGATTTTAATAAAAAAATTATGTTCTCATTAACAAAAAAAATTTCAGAGCAAGGCAAAAATAAAAATCTTACAAGCTGTAATAAATAAATGTGTGTGTGTATGTATATATATATAATTCCAATATTAATATTACAAAACCGTAAAACTCTTGTGTAAATCTTTCATTAAATGGAATTTAACATAAGGAAAGATGGTACATGCATATTACTGATGGCTGATTTTATACTTTCCAATCATACACATGAGGTCCAAATATGACACAATATGAATATTTGCTAGCAGGAATACTTCCAGTTTCAAGACCTGATATTTTCAGGTCACAGGCAGTATAATTCTTTATATAACTGTTGTTACACATTGTGAGTGGCCTTCTGAACAAAGGGCAAAGTTAGGAATGGCTGGATGGCAGAAGTTTTCTGATCAAATCTATAACTGTTGCATTCATAATGAAAAGATCTAGACACCAAATATTATTGGTGTTAAACCCAAACCAGGATATAACCCTATTGGAGTTTTTTGTTGGTTTAGCATTCTCTTCACCTTTTCTATTTTTCTTTTTATCTTGAGGGAAGGGGGAAATCAGGGAAGGAAGTTGTATGAAGATTAGTCTTACATTACAAATTATCACTATGACTCTTTTGTTCACTGTAGTCATCATGCATTTCAGAGTAAAAAAAAAAAAAATATTTTGATTATTTGTATTTCCTTTTTTTTAAACTTTGATTTATAGGTGAACTGTCAATGCTGCAACAGAAACCTGCAACGTTCTTTTGATGCACTGACATTTGTGTTTAACACGAACATATCATTAGAATCTTTCCACAGAGCTTGTTTCCTGTAGAGAATACATGTTGCAGCACTTGGATTGGAAGACATTTTTCGACAGTTTTTTTCTGTATCTGATTTTTAATTGCAGAATTAGCTAGAGTATGAAAATGACTGCTGTGCAGTAGATTAAAAAGTTTTGCTAGACAGGGTATATTGTGTAGCAACGCTGTTTCCCAAAGTTTTGTATGAGTTTACTTCTGAGTAGAAATTAGCATGTAGAAATTCCATTACTACTATTTGTCTCCCACACTTATCCTGGAGAAGTATATAAACCATCTAAATGTGTCAGTTTAAATACTTTCATAGCTTTCACTGAATTGTCCTGACCTGCTGTTTTCATTATATTTGCCAGTGGCTTAATATGTGGTAGTATATAACAGATTGCTGAATTCAGATGAACCTCTTCCTTATCGAAATGTTTACATTATTTTCTTTATAAAGAGACACATGCTACTCTAAATCATGAAGATTCTACGTTTTTACCATTTTCTAACCACAAATCTAGGAGCTATTACTCTGCTTTTGCTTTCATTACTGCAGAAATAAGATGTACAGCACCTAATTTTTTTACTTGGCTACTGGTGTGATCCAGGACTTGTGACTAGGGAGACATTGAGCATAAAGAAGTTCACCACAACCATGGATTTCAACTTTAACCTCTTTTTTTACATTCTAGATTTTTCACATCAACATCAGTATCTAGCCTTAAATGGAGACCGAAATAATTAATTGGGCAAACAGAAAAACTCCTGAAGAATTTGCCAGAAACATTGCAACAGTTTAAGTGTAAATAGCTGAATTTTTGTGTATGAGAGAGCACTGGACCAGAGGAGAGAAGAACTAACTAAGGGGAATTTTTATTTACTGACATTTGATCAATCAGTGGAAATGAACAGGAGTATAGTGAATTTGCAGTTGCCTCTAATAATACATTATGTTGCTTCTCGAATTGGTGATGTTTGTTGTATGAATACAGCCAATTAAGTTAGTGGCAGAATTGTCAAGAAATAGAGCCACAGAAGAAAGTACGGATGCTGACCTACAGTTGCCAACAAGTACTTGATTGACTTAGCCCTCTGCATTGCTCCTACTGCACCGCTTTCTCCAGCTGTCTGGCCTGTGAAACAGGAATGCTTAAAGACTAAGACTTAAAGGCATACAGCCTGAAAGAAGCAATTTTTATTTTATTTTTCATTTTTTCAGAGTAAGAAGACAATGTAGGTTCTTATACAGGGCTGCAGGGAGGTGTCTTTACTCCATCCAATTCCTAAGTGTGAAACTTTTTCCTGATGGTGGAAATTGATCTGAGTTCATAGTTTTATAAAACATTGTGGAGAAGGAGACATGGAGAGTCAAACTCTAGGAGTCTTCCTCTGGCTAAAGAGCACCTTGAACTGAATTTCCTTGTAAGGTTCTCTAATCAATGGTTTATTGTATAAAATAATGTCACAGGTGCAATGCTTTTCCTTCTCTGTAAAATGAAAAATGCTGCAATGTTTTGCAAGCATCATGTTTGCTTCTCTGTGAAGTATGCTTATAGTAAATTGGGTGATAGATCAAATCTATTAGAGATATTGAATAAAGAGATGCTTAGGGTACGATGAGGTTCAACAAAGTTGCTCAAGACCAGAGTTTGGTGTATCCTGGGAAATTTTTAAGAGTTTGTTTGAAATTATATTTATGTGTTAGGTAGTAACTGAAATGACTCACTCTTTCAGTCTCATTATGTAGTTGCACTATATTTATATATTTATATGTACACAAAAGAAGGAAAAGGATTCATGTCATTGTACATATTCTTATCTGGTATACCCTGTATAGTTCTGATTTTTCACGTTATTGGAGAGAAATCTTATTGAAAAGAAACTTAAACAGATAAGGTAATTAGAGGTTCTTTTCCTCTTTTTAGGTGGAGACTCGAAGCAGCTGCTTATTCAGAAAAAAAAAAACAAACAAAAAAACCCGAACAACCAAAAATTGAGGAGGAACATTAAGTGGGTAAGCAGCAGCAATGGAGCAGGTTTTATGTGAAACATGGTAAGATTTAAGACATGTATAAGATGGAAATTCAAAAAGGCTCCTTGACATACCACTCACAGACCTTAGTTTTGAACAGCATCCAACAGGAGCAGTGAGCAAAACTAGTGAGCAGAAGCAACCTGCTCTTCTACAGCCATAGCTTCAAATTTTCAAGGGAGGTGTATTTTCATACCATTTAACCTTTTTCTATAATGTGAAGGCACAGTGACAGAGGGCTGGATCTGAGGACACAGGAGATCTCTTCCAGTCTTATGAGACTATAAAGTGTATATACTACATTTAATATAAGGAGTACAAGATAAAGAGCAGTGTACAAGATGAATGTTTGGATTGTTGCACCATTCATGCATTTTCAAAACTTTGTTTATATTCACGTTTATCTATGCCTGCATTCAAATATGATCATTCTTAGATTCACATTAATTCCTTTAATATTGTTTTTCTTTTAACTTTCTTGCAGTGAAATCATGACTAATTTAGTATCTATACATCCGGGATTTAAAAGGCATTTCTTATGTTGCAGGGGCTAAATTTTATCTAATATGATCTAGACACTTAGTCTGGTAGGTGTTTTGAACTTCATGCTCAAGCGTAGAGAATTATGTTTTATCTAACTTCTCAAGAAGCCAGCTGGAAAACTGCAGTGAAATGCAATTCCATGTGAATCCTTGACAGGTCTGACCCATTAAATTATCTTTTAATTATTTCAGAATCATGTTGTTTCTCCTTTACATTAAATCTAATATTTTGTGAATATCACACTAAGGTCAGGAATTTGTTTTACTTTGAAATGTTTCTTTTTTGCCATACCCTGAAGCTTATGTTAAACTTGTACAGTATCGTGTACACAGAACATATCATTTTCTCTAATTCCGCCTAGTAACTGGACAGTGTTTTGATAATTGTCACTTAATATTAGTTACAAATTTATATGTGTTGTACAAAAGATGTTTTCGTTGATACCCAAGTTTTTGTCTTTCATCAGAGTGCAGTATAGTTTATTATTCCTGGACAGAAGCCTATATGATCCTTAAGATTTCTATGCTGCCTTTTGCAGTTCCCTGAGAACATATTACCTGATATTAGTCTCATTTCATATAATCCTTATTATGGGATGTTTTTTCATTGTGAATATTATTCTATCCAATCATAACAGAAGTGTGGCTTGCATTTAAGGGACAAAATGAAAGACTTCAATGAAAAAACTGGGTCTAACAGGGCAAGCATAGAAGTCACAGTTTCTTGAAAGTCAAATACTGCTTAGCAAGACAATTGTATCCTCCCTTCTCAGAGAAAAACATCACAGTCTTATCTTTTGATAATCAAGCTTATTGAGAACAAAACTGTTACCTGGATGCACAGAAGCAAAGAAGATATACCTTCAAGTAAAGAGGTTTAATTATACAGGCTTCTGTGGAGGAAAAGAGTGGAATGTGTTAGAAATAACTATAATTTGGAAGGATAACATCCAAAAGGGAAGAAGACTGGAAGTTTTATACCTTAACAGTTTCTAATAGAAAGCTATATTCCAACCACCTAAATACATAAATAGAATAATGGCAAGTGTTTGCCTTTGTCTTTTTAACAAAAAGAAATATGCCTGAGAACTGAAAGTTTTGTATACAAAAAATACAGTTATGGTGTTTCCTAAGAGTCATGTTTTTCTTAAATTAGCTTAGTCCACTGCATGTTGCATGATGTAGTGTTCGCATGTTGGTTTCCAAACTACAATAGATCATATTGTATATTGAATTTCTGATTTCTATTTATCATATTTAGATTTCTTTTTGATGAACAGAAATAGGGAGGACAGAAGTACTGAGAAATGTTGTTGGGTGTATCAAGAAGGGGAATGGAGACTCCTATAAATAGTACTCAGGTAAAAGGTGATACTTCACACTTCTCTTAACTGGTATAGTCAGTGCTGAATAAAAGTCATATCCCTTTTGCAACATTATTAATATGATTTTCAGAGGCCAAAACTGGTGGTTATGATAGTTATCTGGTGCATGATTTCTACATATCTATGATTACTATGAATTACTTCATTCATGCTGGAGAAGTAGTGACAGTGAACATGTACATTCTTTAGCAGCATTATTCACCCAAAGATTAGTTGATTATTACAGAATACCTCCAGGAAGACTTACCCAAAATTCACACAGGACAGAAATTAATTAATTTCTTCTAAGTCAACTCTTTTCTGTCCACGTGCTGTATCCACTGTGTAGTATATTTCTCATTTTGGGGTGACAAAGAAGGCACAGGAATTTCTTTATCTCCTTTGGAAAGAACAGTTGTAGTGACAGAGACCACCCTTCCCACTGAAGAAATGTTTGATGCTAGAGGAGTGATGCTAGCTTGAAGATGAACCAGACAGCTCTTAAAAGTCTCCTCTTAAATAATGTCTGCAGTCTGTGTTTAATTCACCTGTGTAACAATTTTTATGGACACTTTTGTTAGTTTGCAGGGTATTTTTTTTCTTATTGCAATTCCCCTGAGAAGAACCATTACACCAATTAATTCTCATGATAAACTATTTCTTCACATTCATTTTTTCTTTCTGCTTATGAGAGCTAAGTCAAGTATTTCTCTATCTCTTCTGATACATGATCTAAGCCTCTTTATTCTTAGATTAAGTAGGATCCTATGTTGTTTACATGAACAAAGCCAAAGATAATTATTTTTATTTTTTAAGAAAAGTCAAGCCCATTGATGCTACAAAATGTTTTCAAAAGGTATCTTTTATCAATTTTTATACTTTTAAGAAAAGTATAGCATTCAAGCCTGTTTTGATGGCAATTTCTGAATAGTGACAGGTCATCAGTGAGAGATGTCACCAGCTCCTGCTTCTGGATGGATGGCTAAAGTGAGCAGCTGAAAACACTTACCCTGCTTGCAAGTGAACCCACTAAACTTTACAGTGTTTAAAAAGTAGGTCTAATTCAAATCTCCAGGGCAGCAAGACATAGAGACAAAGTTGAAACAAAGAATATAACAACACAGATCTAAACAAAATATTATAACCAAAATAATTTTAGCAGATTTCAAGGCGAAAAGATTTTAATCATTTATCTTGACTGCTTCCGTAACAGAAGTAGGAGTTCAACAAAACATTCCTCCTTTCACCTGCATGAGTTAGCAGCAGCATCAGTCAGGCTTAATGGAGGT
This sequence comes from Platalea leucorodia, assembly GCF_965183815.1. Classification (NCBI taxonomy): domain Eukaryota; kingdom Metazoa; phylum Chordata; class Aves; order Pelecaniformes; family Threskiornithidae; genus Platalea; species Platalea leucorodia. The sequence continues at coordinate 61,296,212 of NC_138824.1, forward strand.
GTCCGATCTTCAGTTTAAAACTTCTAATGAGGGAGACTGCACTGCTTTTAATTTGCTCTGGTAGCTAATTATTAGGCCTAGCTGAAAGTTTTTGATTAAAACTACTTTGACAGGCTCTTGGATTTTCCACTCAAAGACATACTTTGAGAAACATTTGCTTCAGCCAAATCTCCCCCGCACTTCTTCCCCCCAGTGTGGATTAAAGATTTTTCTTACAGAACTGAGTCTACAAAATGTCATGCAAGCTTTTTTGTTTCTTTTGTAATCTAACTTTTCTAGAGTCAGACTTCAACCCCTAGCTCCCCCAGTATGTTTTTCTATCATGAGTCCTCTCTCACTTTAATGTATTTAAATTGTGTCTGCTGCTTTTGTCTTTCAGTAGAGCATCAGTGTCTCTACACCCCAAAGTAGACATGTCAACCTTAAAACTGAGACACAGTGCAAAGCCCAGATTCTGCAAAAACTATGAATTCAGTGCTTGAATTGACACTACTAGATGATAAAGGAGGAAACAGAGGCAGTTTGTACCTGAAATCAGAGAACACCTGGAGAGGTTCCAGTGAAAATGCAGTTAGAGCAAGGAGGATTAAGGACAGCAGCAGGAGTCTCAGGAATGAAAAGTGACAGGAGAGATCAGGAGAATGGAGGCAGGGTTCTAGGAGGTAACAGTTGGTGTGTGAAACGTCAACAAATCCGTGATAAGCCTTAAGGAAGAGGAGAGAAAGAGAATGTAGGAAATAATAACAAATCACATGTCAAAAGAAACTCTAAGTGTTTATGAAATTATAGCAAAATATTGTTTTCCAGCATGCCAAGGCAATGATTGCTGTTCCTGAGACCCTTAACAGAGTATATTATGGGTAGATTTCTTTCTGGAGTAAAACTGAAGGTTAAAGTGTGATGATGACATGGGCAATCAACTGGCTACTCACCTAAGGCACTACCCTGTTAGCTTTAGAGTCCCTTGGGTACATGGAGAAATATGAACCAGAATAATTACTGAGCCTTTAATATGAACAATATGGATATTTTAAGACTGAAGTGGAAAAAAGGCACTGGGAACTGTATTCTGAAACCTGTTTTATACTCTAGACTATTACTAATCTAAACTGCAGGTCTTCTTTCTTCTATGTGGGGACTCCAGAATACACAGGGTAGTCCTGACTATCTTTCTGGGAACCTATGAATCTTTTTGGAATGTGAAAGGCAGGATAAGAACACCTGTAATTTACTTCCTCAAAAACCTCTTCCCATCAGTTCTACTATCTCACCAGGAAAATCAGAGTCAGGGTTCAGAAATCTGGAAAGTGACCATGTAAAGGGCCTTGAGTTCTCCATGCAAATAATCATAGGGCATACTTGCGTGGATGGGTGCAGATTGACCCAAGGTGGTTGGAAGCAGTTCTGGTTCAGTAGCAGTGTACCTGTCTTAGCACAGTTCTGTGCCAAAATTACTATGTCCAGATGTCAGTAAGACATAGTTGTTTGTGTTGATCCAGTGGTCTGAAATACTAAAATACTAAAGTACTAACTGCTTTTCTAGCCCATATAAAAGAGAAACGGAATAGAAAACGGAATCTTACCAACAAAAAAATTAAAATTACAAAGAGGTGGACAAGGACATGAAACTATGCTTGAAGTAACAAGGAACAGTGAAGTAATCACTTGAATTAAACTATGAAACAGAGTAGCAGTAATCACAGAATCCTAGAATGGTTTGGGTTGGAAGCGACCTCTTCAGATCACTGAGTCCAACGCCCTGCCATGAGGGGACAGAACTATATAAGATACAGCCCTGAGGCAGTAACAGCAATTTACGTGCTGGGTCATGAAATACTACTTATTGAATAGTAATATATATCTGTAAACAAAATCAATATATAAGGGAAATTAAAAAAAAACAAAGACATAGAAAAAGTCAATAGGTAAAACATATGAAAATATGCATATAACTTATTTATGCCACTTTTATACGGTGGGTCATGTAGGAGGCATTCATAGATTTCAATTTTTTGTCATTTTAGTTTTTAAGTAACCTACACTTAGAAGGTTATGCATTTCTGTTTCATTATAATTTTAAAGCTGTGAAAGGAACACACATAATATGACTGAATATCAGAAGTATTTTTTTTAGTAGAGATTAATAATGAGATCTTATCATGAACATCTCTGTGATGTTTCAACTTCATTCAAACACTGAATCATCTCTGAAGGACACTGTAATTTAATCGTAATGAATTCATATTGATGTTTCTTTATTTTGAACATTATATTTCCTTTCTACGGATGCAATAATTAGAACACAATTAATTAGCTTAAGTAGGTGATTTTGTAAATATAACAGTTCAAGCATCTTGTTGAAGAATGAAGATTTGAAGTTCAATTTCTTTGTGATATTTTCTTCAACATATTTTGAAATAAGATTGATAGAGTGGAACTTATCTGACTAAATTATGACATCAGGACAGTCAAAGATGCATACGTGGTAGTCACGTGATGCTGTTAGAGAATGGCAAAAAATGTTCTTCTAGGCAAAAAAAATGGCAAAAAAACCCACTTCTAGAAAACACGTAATTCATTCCAAGTAGATGCCTAGTATGTGGCAGCTGAATTGTGTTATAAACTGTATTTACTATGTGGGGATTCTAAGGTGTCAGATTTAGACAACCAGATTTAGTCTCGTGAATCCACGGAGCAGATGTGCAAATGATACGGTAATTTGACCACCAAATCTGATCACCCTCCCCAGCACTTAAGAAATAAGATTTTAGAAGCAAATTAAAAAAAACAAAAAAACAAAAAAAAAAACAAATAAATAATCAAACAGAAACCCCAAACAAACAAATGAAAAAAAAAAAACCCAGGGAATAAGCTCTCAGCTATGTTTTCACCTTTCTTGCAGAAACAAGCAAGAGAAAATGTAGAAACAATGCCAGGGATTACCAGTTATGAATTCTAGAAAACCTAGTTTAATGGAGCAAAATTAATTAAGTGGTGAGTAGCCAGAAAATCATAATGGAGTTTTACTACAGCTCCCTACCTTACCGTATTTATCCCCAGCAAGGATTTCCAAATAGCATGGCCAAAAGCTAGTAAATGAGCCCAGAATACATAGCAACAACATATCCACAAATAATAAGAGTCTTCATTGTCTTTTCACTGAAGTTATCCAAGTTTAAAAGATCAACAGATAATGAAATGTCACTCACCACAAATTCAAATAAAGCTTTACACTTTAAAATAAGCACAGTCCTTGGGAAATTCCATCCCAATGTACATGCAATAATGTACAAATCAAGTGAATAATCCAAGTCATTTTACAGAGAAATAAATCCTGGAAACTTGGAGTTGATAGTTACAAAAATGACTCAAGTCTAAAGCTATGCAACTACCCATCAAAGAAATAAGGAGCCTGATGCCAAAACTGAAAACAGTCTGAACTTCACGTTCTTTCAAATAGACTCCTGAAGTAAAATTAGCTGTTTAGTCTCATTTTCAGACTTGATTTATTAACATAGCTGAAGTCAAGCAAAAATGACAGATATGGTCAAACCCAGGCATATTATAAATTGCCTTCCAGTAAAATCAGCAGTTTTAGCAGTTAAGCTTTCATCATTTTAGAACAGAGCAGTATAGATGACCGCAGAGTATGGCATATTTGGTAAAATGCACAAAAGATAGTAATTTAGATCAGTGAACTTGGTAGAGAGACACCTGGATTCATTCTGTACTCTGTCATTATCTTTCCATGTGGCCTTGGGAAACCAGTGCCACTCTCCCTCCTCCAGTTTTTATGTGCAAATAGGAACAGTAATATTTTCCTGATACCACATTCTGTCATCTCCTAAGATCCTGCTTCCGCAGAAATAAAATAACTTTAGCTATGCTGACAGAGTTAAAACAGCAAAATCTCTCTCATATGGATGGAGTTTATTGTTAAATGAGTATTTTATGCAGTTATAATCTGCTTCTGTTCAAGAAGGGTAGCGCACGACACAGTTGTAAAATACCGTCTTGTGAAGATAACTACATACATCCCTCAGGTGTTTATCAGTGTTTTTCTATATCCTTTTCTGAAGCGTGGCCCCAAGGGTGCTTCGAAGCTCAGCAAGATGCCTGTGTTGTGTGCCAGTGAGTCATCCTCAGGACACCTTTCTGTGTCGCATGACTTCAAGAGAAAATATTACCCATAGTTTTTCCTTGCAGGATTTCTGGGATTTTTCTGTCTGAGCTTTGATATTACCTACCTCAGTGGCGGCTGGAATTTGTATGCAGCTTAAATTTAATATGGCAGTCACAGACATCAGACCTCTGGAGACGGCAGTTCAGCACACTCCCCTCAGCCCCCCACTGATCCAGTCTACTGATGGACAATGTGACCATTTTTGTACAAAAATGCCCCACATCTTCCAAATGAAAACAGTACATATATTACACACATATTTAAATGGCCTGGCTTTACATTGTCAGAATTTCAGAGTTTTAGAGGTATAGAGATGTATGGCTCCTAGCAGTTGTTCTCACAAATGCAATCTGAATTTTCTCATTAGCTCTCCCTTCCACTTTTTTTTTTACTTTTTTTTTTTTTTTTTTACTTTTTTTTCAAGAGCCATTGTTATGTCTTAGGTATAAATTACAGAATAATTCATTTTGCTTATAGGAATTAGTCTGCACAGTATAAAAGAAGGTAATTAATGTTATAAAATTACTTATCTTGATCAAAGTGGATGGAGGAATGGTAATATACAGGACTTAGTGTAGTGTATGTTGACAGAAATTAAGCATAATTTCCTCATCAAAACTTTAGGCTAAATGTAAATGCTAGAATAAGCAATACATTTATATCCATAGCAAAATGTTAGATTTCATATTAAGATAACAAAAATAGAGAAAAGACAACAATTGAATGGGTAGATTATACTAAGACTTAGTCTAATAATGATTATTCTAATAATTATTCTATAATAAGATTTTTCTATAATAAGATTTTTCTATAACATTGGCTCAGTCAGCCAGACATGATTTCGTTTCTGAGTTACCTTTTTTCCATTGTCTATGCAAGTGTGTGTATATATATAAAAGCAGGAATATAAGAAAGGAGACACTGACACACCTGTTCTACAGTGCAGTGTCATTGTTATCTAATAAGTAAATTTATAGCCTGTGTGGGAATCTGCTGGGTTTTTTTCCTGGTTGGTTGTTTTTTGTTTTGTTTTTTTTTTTTTTCTTTTTCCTTTGCATACACATCCTTCAAAGATCATTTATTTGTTTTTAAATACTTTTTGGATTTTTTCCAATATATTTTTTAACGATTCTTACCTAGGGTTCAGGCTGAGTTTGCATCATCTGCATCCTTTCAGTAAGTCATATCTGGTTTGACATAATACACTGCACCATTTCTAGGGTGTTTCTCTGGGTGCACTTAGGATAGAATTTTAGTTTGGAACAGGAACAAGCATTTGACATACAGCCAAAAGGGAGCTATTCTGAAGCAAATCCCACTGAAATGCTTGTGACTTTAGCCATGAGGTCTTCAGCACCAAGTTTTGCTCTACAAAGCCATTCCTATTTTGCCACACTACTTGCCAATAGGGAGGGTCTCTGTAATGCAAACCCCACATAAATATAGTTGCTCTTCCACATATAAGAATGATTGTAACCTTTTTTTTTTTTTTTCTGTTGACTGCATTCAGGTTTTGGCTAGGTCCTGAATGTCTTCCCTGCAAGAGGCCCCTGCTGTTTTACCTAGCTTTGTTAGCAAAAAGGCAAGGGTCACCCCTACAGAAACATTTGTCTTCTCTTTGGGCTCTGTACTTCATCAGTCCTGTTTCCTTTCTCTTTGTTTCCTTTCCCTACAAATGCCTAAAAGCCTTTTTTTCTTATGTTCCATCAGTCTGGATCTGGCAGCAAAGCACCTCCTTCTCAGTGCTCAGCTCCCTCTTTCTGCCCAGCTCATGCCCCAGGTCCGTTCAGGAACGCACAGCTTAGTGCTCTGCAGCAAGGCCTCTGCTTGCACTTACAGGGAAACAGTTACAAAAGAAAAGCAAATTGCTTTCAAAACCAGAATATAAATTGAACTCAGAAAAAAGGTTATTTAAAAAAGGTAGGAAGAATTGACAGGCAGCTGAAGTCACTAGATTTATTTACATCTGCTTTTGCTATAATTTCCTATGTCTTCAATATTAGCATACTATGGGAAAGAAATATTTTTGTGAGTGATTACACCATTACATTCAACTTTTTCTGCTTATATTAATTTTCCCACACTGGATGATAACCACAGTAATAACATGACTGTTGTATATGTACTCTTGTTAAGTGTGATATTTTTATACTTGACTTGTATATCTAAACATGCAAGTATTTTCACCAGGTTATTTCGTGCATTGCCTTTCCAGAAATGTTATATGTTCAACAGATGTTATATCTTCAAAGCTTACTTATTTATTCATTGTTGCAGTGAAATTTTCTATGAAGCACGAAAAGGTAAATTTAGATATTTAGAGCTCTTTCCCAAAAAGCAGGTAACTATTGGTATTTGTAACCATAAAATGTCTCCAATCGTAGCCTATGCTTTTAAAAAACTTATACAGAATATCCCAAATATGTCCTACTTCCCGCCAGCATTTTCACTTAAACAATATAGATGGGATACAAAATAGGTTAGTTATACAAATTTGCAGTTTCTCGAACAGAAACAATGCTAGATGAATGATGGCTTCAGATATCATATAATGTAACTGGTAATATGATGAAATTTAGAGAAAACTATCTGTTAAATAGAAACGTGCATAATTTTAGGACAGCAAAAGTGTTCTTTAAATTGAAAGTTTAATCAAATAATGAGAATTAAAGATTTTTTTTTTTTTAAAACATACAGGCATTTTTACTTTATCTTACTGTTAAGATAAACAAAGTTTCTACCATTTTTTTACCAAATAAGTCCTATAGAAGTATCTTTTATTTTTACACACTTTGTGAGCAGGTAGTGTGTGATCTTGTCACTCGGCTAGACTCATTAATAAATGATTAAATTTTGGTATAAGCTGCTGTCAAAGTTCAGCAGTCCTGTGTTCTATCTTTATTGCCAAGTCATTGCACCACTGACTTCAGCTAAAGTTCAAGTCCACAGCCTGCGCAAATGACACGTATAGGTGGGGACTCTTTTGGTACATACTAGCTGGTTGCTCCAGTGAGAAACATCAAAATAGGACTTGTGCATACTTCCATGGAATGGACTTGAAAATACATGCCTCCCAGCTTGAAGAATTAATTTAACATTACCTTCAACGAAGTCCATGACTAAAGCCCTTTCTTAGGCCAAACTGCCATGAAGTCAGTGAAATTCAGTTTATGTAAGCAGTGAATTGATCTCTGTGTGTTTTTCCAGAGAAAGCTGGTATTGTAATGCTTGCTTATGTTAATGTTTAATATTCTATTTCATACCAAGGCAAGCTATACTGTTGCATTTAGATCTTACAGATTTGTGAGACAATGTTTTAAAATTCTTTAATAAGAAACAAATTAATATTGAATTCATATTGCAAGCTAAGTGCAAGGATGCCTAGGCTAAAAGACTGGCGATTATGTGGTCCTGGTTACGAGGGGCACCATGGGTCAAACAGTTAATATTGTATTTGCTATGTGCAACTGCCACCTTATTGTTCCTAGCTGGTATAATTCCATGTTTTATTCAATTAATTTGACATGTTGTGTCAAATATGCGATTTGTTCCTAGCGCTCCACCTGATAGTGTAACAAAAATTTGTACCATCCATCAGCCACAACCAACCTCAGTACCAACCTCAGTACCCATCATTTAAACCCGTTCCCAATTCCTCCTAAAGAAAGAAATTGCATATTGCCAGTTATTTTACCTTTATTGTAGGCGTTACCTACCTTGTTAACCCCATTTCCAATGTTTACCCTTCAAAGTTAAAGAATTGTTAAAGTCGTTCGAGAATGAGCTTGCATTGAGCAATACCTGTTAATCTATGTTAACTCATTCCTTCACCCGAAACCATGTTGTTCCCTTTTTCCTTCCCACAATTTTCCTCCACCCTTATCCCCAACTCTCTGAACTCTGCGTTTTCTTTCTTTCTCCCTTGTTTTCTCTCTCTCTCCCTTAGGCCACCAAGCTGCAATGTCAAGCCCCGGCGTGGTGTAGAGGACCAGTACCAAATGCGGTTTTGTCTCGACATTGCCGCTGTGGCGCCATCCAGCGTCACGCTTCGAGAAAACCCTCTTCTCCACAGTTTTGAGGAAAAACAACCTCGTGCGCCTGCGCAGGGACTAAAGGCGCGAAGAGAGCCGAGGCGGGGGCAGCGCGCCCGTGGCGAACCGCACGTACGCATTTGCCATCCGCGCATGCGGGAGAGCCCCTCTAAGGAGCGCACGTGGCCCTTGGCGGCGCGCAACACCACTCTTTCCGTTGTTCCGCTGTCAGACCCCCCCGCCCCCCCTCCCCCGGTCCCCAATGAAGCCTGAGGCCACCGAAGACCCAGCGGAAGGTCCTCGGACTTGGGAAGGTGGCAAAAGACTCCTTCTTCTCTCTCTCTCCCTCTGTCTCCTATTCTTTTCCTCTCTTCCCTTGCCCTCCTTCATCCCTTCATTCTCTTCTCCCCCCAAATAAAAGGTTGTACGACATCTGACCAATTTCAGCGTCTTAATCTCGTCCTTGGGATCGTATCGAAACCTCCCCCGACATTGGATCGGGAGAGATGCCTAGGCTAAAAAACTGAATTAATAATATAAGCCTGCATTTAACTTATATATTTGAATTATTCATTTGAAATTACAAGCTATCTGGATATTTACCAAAAAAAAAAAAAAAAAATCCAAAGATCCAGGTGACTCACTTTAAAGAATAGCATAGTTTGCCTAATTTAATGGGCAATTGGTTTTTCTCCCTATACCTGAGTATACTTATCTGTATTCCTTTTTAGAATGTTTACAAATGCATCGCATCTTCAAAAATGTGTAATATGAAGTGTATCTTTAAATTACATTCTAAGTTTTTGAAAAAAAAAAAATTTCTTAATAATATCCTGTTTAGTTCATTCAGCACCAAATATAGACAAAAACAGAATGCTGTAAATGTCACCCATTCTTTTCAAGCCCTGAGGAAAATATGTAATAAACATATGGTGCTTTTATCTAGCTATTACGGTGCTATTGTAAATCATCGCTAAAGCTGGTGAGAAATTTTTGTCAAGTATACCGGTTACAGATTGGAAGTGTTCCATTAGAAATATCTTGGGTTCAGTTTGGTTTTGTTAAAAACAACAGAAATTAATTGGGACCCTTCCTGGGTTCGTCTTGGGGTTGCCTTGTTAAAATCTCAGAGCAGGGTCTTGCCTCAGAGCTTTTTTCAGCCTTGCTGTTGACACCTCAGCCTCCAGACCACCTCGTTGTCACCAGATTTGGTCTCACCTCTGGATTCTTCTAAGTGCCCCAATGCCATCCTAATCATGGAGCAACCTCATCCCTGTCCTATCACCATGACTTTTCCATAGCAAGAAATCAGGTGTGCACACTGGATAGCACCTGTGGCATACCAGAAATTTCTGTGATGTGAATATTTGGATTCTTGACCCAGTCACTCTTGTGACTCTAGACAGACAAAATGTTTTCAATATATTTTATGAAAATCTGCTAGGATTGACAGACACCTGGAACAATTGAATATCATATTCCTATGTAGTACAGTGGGACAAACCTTTTAAATGCTGGCACATCCATGGTATACAGGAAGACAGAGTAACGCATTATTGTGGTTTAACTCCGGCCACCAACTAAGCACCACATAGCTGCTTGCTGGCTGCCCGATGGTGGGATGGGGGAAAGAATCGGAAAGCTAAAAGTGAGAAAACTCATGGGTTGAGATAAAGACAGTTTAATAGGTAAAGTTAAAGCCAAGTGCACAAGCAAACCAAAATAAGGAATTCATTCATTACTTCCCATCAGGTATTCAGCCATCTCCAGGAAAGCAGGGCTGCATCAAATGTAACGGTTACTTAGGAAGACAAAACACCATCACTCCAAATGTCCCCCCCCTTTCATTCTTCCCCCAGCTTTATATGCTGAGCATGATGTCATATGGTACGCAATATCCCTTTGGTGAGTTGGGGTCAGCTGTCCCAGCTGTGTCCCCGCCCAACTTCTTGTGCACCCTCAGCCTACTTACTGGTAGGGTGGTGTGAGAAGCAGAAAAGGCCTTGACTCTGTGTAAGCACTGATCAGCAGTAACTAAAACATCCCTGTATTATCAACACTGTTTTCAGCACAGATTCAAAACATAGACCCTTACAAGCTACTATGAAGAAAATTAACTCTTTCCCAGCTAAAACCAACACACACATGCTTGAACCTTTGCCTTGATCATAACTCAATCTTTTAGATACAATAAACTGCAATAAAAAATAGAATTAACCACAATTTAGATCACTTGAGCATTTCTCCCTTTGATAATGTAGTAAAGGAAGATAATTATGTCAATCTAGCTTTAGTTACTAGTAGCATAATAACTGCACTAAAACTTTACAGGTGAGAGAATCAGAACAATGCAAAGCCTACCAGCTGTAGTAGTGTGACCTGAATTAAGGAAAGATAAGCAAATATCTAAAACCAAATCTTGACCACAACCAGAAAGTGTTGTAAATATACAAATTCCTTACATATTCAGTTATCAGTTAACGTCATCAGTCTATTCTGCCTTGCTAGCCATAGTGCTGTTCTAGATAGGCCACGGCTTTGAAAGTATTGCATCAAACATAACTTTCATGACTACAGATACTTTTTCACAAGACTGTTGGACAGATGCACAAGCATTTATACTTAGATAATTAATAAAATAACCTTTGGGTTATCGGGCATCATTAAAAACCACTACAACAATCTAAAATAAGTTTGCATGCTTAAGCACCTTCATTTCTGTGAAAAAGAGACAAATTAAAAGAAAGGCCAGAAAAATTACAGACCTCATACAGTAATTATTTTTGCAACTCTATTGCTTGAGCAATTTCCAGCAAGCTTAGTTAGAATTCTTTGTCTTGTAATCCTGACTACAGTGCTATAAAAACTCCTAAGAACATGCTTATCTTTGAGGACCAGTGTAGATCACATCAAAGGTGCCTTAAGAGAGCTTTTAGCACAACATAGCTTACATGACTAAGATGATCTTGCTCAGTACATAGGACTGTTTTCCTTACCTTATTCAAATCACATGCACACAGAGAAATAAATTCATAACTTTGCATAATATTGTGGCAAAAAATGTCCTGTAAATGCACTCACAAGTACAACTCTGATTATGATTAAAGTTTATCTTATTATACTCTGGCTAAGAGGATCATTATGTTATATACTGTGCCATGATTAAACTGCTTTTTCTTAAAGTACTTTGAATTTATGTTCAGACAGCTTTTATATTCATAAGCTCACAACACTACTCCACACATCCCCAGAGAGCAGCCCAGGAACGACTAATCAAAGTACTGGCACTTATTTTACTGTAATGTGCATTACTCTCAGTACTGTAGTAACTCTAAGTCAAATCCACATAAACCCTTCTATATAACATGTTCAGTTTCAGCTGTGATCTGGATTAGCCTTTAAAATAGAAAGGAAAGACCCACTGCACAACTGTATAAGGGCTTTGGCCATTTGAATCATATATTGGGCTTAGTCCAGTCATCTGAAGGCAACAGAGACAACCGTAGGCAACCCTAACACTGTAAGCGATGACCAGAGGGGAAAAAACTTAGTTTTAACCTCTGCCTTTCTCTTTTTTTTTAATCAGTTGTTTGGTTTTTGGTGGGGTTTGGTTTTTTTTGGTGTTTTTTTTTGTTTGTTTTTTTTTTGTGCTAAGAACAGAATAATATCTGTAGCCAGCCTCTTGGCTTCAGATGTAATAATATTCTGTTGGGTGTTACAAATAGCAGAATAGCCCTGGACTATGTGTGGACTTGCATATATTCAAACATTCAATATTTTTGACTAGCTGGAACTAATGGAACAGGTTTTCAAAGTAAACCTTCCATCCTAGCAATTTAAGTAACTTGCTAACAGCAAAGTTTTTTGATGACATCATTGGGTAAAACTTTGAAAGGTTCAGTAGTGACTTGAGGTGTGTTTAGACCCTGTAATGGAGCACAGGCAGAGAGCTGACCTGAGCTGGTACTTCCACTTCATGCAGAACAAATTGGTGTGAAAGGTAGTTGGTCTGAAAAGGACTATAGTTGCATAAGAGTAGCTCCATATCTACACTAATAAACCTTGCTTCACAGATGTTTTCTTAACAGTGCTTTTACAGATGTGGATATTATGCCACGTATAACATCATGTAATAGCAAATACAAAGCATTTTTTCTAGTCCTAAAATGAATATAGGAATTCTTGCACATTTAGGTGAAGTCTGAAACACTCTAACAAAACCAATCATGTTATTTTCAGTCTTGATTATTTCCTTTTTCTCCTTAAGCCACTAGCTGTATTTCTAATGAGGCTTATTCTTTATGGTAGAAATTCCAATGCTCAGCACATTATGTAAGTGAACAATGCCTTTGGAATTTGGCTATTTCTGTCCTTTGAACATAAACAGAAAAAATCAACATTCCAGATTGTGTCTTCTGATACATTCATGCTTCTCAGTTGGGAAGCTCATCCTATATGTTAATACATATTTATTGTTGAAATAAAAGGGTTTGCCAACATATTGTGAGAGTAGAACATGCTGTGGCTAGAAATGGACCCAGCAGAGGTACGTGTTTCCTTCTTTCTCAGGACCTAATAGGGCTTCTGATGATGTTAAGTTTGACAGGCCCATTTTTTTTTTCCTTTGCAGTATTTATTAATAGCCCAAATCTCTGAACCTCGAGGCAATCTTGCCATGTTTATCCCAAATGCTAAAACTATTAGGAAAGTGTTAAACTGTTTATTCTTCCTCCTATAGATTTACATGTGACATCCTACAGGGGTCATTTTTCCATTCATCTTGTTCCTCATAGCTTCTAAGGTTACTTAGAAGAATGGGAAAGTTGCCATATCCTAATATTACTCATAAGCTGATTGTACTTTTTTTCTCTGTTCTATTTGTTAAAGTCAGATTGTTTTCTTCTCTTTCACCATCTGCCAGTCTAGGATATAACTGGAAAGATCAATTCTAGTATTGGTACTCCCATATGTTATCAACAATTTTTTGGAGTTCTGATAAATCCAAACCTGTTTTCCAGGTTCAAATAGTAGCACAGAAAAACTTTGTTATTTCTGGGAGATCTAAAGTTTATACCTCTTCTTTCTGATGAGATATGGCCAAAGAAATATGAATTTGCTATTCACTGAAATCACTATGTACATTACACTGAGATGTTTCCATAAATAAACAAATGAATTCTAACTGACAGTAGATTTCCATAAGACAAATCCCTAAGTCAAATTACAAGCCAAAGCAAATAAGAAGCGGCACATGCTTCCTGAGCTCAGGTTGCTGCAAGGAGAGGTTTATGTTCCTACAACTTCTAGTCATGTCCCTGTAGAATCATAGAATCGTAGAATAGTTTGTGTTAGAAGGGACCTTCAAAGATCATCTAGTCCAAGTCACCTGCCATGGGCAGGAACATCTTGCACTCTGTGCTCAAAGCCCCATTCAGTCTGATCTTGAACACTTCTGATGAGGGGGCATCCACAACTTCTTGGGAAACCTGTTCCAGTGTCTCATCACCCTTGTTGTAAAAAATGTCCTTATGTACAATCTAAACTTGCCCTCTTTCAGTCTAAAACCATTGTGCCTTGTCCTATCACTACACGCTTGGTAAAAAGTCTCTCTCTGTCTTTTATAAGCCCCCTTTAAGTATTGAAATGCTACAATGAGGTCTCCCCAGAGTCTTGTCCAGGCTGAATAACCCCAACTCTCTCATCCTTTCTGCATAGGAGAGGTGTTCCAGCCCTCTGATCATTTTTATGGCCCTCTGGATCTACTTTAACATGTCCATGTATTTCGTGTACTGGGAACCCCAGAGCTGGACACAGCACTCCAGGTAGAGCCTCATGAGAGCAGAGTAGAAGGGCAGAATCACCTCCCTCAACCTGCTGGCCATGCTTCGTTTTATGCAGCCCAGGATCTGGTTGGCTTTCTGGGCAGCAAGTGTACATTTCCAGCTCATGTCCAAATTTTCATCCACCAGTATCCCCAAGTCTTTTTCCACAGGGCTTCTCTCAATTCATTCATCCCTCAGTCTGTATTGATATTGGGGATTGCCCTGACCCAGTTGCAGTACGTTGCACTTGGCCTTGTTGAAATTCATGATGTTCACATGGGCCCACTCCTGAAGCCTGTCAGGATCTCTCTTGATGGCACCCCTTCCTGCAAGTGATGTATTGAGGTTTGTCTGTGTGGGATGAATATGACCAGAATGTTGGGTTTGTGCTTTCATCTCTCTTGCCTCCAGGGCTGGTGTCATTTCTCCAAGCATTCATATATTTCCAAAAGTCTTCCAAAACATATGTTGCTGGGGATAGAGAAGTTGCACTTTGAGTCAGAGGAATAAATACAAACAAGGCATATAGGTTGAGGCAACTCTTTGAACTGAAATATGACTCATTTCTGCATTTCCATTATGCCAGATGATGTGAAATTAATTAGTCTCATAATTATCTCTATGAATGTCACAGTTTACATGACTGACATTACCAGCATCAGGTAAGATAAACAATTACTGTGTGAAAGACTGAGTTGGGAAGAAGACTTACTTTTACCCAGGTAGTGAAATACATATGAAAGGATTTTTCTCGTCAGCTTATTCAACAAAAAGTCGGCTTTTTTTTTTTCATATATTATTCATTATTTGAATAAAAGACGAAAATAGCTTGACGTCTTTTGAGATGGGAGGTCATTTGAAAGTAACACTTTTTTTCTTTAATTTTGAATTGGATGTTGTGAGCAGCCTCTCCAAAGATTGCTGTCTATGTTTTGAACAGAATTGCCGTGATGTGTACTGGAATAACGCGGTAACTTTTGTTGTCTAACTACTTTGTATTTCGTATCTTTCAGAAGATTCACAAACAGATGATTTTAAAGGTACACTTCCCTATGGGTCTACCACAGATCAGAACAATGTTTTGGGAATACACAATATGCTATCACAACAGTAGCCTTTAACAAAAAAAAAAAAAAAAAAAAAAAAAACAAAAAAGAACACTTAGCTTGTACATAGTGAGAAACTCTTAGGCAGAACTGGTTCTGATAAACCGGCATACCACTCTCTTATTTTTTTCTCTTGGTGGATTATCCCACAAAGGATTATGTCATTAAAAGCCAGTGATTCCTTTTTCAAACTCTGAGTGGACTATTCAATAATATATGTTTCAACAGATTCATGATTTTTCTTTGTTTTGAAGGAATGGTGGCTGTCATCCTGATTTAATAAAAACTTTTTGTTTTTCTTAACCTATCCCTGGTAAAGAGGTTTCTTGGCTGTATCAGTTCATAAGCCAATCTTTTTTTATGTTTATGTCAAATGAGCTTTTTAGACAGCTTCCCAGGAAGAAGTTTGATGTTTAAGATTAAACTATCTTTTAAACAAATGAAAGACTTACCCAGAGGGTTTCATGCCTTTTTAAGTTAGAGTTAGCTGGCCCATCTGATTTTTAAAATAATTTGCAGTAAACCTAAACAGACAGATGAAATTCTGAAATCTTTCCAGTCTACCTGCTACACTAATGGTATTTGAATCTTTATTTCTGGAACCAAATGTGGCATTTGCAAGTTTCATATAAAATGATTGTCCACTGTTGCCTTTGGCATTCGTTTGTTTTGGATAAACAACATGAAGTAGTTCAGTGGAAAAGCATCAGCAATGTGCCAGACTTTGAAGTTCTGTGAGAAATTCCTACATTCTTATCTTGCTGGCAGAAACAATATTTGAAAATGTCATTAACAACTAGACTGCTGCAATGGATGGATTCAGGTTCTTAAGGACAGGTGGACTGGGAAGACCAGGAGGGAGATTGGCCCTTTACATAAGAGAGAAACAGGAAAACCCACAGGTTTTTGCACTTTTAGCCTGCTGATTCCTTCCCACATCTCTCCCAGTGGGGAAGTGAGTGAGCGGCTGTGTGGTACTTAGCTGCTGGCTGGGCTTAAGTCAGAACAAGACCTACAGATCCTGAAGTAGTAGGTTAAGCCTTCTTCAGATGACTGGAAGAAGCCTCACATTTGCAGACCCTGGTCTTAGCAGTGGACTTTAGCCACCCTGATAACTGCTGGAAGAACACGACTCAAGTGACCTAGGAGACTTCTGGAGTGCACTGATGACAACTTCCTGGTATAAGTGATCCAGGAGTCAGCAAGGAAAGGTGCTGTGCTGGACCTGATACTTACAAACAATGAAGTTCACGGTTGTGCAAGTCAGGGACAGCTGTGGCTGCAGTGACCAGGAGATTGTGGAGTTCAGGATCTTAAGAGGAGGAAGCAGGGCAAAAAACAGGACCACAGCTCTGGATTTCAAGAAAGAATATTTCAAAGTCTTCAGATATCTGCTTGGAAGAATCTCATGGGATATGGCCCTGGAGGGAAGAGGGGTCCAAGAGACCTGGCTGATCACCAATGTGATCAAGGATCACCTCCTTCAACCTCAAGAAAGGTCCATCCCGACGATCAGGGACCACCTCCTTCAACATCAGGAAAGGTCTATCCCAACAATTAGGAGATCTAGTAGACCTGCTCGGATGAGCAAGAAGCTCCTAACTAAACTCGGAGATAAAAAGGAAGTGTGAAAGAGCTGGAAGCAGGAGTATTGAGATGTTGTCCAACCTTTCAGGGATGGGGTTAGGAAAGCCAAGGCCAACCTGGAGCTGAAACTGGCAAGGGACATGAAAAGCAACAAGAAAGGATTCTAACAGTACATAGACAGCAAAAGGAGACTAGGGAAAACAAGGCCCAGCTGCTGAGTGGTACGGGAGACCTGGTGAAAAAAAGACAGAGAAAAGTCTGAGGTTCTCAATGCCTTCTTTGCCTCGGTCTTTACTGGTAGTGCCAGCCTCCAAGAATCCCATGCCTCTGAGGTCAGAGAGAAAGTCTGGAACAAGGAAAACACACTCTCAGTGAAGGAGGACCAGGTTAGGGAACACTTAAACAAAATGGACATATTCAAGTCCATGGGACTTGATGGGGTGCACCCATGAGTCCTGAGGGAATTGGCTGATGTCATTGTGAGGCCAATCTCAATTATCTTTGAAAGGTCATGGTGACAGGGAGAGGTTCCTTAGTACCAGAAAGGAGCAAATTATACTCCTGTCTTCAAGAAAGGCAAGAAAGAAGATCTGGGGAACTAAAGGCCAGTCAACCTTACGTCAGGTCCTGGGAAAGTGATGGAGAAAATCCTCCTGTAAACCATTTCAAAACACAAGAAGGACAAGGTCATTGTAAGAATTCAGCATGGATTTGCAAACGGGAAATCATGCTTAACCAAACTAATAGTTTTCTGTGATGAGGTTACAAGCTTGGTGGGTGAGAGAAGAGCAGTTGATGTTATCTACCTCAACTTTAGTAAGGATTTTAATACTGTCTCCCATGCCATCATCATAGGCAAGCTGTCAAGGTACAGGTTAGATAGTGGACAGCGAGGTGGAATGAAAATTGGTTGAACGATCAGGCTCAAAGGTTTGTGATCAGTGGCACAAAGTCCAGTTGGAGGCTGGTCACTAGTGATGTACCCCAGAGGCTGATACTGGAGCCAATACCGTTTAGCATCTTCATTAATGACCTGAATGCTGGGACAGAGCATGTTCTCAGGAAGTTTGCAGATTATACAAAACTGGGAAGGGTGGCTGATACACCAGATGGTTGTGTCACCGTTCAGAAGGACCTTGACAGGTTGAAGAAATGATCTGACAGGAACTTTCTGAAGTTCAACCACAGTAAATGCAGTCTTGCACCTTGGGGACCAGTACAGGCTGGGGTCAGACTGCCTGGAAAGCAACTCTGCAGAGAATGAAGAGGGCATCCTGTTGGGCAGCTAGCTGACCATGAGCCAGAAATGTGCCCTTGAGTCAAAGAAGGTCAACAGCCTTCTGGGCTGCATTAGGTAGAGTGTTGCCAGTAGACTGAGAGAGGTGAGATTTCCCCTCTACTCAGCACTGGTGAGATGCACCTGCAGTGCTGGAGCTAGGTCTGGGCTCCCTAGCGCAAGACAGACATGAACATACTGGAGCAAGTCCAACAAAGGGCTGCAAAGATAATGAAGGCACTGGAGAAGAGGAGAGGCTGAGAGGGCTGGGACTGTTCATCCTGGAGAAGGCTCAGGGGGATCTTGTCAGTGTGTATAAATACCTGATGGTAAAGAAGATGGAGCCAGGCTCTTCTCAGTGGTGCCCACTGAAAGCAAAAGAATCAACGGGCACAAACTGAAATACAGGAAAATTCATTTAAAGAAACTAGAAAATAAGAAAAATTCTTTTGTTTTTTTACCAGTGAAGGTAGTTGAACACTATAATAGGTTACCTAGAAAGGCTATGGAGTCTCCATCCTTGGAGATATTCAAGGCATGATTGAACATGGTCCTGGGTAACCTGCTCTAGGTGACCCTGCTTGAGCAAGGGGGTTGGATCAGGTGTTCTCCAGAGGTCCCTTGCAACCTAAACAGTTCTGTGATTATGTGATTAAATTACTCTTACTCACCTTGCTTATAGCACATGTGCTCAAATACACACACGGACACATATGCACACATACACACATCATACACGCTCCATATATGTATTTGTTTATTTCTAACAGTTTTTACTAGTGTAAGTCTCACTGTTGGTTTAGATTAGTCAAATAAGCAGTGACGGTGCTATAAGCAAGCTGGTGGTAACATCTGACATGAAAAGTTTTATTTTTTTAAGTTACAATGTTTACTTTTGTGATTTAAAAGAAAATATCAATTAGTTTTAGTCAATCTAGTGACTAGTTTTTACAGTAGACTTCATGTTCTTTGTTTATGTGTTTGTGTATATAAATATTTAATAAGTTTTCATTTACTTGGCAAAGTAATGGTGATAAAACCAAAGTTTCAAAAGGAAAATTAAGAGGTCAACCAGCCTGTCTTGACCAAAAATATCGAGCAACTAAGAATTCTTATACAAGATGACTACTTATGGTAGTTCACCTCTGAAATAATATGTTTTCACTGTTTCAGAAACATACATAATGAAAATTTTAGTGACTTACATGAAAAATGGATGCTTTTGGGAAAAAAGCAAATGTGGAAAAATGCTATATCTGTTTGACTACACATCACCCATGAGGAGTGTGTTGTCTACAAACATAGTTGCAACTGATATCAGAGGCAGATCTTTTACTGTGGTATGCGGTTTTACTAATACATGACTCCTATACTCAGGGTACTGCTGAATTGGTTTGAGTATACAGCTAACATAGTTTAACACGCTAGTTAAATTACACAGTCCATGATTTATTAGTTTGTGGAAGAGACACTTCAGAGAAACTATAGATGTTACTGACTAAAAACACATAAATAGTTGAAATTGTTTTGTTTGCCTGGGCTTTTTCTAATATGTACTGTTTTCCTCTTCTTCTTCATTTAAAATGAGAAGGATGTGAACAGCTGTCATAAGGTACAGTTACATAGACTAAAATAGAATCGTTTAGGTTGGAAAAGACCTTTAAGATCATCAAGTCCAACCATTAACCTAGCACTGCTAGGTCCACCACTAAACCATGTCCTTAAACACTACATCTACCCATCTTTGAAATATCTCCAGGGACGGAGACTCAACCACTTCCCTGGGCACCTGGTCCAGTGCCTGACTACTCTTTCAATGAAGAAATTTTTCCTAATACCCAACCTAAACCTCCCCTGGTGCAACTTGAGGCCGTTTCCTCTCCTATCGTTTGTTACTTGGAGAAGAGACCAACCCCCACCTCACTACAACCTCCTTTCAGTTTGTTGTAGAGAGCGAACATTACGGCATTCAAATTCTTTTTTTGCTTTTCACAAATCCTTTTTATTCCATGTGATAAAAGCTATTGATTTGTCAGTTGTGAATTATTAAGAGGTGTGTTTTTTACCCTGGAAAAGTTTATTTTTGTGGCAAAGGTTTAATTTCAGTAATAGTAACACACACTTAAAATTAAGTACGTTCAGAACTCTAGCAGTTATAGTACTTCAACATCAAAATTATGCCACATAATTTTTGAACCTGAGAGTACCAATGACCCTTCCATGATGAACCTTCCATTGAGCAGAGCATGGACAGTTCATGATGCTTCCCTCAGAAGCCCTTGCCCCTGTGACCAGTCTGATGAGAAGGAAATTGATTTCTTTATTACACCAGAAAGACAATTATTTTGTTGTTGAAGATAAAATACCAGAACAGTTAAGCTTTAAGCCTTGAATGATTTGAAGAGCTGAAGAAAATCTTGGCAGAAATTGTGAGAAAATGGTAGAAAGTATCTCTTCAAGATCTAAGTGAGCCAGTTGATTTTTGCTGCAAAGGATGATTTAATATTGCTGAAGAGCTTCTATTTCCCATATTAACCAATTTCCAAAATGAGTTCTGGTAGGAAAGTTTCATATTGCATCCCAATCTGAAGCTGACTAATCTCTAAAGTTGTGTTTCTGTTATGTTGTCATGGAAATCTTTCTGTTGGAACAGGTTAAATGCACCTGTACTAAACTACTAGTTTTACTAGAAGTTAGCGTTACTTAGGTGTTTTTTTGCCAACTTTGGATTTTACATAGAATTACTTTTTTCTTTCCAAATAAAAATAAATAATAGTAGGCTATCATATTATCCTGTTATTACCCCAAAATATCCTTTGTGTCTGCTTCATCAGTGCATCGTTTTTGTGTTTTCAGTGTGTGCTAGTCACATATTAAAAAATCAGATGAAGGCAGTTGTTGAATCTGACCTTCTTACCTGAGGATGTACAGAGGAGGAAAATTTCCTGAGTAGTAATTTACAACACATGACTTCTGCAGAAGAATGAGAGTAAATTATGAATGCATGCACATCTTTCACTTATCATCACAAGGTAGATATAACATTGGGTAAATTAGCAATAAACTCAATACAAATTAACAACTGTGTGACAACTGTACGTATCTTCCTAGATTCAAACCCCTGTTTTTTCAAAGGTCTTATGTCTGTAGTATTGGGTTTAGGTTATTATTAGACTGTTTGGAGTATTATTCATGTGTCAACAACATTGCAAATATAGCTACAACATCTGACTCATTTGGAAGATGGATTATAAGCACCAAATACTAAGTTCTCAGTCTTTTGAAATCTAAAAATGAAACGACTGCCATTTATAATAGTGCCTGTTCTTTTAATGACAACATTCACATACCAGACTAAAAATATTGCAGTAGAACAAGTACATCAGATTTGCCACCAGCTTGCTTATATATATGACAGGAAAAGAGAAATAGCAGATATTGACAAAGAAAAGATACTAGCAAGCTTAGTATCTTGAATTTATTAAAAGTTCCTTGTCGTGTCAGATAAACAGAAAATTTCCCTCCAATTATTAGTCCAGTTCTAGGATTCCAGTGTCAGAATTGTCTTCCTCAAAATAACATAAATTACTATTACTAGATGGACTTCAGCATGGCTACTATATGGTTGTGCAGTCAATATGAATAAAAAAGTTTTATAAGATGAAACATTACAAATTTATGTATTTTGTAGTGTTTATTAATCTATTCATAAAGACAAGGAAAATAAATTTAACATTTCTGCAGACCTGAACTAGACACTGCATTTAATCACTTCATGATTACATAGATGGAAATTAAAAATTCTATTAATAGTATAGTATCAATTTTCAAAGTAAAGCATGGGGATTTAACTGTGTGAATTCTAGTAATGTCAAAGTGAGTCACAAACCTGCAACTTTGGAAATGTAATGTTTTGCGTCAGAAGAAAAATTCCATGGTAAATACAAATTGATCTAAAAGTTAAAGTAAACACATTTGAAAGTAAAATTTTAATAGAATAATTCCACTGACACATACAACTTTATGAAAGTGACCTGGAAAAGTTTTTTTGAGTATATGGTATCAAAATGAAAGTTTTGGAGAGTTTCACATGGTATTTTCAAATTATTTGCAACTATGAAATGTACTATGCATTCTATTCTTTGTTTCTTGACAATATTTTGTTTATATCTCTTTTTTTGCAAAGTAATAAGGAAAGAGTAGTTCTACTTTGTACAGTTCTCCTTTCTGCAGGTGGTGTGTCATCTTTACTACATAAAGACAGGAAATATTTAAATACTCTGGGCTACAAATGTAATGCATTAATGGGGAAGGAATAAAATTCCATTCTGTGTGTCTGCTTATTAGAGGTTGATATAACCACTATTTGAATCAATGCCTATTAAAATTTTACATTCAGTTAAACTTACGTCAATTAACTCTCCTTTTAACAATAAATTACTTTCTTAATTTAAGATAGGCTAAGAGGCCATTATTTATAGCTGGATATATAGATAAGAAACATAAGCTCTTTATAAAGCATATATAATATTCAAATTATCTTCCTCTTTTCCATCTTTTATATTATAGGTTAATTTAGAATAAAATCCAGAAGTTTGGATGTCATGAGGTAAAAACATCTATCTCATGCTTCTGGTTGTAGGTAGGATTTAAACAATAAGTTAGTTAGACTAGATTTAAGGTTTTGGAAATTATGTTGGGTAATATTCAAAACCACACAAAGCTGGTATTGAGGATGGAAGAAGTAATGAAGTGGATAAGTAACATTTGTTCTGTGTTAAAGTGTTTCATGCACTCCTAGGAGACAGGAACATGAAAATGCTTTCAGAAGCGGAAAAAGAGCCATGTTGGTTTTGTTCCTGTAGATAATAAAAATTACATAGCTGGCATGGTGTCACAAAAGAAAACATTCTCAGAGTTAGATCTGCAGACTAAATGTGCCCATACATATGCCCATATCCAGATGAAATTATTCTCTGATGACACACAATTATATTCCAAATAACTTCATATTTGTGTTATGAAAGGAAAGATAGCAATTTAATGGCTATCTCAATTTAATGATTATCAGCCTTTCTTCTGGGAGCAAGGTCTCGATACAGGAATAGGAAACATACACGGGAAAACAGCTAAGCTTTCAGAGTCATGTGAATGACATTTCTGGGGACAGGATTTGGCTTGAATATCACTGAGGCAATCCTGCTTTCTCTTGGCAGACCTCTGTGATTGTGACTAGACATGGTGAAAATGCAGCTGAAGCTGTAATGGGTCCAATACTGGAAGTGAATAGAACGAATCTGCACATGGCAACTAGCCTGATGTGTCTTTGGTATGCCTGATCCATGTTCACATGTAAACCAATTCAAATATGTCCAACACAGGCCACCTCTGATGGGGTTTTTACACCTGTTAATATCAAGGCATTTATAGACTTCTCTGCTTTGTTTGCTACTTTCAGACAATTTTGTAACTTGAAAATGTAACTTATGGATGTACTGAATCTTTACACTGAATTTTCCATTCCCAATGATATTAACAGAAAGTACATATGCACTGTATGATTTGAGCTTCAGAAAGTAAATGCATGAAAAATTTGGCTATGAAGAAAAATATAACTATTCCTGTGGTTGCTCTGCAAAGTCTTATTTCTATTAATTTTTAGAGATAAAACTTGGTAAGCCATTCTTCGCATGAGCATGCATGAACTCATCCCCCTTCCATTTACTGAAAGATGTGCCAGGTATCTTCTATAGTGGAAACCCATGAATCTCTCTCCTGATATGTTTAACCATGCCATGGGCAGTGAGTCAAGGGATAAGGAACTACTGTTGGTTTCAGATGTACAGGACTTAGGGGGAAGCAGACAAACATATGTCTACTTGGACTTTAGTAAGGCCTTTGACACTGCTTCCCAGAGCATTCTCCTGGAGAAACTGGCTGCTCGTGGCTTGGACGAGTGTACTATACGCTGGGTAAAAAACTCGCTGGATGGTCAGGCCCAAAGAATGGTGGTGAATGGAGTTACATCCAGTTGGTGTCCAGTCATAAGTGGTGTTCTCCAGCGCTCAGTATTGGGGCCAGTTCTGTTTAATATCTTTATCGATGATCTGGATGAGGGCATTGAGTGCACCCTCAGGAAGTCTGCAGATGACACCAAGTTGGGTGGAAGTGTCGATCTGCTGGAGGGTAGGAAGGCCCTACAGAGGGACCTGGACAGGCTGGATCGATGGGTTGAGGCCAACTGTATGAGATTCAACAAGGCCAAGTGCCAGGTCCTGCACTTGGGTCACAACAACCCCATGCAACGCTACAGGCTTGGGGAGGAGTGGCTGGAGAACTGCTTGGTGGAAAAGGACCTGGGGGTGGTGGTCGACAGCTGGCTGAATCTGAGCCAGCAGTGTGCCCAGGTAGCCAAGAAGGCCAATAGCATCCTGGCTTGTATCAGGAACAGTGTGGCCAGCAGGACTAAGGAAGTGATCATCCCCCTGTACTTGGCACTGGTGAGGCTGCACCTCAAATCCTGTGTTCAGTTTTTGGCCCCTCACTACAAGAAGGACCTGGAGGTGCTGGAGCTTGTCCAGAGAAGGGCAAAGAAGCTGGTGAAGGTTCTAGAGCTCAAGTCTTATGAGGAGCAGCTGAGGGAGCTGGGGTTGTTTAGTCTGGAGAAGAGGAGTTTGAGGGGAGACCTTATTGCTCTCCACAACTACCTGAAAGGAGGTTGTATCGAGGTGGGGGTTGGTCTCTTCTCCCAGGTAACAAGTGATAGGACAAGAGGAAATGGCCTCAAGTTGCACCAGGGGAGGTTTAGGTTGGATATTAGGAAAATCTTTTTCAGTGAAAGGGTAGTCAGGCACTGGAATAGGCTGCCCAGGGAAGTGGTTGAGTGTCCATGCCTGGAGGTGTTTAGAAGACGGGGAAATGTGGTGCTTAGGGACATGGTTTAGTAGTGGACTTGGCATTTTTAGGTTAATGGTTGGACTTGATTGTCTTAAAGGTCTTTTCCAACCTAATCAATTCTATGATTCTATGAATCTATGATATTCTGTGCCCTCATTCTGCTTCCAAAACTAAAGAGTGTAACTAAAGACTAAACAAGTATAACTACTTGCTCAGTTTTAGGGCCAGTGCTCTTTAACTTTTTAATGAATGATCTTGGCACAGGAATCAAGTGTACATAAAGTAAGTTTGCTGATGATACTAAACTGGGAGGAGCTGTGGACTTCTTCGAGGCTAGAGAGGCCTTATAGAGCCATCTGGATAGACTAGAGAGCTGGGCAATCCCCGTATGAAATTTAACAAGAGCAAGTGCTGGATTCTCCACCTGGGATGAGGTAATCCTGATTATATGGACAAGTTGAGGAACGAGTAGCTGGAGAGCAGCCCCGTGGAAAGAGATCTGGGCGTTTGGCTTGATGGCAAGTTGACTATAAGTCAACTGTGTGCCCTCACAGCAAAAAGTGCCAACCATGTCCTGGGGTGCATCAAGCACAGCATAGTTAGCCAGTTGAGGGAGGTGATTGTCCCACTCTACAGTGCACTGGTGCAGCCCCAACTTGAGTACTGTGTGCAGTTTTGGGCGCTTCAATATAAGAAGGACGTCAAGCTATTAGAGTCTGTCCAGAGGAGGGCAACCAAGATGGTGAAAGGCCTCGAGGGCAAGACTTACGAGGAGCAGCTGAGGGCACTTGGTTTGTTCAGCCTGGAGAAGAGAAGGCTGAGGGGGGACCTCATCACAGTCTACAACTCCTCTCTCTGGTGCCCAGCAACAGGACAAGAGGAAATGGAATGAAGCTGCATCAGGGAAGTTCACATTGGACATCAGGAAAAGGTTCTTCATTGAGAGGGTGGTCGGTCACTGGAACAGGCTTCCCAGGGAAGTGGTCATGGTACCAAGCCTGTCAGAGTTCAAGGAGTGTCTGGACGATGCTCTTAGTCATATGGTTTAGTTTTAGGTAGTGCTCTGAGGAGCAGGGAGTTGGACTCAATGATCCTTATGAGTCCCTTCCAACTTGAGATATTCTATGATTTTATGTTTCTATGATTCTATACTGTTCAGTGTTAAGAAACAACTGGGAATATTCTGGTACTGTCAGTGTTATCTGCTATACAACCGGTGCTGACAAACCAGATATAAAATGATAGCATGTGACATATTATTTCCCAGTCACAATGGCAGAGACATGTCTTGTTGGAGGTGTTCAACTTGAAGAACTAGAAAAGAGACAAGAAAAGAAAATAATGCTGTAGAGAGAGCCATGGTGTAAAGACATGCAGGGTAGCCTTCCTCAGCAGGCAGGTCTCTGCTTACGAAGAAGTTCAGAAGATCAAAGCTAGCAGATTTTTTTTTTAAATAATTGAATGCAACTGAATGATTCTGAGTTTGCAGAGTAATTTAATTCTGCATCAAATAAACCAGCAATGAGTCAGCATGTGCCAGCATGAGCCGGCAATGTGCCCATGTGGCAAAGAAGGCTAAGGGTATCCAGTGTTGCGTTAGGAGGAGGATTGCCAGCAGGTCAGGGAAGGTGAGTGGTGAGGCCACACCAGGAGTGTGGTGATCAGTTATGGGCTCCCCAGTACAAAAGAGATACGGACATATTGGAGAAACTCCAGCAAAGGGACAGTAAGATGTTGAAGGGACTGGAGCATCTCTCCTATGAAGAAAGACTGACAGAGCCAGGACTTTTCAGCCTAGAGAAGAGAAGGCTCAGGGGAAATCTTAGCAATGTATATAAATACCTGAAGGGAGGGTGCAAGGAGGAAGGAGCCAGGTTCTTTTCAGTGGTCCCCTGAACATCAGGAAACATTTTTTTACTGTGAGGGTGATTGAGCACTGGCACAGGTTGCCCAGAGAGGTTGTGGAGTCTCAATCCTTGGAGATATTCAAAAGGTGCCTAGACATGGTCCTGGGCAACTGGCTCCAGGTGGCCCTGCTTGAACAGGGGGGTTTGGGCCTGATGACCTCCAGAGGTCCCTTCCAACGTCAACTATTCTGTGATTCTGTGAAATGCCACCAGTTGACAATTGTGTCTAAAACTGCAGTAGTGAATATGCTGGATATGCCATTTCTCGGAGATGTGGGTAGGCCCCTTAATAATGTTTCAGATATTTTTTGTCAATACAAACATATTTTTTCAGGTAAGCAATTGCTTTTGGAATCAGGAACACTTAGTTTGTTCATTCATCATAAAAGTTTTTATAAATTTTCATAGTTTTAATTACATGTACATACTTTCCACTGTGTGTTGATCAAACTATTGGTACCAAGAGAATACCGTAAGGAACATATCCTAAACACTGAAAGAAGAAAAAAAATCATATGAATTGTAAAATAACCAGTCTGATAAACTCTCAATCTTTTATCATAGCAAGAGAAGTAGTAGTATCTGAAGTAAATTATCTGAAAAAGAGTATCTGTAAAAGGTAAGATTATGAAATACACAGAAATATGATCCACAAAATACAGAGTATGACAAATAGGTTATGAAATACAGAGAATACATGTAATACGTTGAAATACATGGAACCTCCGGAAAAATGCCCAGACACCATGGTTTATTCTGACAGAAAGAAGTCCAGAGAGGTGCAAGGACTCTCTATTTTTGCTTGCTTTAATGGAAGCTGTGCCTTCTTAATGCTCCTTAAAAGGCAGTCAACATCATACAAACATTGGGCTTAAACCATAATTTGGGTGCATTTGAATTTGTCAGATAAGGGAATTAGAGAGTAGACATCCTGAATTCAGCTTTCCTAACAGGTTCAAATAACTTCATCCCTACATAATCTAGGTCTTTTTTTGACATACTTTCAGTTAAGAATGTCCCTATTTATCAATAGAGTGAAATTTTGGTATCCTTACAGTTAGTGGAAATTTGGCCATTGATTTTAATGGAACTGCTTTTTTACTACTCATGGCCAGATGCTGTTTTATGTAATAACTGCTGCCTTTAGTGCTGCTATTTTATATGGGTTTCCTTTTGTAATTCTCTGTAGAAAATAACTCCCTGTTTCTAGTATTGTCCTTTGCTTATGTTTCTTTAAAGATAATATTGTCTAGGTTTTCTTGAAATTAGAATCTTGAATAAACTTCTGAATTTTACTCATGGTCAAACACTGTTCCTTAAAGTTCATCTTACTTTTATCTCCAGAAAACTTGGGATTTTTATATGCAAAAAAAAGGAGATTTACTTTTATCTGAAATCCTGAAGGAACAGAAGGAATTTTGTACAGTTCCTTAAACTTAATTTCTTATATCTTGTTCTTTTTCTTCTTGTTTCAACGTATGCGTAAAATATGTGAAAGAATTTTTTTCTTTCTTGTTTTGAAGCAGAAAATAGGGAGAGCTACATTGAACCATTTATGAAATCTAAATCATTTATAACAGAAAATGGCTGCAGTAGAATGTAGAAAAAGAGTTTCTCAAGAGTATAGACCACTTATAAGATTTTTTCCTGTTTACATTCAGGCAAGAGAAGCTGTTATTTTGTAGAGTGTTTCATGTGCTCAGTGTAGCATTAAATAAATATCTCTTTGCAGGTTATTGCTACACCAGCAGGGAGATGAGATGCATGTGTGCACAATTGATCTCAGCATGTAAAAAAGAAGAAGAAAACTGTATGTTTGAATGTGGAGTTGAACAGGTAATGTAAAGAAATATGGGAGAAACTTATTACCACTGTATATAATATGCGTCTGTATGTCATATACTGTATATCCCAATCCATGTGCTAGATTGAGATTTATATTCATACAAAACAGGGTTAAAGACACAGAGAAAGCATGCATGCTGGGATGTCTTAGCACATCAAGTTTCCATCAAAACCAATCAACACATGCACCTGGTGTGACTGAAGATTCTGTTTTAATTCTGAATTATACTTTTTTAATTGTCAGTCACAACTTTTTTCTTTTAATTTAAGAAAGTTTCTTTCCATCATTTTAACAAGAATAATTGATTTTTTATTACCACATGACTAAGTAAAGTGAAGAACTTTGTATGGACCATTATTTTATAACTCATTCCTGTGTGAATTAGGAACTTCTGGCTCTTATGATTCCTCACTGAACTATTCCAGTGTCTAGATTTTGGGTGAGGAACCAAGACAACATTTAAGTGATTTGAGACATGAAGAAGATTAGAGGTTAAAAAGAGGATAGAGCTAGGTATGGCTCACTGGAAATGTTTATAACATAAATTCTTAGAAAGTAGGTTGGGAAATATTTCTTATTAACTGTGTAATTCAGGGTCCTGCCTCTAAATCTGCCTTAAATCTACAGATTGTCCAGTTCAGCCTTTTCGAAGTAGAAACAGAGGTTTGATGTGCCTAAAAGGACATAAGGCTAGGTCCAAATCAAGAACTTACATTGAATGTAAGTGTCTGTGTTAAGCTATGTGTCCCAAAACCTCACTGCTTACGGTTTAGATCCTTAAAGATCCTAAGGTTTCCCAATAAAGTTTCTTCACTGCCTTCAGCCCTGCATATAGAAATGGCAGCATTTCAGTGGGGCTGAGTGTTTCCATATCTGTGTCATGCCTACAGCTGTCTTTGATTCAGAGTCTGTTGACATTGAACAAAAAAATGTCCAAATCTGAAATCATATGAGAAAACTGATCCCTTGTGTATCTGCTGAGAACACTTAGCATAGAAGTCATAATAGCTACGACTTTGACTTAAAATGTGGTGAAGAAGGAAACACTGCCACCTACCATTTAATAGCATTGTGGTTAAAATGTTTACCCACCAAGTCACTCATATTGTCAGCATTTTCAGCTGTATCATGATGCTTTTCCACAAAAGTATTAGGGACACTTTCCTCAGTAAAGTTGTGGGTCAATAAGACTAAGGCTAGTACTGAATTCATGTCTCTTACTTCTGACTGCTCTTTTAAACAGATTCTAAAAAGTGTGCTTTTCAATACTCTTTTTTTAAAAAAAAATATGAGTTAATATGAAGTGATAATTTATATTTCTATGTTCCAAAAGGAATTTCAGGCTCAGATATACCATAAGGATATTTCTAGACCAGTTATGTCTCTTTTTCCAGCTTTTAAGAATATAAGAGAACTTAGGCTTTTAATAATATGATGTATAAATTCCATATTTGGAGCCATCCACATCTTCACCTTACATCATTGATTTTTTTTAGGTCATTTCTTTCCATAACATAAAAACTTAATAAACTGCAATTTGCAATATTTACATCTGCAACGTAAACCAAAGATATGATCTAGAATGTGTTTCAGAGGATAAATATTTGTTAAACAACTTCACATGCCTACAGATATTAATAAATCATTTTATTTTAAAAAGGGCAGAAGGAACAGATCCAAGGTTGGAAGAAAATACCAGTATATTGCAGATCTAAAAAAAAAAAAAAATAGCTATATGAAATAAAATTCATATAATAGCACTTAAAATGAAGAGAAAAAAAAGGCTAGATTTTGAAACAAGAGGACAAGATAAAAGATAAAGTGGCTGAGTAGCTCTGCGAATTTTTTTTTTGCTTCAAGAAAATTTCATTAAAAGAATGGACTTAATAATGACAGAGGCAAAGCCATTACTATATTCCTGTAATTAGTCTTTTATAAAGCATCTTTTATCAACCTGAAATAAAAACTATTCAAAACAAATAACTAGTTAGGCAGGTATCTGACACATTATGTTTTTACTTTTTGCATCAAATTTACATGAAGTGATTTGACTTGGACTCAGGAGATTGTAGATTTAGGGTCCTTCAGAACCCATACTTTCAAGTTGGAGGGGAACAGTGGGTGTTGGTATATCCTCAGCCTTGCAAGTGTTCAGTAGCTTGTATTCAGCTACAAGATGCCTTTGAAATTATTCAGTCCTGTACTGAGGATTTCGGGAGATGAAGAATCCGTCATTACTGCTCTAAGTTTGTTGCACAACTTGGAAATTCGGTTATTCTTAAGTTTCTATCATCGAATATTTTCTGCTGACACATGTACTCAGACACTAATTAAATCACCTTTCTGTCTTTCTTTTGATAGGTTAA
Organism: Platalea leucorodia; assembly: GCF_965183815.1. Taxonomy (NCBI): domain Eukaryota; kingdom Metazoa; phylum Chordata; class Aves; order Pelecaniformes; family Threskiornithidae; genus Platalea; species Platalea leucorodia. The sequence continues at coordinate 61,327,233 of NC_138824.1, forward strand.
ATGGATTAAGCTCATTAAGTCTTTGACTGAAAGACATTTTCTCCCTCTCTGGAATAATTTGTGTTAAATTTTGATTTTTTTTCACTCTTGTAAGCTTTTCAATATCCCTTTTAAAATAAGCTTATGATACTGACTTCCATATCTTGATATCTATTTCAGCAATACTTCCTTATTCTTCTCGTATTTACACACACCTTTTCGTCACAACTTTATCTAGGAACCTCAGGTTGTTTTTCTGTGTGCGGGATCACTCTCAGAATTATTTTTTTCCAGAAGTCATTACTCATTCTTAAAAAATGTAACTTAAACATTTGGCTGCGTTAAAGCCATTTGTTTGAATGGGTCAGTTATGAAGTACTTTCAATAACTCTATATGACTGTTCTGTCTTGCTCATCTATTTGCCATGCTGCCAATATTTATGTCATCAGCAAATTTTATCAAGAGTGTTTTTTTTAATTTACTTCCAGAGAACTGAGGGGAATGGTAACTGTCATCAGCTGGTACCAATACTTGTGAAATCCTACCAGAAATAACCATGTTTAATTTTGGGATGCTATTTTTTCCATTCATAATGGACTGGAAAGCACTTCATCATTCTTCAGAGATAAAAGTACATCAACCTGCATCTTTCTAAACACAGAGCAGAAATGTTTATTGAACATTGCAGCCATTTTTCCGCAGGTGTGAATTAAGCGTAAAGCTTTCTCCCCTAAATATTGCTGTGTCTCCCATTTTCCTGTTGGAGTATCATCAGTGGCAGTGCTGTGGTTTCTTTGTGACTCCCTGACCTTACATATTGGATGTAGGGTGCTGGAGACACAATGCTGTGCAACAGGTAGGAAGTATATGCCCCTTTCTGACTGAAGTGTCACAGGCTGCTTTCCCAAGAAAGTACACCCCTACTCACTGGAGAGAAGGAAGAAATTCTTTCTTTCATCATGATGTTCATTACCTCTTCTTCATCTAACTGAATTTATACATGTATATGTGTTTATACAAGATTAGACTGGGTAGTGACACTTTAAAAATCATAGAATCATAGAATCATTAAGGTTGGAAAAGACCCTTAAGATCATAGAGTCCAACCGTTAACCTGTCACTGCCAAGTCCACCACTAAACCATGTCCTCGAGCACCACGTCTACCCTTCTTTTAAATACCTCCGACTATGCTTTTGAAAGATAGGTTAGATTGTTTGTTTGTTTGTAAGTTAGCTACACATTGCTTTTTTTATCTATATCAGAGGAGTATTTGCAGAAGAAATAACAGAGCACACATTTCCTAAGAACACAGAAGACAAAATATAAATATCCATTGCTGAATACTGAAGACGGAACTCTTCTGAGTTTGTGAACTCTGTTGGGAAAAGCAAGGTTGAATTGTTGACAATTGTATCAGCAACTTTCATTCACCAAACTCATCCACATAGTGAATATTTTCTGGTTAATTGGTTGCACCTACGAGTTTTAAGAGGAAAAAGTCTTACATTGGCTTAAAGCTGACTGTTTCTGTATAGGGTATTGTAGCCACGAGTTTATTAAAGGCTAAGTGGTTGTGCCAGTACAAACAGGTTTTTTCGTAACTAGAGGAAAAGGAAGGTGAGAATTGTTTCTCAGAATAAACTGCATTGTGCTAATTATAATTTCTGTTTGTTGCACTAATTACCATTTCTGAGAGTAAATTCTTTTTGCTGTTTCAGATAGTCTCTACTTGAATAGTAATGGCTAATATTATTTGAAGTAGTATTGAAAATCCTAAGACAAAACCAAAATTCACTGTGTAGATTTATTTTTTTAAATAACTGCGTAAGTATAGAACATTGTGCCGCTTCTCCTGTGATAAGTTTGTTTCATCTCTCTGTTGGGAGTAAGAGAAAAGAGAGCGAGACAATGCAAATCAGATACCTAGAATTTGAGAAATAGAAGGCTTGAAGTTAGCAGAGAGATGTCACAAAGAAGCACACCAGAAGCAGAGAAGAAAGGCAAAAGCTGAGGAAGGGGTTGCTTCCAAGTCTGATGATGTTAAATGGAACTATGGGATAGTTAAGAAAATAGAAAGAAACTTTGTTTTTCATAAGAAAGGAAAAATATAATACCTGGAAGAGTGAATGGATATCAGCTGGCATAGATTAGGGGAGACTATTTCTTTATATTGCTAATTTCTCAGACTTTGATAAATGAAAAAAGTAAGCATATGAATCACTGAAAGCTGTGAAAAGCAGGTAAAAGCTGGTCTGTCATTTTTCTGTTACAATTAAAGCTAAAATTTTTTTGCCTGTTTCCTTATTAATAAATTTGGTAGAAAGAAATGCTGAAAGAATTACCAAAAATGTCTGGAAGGGGAAAAAAAAAAGAAAAACACATCCAAAAAAATGAGGATAAGGTATTAGATTCACAGAATAGACTCTGGTAGTGGTTGCTTCTTAGCCAACAGTGTAGCCACTGGAGCACACATCAAACACAGTGATATTTTAGTAAACATGATTGAATGTCTAGTATCACCCACAGCATATTAGGATTGCATTCTGTGTCCTGTATCAGATTGTATTCTGATCTTAAAGTACATGGATAAACTTCACAAGAAAAAGAGAGTTATTTCCTCTCTTGATTGTTGTTAATTGTTGGTAGTCTCTGTCTCTGAATAAATAATTAAGCATTTCAGTGAGTGCTGGAGCACAAATGCCACATCACCTCTCTTTAGCCACAAGGTTAGAAAGTCACTTATTTCCTCTGCTTTAGTTTATGACTGAATGACTGTATTTTTTAAAATGCCATGAAGTAGCTCCGAGAGGAAAAAACTGAGAGTCAGCCACAACACACTAGAAGCTGGTAGCCAGGGTGTTTTCTAGGAAAATGTCAAATGTGAATCAGAAGAGATTTCTTAGTCACAGGGAAAAAAACCCAGTATTCCTAAATAAAGGTATTCCAGAACGTAAAACAAATCCATATTCTTTCTAAATCTAGGCTTTCATATACTTTGGTTTAGTTTCTCTTTATGAATGAAGGAAAATAAATTGTTTTAGTTTTGGCTAAATAAAATATTTGTCTTTTTTAATGAAGGAAACAAACATAAACAATTTCATATAGTTCAAGCAGAAGTATTTAAAAATATTTTTTGTTCACTAGCCAAGCCAATGAGTCACCCAATATGGTCTCAACATGAAGCAATAAGAGAGAAACAGTTCAACAGAGATGGATTTGCTTGAATATTGCTAAAGCCAAATGGAGAAACTGTCACCAAGTCCAATTAGAAAATTCCAAAAACTCTAAGAAATCTCAAGAAAGTTTAGATCATGGTCAAATTTTGTCATCTGGATCTAACTGATATAGCTGTGAGTCTTCAACCCAGCCTCATGACTTCACTGTTGGAGAAAAACCTTTGTTCTCACTCAAATGTAAGGTATGCCTGGTTAGTTCAACTGTCTTCATTGCTGCTGCTCTGAGCTGGGACAGCCAACTGGCTTAGTTCTGCAGAATGAGTTCTGCTGCCGAGGATCATCTTGAGTGCCATTATGCAGCAAGTGCAGGACAACCAAGAGATCGGGCCCAGCCAGCATGGGTTTATGAAAGGGAGATCCTGTTTCATTAACCTGGTCTCCTTCTATGACAAGGTGACCCGCTTAGTGGATGAGGGGAAGGCTCATCCAAGTAGATGTTGTCTACTTGGACTTTAGTAAGGCCTTTGACACAGTCTCCCACAGCATTCTCCTGGAGAAGCTGGCTGCTCACGGTTTGGATGGGTGCACTCTGCGCTGGGTTAAAAACTGGCTGGACGGCCGAGCCCAGAGAGTGGTGGTGAATGGAGTCAAATCCAGTTGGTGGCCGGTCACGAGTGGTGTTCCCCAGGGCTCAGTGTTGGGGCCAGTCCTGTTCAGTATCTTCATTGCTGATCTGGATGAGGGGTTCGAATGCACCCTCAGGAAGTTTGCAGATGACACCAAGTTGGGTGGAAGCGTCGATCTGCTGGAGGGTAGGAAGGGTCTATAGACAGATCTGCACAGGCTGGATCATTGGGCTGGGGCCAACTGTATGAGGTTCAACAAGACTAAGTGCCGAGTCCTGCACTTGGGTCACAACAACCCCATGCAACGCTACAGGCTGGGGGAAGAGTGGCTGGAGAGCTGTCTGGCAGAAAAGGACCTGGGGGTGTTGGTTGACAGCTGGCTGAACATGAGCCAGCAGTGTGCTCAGGTGGCCAAGAGGGCCAATGGCATCCTGGCTTGTATCAGGAATAGTGTGACCAGCAGGAGCAGGGAGGTGATAGTGCCCCTGTATTTGGCACTGGTGAGGCCGCACCTCGAGTACTGTGTTCAGTTTTGGGCCCCTCACTACAAGAAGGACATTGAGGTGCTGGAGTGTGTGCAAAGAAGGGCAATGAAGTTGGTGAAGGGTCTGGAGCTCAAGTCTTATGAGGAGCGGCTGAGGGAGCTGGGGTTGTTTAGTCTGGAGAAGAGGAGTTTGAGGGGAGACCTTATTGCTCTCTACAACTACCTGAAAGGAGGTTGTATCGAGGTGGGGGTTGGTCTCTTCTCCCTAGTAACGAGTGATAGAATGAGAGGAAATGGCCTCAAGCTGCGCCAGGGGAGGTTTAGGTTGGATATTAGGAAAAACTTACTTCACTGAAAGGCTGGTCAGGCATTGGAACAGGCTGCCCAGGGAAGTGGTTGAGTCTCCATCCCTGGAGGTATTTAAAGAATGGATAGATGTGGTGCTCGAGGACATGGTATAGATGAATTTGGCAGTGTTAGGTTAACAGTTGGACTCGATGATCTTAAGGGTCTTTTCCAACCTTGATGATTCTATGATTCTATGATTCTATGATTCTATGATCTCTGTGGTAACAAGCACAATGAGAAAAAGACATGGGCAGTAATGTTTTTTCTAGCTGTTTGTAAAGTCAATGAAAGTTCAAGTCCTTTTTCATGTTACTTGACTTTAATGTCAGTAACTTGTCCACTGATGCAGTCACTCTTTCAGAGAAGGCCATTTGATTAGTCAGGCGTGATTTGCCCTTGGTGAAGCCATGTTGGCTGTCTCTAATCACCTCCCCATCTTCCATATGTTTTGACATAACTTCCAGGAAGATCTGTTCCATGTTCTTACTGGGCACTGAAGTGAAGCTGACTGGTTGGTAGTTCCCAGGGTCCTGCTTTTTACCGTTTTTTTGAAAATGGATGTGATGTTTCCCTTTTTTTTCCAGTCACTGAGGACTTTGTGTGACTCCCATGACTTTTCAAATATGATGGAGAGCGGCTTGGCAACTACATCTGCCAATTGTTTCCTCAGGACCCTGGGATGCATCTCATCAGGTCTCATGTTATAGAAGCCTTCAGGATTTATGTAAGTTGGGATTTTCCTTCTTTTCCCCCTTTTTGCCTTCAAATTTCTTGTTTTTCTTTTTTTTCTTCTTTTCCTTTTTTTCCACTTTTTTTTCTTTTTTCCTTTTTTTTCTTTAGTGCACTGACAAGCATGGGTTCATAGATTTGCAGTTTTTACAGTTCTTGTAAAAGCATCTGCCTTCCATTTTCTATTGCTATTTCAAGTCATTTCTCTTACTGTGTGTATGTTCTCCTATGAAGACTACTTTGATTGTTTCTTTTCCATTTTAGATAGTTGATATATTCTGTTACTCAGAGAGATGGGTCTGTGATCATCTCTACTTTGACAGGTATTGCCTTCCTTTGAATGGGTCTAGTACTATCTTTCTGTTTTGCTGTCTTTTTTTCATCTGACTGAATTGTCTCTATGGATTGAGGCAACTCATTCTTTGTGAACAGAAGGTGAATGCCAAGGGCATGATTTGTCTCACTAAAACCAGAAGTTGCAATGTAGATATCTATGCCTTAGCAAGTCACCTGCGCTCCTAATAGTTATATGTAGAAAAACATGCCGCTCATAGGGTAAGATTCCTCTCATCCTAAAGTAGATATCTAAAGTGACTGTGATGTATTATACCTTGCATCAGTCCTTTTCGCTCCATTTATTACAGAGAGGATCATGAAAGGCTCAGATGCAGACACCTGCATTTTGAGAAATCTGAAGTGAGCTGAACATGCAAACATCTCCAAGTTGGTGGGTGATTTTATCCAGGTAAATGGAAAAGAGAAACTGAAGAAAAAGTGTATGGTACAAACACTGATATAACTATTTACTATCATTACCAATTGATTAATTGGTCTTTTTGTAAGAAAAAACTTTTTTCTCCTGCTTTTTGTTTGCTGTAAATCCCCAAAACCATCTTGTTCTCTTTTATGTTTTAATACTATGGCTTACAGAGAAAAGCCTGTCTAAAAATCCCACCAGAAAAGGCCCTTCTCATTCTAGCATCTTCAGCATCTGTGGGAAGCAAAAATAAACCACAAAAATTAGACCCTGCTAAAGAACCTGGCTCTGCAGGGAGGATTTTACTAGTGTGTGAATAAATAAAACCATTTGTCCTTATGGCCTCATGCTGACTGTGCACAGAGGTGGTTGGGGTTGCTTCCCACCCCCACTCAAGATGTTGTTAGAATAAAGTTATCTGTTCACCAGCTTGTTTTTGTTTCTTTAAAAAAAAAAACCACATAGACAGCAACCTTAAAAAAATAGGTCAGTGGAAGCAAATGTGAAAGCAACTATATAAAAAGGACATATATTTATAATGCTCTCATAAATAAATCAACAGCTGCTCTTACCGTATATTTTCTCTAGAAATATTTTAGTTCTCATAGAAAAGCCATCACTGCCCCTTTTTTCGTATTTCTAACATATTTTTCATCCCACACATGACTTTTAGCATCATTTGTTATTAAATTTGTCTGACACTTTCTTTTTAAAACATTATTATTAGTTACATGTATCTTCATACAACTATAATTGTGTATGCCCAGTTTTCCATGCTGACAACCTGCTTCATGAGATTTTATTTTTTTAATGGAGGAATCTCATGAGTCTATTTTTATTTAAACAAATGGTTCTACTTGCTATTCCCTTTTAACTCTCCTCAACCCATTCTGGTCAGTCTCTTCTCACTTTCTTAATGACATGGTTTCAGAAGGAAGCCTTGTGTAAATATCCTATGCAGGATTTTCAGGTTACCTTTGATCTAACACTTTCAGTTTGTGTAGAAAAAAACAAGAACACTAAAATGAAACCAGGTTGGCTGGGGAGACTTTATTTAACCATTTAAAAATATTGTTTAAAATGTTTTTCCTGTGTTTCATATTTTTGGAATATTAAAAGACACAGGCTTGTGGAAATCCACCCAATTTGGATAGGACTTTTGAAAAGCTACTGTTTGTACATACATTGAGCATGGAATCTCATTTTCAGCAGCTAAATATTCTTGGAGTACCTATTTCTTGCATCTTTTAGCGCTGATAGTGTAAGTAAAATCTTTGTAAACTTTCAGAACTTGGTGAAAGCGCTATTAGATGAAATTTCTGGATGAGTAGTATTCCTAAGAGCTGACCAAGAGATAGAATAGGGTTAAGCAGTAACACAAAGTTCATTAACATGAGACACAGAATCACCCAAACTACCCTGAGTTTAAATTTTTTTCCCCCTCATTTTCTGCCCTTGAAAGGAAAGCACAAAATAAAGGAGGAAACACAAACCAAAACCAAAGCAATTCCCCTGACAGCAAGCCATGATAGTGCCTGCTTTGCCATCTATCACATTTGATCCTGCTCTCAGAGATTTCAGTGAATGTTTTTTCCTTCTATTTCAGTCTCCTCTCTTCAGACTCGTGTACCATTCTCGTCACTTTGGCAAGTGCTTAATTTCACTGATTGAACAGAATTTGTACCTGAGCTTCGAAAATGGGCTGTGTTCTGTCACTCATCAGCTTCAGCATGCATTACAACATATAGTTGTTAATTTTAATCTTTTTTCCCTCTTTTTCCTATTGTAAAGAGAGCATTTTTTGTGGTAGCCACATTTCTTTGTTCAGGTTACAGGCACATGCATAGCTTTTGCAAGTGCAAGATAGTTGTTGTTTGTTTTTCCTAAAGTGCTTTCAGGAAGCTAGGACATTTCAAAATACGATTCTTTCTATATGAAATGTTCTTATACTTTTTCATCTGTAGAGGGGAAAACATAATGATTTACATATTTTAAAAAGAAAATGCCAGCTATATAAAGGACAGTTCTTTCATATGTTAAGCAAGATCAGTCCATTTTTATCATATTTTTGGTTCCAGAAAATCACAGCACTGTCTTTGAGGAATTCTTTGCAAGCGAAGATACAGGAATAACGAGAGCCCCCTCCACAGCTGCTGCTTGTCAATAGCATTGCTGTATCAGCAACATGCTTAAACAATCTGGGATGACAGGAATGCTATTTCCTTTCTCTCTCCAGGTGGGAGCCACTCCCCACTCTTTCCATGATTAAAGAGAATGACCCCAATGTCAGCTGCCTGGGATTCAGGAAATATACCACCTTTTTGTAATGACAGTTTTAGGATTGCAGGTTTTAGTACATGAAATGGATTGGTATTTTTTTGAGGTGGGGGGGAGATAGAGGAAGGGGGAGCTGGTTTGTGTAATCAGTATATTCATGGGGATAACTTTTACTTTGGTTTTAACCAAGAAGGTGTACATAGCGATGTGCTAGCTCAGTTATGAACTACATTCACAAAGGACTTTTCAAGTGCTTTTTCACCTTGGTGCACAGCCCACATAACGTGCATGGTTCTGCTTAGTAGTATTATTTCAAATATAATTTTATATCTCCTAAGTCATAAAAGTTACATCAGGTGAACAGTAGTCTTACAAAACAAAACAAACAAAAAACCCCATATGTCATAATTGAGTGAAATCATGCTAACTTCATTCTTTTGACTGATGACAAGGAAGTCCCACAGGGATGACAAAGTCATAGGCTGACCTGCATTTTACTGCAAGCGTGCTGTCTGCTCACCAAAAACTTTCTTCTTAGTCCTTGATACGCAGTGACTTAGACACACTAAGTTTCATCTCCATACATTGCATCATTTGTATTTATTATTTCCAAAGAAACTCGTATGTATACTAAGTAAGACTTACACTTTTTAGATGTACTTGAAATCAGTGGGGGATATAGCTGCATTATGTTTATGGTAACAAATAATGCAACTTGCTAGGAGCAGATATGCAGAACAAAACAGCCTTTCTGAGGACCAAGTTCCTATCCTACACATGATTCTGAGGCGATTACTTCAGAATAATTTAGTTTGGCTGTGTAGCCTTAATATTCATTAACTGTTAAAGACCACAGAGAGATGTCAAGTCATCTGACTTAGGTGCCTGAACTAGACATCTTATCAGCGCATGAGCTCCCTCTGAAAACCTTCAAAGCACCTATCTGTCATAGGCTGTGTGGATTAGATGCAAGACTTTTTGACTATACAAAATGCAGAAGCTTTCTTTAGAAGGACTGGTTCACTAGGCTCTTCAAGATAGTCGAAATTCATATGCAAAAAATTGTATAGGCTGGATTTTATATTAAAAGTGGTATGAAAAGATCTTGCAGATGAAGTCAGAAATGTAGCCTAAAAGCTCTAGTCTATTTTTTGGTTTATAAATTTAATTTCCTAGTTCTCACTTGGAGAAAATACTGAAAATTGAGGTTGCAAAAGATAGAAGGAATGTTAAGTGTATCTGAACACTAAATTATAGATAGATGCAAAAAAGATATGTCAAATACTTGCAAAAGCCATGTAGAATTTAGCAAGTGAATAGAAAGCAACTCAAAGGATCAGCAAAATAAAATATTTTCTATTCCTGAAGAAGAAGAGACTTTCTGCTTGCGGAATAGATGTGAATACTTAATTTTATTCCTCCCCAACTGACAAACAAATTACCTCTATACTAGGCATGCAGAAAGAGGAAAAAAAACATTAGTTAGATTTCTAATCTTGTAAACACGTAGCTACTAAGATCTCAGATATTTTTCTTCTGTTTAAGAATAAATATTTTGAAGATTAGGAAGAATAAAGCAGGACACTGGATTTGATAAATGTTTCCAAATTAATCTCCTATACAAGACTTTTGAACATTATTCTGTCATTGAGTGCTTTCCCAGAACCCTAGTGTTACAAAACTGAAAGTGTATTTACAGCCCAATTTAGATGGACCAAAACAAGATACAACTACTTTTCTGAAGTTGACCTTTGCAAATAAATTGCAAGTGGAGTACCTCCAAAATCAAATAAAAAAATAAACTCAGTTCCTCAGCTATTATCCTTTCATTACAATATCATCGGACTAGGTTCAGGCTGTACTAATTGGTACATGCCTGTTATAGAACTTGGACTAGCAGCCTCACTCTTGCAGCAGCAGGAGGAAGAGTTGCTATGAAACTAATTACAGCTATCAGCAGTGGTTCTGTTTTAAATGGTCTATGAATTAGGCAGTCTCCTAGAAGCACACACAAGTGAATTTGCCATTAACAATGAACAGCTCTGTGAAAAGAACGCAGTATAAATTTACTTAGTCCATCCTGGGATTAAGCAGACAGCTCTACTCTTATTTGGCCTCTGAAGTAAATTTCAGTGGAAAACTTAAGAAGCTTTTCCCCAGCAAAGTCAATTTGGCCAAATAGTTGGTGCCTTATTACAATACAGACCGTATTCCAATTCCAATTACACTAATGCAAGCTGTGAGTAACTTCATTGTGCTTGCTGGAATTACTCTAGATTTACAACAGTGTTATCTGAGATTTACACCTCTATAAATTAATCTGAAATGTGGCCACATGGTCTAGCCGGTTGTTAGTTTAATAGAAAAAATATAGTTGCATAAATAGTTGATGTCTTTCATACTAATTTGGGACCTCCTCACAGCTGCTTACTTACCCATTTATATTAATTTACTACACCAGAAATATGTCCAATTAATAAGAGAGGTAATTCACTCACTGTTCATGATTAGTAAAACTTTTTCCTTGACATTACACCTATCCCTACCTAATATTTATCTCCCTGCAATGTTTGGTACTATTCTTAACACATTAAAGATGGTGGAGGTTTGTTGTACTATGGCATCTTGTTTCTAAGGCTGCTGAAGTAATCAGCTTTTTTCATACTGGTGACCAAACAGATCAGAGCTATAGATTAGAACCGACCTAGCAGTGAAACCACAAATGGTATGTATTCAAGGAACATGCATAGTGGAAAAAGGACTGTAATATTAATTAAAATTGTCACATGGGATATAGGTCTCTCAGTCACTCTAGATTTCTTTAAAAATCTCATTCATGTTTGGGATCTAGAATTTTCACAGCTGTAATTAGAACTAAGACAAACCACATTTTCTTTTATATAAAACGGATTGCCTCTAAAACTTGAAAGAAATTAGATGTGCCCTCTATATCCCTTTTTGCACCTTCCATTGATTTTTTACTAGCTTTTTCATAGGAGAATTTCATATAACAGAAGTTGCAGAAGTAAAATCATGCAAATTATGATTACACTAAATTAAGCTGTTCTCAGCTCTATTAGTGAGCTAAGGCCAGGTTGAGTTGCCTCCCCGAGGCCTCATTGTTCACTCTTCTAGGCAACAAAATAGTTGCTCCAGAGTCATTACTGTATATGAGACAAGTTGCTGCAGCTTCCCTCAATGAGGAACCTGACCCTGTTATAGCAACAAATCATCCCGTTTCTACACAGATACTTTAACTCTTGCTCCTCTGAGTTCAACAGAGTAAAACAACAGTGATGGTACTGTAGACAAGGGCTTTCCTAACCTACCTGTGGGGAAAAGGTCCTTTCTTAGAGATGACAGTCATGCCACCATATGGGGCTAATAGCATGTCAAACAACCCATTCTGTTTTATGATCATTTTAACCATGTACTCCAAAATAAAGAAACAATGTGCACCAAACACCAAAGCTGCCAGGGGCAGGGGGGGGAGAAAAAAGGGAAAGAAAAAGAAAAAAAAAAAAAGTCAGTTCTAAAGGAAACATGTAACAGGAAACACAGGTATTTGTCATCACCTTGAGCACTGTATGACTACTTGCACAGGTACAAAGTTGAGGTCTAATGTTACTGCTTTGATTTGTAGGAATGTAGTACTTTGTGTTCTCATAGAATAAATATAGTGTAAAGCAAGAAGAGAAAATATTCAGCAGCTATAAATTCCTGAAATTTTGAATTTTGAACTTCCTTAATATTTCTTTCATAAAGTTAAATTGGAGAAATAAGATGGAGTAAAGAAAGCTCTTTTCCTTTGCTGCTTTGAATGGTACTATGAAACATATTTCATTTTCTGTTCCCTAGAGACTGGTAAGTATGTTTGGATACCAGAGAACTTACTTCTATTTGGTCTTATTCACAGTGGGGCAATGAAACAAAAAAAATATTTTTGTCTCACACATACATGTACAAAAGCACAAATATACCCTAGTTAGGTAAGTTAAATTCTTAATCTTTCCTTTTTTTCCTGAGGTAAGAAGTCATGAAGATAGAATGGAGGAATTTTTTTTTTCATTTTATACTTGCTGAAGAAAAAGATGTAGGGAGAGTTCAAGGATGGAAAAATGTCTTTGAGTTATACAGTATTGCTGCACAGTATTTTGATCTGGGTGTTCATTAGTGCACTCTCATTACAACTGTTTTCATCATTGTTATTGTTCTTATTGTTATTGTTGTTATTGTTGTTGTTATTGTTATTATTAACTTGTTACTTAATTTCCAAGGTCAGCTCTACTTACATATATATATATTTTATATATATATATATATATAAAGTGTTGGGGCTTTTTTTTCCTGCCTTTTATATTGTTTGCAAAACTGCTAAGGTGGCTACATTCAAATTGCTCCAGAAATCAAGTGTTAGCAAGCAGCTAACCAATGTACTCTATCCAAATGCTTAGTCTGCTTGCATACTGTAAAGCTTCCACCAGTTTCCAGAACACAGACAAAGTAAGACCTTAGTAACTGGCTATTAACTGGAAAATGACAGCTCCTGGAGGAAAAATTGTGATTAAAGTTAAACAAATGGGGCAAATAAAAACAACAGCAAAAATTGCCAAGGGCCACATAGACACTCACAAGATAGCTCTGGGATGTTGCAATTATGAACAAATCAGTGCTATGCCACCTCATGAAAATAAACAAAACACACTTTGGTTCTTGTACCTTAATCAGGTGGAAAAGACTTGGTACTAGACAACCAAAAGAACCATTTGCCAGTTAAATTATAATGGTACTTTCTCCTAGTTTAGATGCCATTCATAAGGCAGCAACAGTTTAATTTGCCTGCACAGCTTATGTCAGTTAGCCTAGTGGAATAAACTGTGCCAGGAAAAAAAAAAAGTTTTCTCTTCATTTAATTGGTATAATAATGTAAATTTTTAAAAAGAAATTATTTCAGAAAGGGTTTGTGGTATAGATGTGGTTAAAATGTTTGTAAAGATCTTGAAAATAACTAGTAAAACAAAGTTTGAACATCATAATTCTTATCTATATTATGATTTAAATTACAGTGATGTTCAACATCCTTTATGACTATGGCTTTCTATTAGAGATACTAATTAACTTGCTTAATTGCTTTCTCCCCACATCCACAACTATGGTAACTGAATATTCCATAGATAATAAAGTGTTGTTATTATACCTAGCTTATGGGTAAGGAGCTGAGACTCAGAGGATACAATGGGTGGATTTATCATACATCACATATATCTAATTGTGGAACACAGTGCAAACTTGAGATGACCAGAATACACACTTGGTTGCTATTCATTGCATACTTAAGGGACTTAAGTCCTCAATATTAAAGTTTTCAAGGCATCCAAAAAGTGTATTTCTTGACATGCCCAGAAGTCTTGACAGGGCTTAAAAACTTGATAGATTACCCTATGCTAAAGGTCCCTAAGGAACTACAAACTAAATATTTATCTTCCTGTCCCATCCATGTACTTGCTCTAGTAGATGTTCCCAGAACAAGCCTGCTAAACCACACCGTGTGCAAGAAACAACTGCCAGCTGTGGTGCCATCACCATCTCCTAAGAAGGCAATAAGAGCAAAACTGTCATTCATATATGAGAAATTATGTTTAATTTCCTCTTCTCACTGGGGGAATTTGAATGAGTGTCTCTGAAACACTGGAGTATGCAATAGCATGCAGCATAAAATATACAGTAGGTTCAGATGGGATATTTTTCCTTTCAATTCTAATTCAATTTGTACAGAATAATTAGAAAGAATAGAAGTAGCAAGTTAGAGCATGAATACAGGAGTGGGTGCAAACAGGCTCGATCACAGATTGGCTTAGCAGCTGTGGTGCTTTGTCCCCATAAACACTAGACTCAAGCTGGCTCAACACAGCTGCCACAGGGCACTGGAAGAGTGGCCTCACGTTTGCCAGCAATTGGTTATGGCTCTATAAACTGCTGGTTATTATACTTGCTAGAGGGGCTATCCCGCTCTCTAGTATTTCCTTGATGCAGAATACATTTTTGAGAGTTAAAGAATAGATTTGAATCGCTTGATTACAGACGAGTAAATGATTGGCTATGACTGTCCAAAAGGAAGTTATTTCTTTGCTTTTCTGTTTGTGTCTTGGGCAGAAAGACAGAGACTACAAATTATGAGCAGATGAACTGTTTTCTTTAGAGCTATGAAAATGTCAAAGCCAATATGTTTAGCCACCAACTAAACAAGAGCAGGTGTCAAAAGGAGAAAAAATATATCACAAGTGCAGGAGTCACTGTAAAAATCAGTGTTTAGCCATGACTATGAGTCAAGGATATTTCAGCTACTTACTATAACAATCATGAAAAATCTATGTGTATATATATGTACACGTGCTACTTCTGTTCAAAACCTACTGCTTGGTAAGAGGCCAAGATAAGTGAGAAGATTTTTTTTTTTCAATGCATTCTTTTACAGTTTACAGGGATGATTGCTGCAATTAAGATAGGAGATGTCAGGCATGCTACAGTGTAAGAATTCATTGCAGACCATATGATCTTTCTGACATTTTTCAGGTCTCAGCATGTGCCAAGTGCTTTCCTGGCACACACTAAGAGTCAGGTTCTAGTGTACTTTCATGAGAAAAAAAAAGTGATGGATATCAATGACCTACTTTTTGAAACGCGGGAAAACAGTCACTCAGAACTTGAGTAAACTGATCCAGCTGGCCATCTCTACATATAATTGTCCTTCAGCACTGATAGCTAAAGCTCTAATTCCAGTGGGGAAAGAACTCACTTGAAAACCTAGACAAGGGCTTTTAAAATGTCAAAATGTAAAACTAAAAAAAAAATGTCCAAGAGAAAGAAGTGAACTTGCAAATGTTATTTTTGCTGACAGCTTTAAAGAAGAATAACACTGCTTTTGACCTTGACAATTATCAGTTCCCTATCTGGCTTTTCTTTTTTTTTGTGTGTGTTTTGCCAGGTTTTACAAAGTTTCAACACTAAAGAAGATAAACGACAATGAATGGTGTCAGGTGTCCTTCAGTATTTTCTGCATTGCCCAGGGGTTCCACTTGTTTTTAGTATACTCAGCACAGAGACGTGCTGTGCTAAGCACTTTATTGAATTTGTAGTCAAGGTGCCAGTGCAATAATCATCTTCTGTGTAATTTGCCTTCTGGGACAAAATTTATTAGCCAAATATCCTCTTTTCTTCCTTCTCTTTTAGTAAAGATGAGCAGCTTTGAGTGAAACTGAAAACCTGAGCAAAATTATTCCTGAATTTCTACTGTCCTCATTTCAATGTAAAAATATCTTAATGTAGTTCTCAAGAAAAAGAACCAAAGGGAATCTTTCTTTTTCAATATTCCTGTCTGAGAAAAAAACAGAAATACTAAAACTGTAAAAATAATAAACTGGAAAAGGTATCGGCTTCAATGAGAGATGACTGAAATGCACATGTTGGCCAATAATTCACTCAAGAAGTTTTGCTGATGTCATAAACTGTGAAAATAAGATTGAAAGTATAAAGCAAATAAATAAACAAAAAAGATCTTCTATTGGGCATCTGAAAGATCTTTAATATTATGGGCACAAATTATCCCATGGAGAATGTGTCTCCATGTTTCAGGGCATATGCACTGTTTTAGATCATTTCCAGTGCTGTGCTTTCTTGGATAATTTCCAGTACTATCCCAGAAAGCTTTGACCTCCCATTTAATCCAGAGATTCTCTCCTGCCATACTTCAGTATACACAATATTTAAGGAGTGTTTTATGGTGTACAAATATCACTCTGGCTAGCTGCAGTACAGCCTTCAAATTATTTCAGACACTTTGAACTGAAAAAAATGAACACACAAAAAACCCAGTTATAATATTATTTGAATACCACACTTATGAACCAGAGAAGAGGCAAATCCAAGGGCTATATGGTATGGACATAGCTAATGCTTCCTACAGGGAGCTAGTGCAGTGGATACAAACCAGCCTAAATAATTTTCCAGGGATCACTCCCTCAAACAGATGAATTTAGCAGTGTAGATACAAATGCTTATCTCTTGAACCACTTTCTCTTGTATATAAATATTTCATTTGGTGTTTACCTCAGCTTATCTGAGATGAACAACTCAGAATCCTTTCCTGTGAGCAAGCAGTGCATCCATTCTTTCAAAAAAAAGGTAGAGGTTTTTCTGTCAAAAAATAAATCGTGCTTATGTTTTATAGAAGTCTATTTGATTCAGAAGTGGACTATCAGGATTAAGTGCTTTCCTGAAACTGTTGGAAATCTCCCACAGAACTGCTTTATCAAACCAAATGTCTGATAGGTCTGAAAGTAGAATGACTTCCATTCCTCCTATATTGTGGATTAAACAATGATAGATTTGGTTGGTCAGAAAACCAGTACAAGAGCTAGCTGAAGGAACAGAGAATAGGAAGAAAACTTTTTCTTCCAGCTGAAGTGCTGAAATCAGTAGGCAAAAATGTACTTACCTCCTGAGGGGAGTGGAAAATATGATGCTCCTGCCCTCCCCCTCCCCCCGCCCTGCCATGCTCTAAGCAAGTTGCCATCCACACATTTTATGAGATGGCAAAACCTGTCAGTATGAGTCCCAGGCCAGATTGGCCTTTGCAAGAGAGCTAGGTCTACTGTCTGGGCAGGTGGGAGATAGCCACCAAGTTTCTCAAATGAGGGAAGCTCTTACAGACATGGAAACAGAAGGTGGCTAGGAAATTCTGAAGGTAACATGGAGATGATAGCTGCAGTTGTGAATGCTTTAGTCCTCTATTAGTTTCATTAAATATTTTACTGTTTTATGGAACATCACTGGTTTATGTGTCAGTATGTGGTATTTATTTGATTGCAAGAAGCTAAAACCACAGTCGGTTTCATCTTCCACAGTATAAAACTCACATTCCTTCTTTCACAGACATGAGCTAGGCTCACCCCCCACTGAGCTCATGACTGTGTGAGCTGTGAGTCACAATATGCAGCAAAACTACTCTTCAAGTCAGTAGAGCTGGGATTCATAGAATCATAGAATGTCCTGAGTTGAAAGGGACCCAGAAGGATCATTGTGTTCAACTCCTGTCCCTGCATAGGACAACCCCAAAATTCACACCATATGTCTGAGGGCGTTGTCCAAATGCTTCTTAAATATTGTCAGGCTTGGTGCCATGACTACCTCTCTGGGAAGCCTGTTCCAGTGCTCCAGCACCCTCTGGGTGAAGAACCTTTTCCTCATATCCAACCTAAACCTCCCCGGCATATCTTCCTGCCGTTCCCTCGGGTTCTATCATTGGTTGCCAGGGAGAAGAAATCAGCGCGGGCCCCTCCTCTTCCCCTTGTGAGGAAGCTGTAGACTGTGATGAGGTCTCCTCTCAGTCTCCTCCAGGCTGAACAGACCAAGTGACTTCAGCTGCTCCTCATACAGCTTCCCCTCTAAACCCTTCACCATATTCATGGGTCTCCTCTGGACACTCTCTAGTAGCTTCGTATCCTTTTGATACTGTGACGCCCAAAACTGCACACAGTACTCAAGATGAGGCCACACCAGTGCAGAGTAGAGCGGGACAATCACCTCCCTCGACCGGCCAGCAATACAGTGCTTGATGCACCTCAGGACACAGCTGGCCTTCTTGGCTGACAGGGCACACTGTTGGCTCGTGTTCAACTTGCTGTTGACCAGAACCCCCAGATCCCTCTCCACGGGGCTGCTCTCCAGCCTCTCATTCTCCAATCTGCATGTACATCCAGGGTTGCCATGTCCCAGGTGCAAAATCCGGCACTCGCCCTTGTTAAACTTCATATGGTTGGTGATTGCCCAGTTTTCTAATTTGTCTAGATCTCTCTGCAGGGCCTCTCTGCCCTTGAGAGTGTCAAAGGCTCCTCCAAGTTTTGTGTCATCAGCAAACTTTGATAACAAACCTTCCAGTCCTGCATCCGAGTCATTTATGAAGACATTAAAGAGCACTGGCTCTAAGATGGATCCCCACAGAACCCCACTAGTGACTGGTTGTCAGCCCCATGTAACCCCATTTACTATAACCCTTTGAGCCCAACCCATCAGCCAATTGCTCACCCATTGCATTATGTGTTTATCCAGCTGTATGCTGGACATTTTGTCCAGGAGGACACTGTGAGAGACAGTATTGAAAGCTTTACTGAAATCCAAAAAGATTACATTGACTGGTTTCCCTTGGTCACCTAGGTGGGTAACCTTGTCATAGAAAGAAATTAAGTTTGTTAAGCAGGACTTTCCCCTTGTGATCCCGTGCTGGCTGGGACCAATGACTGTGTTGTCTTTCAGGTGTTTTTCAATAACTCCCAGAATAATCTTCTCCATAATTTTGCCAGGCACAGAGGTGAGACTGACAGGCCTGTAGTTACCGGGGTCATCCCTGTTGCCCTTCTTGAAGATTGGGACAACGTTTGCCAGCTTCCAACTGGGACCTCTCCAGATTCCCAAGACCACTGAAAAATCATTGAGAGAGGTCTCGCTATGAAATCAGCCAGCTCTTTAAGTACCCTCGGATGAATCCCATTGGGCCCCATTGACTTGTAGGGATCCAGCTGAAGCAGCAAATCCCGCACAAGTTCTGGGTTGGTTGGGAGTTTAGCATTCTCACAGTCATGGTTCTCTAGCCCAGTTCTCTGGGGGTCCCAGAGCCCATCATTGGTGTTGAAGATCAAGGCGAAGAAAGCATTAAACGTCTCTGCTTTGTCTATGTCCTTGTTTGTGAGGTGACCTTGCTCATCAAGTAACAGGCCAATGTTATTTCTGGCCTGCCTTTTGCTATTAACATATTTTAAAAAGCCCTTTTTATTGTCCCTCACAGTACTGGCCAGGCTTAGCTCTAATTGAGCTTAGGCTGCATGTATTTCCTCCCTACAGTGGTGAACAGCATCTCTGTAGTCCTCCTGTGTCACCTGACCTTGCTCCCACTAGCCATACATTTTCTTTTTTCACCTTAGTTCTAAAAGAAGATGCCTAGTCAGCCAAGCCAGCCTTCTACCTTGCCTGCTTGACTTCCCACATTTTGGAATTGCCTGCGCCTGTGCTCTTAGGACGTGGTGCTTAAAAAGTGACCAGCACTGATGGACCCCAGCACCTTCAAAGGCTCTTTCCCAGGGGACCTTCCTAAGTAGTTCCCTGAGCAGCCTGAAGTCAGCTCTCCTCATATCCAGAGTTGAGGTCTTGCTGGCTGTTTTCCTCCTGTTACCATAGATTTTAAACTTGACTGCTTCGTGGTTGCTGTGGCCAAGGCAGCCACCAATTGCCACTTCACCCACGAGACCCTCTCTGTTAATAAGCCACAAATCAAGGAAGGCACCTTTCCTGGTTGGTTCCCTTAGTACCTGTACCAAGAAGTTATCATCCAGATGGTTCAGGAATCTTCTGGACCTGTTTGTACCAGCTGTGTGGTATTCCCAGTTGACATCTGGCAAGCTGAAGTCCCCCATAAGGACAAGGGCAGATGACTAAGAAACATCCCTTTGTTCCTTAAAGAATAACTCATCAGTGTCATTGTCCGGGCTGGGTGGCCTATAGTAGACTCCCACAATGACATCTGCTTTATTTGTCTGTCCCTTAATCCTTACCCAGAGGCTCTCAACTGTGCCATTGCCAACTGCTAGCTCCATGCATTCCAGCCCCTCTACTCCATACCATGCCACCCCCCTGCCTCACCTGCCCTGCCTATCCCTCCTGAAGAGCCTGTAACCATCCTTCATGGCACAGCAGTCACAGGACTCATCCCACCAGGTTTCACTTATGCCTATGATGTCATATCTCTATTCATCTCACCTAACTTCTGGAATGTGATTAATCTGGCCTGGTTTGGATGCCAGCTTTAGGATGAGATGAATCACCTTGTAGCAGTGCCTGTTTTTCTCCACTGACTGCAAAAGAACTCCAGATAACTGGCTCAGGTGCAGATTTCTACTCTGTGGATGTCTAAAGTTAGGCGAGATAAGCACCGCTTGAGTGGTTTTTTTTTTGTTTCAGTAAAAGCTACAGTCAAACAAAGTACATGCAGCAGAGGCTATAAAGCCTGCCTTACTCATTCCTCAACAAAAGCATGGGCTTCATCAATATATCTTCTACCTAGATTTTTGGAAAAAGTACTGGAAAGCTCCTTTCTAGAAAAAAAAAAAAAAAAAATAATGATAGGATACAATCCTCTGTGTACAATAAAGGCTGTTTTTTCCAGAAAGTTGTTAGCCTTAAGTAACTGTCAGCAAGAGCTTAGAGTTCCAAAGGAGGATCAAAGAGAGCTGATATAATCCATAAAACGTATATGTTTCTAATACATCACAAACATTCAAATTACAGTGACTACAACACATGTTCCGTACCATGACATGTAACAGGCATTAAGTTAGATTGTTTGGTTTCGTTTGGGGCTTTTGATTTAAAACATTCCAATTTAGGTATTGCCATGCTGAACATTGGCTTCTAATCTAGTTGAATCTCTTTATTCATCACACTGTAATTCTGTTTTTCCTACTGCATTTTGACCTACAATGAGACCTTAGTGAAAGAATAAAAGTTGAAGGGATTGAAGGATTCTCAGTCAATTGACAGATTGCCATCAGCTTCACAGTAATTTTCAATTCTTATGCATGAATTTCATGACAGAACATAAATATATTTATCACAAAAAATGTAATATATATTTATTGATAGCAGAATGCATACATAATGTTTTTGAAATTTTGAAAACTGTAGAAGCTGTTGCCTAGAGAAAAATACTTTATATATATTACATGTAGATATGCATATGTATGCATATGTATACATATACACACAAATACACGCATGCTTACATATGTTTATATGGCTGAATGATGGAGGGAAAACAGAGATATTTCTTATGAATTACAAATGAAAGTTTAATCTTGACAAGGCTTTATTTGTTCAAGAATCAAATCCCTTCTCTGGTTCCTCAAAAAGCCAATTATCAGAAAGATTCTCTTTCGTTGCTGTCATTAACACATAGACATTGATGACAGTTTAACTTGGTTTCAACATAGCTCTTGGGCCACAGCTGCTTACCAGGCAATCTAAGTACCACTTGAACGCTCAGTTGCAGATTGACCTTGTGGTAATTGAGGTTATGAAAAGGCTCTTGTTCTCTAAAATCTCAAATGAACACCTCTCCCTCTGGGAGACAGCAGGATATTCAGCAATAGCAGCCCTGCTGAACCTGTAAGATTCTTTCTGCCACTCTGGTCTGTGCTGAGGTCAGGATGAGAAACAAATGCCTATGATGGGATATGAGGAATGTAATAGAGTAGCAAGTTAAGATGAAATTATCTGGACTGCAATTATTTTCCCTTAATTGTGCCCTATTCTGCCACCCCCAAAAAGACCTGCTAAGTATTTGAAAACATATTTTTAGCACTTTTCTCACTTGTATCAAAAGGAGTACTTTGCATTCTTATTCTTGACTTTGTTGGCATTTTCTCTTAAAACAAAAAAAAAAAGGGAAGTAATGACAGGTTAAGCTCTCATTTCTTTAAAGCACAGAACCGTCTGCTGAAGTTATCAGTGACTTCACTTTGCAGCATGAGCCAGCATTTGAACATCTCTGCCCCTGCCAGTAATTAACATTACAGTCAATGCGAATTAATGTTGAGGCTTTCAGAGGAAATGGGGGTAATTAAACTAATCACAAGAAGTACACAACAATTATTGTTATAATTTTAAATCTCGAGTCAATTAGCTGTGTTAGCCACTCTTTTTGTCAAAAGCATACTGTTTATGGTAGTTAAATATAAGATTAAAATTAGTGATGGCAGAACATATTTTAAATACTCAACTTAGGCCAGGACTTACAGTATTGTTTTGATTTAAGCTATATACAAAATTAAGAGAAGACTGTCCAGAGGAACAACCTTTTTTTAACAACCTATTAATAGTTATTGGGCCTGAATGCTCTACTGGAGATACAAAAAGAGGTTAACTCCAAAGAAGCTGAGGACAGGTGTGGATGCTCAACATGAAAATCTGATCAACAAGCACCATGAATTTAAAAAGCTGACTTATCTGAAGATTTTGATCCATGTAACAAGTATATTAATATACAATAATCATTCTTAGACAGGTGAAGTCAGTCACTATCTTGTTTAACTAAGGGTTTATTTGAATTATTTTAAATGATTGTGTGCCAAAATTTTGTTGTGATTGGTTAATTTCATTAATCGGCCTTACCCTCTAGATTACATTTGCAGGCAGTCTTATGCCATAGCTTTAACAAATACTTGCTTGGAAGTATGTATTATTATTCAGTTTAAAGCAAAAAATATAAATTAATTAGGAAAAAAAAAGAATGTAAGGATCAGAGCTGCTGGTTATCATGGTGCCTAGGGTACAAAGAAAGTAGTTGCCTTTCCATCCACTACAGCCTCCTGCCATATAGGCAAGATATTTTCTCCGTAAAATGTTGCCCCAGTAACTCTGAATCTAGACCACAACAAGAAATGACACCCTGAACTCCTGCATCAGACCTTGAAGAATGCAACTTCCATTGCCTTCTGAGCTCAGCAGAAAGTGGATGCCAGAAACACCTTCTTCTCTCATTCCTCTGCCTACCTCCCTTCATATTTTTCAGTTAAGGTTTCATGAAGGGTTGCTCTGAGCAGGAGTTCCTCTAAAAGGAGAGTACTTTGTTTGCATGCCTGTGTGCGTGTGTGCATGTATGAACTACCACTAAAACATTTCAAGAGAACAGCCTCTTTTTTCAATCTTCTTGCAGGAACAAAAGAATTTTTGCTGCTACATCATACTCCATATGCTGATGCAGAAAATACTGATATTAAAAACCATTCCAAGTCTACTGAAAGAGGACAGATGCCTTTTGTTTTTCTAGAGGTGGGCTGGGATAAGTGGTTTCAATTCCTTACAGTAGCAGAAGTATAAGTAGGCTGATTGAACCTTAATGTCACATATAAAGGTAATAAAGCTGGTGTTGTCCAGAAATACTAATTTATATTTTTTTCTAAGTGAAAGAGCATCTTATCCAAAAGGAATTTTTTCAGTGAAAATATTCATTTGGATTGAATTTTTTCAATATTTCTTTAGAAAAGTTATCCTTTTCTTCTCTTTTTTTACTGACTAGTGTTTTCAAAATACTTTTATTCATTTCCTGTTTAAAAATTGACATATTATGACATATTTCATGTGTTAGCTTTTACTTTTCTTCCTGCACTGCTGCTTCCCTAAATCTTAGAGAAGTTCTAACATTGCAAATGAAATGTTAGAACATTAGAATGCAAAAGAAATTAAATGTTAATTTTGCCAAGATAGTTTCTATTTTCCATGTGAGAATTTTCTTAGCTTTGTGTGAAATTTCACATTTTAGTGAAATACAGCAAGTAGAATATATATTCTAGTTCTGTTCTAAATTATAGTCAGACAGCTATTTTCTATGTAGTGCAAAAATTACAGTTTATTGTGCATATCAGACTCCAGCCTTCATTTCTTACATTTACGATCCCTCTCCCCCCACCAAACCCACACATAGTATCCCAGTTCACAGAATAAACACCTTTCAAGATAAGTACTCTCTTGTCTTTTTTTTTGCTGACTTCTACCTTGTTCTACATCAGTCTATGAAAGGGTCAACAACATTTAGTTCTGAAGTGAAGAAGAAAAATGGTCTTGTTCAATTTTATAAAAAATAGTAAAAGGTTCCCCCACCACATGGTCTTGTTATCAGTTTACACATTGAAGCATGTTGCAGGAAATTATGAATGAAAAGATAATAAAACGGCTTTTGACTGTCTCAGTAAAACATGCATGCTGCCAACATTTTTGTCATCAATAATGCTCTCATAAACATGGGTCTCTTCTTTCATTGTGCAGGCTGTCATGCTTTATTGAACCACATAATTTCACCTAATTAAAATAAGCAGTGTGTAGTTTCCTCCCCCTTCTGTTTTTTCAGCTGGACAAGTGACATTAACAATGTTTAGAGTATCCAAAGTGGACATCCTATTAAATATTCATTCTTATGCTCCTCTTTGCAGTCAAAAGTACAGTAACTCCTGCTTATTTCCTTTCTGAATACCAAGATTCACTCTATTTATCTGATGATTTAATATATAGGAAACAGTCTAGGACTTGCAGTTAAGGAGGCTGGAAAAGGTTTATGTTTGTTAAAATGGGCAAAAAGATAGGAGACTATGTAAAACTGTTGACTGATATCAAGCCAGCAACATAAACCGTTAAGTCTCTCATACGTAATTGTGCTACAAATCACTACATAATCACTCATCTGCTACTGCAGCAGGTTTTTGTTTGGGCAACTTGTCTCAGACAAAAATTTTGCTTTTTCCTTTGAAAACAAGATGGCTCCATAATTTCATGCACACAAAGAATACAAACTAGAATACATTTGGAGCAGAAATAAGTCTGATCCAACACTTGTGGCAGTCACCAGTCTACATTTGGCAATGTAGAAATCAGTGACTGCTATAGGACACAAATGGTTTCACGAAAATAAAGTCAGAATCAAAGAAATGATTAGTGAAAGGATTGTTGAGCTAATGAACAAAAGGAAAGAGAAATGTAGTGTACATTTCCAAAAGGGCTTACTGTCACGACTAACATTTTTATCACAAAACTCTGCCTTGTTTTACATGCACAGACATGAAAAAAAGATGGCAATAATGTATGCTAATACTTTATCAGATCCTGCTATGAGTCACCTTTCTGAAGTTGGCTTTATAAATAATGGCAAAAATGTGCCACATGACATTCATTAGAGTCATAAGCTTTCTTCATTCTTAAGTAAGATACTATTGTTCAGGAATGAAAGGAAGCTCAGATTTACCATATTGTCACATTTTTTCCCCATTTCTTCACATCCATTAACAGCTTTTAACTTGTAACTGAATTTCATTTTCAGAAAGATTAAAACACAGATGGATAATCAGAAAGAGAAAGCTCAGGAATATCAGAAGAATCACTCTTTAGAATGTCAGCTATGACATGACTATCACGAGTCCCAGATTATATGAATTTAGGGGATTTTGAATCCAAAAGAGTGTATAGCTTTCATTCAGGATGGTAAAAGCTTTATCTGTTTACGTTTTCTGTTTATACCAGGAACTTCTGTTGAGGTTTGGTCCTGTAGGAATTAAATTACTGGAAACATTCACTTGCCTTGCATAGCAGTGATGGGTTTATGCACATGCTTAGAGTTCAGCATCTGCTTAGAGGCTCTAGAAGACTGTGTTTGAAATGGGATAGCAATACTTCCTTTGCATGGCCCTTATTATCATACCAAATACCTTACAATGATTAAAACTTTTCTCCCCACCAGAATTCTGTGAAAGACACCAGTGCTTTCACTGCCATTTTACTGCACAGATGAAAGGCAGAAGTAAATTACCCCAAGTGACTTAAGAAATCTCCAAAAGAATAAAGACTTAGTCCTCAATCTACCATACTATAGGTTACAGTTTTACAAGAGATTTTTGGTGAATTCTGTTTGGTAAATTCTGTTTGATTTCTCTAGCTACCTACGGATCAGTTATTTATGGTGTGTTTTGACAGGTTATAAACCCTGTTCATACAAGATGTAAGTAATAATAGTAAAAATAATTATAATGTATTTTTAATGACTGCTTGAACATGTATTTGAGTTTTTGCTCTTTCTCCATTTAAAAATGCACAAAAATCATGATAATTTGCAAATGAGCAAATCTTTGTGAAAACTGATGGTTGCCTACTGAAACATAGATGCCATTTTTTATATCTGTAAATTATGTTTCTTTATGGAATGACACCATATTAATTCTTTCAGTACCGAAGAAGGAATAAAGTACAGAATAAATTTTAATCATCTCCCAATATTAGCTATTGATGGATTTTTCCTGTTTCAGATGAAGGATCTCCCACTAATTAAAGATTGTACAATGGACATCTCTCTCTCCCCCCCTGCCCCCACCCCCATATATTTATATATATAACCATTATGAAATTAAATAACAGTGCATTATATAGTTATAATTTCATTAATAATAGTCAGTCCATGTTTTCAAAACTCAGTAAAATATTATACAATTGATACCTTATTTTTCTAAGTTGTTTAGTTAACAATATTTAGTAACATCTTTATAGTATTTAGACTTAGATATGTAACAGAAAACTGACTGTGCACAGCTGTATTTTAAACACTGTAAGTTATGCTACCATTTTCAAGCAGTACTAATTTTATTTAGTGAATAGGAAATTTAAATTTCATCTATCTGTCGTACAATGCAGAGGGACTCATTTAAACATTGAAGTAATTTAAACAGGCTTGAAAGTATTATAAGGGTAGCATTAAGCATATGAATCAAAGTCCAATAATGAAAAGAACCTTTGGATCATGCCTTGCATTAAGAAAGCTCCTTTACCAGATCTGAAAGACTAAGAGGTCTTAGTTAGCTTGTTTTTGCCTTTGACAGCTTGTTTGTTGTTTGTTTGTTTGTTTCCACTTTCTGGGTGTTTTTTTAGTATCATAAAGAACTTGTTTAAATTACAAAATCATGAAAAAAACTTCCAAAACTTGTGTCTATTTGTGTTTGTACATGTAATTTCATTACCTCCTGTAAATAAGTATAAAATATCTAGTTACCTTTGTATTCTACTTATGCTAAATTATAAAGTTCTATAAAAAGAAAGGACACCATTAAACTCAATAGGGCTTGCTATACTAAAAGAACTATTTGGAAATTAATACAAAATCAATAATAGTAATAATAGTGAAAATTCAATGTTAGTCTTACTTTTGACCAAGAATGATAACATCACAAAAGCTGTGAGAGAAAATGGATGGAGAAAAATTCAGCCCTTAACCAACCTCTCTCTCCTTTTGAACTCAACAAATTAATCCTGGTCAGGCAATACCTATGATTCAATTACTATTTTCTTGATCCTCTGCACCCTACTGAAAAGGTTTTTTCCTTATGTCATTCAGCTTCCTCTTAAACCTCCTCCATTTTCTATCAGCACTTGATTTAACAATCATTCTTCAATAGTATTTTTGCAAAGCCCACTCTAGGGAATTTTAACCTTGCCTCTTGGGTGAAATGTTGGAATAAGAGTAAAGATGTCTTATTAAAGTTAGTCCTAATCAGACATGCTCATCCATGCCCTGTGGTGCCCTTCAGAAACACAATGCTAATGTAAGAGAGAGGTTATTCTTCGTGTGTGATGCTAACTTGAGTGTTCTCAGACTGTCTCCTGTTTATTTTCCCTTTATAAAATGTTCACTTATCTTTATACTGTTCTTTTCATTCTTCTTCATAAATATTTGCTTCTCTGTTTCTTTTCCCTCAGGGAAAAGGACAGAAGTGACTCAGATGTTGTCATAGATGCAAAATAAAGATGACAGTATGTTGTACAAGGATGTGTTTGGATTACAAAGAGTAGCATCAAATGTGGTAAGGAAAGAATTTCCTTTCCTTTGTTGTGTGGCAAAGTGACAATGTGGATTACATTGTTTGTTTTCTCCCATTGTTTCCTCACACTGTACTGCATGAAATTTTTCATTATTCAAAACAGTAACAAGTGCAGCACAAAGCATTTTTGAGCTTTTTTTTTTGTGGTGCATAAACATGTCTGTGAAAAAAGTTTGTCTAACTACAGGATGTGTGGATAACATTAACACTCACACATGCAGTTATTTCATCACAGAAGGCTTTAAGGTTGACCAGACATGATTCCCCCCTCATAAATCCATGATGATCACCCCTAATCACTTTTTTGTCCTTAAAAAGTCTGGAAATGGTTTCCAGGATTATTTACTCCATCACCTTTCCAGAGAATGAGGTGATAGTGACCAGTAGGATTGAGGATAAAACCACTTGATCTTCCATGTGCTTGACCCTCACCCCCAGGACCATGTTGTCACACTTAATACATTCCAGGTCTTCTGTGACAGTATTGTTGGTGCCAATAAAAAAGAGCGGCAGGGGGTAGTAGATTTGGGTAGAATGATTTGGTTTGGAAGGGACCTTCAAAGACCATCTAGTTCCTACCCCCCTGCCATGGGCAGGGACATCTTGCAGTAGATCAGGGTACTCAAAGTCCCGTCTAACCTGACCTTGAACACTTTCAATGATGAGGCATCCACAACTTCTCTGGGAAACCTGTTCCAGTGTCTCACTACCCTCATCGTAAAAAGTTTTTTCCTTATGTCCAATCTAAGTCTACCCTCTTCCGATTTAAAACTGTTGCCCCTTGTCCTGTCACTACAGGGTTGGTAAAAGAGTCTTTCTTTTTTATAACCGATCTTATACATTGAAAGGCAGTAATCAGGTCTTCCTGGAGTCTTCTCTTCTCCAGGCTGAACAATCCCAACTCTTTTAGCCTTTCTGCATAGGAGAGGTGTTCCAGCCCTCTGATCATTTTTGTGGCCCTCCTCTGGTCCTGTTCTAACAGGTCCATGTCTTTCTTGTACTAGGGACCCCAGAACTGGATGCAGGACTCCAGGTGGGGTCTCATGAGAGTGGAGTAAAGGGCAAGAATCACTTCCCTCGACCTGCTGGCCACACTTCCTTATATGCAGCCCACGATACGATTGACTTTCTGAGCTGTGAGCACACAATGCTGGTTTATGTCTAATTTTTCATCCACCAGTATTCCCAAATCCTTTTCCATAGGGCTTCTCTCAATCCATTTATCACCCAGTCTGTATTGATACTGGGGATTGACCTGACTCAAGTGCAGGACCTTGCACTTGGCCTTATTGAACTTCTTGAGGTTCCCATGGGCCCACAACCGCAGTAGTTCAAGGGCTGGACAATCCTGACAAGTCTCTTCACAATATCCTTGATTCAAGCCCCCAGCCAGCAGTAAACCTCACTAGACAACAAGGCAGGATGGCAGACTGGGGCCTCCATCCCCCACAACAGAGTTACCCACTGCAATCCCTTGCTTCTTTCCCCGGGAGCTGCTGTGCAGCTCAGGCTCAGACAGCTCTGGTTCTTCATTGGATGCAGCTCTCAGCCCATCATCTGCTACCAGGGCACTGACCAGGTATTTCTTTGCTATGCTCTAGGCCTCTGCTTAGAATCTACTGAAGAGATGCTTAACCCTGCTTAATCAGGAGTCGGGGGGAAAAAAAGCTCAAAGCACCTTTAGATCAAGAGCAGCTGACAGCTCTCTAAGAGCAACTAGAGTTTGCTAGAAGTCTCAGGCTCCTGTAGTTATACTTTTCTGAGGTTCCTCCAGGAGTCTGATGGTCTCAAAAGATATTCTCAAAAGATCCTGAAGCTGTGCCCAGACACTGCGGTGCAAACTGCTGCATCTGCTGGTTGCCTCTGTTAGCTACCATTTCTGACATGGGATTGAAATGATGCAAAGCATGCACTTCAGTGACACTTAGTGGCTGCCCACTGGTGGATACTGAGAAATTCTGAAGGAAATATGGTTTGATCCTCACATAACCAGATTCTGTCTGCACTGTTTTTCTCCTCTGTTTATGGAGGAGTAAGTGCCATTAAAATCTCTTGAGTTCTAATTTAGAACATTTACACTAATACTCTGAACCCTCAAATTTATTATATATTAGTTATTACTATAGTAAAGCAAAATATATATTACCTCATATTTTGGCAGTAATATATAGTTGATTTTGTGCTTTAGTTTTACTATATGTCGTGGTTTAACCCCAGCCAGCAACTCAGCACCACGCAGCCGCTCGCTCATTCCCCCCCGGTGGGATGGGGGAGAGAATCAGAAGGGTAAAAGGGAGAAAACTCGTGGGTTGAGATAAGAACAGTTTAATAATTGAAGTAAAATAAATTAGAACAGTTAAATAGGCAAAGCAAAAACCGTGCATGCAAACAAAACAGAACAAGGAATTCATTCACTACTTCCCATCGGCAGGCAGGTGTTCAGCCATCTCCAGGAAAGCAGGGCTCCATCACGCGTAATGGTTACTTGGGAAGACAAACGCCATCATGCCCAATGTCCCCCCTTCCTTCTTCTTCCCCCAGCTTATATACTGAGCATGATGTCATATGGTATGGAATAGCCCCTTGGCCAGTCTGGGTCAGCCCTCCCCCCGGCTGTGCCCCCTCCCAGCTTCTTGTGCACCCGGCAGAGCATGGGCAGTTGAAAAGTCCTTTACCACTGTGAGCGCCACTTAGCAACTACTTAGCAAGAACAAAACGTCAGTGTATCCTCGACATTGTTCTCATCCTAAACCCAAAACACAGCCCCATACCGGCTACCAAGACGAAAATTAACTCTATCCCAGCTGAAACCAGGACACTATAATATCCCAAGCACCAAATATGTATTTTTATGGCCCTGTCACTGATGTTAGGTAGTTGGACACTGAGGTTTAGTGTAGAGAGACTGCAAAAGCTAATGGCAAACTAAAGGATTGAAATACTTTTACAATTTTAGTGGAAGACATCAAAAAAGAAGAAAAAGCAAACAAAAATAGTTAAAAATGAAAAAAGCATGTTTCAGTTTGACAACCCTATTTTCTTTCCTTGTTATATTCAGAGTGAACATATGTTCAGAATGAACATGCACAGTTGACATGGGTTCACAAAAGGAAAAGGAAAGTCATAGAATCATGGAATCGTTTAGGTTGGAAAAGTCCCTTAAGACCATCAGGTCCAACCGTTAACCTAACACTGCCAAGTCCACCACTAAACCATGTCCCTAAGCACCACATCTACATGTCTTTTAAACACCTCCAGGAATGGGGACTCAACCACTTCCTGGGGCAGCCTGTTCCAGTGCCTGACTGGAAGAAGAAGAAGAAGATTTTTCGTGAAGATTTTCCTAATATCCAGCCTAAATCTGCCCTGGTGCAACTTGAGGCTGTTTCCTCCTGTCCTATCACTTGTTACTTGGGAGAAGAGACAGACCCCCACCTCGATACAACCTCCTTTCAGGTCGTTGTAGAGAGCAATAAGGTCTCCCTTCAGCCTCCTCTTCTCCAGACTAAACAACCCCAGCTCCCTCAGCCACTCCTCATAAGAACTGTGCTCTAGACCCTTCACCAGCTTTGTTGCCCTTCTTTGGACACACTCCAGCACCTCAATGTCTTTCTTGTAGTGAGGGGCCCAAAACTGAACACAGTACTTGAGATGCAGCCTCACCAGTGCCGAGTACAGGGGCACTATCACCTCCCTGCTCCTGCTGGCCACACTGTTCCTGATACAAGCCAGAATGCCTTTGGTCCTCTTGGCTACCTGGGCACACTGCTGGCTCATGTTCAGCCAGCTGTCAACAAACACCCCCAGGTCCTTTTCTGCCAGGCAGCTCTCAATGTCCTGTCTCTCACTGTCCAGGCACTCTTATAAGTGCTGTTTAACTAATTTGATATCCTTCTATGATAAAGTTACCCACCTAGTGGACAAAGGGAAGGTGGTGGATATAGTTTTTCTGGATTTTAGTAAGGAGCTCGCAGCATCCTTCTGGAGAAGTTGTCCAACTGTGGGATGAGTGGGTTCATGATGTGCTGAGTGAAGAACTGGCTGAACGGCAGAGCTCAAAGGGTTGTAGTGAATGGCATTACATCTGGCTGACGACTGGTCACCAGCCATGTTCCTCAGGGTTCAATTCTAGGGCCAGTTCTGTTCAATATATTTATCAATGATCTGAATGTAGTAGTTGAATGCACCATTAGCAAGTTTGCTGATGATACCAAACTGGGAGGTGCTGTTGACCCTCTTGAGGGACAATAGTCCTTCCAGAGGGATTTAGGTAGATTGGAGCATTGGGTTAGGATTAATGAGATGACATTTAACAAGTCCAAATTCCGGATTCTGCACCTAGGACCGAGTCTTGCTGGGCACAAGTATAAATGGGGAGAGGAGTGGCCCTACCTTGAGTACTGTGTGCAGTTGTGGGCCCCACAATTTAAGAAAGATGTGAAGGTCCTTGAACGTGTCCAGAGGAGGGCAACAAAGCTGGTGAAAGGGCTGGAAGGAATGTCCTATGAGGAGCAGCTGAGGACCTCATAGGCTTGTCTACTTCAGAGAAAAGGAGGCTGAGGGGTGACCTCGTTGCTCTTTACAGCTTCCTGAGGAGGGGAAGTGGAGAGGCAGGTGCTGATCTCTTCTCCCTGGTATCCAGTGATAGGACGCGTGGGAATGCTTCAAAGCTGTATCAAGGGAAATTCAGACTAGATATGAGGAAATATTTCTTTACCAAGAGGGTGGTCTAACACTGGAACAGGTTTCTTAGAGAGGTGTTCAATGCCTAATGCCTGTCAGTGTTTAAGAGGCATTTGGACAATGCCCTTAAGAACATGCTTTATCTTTCGGTCAGCCCTGTAGTGGTCAGGCAGTTGGACTAGATGATTGGTGTAGATCCCTTCCAACTGAAATAGTCTAGTCTAGTCTAGTCTAGTCTGGTCTGTTCTATTCTATTCTTTTCTATTCTATTCTATTCTATCTTATTAAGTCTACTAAGATTGCCAAAGGTTTATCGTAGTTTTGATCTTGTGCTTTTTCCTGGAAAATGAAACAAAATTAATGCACATGAAAGGACGAGGTGAAAAAAGTGTCAAAGATAGAAGCTACCTTCTGTTTCAATGTTGAATCCTGCTAACAGCTTCCTTGCAGGACAGTTATAGTATTGGTACTTCATCTTGACAGACATTTGGAGCTGGATGAGTTCCAGTAGCCACACCTGTTTAAGACGCTCATCTTTGCTGTAGTTTAGCTCACAGGTACATAGACAAGTGTTGTAAAATCTGATTTGACTAGTAAAGTCAGTGTTTTTATTTTCAACACACAACAAAATGTCAGAGAAAGGCAATCGAAAAAATAATATGGTCAATTTAAAAAGATAGGAGGAAAAAGGCAGTAGCATGATCAAAGTCACAGCTGCAGTTAAGGATAGAGCTTATGCTTCCTTTAGGTATCTCCAGCTGTCTACACATAAGCTAAATGTCCAAGCTTGCTTTTGTGAAGAGAGGCAGTGGACAGAGCTCCAGTCAATGAAACTGAGAGAGCTTGTAAGGTGATTTTTTGCTTTAGGACAAGTTAAACAGCTCACTAGTCTCTGTTAACTGTTTTCACCTCATCTCCATTGCCTTTGATGGGAGCTTAGATACCTAGCTCATGTGTAGGCAGCTCTGCTTTAAACAGCAACATTTCAGGGCTCTGAATCTCACCCTGGACTGTTCATGACTTGGCTGAAACTGTCGATGACAGCAGTGCCATCCAAGTTCTTCTCTGTTGTTGGTCTGTTCTTGTCATTTCACTTGATAAAAAGGTGAAGGTTCAGCAAAAAGACTGCTGGCATTTCAGGAGACAATGAAAGAGGCAAGTATGACAATAAAGCCTGTTTGTTTTGGTTTTTGGTGGTGGTGTGGCGTTTTTTGTTGGGTTTGGGTTTTTTGTTGGGTTTGGGGATTTTTGCATTACTATCAAATTAGGGAATATAAAAGGGATTACTAACACTATAACATATCCTCCTTTTCTGTGTTCATGAATAGGGTTTAATTTTAATATGTTTTTTATCTTATCTGTTTCCTGTACTATTCTCCTCCTATTTTGACAAATTATCTTAGTGACTTTTTTGACTATTTATGTTAAACCTGAGATTTGGGATCATTCCTTATTTTTTCTTAGTCTTTATTTTCCTTGCCTTCTAAAAACATTTTTATGTAACGTGCTGACAGTCTGAGCTGAATGTTTGCTACTTTATACATTTTGTAATATACAACTTTATTCAATAAATTTACTAGCTCTTCCCTCTCCCTCCCCCAGTTTTTGAAAAGATAAGTCAGCAGGAGTTTCAAAAAGACTATTTGCGTATGTCGATCTAAAATTCATTCCTGTACATGTTCCCAGTGTGACTGTGAAACTAAGGCTAAATGTTGCCATAGAAATATTAATGGTCAGTGAACAGGAAAAAGAAAAGAGAATACCTAGAAACAGATCAATCAAAAAATGGGCAAAAGATGTATTTGATAGTTTCTGGTTACAATACATCTATTACAAGAATCATGAGTTGGCATGTTATATATACTCTTACAATTATTTTATTTTCTTAAAATGAGAAAATAATGTGTTTATATTTGAGGAAATGCATATTATTACTATTATTATTATTATTATTCCTTATATTTATTACTCAATAGAATAAAAACTCTGGCAGATTAAAGAGTTTGTCCTTAGCTTAAGTTTTGATATTCAGATATTATTGCCAGGATTTAGTATCCTTCCTGAGGCTGAGTTTCTCTATGTGGTTGGGTTTTTTTTGAAAGCACAGCTTGGGATTTTTCTCCATTCCAGATTGCTGCATTAATGTAAATGATCCAAGTTGCATTTAGATGGTAGGTATTTACACTCCACAACAATGGATATCCAAAAAACCAACTTGTAATTCTGCTAAGAAAGACTAGTGATTCTGGATTTAAAAGCAGAATATTGGCACTAAAAAGAGAGTAAGTGATAGTGTGGATTTTGGCTGTTCACTGTGTGCTTAGTTTAGAATGAAGAATGTCTCTTTCTATCCTTATTTTGCTGACAGTCTAGATTGCACAAGCCTGTCTTTTGTAAGCTCTCTAGTAAACTTGAATGTGTTTCCTTGCTTTTCATGTGCCACATAAGATTTAAGAGGCTATAGAGTACTAGCAACTGGAGTTAGTTAATGCATTTTTTTGACACTTCTGCTACTGGGAACTTATGAACTATTTATACCTAAAATTGTGTCAAATTATGTTAATTCAACAGAAATTATCTGTTATCCCAGGTAGTTCCTGGTATATTTGAAACAAACATTGTACACTGTGTATTGAGGCCTAATCCTTCTTGAGTACATAGTAAAGCTTGTACACATTTTGGGAGCAGAGTCTAGAAGATCATATCCTGCCCTGACACATTGGAAGCACAGAAACTAGAAAAACAGTTACATTTTTGAGTTTCCATATCTTGGAAAAAAAACAATCATCAGATCAATGGGTGACAGTTTCATTGGAGTTCAGCACTTATCAGGATGCAGATAGGTTTCAGAACGGGACAGAGGTTGGATGGGACTACTGGATCCAGGAGTTGTACTTGTAAAAATTTCCAGTACCGCTCAGTGTGGTTAATTTCTCTCACTTAGTCATTGTCACTTACCAGTCTTCAGGGAGAAACTCATTGAAAGAATTGCAGTGTAGAGAGCCATAAAACTTTGTCGAATGCTCTCATGAAATGGAAAAAGAATTTCTTCCAGCTGAAGTCCTGAACGGGTAGCACGTGTGCCTTGACTTGACTAGCCTGCCTTTGAGATAAGTGCAAGAAGAATCTGTTCCTCTTTGTTTCCTATCCTTGAAATAAAATGGACTTCAGCTAGAATGCCATGGTCAGCCTGATTTGTAATAAAATAGAGCTAGGTGTCTAGATACCCAAAATTCAAAAGACCTTTTTTCCTAAACATACAGAGATATTTTCAAACTGTTTTGTAATTTCTTTATAGGTACATTGTGCATTCTAAAATTATAGAAACATAGAATGATTTAGGTTGGAAAAGACCTTTAAGATCATCAAGTCCAACCGTTAACCTAGCACGGCCAAGTCCACCACTAAACCATGGGACTCAACCATTTCCCTGGGCAGTCTGTTCCAAAGCTTGACTACCCTTTCTGTGAAGAAATTTTTCCTAGTATCCAATCTACACCTCCCCTGGTGCAACTTGAGGCCATTTCCTCTTGTCCTATCACTTGTTACTTGGGAGAAGAGACAGACCTTGCTACAACCTCATTCAGGTATTTGTAGAGAGCAATAAGGTCTCCCCTCAGCCTCCTCTTCTCCAGACTAAACAACCCCAGCTCCCTCAGCCGCTCCTCATAAGACTTGTGCTCTAGACCCTTCACCAGCTTTTTTTGCCCTTCTTTGCACACACTCCAACACCTCAATGTCCTTCTTGTAGTGAGGGGCCAAAAACTGAACACAGTATTCAAGGTGCAGCCTCACCAATGCCGAGTACAAGGAGACAATCACTTCCTTAGTCCTGCTGGCCACACTATTTCTGATGCAAGCCAGGATGCTATTGGCCTTCTTGGCCACCTGGGCACACTGCTGGCTCATATTCAGCCAGCTGTCGACCACCACCCCCAGGTTCTTTTCCACCAAGCAGTTCTCCAGCCACTCTTCCCCAAGCCTGTAGCGTTGCATGGGGTTGTTGTGACCCAAGTGCAGGATGCGACACTTAGCCTTCTTGAACCTCATACAGTTGGCCTCTACCCATCAATCCAGCCTGTGCAGATCTGTCTATAGACCCTTCCTACCCTCCAGCAGATCAACACTCCCATCCAACTTGGTGTTGTCTGCAAACTTACTGAGGATGCACTCAATCCCCTCATCCAGAACATCGATAAAGATATTAAACAGAACTGGCCCCAATACTGAGCCCTGGGGGACACCACTTGTGACCGGCCACCAACTGGATTTGACTCCATTCACCACCACTCTTTGGGCTCGGCCATCCAGACAGTTTTTTTACCCACTTGTCCAAGCCATGAGCAGCCATGAGCAGCCAGTTTCTCCAGGAGAATGCTGTGGGAAACGGTGTCAA
Organism: Platalea leucorodia; assembly: GCF_965183815.1. Taxonomy (NCBI): domain Eukaryota; kingdom Metazoa; phylum Chordata; class Aves; order Pelecaniformes; family Threskiornithidae; genus Platalea; species Platalea leucorodia. The sequence continues at coordinate 61,364,147 of NC_138824.1, forward strand.
AGGCCTTACTAAAGTCTAGGTAGACAACATCCACAGCGATAGATGTTAGCCAGGACTGCTGATAGATGATGGAAAGTGGCTTGGTGAGCACGTCTGCCAGCTCCCTCAGTACCCTTGGGTGGATCCCATCCAGCCCCATAGACTTGGGTATGTCTATGCGGTGTAGCAGGTCACTCACCATTTCCCCTTGGAGTATGGGGGCTTCATTCTGCTCCCCATCTCTGTCTTCTGGCTCAGGGGGCTGGGTACCCCAAGAACAACTGGTCTGACTATTAAAGACTTAGGCAAAGAAGGCATTAAGTACCTCAGCCTTTTCCTTGTCCTCTGTCACTGCGTTTCCCCTTGCATCCAATAAAGGACAGAGATTCTCCTTACCTCTCCTTTTGTTGCTAATGCATTTGTAGAAACATTTTTTGTTGTCTTTTACAGCAGTAAACAGCTTAAGTTCCAGTTGGGCTTTGGCCCTTCTAATTTTCTCCCTGCATAAACTCACAACATCCTTGTAGTTCTCCTGAGTTGCCTGTCCCTTCTTCCAAAGGTTGTAAACTCTCCTTTTATTCTTGAATTCCAGCCAAAGCTCTCTGTTCAGCCAGGCCGGTCTTCTCCCCCGCCAGCTCGTCTTTCAGCACATAGGCATGGCCTGCCCCTGCACCTGTACGATTTCCTTCTTGAAGAACATCCAGCCTCCCTGGAACCCTTTGCCCTTCAGGACTGCCTTCCAAGGGACTCTGTCAACCAGGCTCCTAAACAGGCCAAAGTCTGCCTTCTGAAAGTCCAAGGTAGCAGTTCTGCTGACCCCCTTCCTTACTTCTCCAAGAATCGACAACTCTATCATTTCGTGATTGTTATGCCCAAGATGGCCTCCAGCCATCACATCACCCACCAGGCCTTCTCTGTTCACAAACAAGAGGTCCAGTGGGGCACCTTCCTTAGTTGGCTCATTCACCAGCTGTGTCAGGAAGTTATCTTCCACACACTCCAGGAACCTCCTAGACTGTTTCCTCTCTGTTGTATTGTATTTCCAGCAGGCATCTGGTAAGTTGAAGACCCCCATGAGAACAAGGGCTAGCAGTTGTGAGACTTCTCCCAGCTGCTTATAGAATACTTTGTCCGCCTCTTCATCCTGGTTGGGTGGTCTATAACAGACTCCCACCATGAGATCTGCCTTGTTGGCCTTCCCCCTGATTCTTACCCCTTAAGCACTCAACCCTATCATCACCATCATCAAGCTCTGGACAATTAAAACAGTCCCTAACATACAGGGCTACCCCACTGCCTCTCCTTCCTTGCCTATGCCTTCTGAAGAGTTTATACCCATCCATTGCAACACTCCAGTTGTGCAAGTCATCCCACCATGGTTCCATGATGGTAACTATATCACAGTTTTCCTGCTGCACAACGACTTCCAGCTCCTCCTGTTTGTTCCCCATGCTGTGTGCACTGATGTAGATGCACTTCAGTTGGGCTATTGATCCCACCAGTTTTTGGGGGGGAGAAGCCCTAATTCCTATGTGACCATTCTCAGGTGCTTCTGTGGTTTCTAACACATCCATAGCCCTTGCGTCTTTGCTGCCGCATGGATCTCCAGCGCCTGCCTCCACTGAGATGGCAGGCTGAAGGATTTTGCTAGCATACTGTCCCTCAAACATTGACCTGCTGCCCCCAGGCTTATCTCTAGCACGCCTGGTTTTGCCCCTTTCCCCCTTCCAGTCTAGTTTAAAGCTCTTTCAATGAGCCCTGCTAACTCCTGTGCTAAGATCCTTTTCCCACTTTGAGACAGGTGTACCCCGTCTGTTGCCAGCAGGCCTGGTGTCTTGTGAACTGGCCCATGATCAAAAACCCAAAAATTCTTCTGGTGACACCAGTCACAGAGCCAGGTATTGATCTGCTGGGTCTTCTTATTTCTTCTCTCATCATTCCCTGCAACTGGAAGGATAGAGGAGAATACTTCTTGTTCTCCTGATCCCTTAACCAGTCACCCCAACGCTCTGAAGTCTCTCTTGATTTCCCTCAAACTTCTTGTTGTAACTTCATCGCTGCCTACCTGAAAAATCAATAATGGATAACAATCTGAGGGCCGTACCAGGGTAGGAATCTTTCTCTTCACATCTTTAACCTGGGATCCGGGGAGGCAGCAGACTTCCTTAAGAAGTGGGTCCAGTCTGCATATTGGGCCTTCTGTTCCCTCCAGAAGGAAGTCTCCTATGACAATGATTCATTGTTTTCTCTTTATGGAAGCAGTTTTGATGCCGGGTATAGGCTTACTTAACCTTGGTGACACCTGCATGCTAGATGAACCATTGTCCTCGTTATTGTTCAATTCCACTTGCAGAGCCCCATACCTATTATGCAAGGGCAATTGGGAAGGTGGGGCAGGCACAGAGGATACATGTCTGCTACACCAGGCAGAAACTTGTTGCCATTGCCCCCTATCCCTTAAGTCACTGTGTTCAGCCAGGCAGAGAGAGGATAGGGAATCCTCCATATCATGCATCCTATCTGCCTGTTTGGCCTGTCTCAAGGAAGGTAGGGTGCAATTCCAGTAATCTATCTCTCTCTTGCTCTCCCTGATACTCCTCAACATACTCATCTCCTCCCAGAGCTCTGTCACTAAGCGGAGGAGCTCCTCTCCCTGGGCGCACGTCCCACAGGTGTGTTCGCTGCTGTGTCTGACACTGGCATAAGAGTAGGGCACACCTGGGTGGCAGCATGTTCCCACCAGAGCTCTGTCTAGGTAGCTTCATCAGTCATGGTGAGTGCAGAGCTTAGAGAGGCCATGGCTTTCTGCCAGGTGGATACCATTGCTCCCTGGTCAAGCTGGCAGGGCTTCAGCGCCCTTCCTGCACGCCCTTCCACCCGAACTGCTGTGCAAACTGTTGCTTCATGCCCTTGCTGACACACCACGCCCTGTTTGCCTGCCCTGTTGGTGGCACTCCTGGACGCTCGCGTTCCCTAAGGTCTTCTTTTATAGGTGTGGGGGGCTTGGCTACTGTTGCTCCTGGCCCCATCCAGGTCTCGTCAGCCCTGTCATGCAAGCTGTGGGCTCCTGGTGGCTCTCTCAATTCCCCCTGAGATTCCCCCGGTTTGGGAAAATCCGCTGTGCTCCACACGAGAGTGCTCCGCTGCCAATCCTGCCGGCACCAGAGCTGCTCACCTCAGTGACCAAGTGCCAGTTTCAGTTACACCATGTTTAAATCTCATGCCATTGTTCCTCGCCCCGCCCAGGTCTCATCAGCTGAGGTACATCTCTCAGTTAATATAATAATAAATAATAATAAATAATAATAAATAATAATAAATAATATAAATAATAATAAATAATATAAATAATAATAAATAATATAAATAAATAAAAATAAATAATATAATTGATGAGAAAGACAATTTGAATTGCAAGTTACCCTGTCTTTATTGCATTGCTCATCTTAGTCTAGATGCTCACTTGCACAACAGAAACCTCCAAGTCAAACAGAAGTACTTGTTTTAAAAAGCAAATTTTGCCAATGTCACTATGAGTAGGCACGCCAGATACTTTTTAGTTCTTTCACAATTTTTTTTATTCACATTTCATACAGGATGTGAACATGTTGAAGCAGAAAAATAGGCTGATTTGCCTGTGATAGGCTTAGGGAGGAAAATAAGAAAATGCAGGAAAGCAAATCAAAGAAAGGAAAGAAAATAATATGCATGCTATATATAATGCTTCGATATTTTTAAGAAGCTGTTAATTTAACACAGTCTTGACATCAGTATTTCAGGTGCATGAAAAAACAATAACTAATTTCAAGGATCTTTTAACTGAACTGTGGAAAGAAAATGTATGTTGAGAAGTTATTGTCCTGAAAATGTATAAATACTAATACTTCCATTCTAAGCATTTATCTTTGTTGCCTTCCTTTTTACTTGATGTCCTGGATTTTTGAGTGTGGAAAATGCCTTTAAAGTTTTATGTCAGGTAACCAATATTAACTAGTTTGTTCAAAAAATCTTAGCCTTCACTGAAATCTTAGCCTTCACATTAAACAACTGATTGAAATCATGCTCTTTCTCCAAAATTGTTTTGCTCTCAGTTTGGACACCAGCAAATAGCTATGGGCAAAGAAAATTAGCTTGATTTGTAGTTTTAAGGTAAGGAGGTATCTCACAGTTTGAAATGCATATGTGTTATCATGAGCCAGTTTGGATTACACTAAAGCCTATTTGAACCATAAATCTTCTAAAGTAATTAAAGCTTTAAAACTACACATTGCATGGACTTTGCTTGGGGATGTATCAAGAAGTTTAATCTGATAATGTCTGTTGTGAAAAATGTGAACATTCACATATCACAACACACCTTAAAACACAAAGAGATAATGTATATTGTATCAAACAGTTTTAACAGAGTGGGCTAACAAGAACCGTATGAAGTTTAACAAAGACAGACAAGTGTAAGGTCTTGCACCTGGGAAAACATAATCCAGGAGTGCAGCTCAGCCTGGGATCGACCTGGCTGGAGAGCAGCTCCGTGGAAAGGGACCTGGGGGTCCTGGTGGATAGGAAGCTCAACACGAGTGAGCAGTGTGCTGCTGCGGCCAAGAAGGCCAATAGGATGCTGGGTTGCATCAAAAAGGGCATCACCAGCAGTGATAAAGAAGTCATTATCCTTCTCTACTCAGCGCTTGTCAGGCCACACCTGGAATACTGTGTACAGTTCTGGTACCCATTATACAAAAATGATGTGGACAGGCTGGAGGGGGTCCAGAGAAGGGCTACCAAGATGACCAAGGGTTTGGGAAGCCTGCTGTATGAGGACAGGCTGAGAGAGCTGGGTTTGTTCAGCCTTGAGAAAAGGAGGCTTAGAGGTGATCTCATCAACATGTACCAGTACTTAAAGGGGAGTTACAAAGAAGATGGTGACTCCCTTTTTACAAGGAGTCACATGGTGAGGACAAGGGGTAACGGGTAGAAGTTACTGCCAGGGAGATTCCAATTGGACACAAGAGGAAAATTTTTCTCAATGAGAACAGTCAACCATTGGAATAATCTCCCCAGGGAAGTGGTTTACTCCACTACGATGAACACGTTTAAGATTCAGCTGGACATGGTGCTGGGCCATCTCGTCTAGACTGTGCTCATTCTTGCCTAGAAAGGTTGGAGCAGATGATTCTTGAGGTGCCTTCCAACCTGGTATTCTATGATTCTATGATTCTATGATTCTATGATCTGTCTTCTTGACTAAATCATCCATTATTAAAGACTGAGTTAAGTAATCATATCCTGAGTGACTTTCAAGACAGAATATCTCTCTCCCAGAGTTGTGGAATTTTCAAGGATTAAAAAAGGTAGACCAACGTAAATAAATTTAAGTACTGTTTTCCCTTGGAGGTTTTTTTTTTTCTTCTCTCATATAAAACATAAAAAACATAAAGATGGTTAAAAAAAAAGAAAAAAAGAAAAACTTCGGAATTGCTCCTATCTGTTTTTCACCATGAATCTTATTCTTCCAGCACTTATTTCAGTAGAAATCAGACATAACTCCATTAAATTAAATTGGTCAAACAGTCTCAATACACCTGCTCACAAACAGCTGAAAGTATATTCAAAGCAAAGAACATTCAAGTTTTTAGATATTGAATGAACATGATTATTGCAGTATAATCCTATCACTCCTTGTAAATAGAAGCTATGGGCTTGGTATTATCTGGATATTACATACATTGTTCGGGGTTTTGGGGTTTTTTGTTTTTGAAAAAGCGCATTTCTTTTATATCACTGAACATCTTAAACTGAATCAGTAAATGAAGATTTCTTTTATTTGTGTTATGGAACTGAATTAAGTAAGGAACTAGCAAGTAAATATGGCTATTTTGGGTCCAATCCCCATGAAAGTTTAGGAATCTTTCTATTAGATTAAATGAATTATTGACTAAAGTAATGGTTATTTTCTTCTTTATTCAAACCACATTCTACAGAAAAGAAAAAAAAATAACACACTGAAGTTTCATTTTTGAAATTAATTTTTCTTTTTTTTTTTTTAAAAGTAGTACCTTTTTTTGTTTGTTTGTTTTTTTACTCTGCGTTGTTTTGAATATTGAAAACTTAGATAGCATAGCTACAGTTTTATTCCTGCAGGTGGACAAGATTCAAGCTAATACATTCAAAGGTAGGTGAACAACCATTCCTAGTAACAGAGTTTTGACAATAATGATTATAATCTGCTCTAGAATAACTATGACTATCACAGTATATACCATCATTGGTCCTTTTAGGCATAAGCACAATTCGCGTAGCTTTCTTCTGATTGACAGAAAAGATGTATGAGTGACAGCAAAGATATGTGATCACATTTTAAAACATCATCCTTTCAGTCATTCAGCTTGTTCCCTTGGTTGAATTGACTTAAATAAAACTATCTTTAGTTATCTGTAATCACACTACTTGCATTTCTTCCACAGCTACCCTGGTGTAGCTCCCTGAGAGGGAGGAGTCAGGACTGATTAGTTAAGAGGAGAATGTTTTGCTGGCCTTTGTTCTCAAATACTTCAATGTTCTCCCTTCCTTGTTATCAAGCTGGAAGAAGGAAGTGTTGGCCAACCCCTGAAAAGTTTGACAGCTTTGGAAAAAGAATATTTTACAGTCTTTTTGTGCACAAAACATCTTTTCTCAGAAGAAACGACATTATTTTCTTGCTGGTATGTGATTTGCCAAGAGATGTTTTCTATGCAAAACACAAACTCATGCAAAAACATGAAATAAAATTTCAGAGAATAAATAATCTATGCTTATATGAATGATACAGAAAAGTTCTACAAACTGGTTAAGCAATAAGTGCAATATTTCCTATTGCTGCAGAAGCTAGTCTGGCATAACAAGCGAAGTTCAGATCCAGAAGACTACATAAGTCTGGAACACAACTGAAGATGACTTTTGGCATGTAAGTTGAAAAAAAAAGAAGAGAGAGAGAGAATAAATTTCATTCAGTTTATGCGTTTTATCTGTACAACAACATCTGTGGTCCAAAATTGTGAACATATGCAGAATTTTTCTTCTTTAAGGGATTTAGCTGTTTAACTCCTGCTCAAATCCCTTAGGATATGAAACCAAAACTGAATGGTGTGGGAATACTCTCTTGCCCTGAGATTGCAGGTGTGTCTCTGACCAGTTCTGAGGGACACCACCAGGACTAAGCATCTCAAAAAGGGTTTATTTCTAATATAAAATATGAGTAGAAAGATACCATCATCCAGATCTGGATATGCCACTCTCCCTAGACTGAGAAGAATTCAGGATTCCAATCAGCAGATTAACATTTAGGTAGGCTTCAGCACAGATGTGAAAATTACTCTTCACTTCCTTTCTGAAACTATGACTTTATCTTATCTTTTTTTCTGTGCTTCTATGCAGAATTCAGTCCTGCACACACAGCAATGGAAGGGAAGTGAGCAGGTGGTGAGCAATATTTTGCTAAGTTATTAGGACTCTCATCTGGGCAAAACCTAGTCCCTGCTTCCATCTTCATTCCTGTTATCAGTGTTTAATTTCATCCCTACTGTGTGGAACACTAAAAATGCAGACTTAATCCCTAAAAACAGTGTTCTTAATCTGCTAGACATTTTCCTGAACCTTAATTTAAAGCTGAATTGTATTGCACAGAGATACCAAATTTCAGAAAAGAAGGGAGAGCAGTGGGTTTATACATGTTTTAAGGTAAGGCATTCCTGATGATCTGAAGCTGCTGCGCTTGCTCAAACAAGGAAAAGTATCATGCTGCACTTGAACAGTTATTGTGCATCACGAAAAGTCATGGTCCTGTAGGCTATAAGTTTACATTTTTTCTTCAATGTGTTCCAGTTTTCTGTAGGTGGTGTCACCAGGCATCCTGTGTAACCTGAGATGTCCCATACTGCATTTTTAAAATGTCAGCCCCATTTAATAAAATAGATGAAGCATATTTTTTTCTGTATTCTCATTATAACTGGCAGCATTTCTAAATGCTCACAGTGTTGGAATGTCAAAAAGTGGTTGTTCTGCACAGACCAATAAATCATGTGAGTGCAATATATCCCATACCAAATCTACCAAGTCTTTGACCTGTACTGAGCAAGTCTGATACATCTGAGTAATTTATCTGTCTGAGACTGTCCTGAATTTTTTGAAATTTCAACATTTAAAATTGTCAGTCATAACAAATGTAAGGTAAAGAGCCATGTCCAATGATTAAGACACTCTTCTGCCAAGTGAAAGATAACAGGTTGAATGCATTCAGATTGAGGAGTATATTGAACTCTGTTCTTTATTTTCCTGCAAAAGTTCTTTAAACAGAATTAAAGAAAAAAGTAAATGGTATAATGTCTTTTCCTTTAATAGGTGCTGAGTCAGCCTTTTGAAGGGAGATTCTGAATATCAAGTGAAGAAAATACTCTTCAACTCTGTGACTACTGCCAGGATTTGGAGAGGAACAGAATTTCCTGTATAACTCTGTGGCAAACACCTTGTAAAGGTTAAAAAACTGTTCAGCTACTGTGGCTGATGTTGTATATATGCTGTTTGAAACACCTAATGATCTGACTGTCTCCAGGCTTTATATAAGGAATACAGACACCTAAAGGAACTTTTGATCCCACTAAAGGAGGCTTAGATTCCACTATTACTCTGAGGTAACTAAATTATACATTTTATATTACGTGACTATTTGGACCTGAATCCTCTAAATTCTAGAGAAACTAAGACTAGTCCATATTAATAAGAAAGGATGCTATTCTGAACGTGCAACTGATGATATGCATTTATTGACTTTATAATGCCAACTGATTCTTGGGCTTCAGGTTTTCTAGTATTTAATAAATTGAAGGGAAAGTTCTATAGCTGTTAAAAATATTAATCCCTTTAAGAAATTCCACTTCAGGATTTCAGCTCTGCACCTGAAGAGTAACTCACAGATCCTGCACAGGTTCTATGTTTCTTTTTGTGTCATATACCTTATCATAGTATTGTTTTTTCCTGTCTGTCCATCAGTAGCCTCATAAAAAGAGAACTGTAGGAAGTGAATGGAAAACTCTGGTCCTTACTGAACAAGGACCACAATGCTCCAGGGGCCTCATGTTTCCAGTTTGCAGCTGCTCCTTTCATGCAGTGAATTGCAATGACCTCTTACATTGAAAGCTCTCCCAGTCTTCCCCAGTTTTGATGGAAAAACTTTAATCTTAAGTTCACTTAATGTAAATTTGGAAACTGTGTATTAAATGTGATATGACTGTGTAATTGAGACTAATACCTGTCTGTAAAAAAAAGAATATTCTTTATTATCCATTTCCAGATTATGAAACAAAAAATGAAGCTTTTGTTTGAAGAAAAATACTCATCTGTTAAATTCTTCATAGGGACAAATATTGCCATAAGACACATCAACATTCTTGCAAAAATCAGGGAGAGTTTTCCATGTCTGATGGCAAGATACCTCCATGATACTTTAGAGTACTTTACTGTGTTGCTTTATGTATGTGTACGCATTATAAATAAAAGTCTATGTTACTGTTATGGATTAAATAATTTCACAAGCAACCCTGAGTTACCTTCATCATTCTGTCCAAAGTCCACTGGCTAGGTCATATTTCCAGATCCATTTACCCTTACTAAGTGTTTTATCAAAAGAGACTGCTTAGCCATTTGTTGAAAAGAAATCAATAAAAATAAAGTGAGTATTTGTGTTAGAAGCAGCTTTTGCAGTAATATTTTCTCCACCAGGAAAGAAAAGTTAAAATAAAAGAACTTCGTTGCAGGGAGAGAATGATATTTTTAGAAGAGCTCTATCTTTCAAAAAAAAAAAAAAAAAACCAAACACAAAACCTTTTCAGTAGCTATTTAACTTCCAGAAATTCAACATGATGCCAGTATGATACTGCCAGGCTAAGTAGTAACAAATAAACCTTCTAATAGACTTGAACTCCAAGCTTACCGTTCAGTGGAGAATGGAAGGGTCCTAGGGGTTAGAAATTCATTATGTGTCTAGGAAACATCAAAGAAAAAAAAGTTAGGACTGTATCCGTGGCTAGAGCCTTAAGCCAGCAAAATCCCTAAGTGCTGCTATAATATTATGGTTGTGAAGTGAGCTGTTTAATGTTAAAAAGTGAGTATTCACTTCAGTGATTTTCTTGATCATGGAGAAAAATTAAAAATGAAGTCCATGTTTTCATGTTTAACACATAATAACAAATTAAGCTTGGACTACTGTTCGTTTGGGAAATCTCTCAATCTTTCATTCCTTTGATACAGGTGTTAAGAGAGCCTTTTACACATATCACAGCATCAAGAACAAAGTAATCTTTTTGAAATTGTCACAGATGGAATGTGGCCATTCTTTTAATTTTTTTCACATTAATTCTATCTGCATTTATTTCATATCATTACCGTGCATCAGCCCGCACCAGTGAGGTCAGACAATGGACAACACAGGCTTCTCAAATTAGGTGAAACACCGACATTACATACTAGGTAACGAACACAAATATTACAACTGTTCCCCTTCTTTCCATGGGTCATGAATTGCACTTCACATTCTTGGCTTTGCCTTCCATAGTACATGTAAAAAAGTTTAAATTAGAAACATAAGAACAATGCTTAAAATAACAGGTACAAAAGCAAACAAAAGGAGGTACATTTTTATACCGTGTAGCTAATTTCTGAAGCTACTCATCACAGAGTGTGTTGGGTGGGGAAAGTTTACATGTTTCAAACACAAAGACACTGGTTTTGATTAAAGAAGTGGTAGCAAAAAGAAAAACTGCTCAAAACTTCAGGAATATTCTGGGAAAACACTAGTCTTACACTCTTCCTTAGATATTCATAAATGATCATGGTCACATAAATAAGTTTAGGATAGATGAATCTTTGGTCAAAATCACTGTAGTCATTCCTACATTATATTCTTTACCTAAGTTAGTCACTTACTGTATGCAGCTAAGTTTATCAAAACACATACAACTGATGACACCAATTTAATGTAAATCTAATTGTAGTATTCCCTAATTTTGAATACTTGACTTCTCAATCTTAATAATCTGTATTTAAATTATTATTTTGCTTTTAGTGGAAGGTTTTTTAATATGCCTGAGTATAAAATGTTGTAGAAACAGAAACAAAAAATAACAAAGGGATTGTACCAGTCTTGCCGTGTTTCCCATGGTAGTGATTTGTATAAGAATATTCCTCCAAAATGCAAAGCCAAGGTCAAATAAACTTTTCAACATGACCTACAGATGTGGGAATAACAAGTACAGTTTCTATTACCAGGAGTGTACTCAACTACATTAGTGCTGTGAAATACGCAATGACATTGATCAGAAGAAAGTACTCAGTTGCTTTCATATTTATTATTACTATTTTATCAATCCAGGTTATGTTGAAAGATAAATATATTTACAACATTAAAACTGCATCTTTGTGAGATCAACTGTCATATTTCCTTCTATTTCTTGAAAGAAACATAGTCAAGTTTAAAATATATTTTACCCATGTTAAAGTATGCTTTGCATAACAGTTATGCTTGTCAATCACTGTAATGACAAATCTAACAAACTTTAAATCCATCATGTAGTTTAAAATGCAAGGTCTCATTTTACACATTTTAACTCTCAGTAATGAGGGAGCTACCTGAGACTCTTCAGTGTTCTAAGAATTGAGATGTAAATTGGTTTTGTAACACACTAATGTTATAATCAATAGGGATTTCTCAGTCCTTAATTTCAGCTGATACTTGCTGACACTGAGGCAACAGAGTTGCTTCTAATAAAGTAGCAAGCAACATTCAGATTTTAAAAAGTGTTGAGACAGTGAAATTACAAGCCAGTAAAGGTTCATTCATTCTGTTTCTGTGTTTTATTGCTAGTAACATCAATGCCATCATGCTGTCCCCTAAAACATGACATTCTATTTGTAACTAAAGCATGTAAACTAGAAGCTATATATGCAGTATATCCTATTAATGTGTATGTTACGTCTGTTTCTGCAAGAGAACATTTGCAAACTCTATAACTGGGCATATCTGACTAATCCTCCACACTCATAATTGTCTGATAATAAAAAAGGATGAACTTTTAAAAACTTCTTTATTATCTCCTTTTATAGTAACTTCATTTTATGATGCTTCTTCCTTCTTCATACATTTTCAAGAGGGATACTTGGTAGAAATCCCGCTTATAAGTGCATTAAAGAGCTGTCCTAATAAAGCTTTATATTTCTTATTGTCTAGAGAGGAATTAACACAGTCTCTGATGGTATGTGGAGTTACAAGACCTTCAGAAGTATATGATAGCTGTTATCAGCTGTCCAAGATTATCAAGCAGAACATCAGGGAAATTTCTGCTGTGCAAAAGCCTATTCCTCCCTAAATATATTCAGCAGTTTCATGACAGTGGTGATCAGACCTCCATGCAACCAGTCCTTCTGGAGTATGAAGAACACACCTGCCCCAATGACTGTGCAAACAAGGATACAGGAGGTTTTACCTTTATAGAAGTTCTGACAAAGTGCAAAGCCTTTCAAGAATTTAAGACTAATTAATTAAGCCTAATTAAGTTAATTATTTTATGTATTTCACTGAGTATATGAATGATGAAAATAATTATCTCCTATTCAAATGAATGTGCACAATGCACTGGTTTGCACTATACCATATGAACCAAAAAGAAAAATTCTGTCACTGACTTTGTAATTTCCTTTCCAAAATCCTTCACATCTTTCTTCCATTTTAGGCATTTTTTTCCCCTTCAGAATCCTTGAAGTTCACAAAATTTAAATAAAACAGAACCACTGGAAGAGCATAACTAGAGCTTGTGAGATAAATGTTGCTTTGTTCCTTTTATTCTAAAAAAAAAAAAAAAAAAAAGAGAGAGAGAGAGAATTATTTACATTTGAAAGAGTTTCATGTACTGACATAACTCTAATTCTGTATGGGCTGGAAGTTTTCAAGAGTGGGGCAGAGGCAAAAAGTGTGTAACATCTTACTAGAGTAAAGTATGAAAACATGCTAAACAAACAGCAAAACAAACTTAACAAATCTAACAAAACCAAAATCCACATTTAGAGAAAACCAATAAATCTAAACATTCACAAATGAAAATGGTTATGTTGGAATTTAGTGTTCTTTGTGTAATGTTCAGTACTTGGGTTCTGTTAGTTAAGAATAGCATTTCATTTCAGCAGCAACACTGAGCTTGTATTTTAAGATCACAGTGCCTGATCATGCAATATGATCCTCATGGGAAAGTAGGAAAGAGGCAAAAAAGGTGATTTTGCTTCCCCAGCAAACCTGATTGAAGGCAATAGTTTGACATGGGTTCAAAGGCAGTTCTAGACAGACAAGAAATATACAACTGCATGTCACTAGGAGATAAAAATCCAACCAAAATGAAGAAACTGAATATGAGGAACTGTAGCATCATACAGTAACCCATCAACTGTTTCAATCATAAGCAAACAAATTTAAGTTCCTTCTGATCTTCCTATGTGCAAAGAACAGGAGGGAACTAATTGAGGTTTTCTTCCCTATAATTCCAGCATTTTTGTACTACTAGTTACACAGAATGTATTTCACGCAAAATATGACATTAATGATTCCTTTGTTGTATTTCATATTTAAACATATTTAAATGCGCAACAATTAATCTGTTAAAATGTTCTTTATTCTCTCCCCATACGGATTCCTGTACAGATATATACCTTCTTCTTTCTCATATATTTATTTCTGGTTATGCAAAAAATATCATTGTATTTCTTAGTGATTATTACGGATAGCTTATTCTCCAATGACAATGAAAAGATTTTTAGGACCAATTTGGAAGCACAGAGGGAGCTGACTTTGGAAATATGTTTCAAAATCCTCATGTGTGCATAATGTAGAGTATAAAACAAACTTTACGCTGATAAAGTCAGTGGAAGTGCCAGGTACTTAGTATCTATGTGGATTCACACCTAGTGTCCCACTATTTTATTCTTTGTCATTCTCTGTGTTTGCATCACATCTCAGTTTAGCATCATCTGTGAGTTTCATTAATGTGATATTTGAACTCCCTTCTAAATTATTAATGAAGATGTCAGATAAGGAAGGAGGCTGAAACCTTTTACACCAGTATTCCCCTAGACATCTCTCCCTATCTGATAAGTTGTCGTTCATCATTAACTACTGTTTATGGCTATTGAGCTACTTTTCATGCTATATCATACGGTTCGTATCCAAGGAAATTTGATTTTTTGGAGTAATATTTCACGAGACTCTGTAACAAATGCTTTGCTAAGATACGGATTTGTTATGTTTGCAGAACTGCATTCCCTTCAGTCACCCATTATGTTATTTCACCCCCCAAAAAATCATGTTTTGCCTACAAAAAAAAAATCAATGTTTATTAGAAAACATTAACTATTTTTCATGCTTTCATTATCCTCACTTCAGTAGTGAAGGTGTGCAAGAGTAAGAATCCTAAAAGGCCTCATGCCTACAATTCACTTTTAAATTGATTAATAATTCTTTATAATATCATTTTCTTTTGGTCTAACTGAAGAGATTTATCCACTTAAAAATAAATTGGTGGGTTTAAGTTAATTTAGAGGACATCAGATATCCTTTCTAGTACTGAATGCTAGAAGATATTTGCATTTATAAAACTATTTATTTGTATATAAGCTGTATAGGTAACTTTAGAACACTGTCAAATTTCTTTGTATGTAATGACACTGCAATTAAATAGATGATCATGTGGACTGTCATCTAACATTCTGCAGTTTCTTTTATGTCCCTTTTGAATGACCTTTTGAGACAATAATTTGTTTTCATTTGTATTATCCAAAAATCAGTACTAACTTGTTTTGTAGAAACGAAAACTAGTTTCAAGGTCATTCATAATACTGCTAAAACTGAATGCAGAGTAAACACTGCATACAGAGGTAACTTCTAGATTTCTCTCCTCATGTTGTTTTTTTTAAACAATAGTGGATGTTGTTTCATTTTAATCTAATACAATGAATTTCTTTGTGAAATCCACAAAAGGAAATAGTATGTATTATAAAAATAAATTTAAAAAATGAAAAAAGAGAAGAACACAATTTTATTATGTTATTGCAACAGTGATACTTCTACTTGTCAGTTCAAACATGATGTAATACAAACATGGAGATCAAATTATTCCTACTCTGCTGAAGACTTAATATCTAAATTAGGAGCCTAGTCAGCTTAACTTCCCTCTCGAGTCAATGGAAATAGGTAGAGAGGGCCCTTTGAGAAGGTACTTTTGTCTCACGTGTGATCTGAACTGCTTCTTCAATGTGCCTATCTCTCCCCATTGACGTGAAAGGGAGGCCAAGCTGACTAGGCTGCACAGTTAGCTTTTGCAGTCAGGCAAGAATATTTTGTGATCTCTAATGTCTTTTACTGTGATGCATCACCAGGCTTTTAAGAGGGGTGCCTGGAGTCCGTGCACAGTGGCAGCACCCAGTGAAGGTAGCACAGTGATTCTGGGTGCTGGCCTTCTGTTGCTTGGTGTTTCAAAGCACCTCCGATTGGGGCTGGTAGGTAACTGTTCTCCAGGGGCTGCTCCACTTGGCCTCTCAAGCTGTTTCTGTCCTTTCTCTAATTTTAATTCTTCTACATGTCCAGTACTAGGATGAGAGCAGAGTATTTTTATGGTCCCCATGCCATCTGAGGACCTCTTCAGTTCCTGGTCAATTCCTCACCAAGAGATGCCAAGGATTAGGATAAGAAACTATAATGTATTAACAGGAACATATGTAATACTTAATTAGCCAGAGCCTGAGCACTTTCGCAGCAATACTTCATTGTTTCCTTTGTCCTTTTTTTTTCCTTTCCCCATTTCTGTGAAATACCATCTTTCCTTTGGCATGTTATGTGGTGGCAGAGAAGTTAATAGCTGAGAAGAAAAGCAGAGCGTGGGTACTGTTGCGTTCAAAAGTGCTTTTGAAATGAATGCATAGTAGCTGAACCTCACAGCTTGTTGGTTTTGGATAACTTGTTTAGGGGGCTACTGTGGATAAAAAAAACAACATAGAGAGCAGGGAAGTGGCAATAACAGCAGTTTCTCTTCTCATTTCCAGTCGTGGGGAGGCACTTATGATAATTACCAGCAAAGTGGAAAACTCAGCTGGAATTCTGAGCAATTTCTTTTTTCTGTACTTTATCTTTATTAAGTTGTTATATTTCCACCAGGTTTTTGCTGGCATTTGGCATAACAAGAGAGAGCAAAAAGGACAGAAGTGAAAATTGTTGCAGCGGGATGCCTGAAGTTGCGTTCCTTAATCTCCATCTGGGCATCCAAGTAAAAGCAGAGCGATTTTGAAAGGTGTTGGGAATCTTTAAGCTCTGTTGTCTGCTATAAATTTAATAGATCAGAAGCACCCCTGAAAGTCAGACTGTTAGGTTTAAAGACAACACTGTTGTCTTTAAAATGTGATATAGTATTGTAGCTTCCAATCCATAGATTTATACAATTGTGGTCAGATTCTTTTGATTCCTTTTATTTAGCCTAAATCTTACTTAATTTTCTTCTTTTCTTAACATTAAACTTTTACTATAACCATAAAAAACTCTAGCACAATATAAATGGTAGGTACTTAGTGAATATAATTCATTTATTGTAATTACCACTGAAGCAAAGGTAAGAGTATATTAACTAATGTAAATGCTTAGACAGTTATCAGAACAAAGGTCAACAACACAATACTGTGCATAATGAATGTTTTAAAAGGGTTTCATCTAGATTGCCAAAAAGTGTACTTTTTACTGTTAGAACTACTCTTTCCAAACATGATTGGTATCCACTTAATGAGGGTCTCCTCATTTTTTGGTGTTTATACTATTCAGTTGCCTAAACACATTTGTAATGAGCCTGCATTGGTCATAATCACTTAATGAAGCTATGCACTTTTTTTTTTTTTTTGTCCCGTAACATTTCTTTAGGGTTAATTGC
Source organism: Platalea leucorodia (assembly GCF_965183815.1). Taxonomy (NCBI): domain Eukaryota; kingdom Metazoa; phylum Chordata; class Aves; order Pelecaniformes; family Threskiornithidae; genus Platalea; species Platalea leucorodia. The sequence continues at coordinate 61,381,102 of NC_138824.1, forward strand.
ATGGTTGCAAACAGCTTTTCAAAGGTTTTAATATGCCCTTGACACCAAAACTGGGAGAATAACGCTTCATAAAATATCTTGGTGAATCTTCCACTTAATGAGAGATCTGTCCAGTTACGTTATGGATTCACATAGACCAGATATTTAGCTGTACCTCTGAAACTGTATCATACTTGTGCTACTGGAATAAAAATATTTTCAGTGACTTATGGTCCTGCAGGGTTGCATTTTTAGTCAGTCCCAAAAGTACAAAACAGTGGGAGAGCATAATGTTACATGAAGGTCAATTAACAGGCCCCTTTTAGATAAACTTTTATTTGCAGCAACTGCTGACAAAGAGAGTCCAGAACCCATGCACCAGGTTGGCTGGTAGCTTGAGGCTCCAACAGAAAATGATGTTCAAAGACCTTTTCCTCCACTCAGTTGGTATTCTGCCAAGTGGAGAACACTACAGGTATCTTTGTTTTGACACTACGGTTTAGAATGAGCTCTGAAACCTCCAGACTGTACTGCAATTTAGGAAAGCTGAGCTGAGTAGGAGGGAAGTGTCTTTATTTGCTGATAATATGTGTTAGGATTATCAGACTTGGCTAGGAGGGCTGGGGCATTGTTTAGCTTTTGGGACATCGGTTGCTTCCTCTTTCATGATAAAAACCCATTTATTATTATGGGTATTCAGAGATACTGAGTGATCAAAAAATTTGTCTAGTAATGTTTGTTCAAAAGAGGATCAAATGTCAGATGAGCTGAGGGTACACTTGATAACATGAATCTGGGCTAAGTACAAACTGGACAGATTCAGGAATTTACTAGTTGTTAACAGGGAAAAGTGAGTAATATACCTGGAATGCACCTTAGAGTTTCATTACATTTGTTATTTCTGACTATTACCTCATAGTGCACTTTCACTTAAGCAATGTTAAGCTTTTTTTTTTTTTTTCACCACAGAACAAAACTTATGAACGTACTGGGAAAGAAAAATACAAAACAAAGAAAAAACCAACATCCAAAACCACAAAACAACCCAAAACCTCAGCAATGTTAAAATAAATTATCCTGATTATTAACTGCAATAAAATCAAACAACATGGAGAGTCTTGTGGGTACTGAACTTAGTGCAGAGCATGACAGTATGAGCTCATCTTATATTCAGTTAAGTCTGCACAAATGTTACTAATATCCCAGAAGAATTCAGATGTTACTCTTTCCCAAGACTCATATTTTTACACTTTTTGTTATTCCAAACGATGGAAGAAAGAGGGAATTATTATCTGAAGGAATCAAAAATATTTAGTGGCCATTCAGTATCAAGGAGTGAAGACAGGTGACATTGTTAGGTTAAACTTAGAATCCATTTGAAAACTGTGTTTCAGTTCTATAGCAGATCTCATCCTGTGAGAAACATGTTTTTCACTGCTAAAATTGTGGTGTTCTGCAGCTGCATCATTTTTTCTTCTCCTCCTAAATGCAAGGAAGAAATATTTTTATTCTTTCCATGTTTGAATTTTGCTGACGCAGAAGTCACGGACACAGCACACGATCAATATGATCAAACAAAATGTCGGTTTATTACATACGCAGCTTAGTTAATATAGTTTCTTGCCTTCCTAATCATGCATAAACTTATCGTTAATTGGTTAACTATGTTTGGCAATATGCTGTTCATGCGCTACTAGCGATATTCTGATTCGTTCATAACAATAGTTCACACGCACCGCCCGCTTCTCCCATATCTTGTTTTCAACATTGCAAGCCAATAGTTTCTTCCTCTTAATCTGCTTGTTTCATGTCTTCCAAACCGCAGTCGACCTTCGCAGCATCCTTTAATTCCTCTTGCGTTAAATGCAGATTAAGTCCACATAGTCTGAGTCTGGGTTGCTCGCTACATGTCCTTGGCTTTTCAGGTATCCCACAGAATTTAAAATAAGTACTTATTTTTTCATGTTTCTTCTTAATTTTCCACGATCTAAATTAATAGGAAAACTCACCTTGAAAACAAAATACTGCCACATTCTCCTACCCTGTGTTAAGTCATTTTTCTGCTAGGTCTCAGGTTACTGCTACACTTAGTGCTTAACAGCCAAGTTTGACAAAGAAAAACCTGACAAATAAGGTCACTTTCTTTTATGTGTGTTTTTAGGGAAAGAAGAATAAACTGTTTACCTTTGAATGGACTAACATAAAAAGGTAAAATAGTGTTTTTCCCTTGTATTCTCATTTACAGTAGTGACTGTGACTCCTCTTAAGGTAGTAGCGAAAATACACACACATTTACTTGGAGTGTATCTAATCTTCAGAATTTCTTTATTTCTTTTTATAGTTATACAACAGAGGATCCATCTTGAAAGAGTTCTCTTGAGAATGGATGATAAATATTATTGTAATCTATTTACTTTCTTAATACAATAAGCCAGGTGTTATTTCTTGCTGAAAGTTCTACAGGTATCTATGAATTCAAAATATGCCAAGTAAAAATATCTATAGATGCCTTTCTAAACCTCTTATTCTTTCATCTTTCAGGTAGACAAATTTAATAGCTGTTTTCCCAACAGTTTTCCATTTCTATTTATAATGCACATAGAAAAGCACACTTTATGGCATGTTCTGTCATGACATAGCAATTACGAATCAAAATAATGATGTATATAGTATGGCCCAAGATTTCTTGAATATTGTGAAATTCTTTACGTGAAAAAAAAAAAAAGTTCAGTTTATTTTTCCCAGTCTGTTTCTACAGACGAATATAAAAGAGGTACAACAAGAAATAAGGATTTTCAAGCCTTCTTTTTAAGGCTATTTAAATAGGAGAATAACTTCCAGAATTAGTGCTCAGACTTTTAATGCTATCTCAAGCACATCATTACTCTATTACTGATCATGCCAGAAGGACAGAATTAACCAGCACCTATTTTTCATGGCTCAGGAGTGCAGAAACTCCCAAGGTGAGATTTGTTATTTGGGAAAAGTCTATATATATTTTAAGAATTTTATTCCTTTTACGCAAATTCAATTTAAACATTCAATGGAAAAAGCTGTATCACATAATTGCAATTAATAAATTATTGGGGTGATATGTTGCTACTCTTCAGAATATAATTTAATGGTGTTCATTATAAAATTCAAAACTTTGGTCCTGATGAATTCTTGAGAATTATGAGCCTTGTCTTCAGTGTGCCTAAAATGTAATTCCACAAATAGGAGTAAATATGTAGAAATGTCTGAACAAAGAGGAATCTTTATTTTTTATGAAACATATTTTAAAGAAAGGGCCTTGTGCTGAGAAGAACCTGTATTCATACCCCAAAGAGTTTAGGCATGTCCTAGTTTCAGCTGGGATACAGTTAATTTTCTTCCCAGTAGCAGTGTGGATTTAGGATGAGAATAATGTTGATAACACACTGCTGTTTTGGTTGTCACTGAGTAGTGTTTACACTGGTCAAAAACTTTTCAGCTTCCCATGCTCTGCCAGGTGCACAAGAAGCTGGGAGGGAGCATAGCCAGGACAGCTGACCCAGACTGGCCAAAGGGCTATTCCATACCATATGATGTAATGCTCAGTATATAAGCTGGGGGAAGAAGAAGGAAGGGGGGGATGTTTGGCGTGATGGTGTTTGCCTTCCCAAGTAATCATTACATGTGATGGATCCCTGCTTTCCTGGAGATGGCTGAACACCTGCCTACTGATGGGAATTAGTCAATGAATTCCTTGTTCTGCTTTGCTTGCATGTGCAGCTTTTGCTTTACTTATTATTGTAGAATCATAGAATTATAGAATCGTTGAGGTTGGAAAAGACCCTTAAGATCATCAAGTCCAACCGTTAACCTAGCACGGCCAAGTCCACCACTAAACCATGTCCTCGGGCACCACATTTCCCTGTCTTTTAAATACCTCCAGGGATGGGGACTCAATCACTTCCCTGGGCAGCCTGTTCCAAAGCTTGACTACCCTTTCTGTGAAGACATTTTTCCTGATATCCAACCTAAACTTCCCCTGGTGCAACTTGAGGCCGTTTCCTCTCATCCTATCACTTGTTACTTGTCACTAGAGACCGACCCTCGCCTCGCTACAACCTCCTTTCAGGTAGTTGTAGAGAGCAATAAGGACTCAGCCTTCTCTTCTCCAAACCTAAACAACCCCAGCTCCCTCAGCCGCTCCTCATAAGAATTGTGCTCCAGACTCTTCACCAACTTCATTGCCCTTCTTTGCACACACTCCAGCACCTCAATGTCCTTCTTGTAGTGAGGGGCCCAAAACTGAACACAGTACTCGAGGTGCGGCCTCACCAGTGCTGAGTACAGGGGCACTATCACCTCCCTGTTCTGCTGGCCACACTATTCCTGATACAAGCCAGAATGCCTTTGGCCTTCTTGGCTACCTCAGCACAGTGCTGGCTCATGTTCAGCCAGCTGTCAACCAACACCCCCAGGTCCTTTTCCACCAAGCAGTTCTCCAGCCACTTTTCCCCAAGCCTGTAGCATTGTATGGGGTTGTTGTGACTCAAGTGCAAGACCCAGCGCTTAGTCTTGTTGAACCTCATACAGTTGGCCTCGGCCCATTGATCCAGCCTGTCCAGGTCCCTCTGTAGGGCCTTCCTACCCTCCAGCAGATCAACACTCCCACCCAACTTGGTGTCATCTGCAAACTTACTGAGGATACACTCAATCCCCTCATCCAGATCATTGATAAAGATATTGAACAGGACCGACCCCAGTACTGAGCCCTGGGGAACACCACTTGTGACTGGCTGCCAACTGGATTTGACTCCATTCACCACCACTCCCTGGGCTCGTCCATCCAGCCAGTTTTTTAACCCAGCAGAGAGTTCACTTATCCAAGCCATGAGCAGCCAGTTTCCCCAGGAGAATGCTGTCTTTATCTCAGCCCATGAGTTCTCTCACTTTTACTCTTTGGATTCTCTCCCCCATCCCACTGCGGGGAGTGAGCAAGCGGCTGTGTGGTGCTCTAGTTGCTGGCTGGGGTTAAACCACGACGGGCAGTAAACTGAGATGCCAATGTTAGAGGACTTGTCAGCCTTAGCTCCTTGTGTCACCTGGAGGGAAAGATCAGCCTTTTAAGACAATCTTTAGTGGACAAAATCCTCTCTGAGAGTTGTCCGCTTCTCCTCATTGAGTGCACATATAGCCTGGAATGATCACACTTCAGTCACAAGCGCTTTACTTATATGATTAAATTTATGAGAAGATAAATCTAATCCTGATTTGTGCACAAGTTCACCAATACTGTCGAGTTGCCTCACTCCCTTCCTCCACTTTTTGATGGTGCCCTGCTTGTGCACATTGCTTATACATTCATTCATACCATTCTAGAGTAAAATATGAATTTCCTGCTGTGAACCAGATCACAGTCCATGATAGGACCCAGACCTTAAAGCATATGGGTAAACCAGTGCAGAGCACTTGACTATCATGCTTTCTGCTGATGACATCAGAAAAAACTAAATGCTGCCAGTGAGATAAAAATTTCACTCATTGACATAAAAAACACACCAGCTGGCTAAAACAGCTCTCCAGTGATATAAGCATAATCTTTCAAAGAGGCAAAAGCAAAGACATCATGTTGGAAAGTGAGCCCTGAAACAAGAGGACATTTTATCTGGAGATGTTTTATCTATCTGGAGATGATACATGAAATAAAGCCATTTGACTGTTTTAGAAGCATGAGTGGGTAATTTAGGTGCTTAATTTTGGAATAAGGTCTGAGAATAAAGGAAAACACCTTAAAAGATAACAAACTTGTTTGATTCACATGACTCACTTTGAGTGATTTAGTTCATCCTGCCAGTAATCTTGTGACTCATCAGCTGGATCTCTGTATCTACTCTGTTGGCTCCAATTGGAGCTGTGTTACCTGTAGACACTCAGACTTGGATGTCTTCCACCTCAGCCACCCCAATCAGGAAGAAGGAACCTAGAAGATCCTTGGAGAACTCTTTGGTCCCAGTTTAAGTGGACTAGCTTTCATTCCTTATTTTTAAGCATCTTAAGTTTAGATGCTGTGTTTTGCTGTTGCTTTTCTGCTATTGGGCTTTGGGGTGTTTTGTTTGCTTGTTTGAATGATCAGAGTGAACAGAAGTACATACAGGCTTTGGTTGGCTCAAAAGTGTTATTTGCTTCAGAATGCAGAGGCAATCTGCTGCAAACACTTTCTGTATAGTTGAATGAATATGTGCATTGTCTACGTTGACCCTATTTTGCTTTCAGACTCCACCTTTCATCTTTGCAAGCCTCAAGTCTCTAAGTCTATAATTCAGAAGTGTCAAGCTACACATGAAGGATGATGGTTTATTAAATTTTCAAAACACATTCCATATGTAACAGACCGGCTAGAAATAGTGAGAAGAGTTATTTGAAGTAAGGATCTTGCTTGTCGTGTTCAATCATGACTGCAATAGCTGCAGGCAATTGCTTTGCCTATTGGCCAGTCTGAATTATTGACTGGATTAGTAGGTTGGGTGCAAGTTAAGGAACTCTCTTCTTTCAATAATTCCGTAAAATGGCAAGTGAAATCCTCCACTGTGGCTGTGGTCAATCCAATAAAAAATAAAGTTAAACAAAATTAAGATTGTTCAGTCCCTGGACAGAAAAGACCAATGAAATTCACAGCTGGGCTAGACGCTTCATTTAGTCAATGCTACAAGTAGAGAAAAATGAAGTAATGGTAGAGCGAAAACAGTATGTCAGATTTAAGTCTCCCACACTTTGTCAGTTTGGAATTAGAAGACTTTTCTATTGTTTAGTGAATATTTTTTATTTGGCAGTAAACAGAATGCTGTTGTTTCAAGATTTCTTTTTTTTTCTTGTGGAGGATTAACAAGCATATTTGTCCTGGAAGGCATAAAACCAAGAACATGCATATTATTTAGCTGTTTCCTCAACTTGTCACCTGCCATCATTCTTGACACTGGAATCAACTCATGCTAATTAAAGTTTTTGGTTTGGTTTGGTTTGGTTTCCAGTAAAAGAAGATATCTAAAACAGAACTAAAGTCACTGTGGTTTCTTATTTCAGTATTAAAATATAAAACAAACAAACAAACAAACAAATAAACAAAAACAGAACCAAACCCAAAAAAACAGCTCAGAGTTTACCTGATAGGTACAGCTTGGCAAGTAAATACTCAGTTCCAAAGCTCCTTGCATTTGCCACATAAAAGAAAAAGCAAAAACAGAAGAATTATTTGAGATGCTATAGCAGCCCCATTTATGCTCACCACTAAAAATTATCACGTTCACCACATTTTGTACCATGGTAGCTGAGTTACTGCAGTTATTTACCCATTAATTATGAGAATGTGGGCATGTGCAGTCTCATATTGCATTGTAGGTGCTGATTCATATTGATGACTTAATGGTGACTGCCATGTCAAAATTAGTTGCTCAGAATTTTTGCAGCTAAAATGAAGATTGTGAGCATTCTGCAAATCAGCTACAAACATAGTTGAAACACCTATTAAAGCTGAGTTTATGACTGCATTGTGTCATTGGAGCCACACAAAGAAGCCAGAGTACAGCAATAAATCTGACCTTTGATTTTCATATTCTATTTTAGATGTTTATATTGTTTCCTATCCTGAATATCTGAGCAACTTCTGTGTAGTATGAATGGTATCATCCTTCCTCAGACTCTTTGTATGCAAGGTATGTAAAACTCATTTTTATATCCATGCTTTTCTCCTTTGCCTTTGCCTTTCCCTTCTGAAGATTCTATCACCACACATTATTGTGAGCCTTGTTTAGAAAACACTAAGAGAGTACATTCCAGGTATTTGTGATGTATGATCTGAAGAACATTTTAATGCATTAAAAGGACTAATAATGAAAGACACTTTATTTGATATGTAATTAACTATAAATAGACATAACAAGCTACTGAAATATAAAGGGAAGTTAGACAAAACTTAAGAACATGAGAGAAAAAAGGAAGATACCCTTTATAATGCATATTGCACTTAGAAAACATAATGAGTAGGTGGAATTATTCTCACTAACATCATAAACAGTAACTATGGACCAGACCAGAGGGCATTTCATCCTGAAGGGATCTGGACAAGCTCTGCAGCAGCTCTGCAAATAATTTTCCTAAAAGCTAAGCCTTCCATTACAAGTAACAGCTCCGAATATAATTCTGAAAAAATCTAAAAAATTATGAATCTTAGATGATTAAAAACAGGTTTCACAAAAGCCTACCTATTGAGCAATATCCTGAGCAGTATCCATGTGTTACTGGAAAAATCCCACCTCTGAAATAATTTGGCTTCTAGCAACGTCCATGGATCCTGAGCTTCAAAAAATAGCTTCAGCTGCAATTGATAAAACCACTTAATGACTCAGTTTCACATTTACCATCTTTCTGATTTTCTCAGAAAATATTTAACTATTCCACAAAGTGAAATTATTTAGAATCATAGAATCATAAAATATCTCATGTTGGAAGGGACCTATAAGGATCATCGAGTCCAAATTCCTGCTCCTTGCAGCACTACCTAAAACTAAACCATATGACTAAGAGCATCGTCCAGATGCTCCTTGAACTCTGACAGGCTTGGTACCATGACCACTTCCCTGGGAAGCCTGTTCCAGTGACCGACCACCCTCTCAATGAAGAACCTTTTCCTGATGTCCAATGTGAACTTCCCTGATGCAGCTTCATTCCATTTCCTCTTGTCCTGTTGCTGGGCACCAGAGAGAGGAGTTGTAGACTGTGATGAGGTCCCCCCTCAGCCTTGTCTTCTCCAGGCTGAACAAACCAAGTGCCCTCAGCTGCTCCTCGTAAGTCTTGCCCTCGAGGCCTTTCACCATCTTGGTTGCCCTCCTCTGGACAGACTCTAATAGCTTGATGTCCTTCTTATATTGAAGCGCCCAAAACTGCACACAGTACTCAAGGTGGGGCTGCACCAGTGCACTGTAGAGTGGGACAACTGCCTCCCTCAACTGGCTAACTATGCTGTGCTTGATGCACCCCAGGACATGGTTGGCACTTTTTGCTGTGAGGGCACACAGTTGACTCATCTTCAACTTGCCATAAAACCAAACCCCAGACCTCTTTCTGTAGGAGCCATTCAGATAGTCCCATGTCAATCAGAATATCCTATAATCTTGTTACTGAATGTGATGAAAATTGTATTAATTTAAAACAACAAACAGAACTCAGCTCATTCTTGCTGTATTTGGATCTTTGCTTGTCTTGTGATGTGCTAGTTAAGGTGCATAGAGTGAGTGCATAGGAGAGCACTTTTCGCTCCCTGAATTTGTTCTCCAGGACAGAGCCCAGTAGGCAGACCTGAGCTGAGACTGCTGCTGAAAAAGGTGTCAACAGGAGAAACAGGTAGAGGAATAGTTAACTGGAGGTCTTGAAGGGGTTTGCCCTTGAGCTAGCACATGTTTGTAAGCCTGTAAAAAGGTCATAACTTCAGAGCCTTATACACATAAAGGGTTGTACTGACAGACAAACAGACATACTTTTTGGATAGGTTTAGGGACTTAAAATGCAGTTAAATGGCCAAATCATGCCTACCTAATTATAATTCTATGAACCCTTTCACAGAAGAAACCTAAGTTGTTTTTTTTTTTTTATTCTTCTCCCTTTATAATGCTATATATGTTCCTATGGTTAAGCATATTCATAACATTCCTTGTAAGAGATAGAAATAAGCATACTTGTTTTAGAACCACTTGTGGACAGATTCTGAATTCCTTCAGTTGCCAGTTTTACCACTAAATACTAGTTACAGCTTGCCAGGGCAAAATTATAATAAACTTAAAGTGATCACATTTTATTATACATTGCAATGTTGAATAATATTCCTTGCCTTGTGGAAAAGTGGGTAATATAATACTTAAGCACTGGAACATAAAAGACATCAAAGAATTAAATTTGGCTCAAAATAATGTAAAATATTATATTCACTCTAAATTTCCATTTCCATGATCAATGTTCAATGGAGTGTTCTTCAAAGGGATTCTCTAGTTTCCTCCCTTTCCTCAGTCCCTTCTTTTTATTTTCCTCTTGATATTAAAACAGTTCCTCAGCTGAATCAGATCTTCCTGGTTAGTAGCCTGCCATGCATTCTCTTGGGAGGATTTAGTTGGGTGCAGTAGAGCATATTGTTATGACCTACTTGTGAGTTTCAAATAATTTGCACGTTACCAGAGTGGGTGTCACAGATTTGCTGTAGTTGGAGCTAACTTGAATGTTTTCCACCATGATATATATACTTTTATCACATATAACACCTAAAGAAGAATGTGAGAGAAAGGTGATTGGCTATAGTCAATGGGCAGAGTAGCTTGAGCTGGCTGAAGGTGAGTCATGACCAGTTTCAGGGCTCAAAGTCAGTGCGTGCTCGCTGCTTCTAACTTTGCTTCCTGGGAGGAAATAAATAAAGGTAGAGCCTACAGCTTGTTTCCCACAGGCAACACACTGTTCTACCTCATCATCACAAATCTGGCTATTACTCGGTCAGCCTGCCTTTTCCATTTTTAAGCCCTGGTGTTATTTCTCCTTTTCTGATTTAACATTAGTGAAAAACAACAGCAACGACAACAACAAAACCTCCCAGAAAACAGCCCTGAAAACAAAGAAACCAAAACATGATTTAAGTACTTGTAGACATGAAGAAATCATCAGTTTCCTTAGCAACTGAATGCAGTTCTATATTAAGAACAAGAAAGTAATTAACCCTCTAATGTGAGATAATGCTGGAAACACACATTTAAGTCTGCATGAATTTTTGGCTATTGCTCTAGCATATTAAAATTTTAAATGATAAAGGCTAATCTCTTGTTAGCCATCCTATTAAAACAACTGGGAAATTCCCTGGAACAGTTGTATATGTCATGAATGGAAAATATCCAGATTATAGGTTGCAGTTGTTGGTCCTGATAGAAGTAGCTATGTGGTCCTGTAATTTGATTACACTGTAAGATGGCTTTCTCTCCTCTTGTGCATGCAGCTATGATATGTCTTAGTAGTTGGTTGGAGTGACATTGTTATAGATTTTCTCTTTCGTTCTCTGCTAATAGTTTTTCCTTATCCTTCACTATGAAGTTAGGACAATTGTGTGTTCAGATATGTGCTTGTGTGTGAATATGCTCCTGTGCAATTAAAGACGTTACAACTAGGATTCAAAAATACATGCTTTGACAAATATAGCATGATTCAGTGGAATATTTAAACATCCCACAAACTTTAAGAACCAGAACAGTTTTACCAATTTCTCAGTTACTACCTATCAAGTCGTAATGAATGTCTAACCACGTGGCTTGACCATCAAAGTACAGAATTTTGCACACTTAGAGGTGGTTATGATGTAATCATCTGATTTCAGAATAATTCCTATTTATATAGATGTTTAAATGTGGTGCAAAATTTGAACCTTAGATACCATATTGCAAAATATTAACTATGATTTATAAGAATGACTGCAGTATATACAAATCTCTTTAGAAGATCTCATTCTATTACACTGCAAACATACAAATTAAGGCTTAATGATTGCCAAATATTATTAAATAATACTGAAATAATACAGGTTGATTTTAGTTATTTTTTACTGGAAGAATGGTCACATCTGATATCTAAAAACCAAAATTAAATATTATTTGGGAGTTCAATTTGTGTATCATGTTAATTAACTTTTTGCTTTCTTGTTCTTTATTTTTCTAATACTGTCAGCTAAAACACCAAACACGGAAAACTAGTGTACTTCAGTAATATCTGTGTAAGCCAGTTGACTTTTGTAGGATTTTCTCGGCATTAACCAAAGATAGGATTTCACCTTCTAGCCAAATGTCTTTTTGGTGTATCCTTACTGGCTTCACAGGAGTTTTATACCAAGAATACAGCTGGCCCCTACTTGTTTCATGGTGCTGTGCCAAGGCTTATTAGAAGAGAAGTCAGACTCTGCTTCTGAAGCAGTGATAGGAGGCATAGCATTTCAATGTACTCTTCATGTGAGGATCTTTCAAAAAATTTTTGAACACTCTGGTTCAAAGTCACTATGTACCCCTGTTTCTAAATTGTATCTAACTGTATCTATCTAAGATGGCTGAGATTACATATTAGATATGGTCACACTTCTGCCCCTTCTGGCTGATCTGATCTTATCAAGGTGAGGTTATTCAATTTCTCTATTTTTTTTCTTCTTTTTATTGTAATAGAGAAATGCATTATAAGGGTACAGGCTACACGCAATGAATGCTTTGTAAATAGAAAAAATAGAACTCTCAACTTTTTCCTACGTAGTCACAGACAGGATCATCTCTCAAAGTTTTATTTATTTCCTCATATAAAAAAAAGCCACAAAAACTTTTGATGTAGGATTCTGTCATGATACCTATAATTTATAGTTTTCACATGTTGTGTGATGTGTATGAGTATGTAAGTGAGAATGTGTATGTGCATGCGTAGGTTTTTTGTTTGTGTTCTTCTGGAAAATAATCTTTTAGCAATAATTAAAATCAATCCACTTTGAAACCTGTAACTCTTAAAACCTTTTCAGTCAGACTGAAAAAAGTGTAAAAATCTCTTTTCATTTTCAGTGAAAAAGTTTTTAGTTATACTTTGTGAGAGTACTGTACAAATATAGCCATCTTAGTTTTATATACACAGTGATGTTTTAAGCAGACTATCTGCTGGAACTGATCATAGGAAACCCAGATTTGTACATACAGTTTTTACCTGAGGGGGCTAATCACTTGTTCTCTGGCCTAGAGCATTGATTTATAAACACGTACAGAGTAGCTAAGGAGTGGGAAGAAAGGAAGGAAGAGAGGGAGGGAGGGAGGGAGGGAGGGAGGGAGGGAGGGAGGGAGGGAAGGAAGGAAGGAAGGAAGGAAGGAAGGAAGGAAGGAAGGAAGGAAGGAAGGAAGGAAGGAAGGAAGGAAGGAAGGAAGGAAGGAAGGAAGGAAGGAAGGAGAAGAAAGAGAAAGAAAGAAAGAAGGAAGGAAAGAAAGTAGGAGAGAAAGAGAGAAAAGGAGAGAAAGAAAGATTAAATGAGACAGAAAGAACAAGAAAAACATTTCTCACACTTCTATTTGTCAACTTTATCTTCATCATTGTATAGTCTTATCTATCTTTTATCACTTGATTTCTTTTATGCAGATACCTCTTAAGGATGAAAATATTCACTTACTGTGTGCACTGTTAAAGAGCATTGTGACTGTCATCAACCATCTGAATAATAGAAAGATCAACCAGTGATACCTTATCAACTCTTCTCCTCTACAGTAAGCAGTGCAGTCTGGAGTAGTTAATGACTTTAAGACCATCTAAAATTCCATTGAATATGCCTTTCTTCACTGTTGTCATTGGATGTCCCAGTAAATTATGATTCATTTATAGAGGAAGAAAGAATTGAGAGCAACCCTGAGGAGAAGGACTTGGGGATACTGGTGGATGAAAAATCAGACATAAGCCAGCTATGTGCACTTGCAGCTGAGAAAGCCAATCATATCCTGGGTTGCATAAAAGGAAGCATGTCCAGTAGGTTGAGTGAGGTGATTTTTCCCCTCTGCTCTGCTCTCGTGAGACCCTATCCGGAGTCCTGCATCCAGCTCTGGGGTCCCCAGTACAAGAAAGAAAAAGGGTCCATAGGAGGGCCATGAAAATGATCAGTGGGCTGGAACACTTCTCCTATGCAGAAAGGCTGAGAAAGTTGGGGTTATTCAGCTTGGAGAAAATAAGGCTCCAAGGAAGCCTTATTGCTGCCTTTCAATACTTAAATAGGGCTTATAGGAAAGATGGACAAAGACTTTTTTCCAAGGCCTGTAGTGACAGGACAAGGGACAGTGGTTTTAAACTGAAAGAGTGTAGATTTAGATTGAACATAAGGAGGAAATTTTCTACATTGAGGGTGGTGAGACACAGGAACAGACTGCCCAGAGAAACTGTGGATGCCCCATCACTGGAATTGTTCAAGGTCATGTTGGACATGACTTTGAGCACTCTGATCTAGTGCAAGATGTTCCTCCCCATGGCAAGTGGCTTGGACTAGATGATCTTTAAAGGTCCCTTCCAACCCAAACCATTCTACGATTCTATGACTCTGTGGTGACAGCAGACTCATAGATAACTGCTGTGAAAACATAAACTGTACTAACATCCATTTGGTTTGATATCCAATGGACTTCCACATCTAGGATTTAAATCTCTTCATTTATTGGATGACAGAACAACACTTTTCACAGAAGTCCTTTCAGGACTTATGTTGAAGTTCATCCCTTCCTGGCTTCCTGTACATGACAAAATTTTAGTTGCTTACCGCCAGTTGCTCAGTCTGAACACTGCTGTTACAAAATCCCCATGGTGGGCACCATCATTCTTGTCTCTCATTTTTCTCAGCTGCTGGAACCACCCCACATCACTCTGCTTTTCTCAAAGAAATAGTTCTTTCTCAGCTACGCCCTCTGTACTTCCTAAAGTTTATTTCCCTCTCTAGCATTGAAGGAAGGGTGAAAGTGGAGACCATCATGTAATGATTAACAGAAGGATATCTATCATAGGACTGCTTTCTGTAAGGCTGAACTCAAACCCTCAGATCTCCTTCTGATTGTAAAGAAATAGATTGCTTTGATCACAACAAAGAAGGAGGTGAGAAAATAAATATTTAGATGTTTGTGTCCATGAAAACCAAATACGAACAATCATTTTCAAGTGTAAAGTTAAAGTCTCAAAGAAGCAAATAATTTACAATATCTTCCTAAAAAAAAAGAATCATGACATTCTATCTGAAGATACTTTTTATTTGTCTTTTTCATGTGTATATCTATATGTATGCTTCTGTATGTGCAGAGAGCAAGACCCTGGTCATTAATTCCCAAATAAACCCTCATAGATGGGGAGTAGATGGCTTCTTCATCTGTAGTGAAAGATCAGTGTCCTTCACTGAAACATCAGCTGTAGTCAGATTTTAGATTTCAGGACGTAACAAAAATGAATGCATTTGATGAGAATGGATTCGATGCTGTAGAGAGGAAATAGGCTGAGACCCTAACTGAATTCAGATATGGATAGGTAGACAGTAAGAAAGATTATATGATTTTACTGACCATAAAGATGGTATGATTTCAGTGTCTGGGATTGACAAAATAGATCCACTGCAGTAACTTACATCAGTCACTTGACGTTTACAGCGGAGGGATATGTAGGTTCTTAAAATATCTTCATAATGTATCAGAACATATCAGAAGTTCCGTGAAGGGAAGACAGTGAAGTAAGATGAGTATTTCAAATGCATGCTACATGTATAATTTCCTGCCTTCTTTCTTTGGTATAGGCTTATGTCCAAATCTGCACTTTTTGACTCATATTTTTGATGATTTGAGAGTTACATTTATATTCAAATTCTAATTTTGATCCAGTCATGATGTACTTGCTGATGATACTAAACTGGGAGGTGCTGCTGACTCTCTTGAGGGACAAGAGTCCTTGCAGAGGGATCTAGGTAGACTGGAGCATTGGGTGATCATCAGTGGTATGACACGTAACCAGTCCAAGTGCCAGATTCTGCACCTGGGATGGAGTAATGCCAGTCACAAGTATGGACTGGGAGAGGAGTGGCTGGAGAGCAGCCCTGCAGAAAGAGATCTGGGGGTGCTGGTTGACAGCAGGCTCAGTATGAGTCAGCAGTGTGCCCTGGCAGCCAAGAGGGCAAACTGCATCCTGAGTGACATCAAACACTGTATAACTAGACAGTCAAAAGAGGTGATTATCCCACTGTATTCAGCATTGGTGCAGCCTCACCTTGAGTACTGTGTGCAGTTCTGGGCCCCACAATTTAAGAAGGATGTGAAGGTCCTTGAACGTGTCCAGAGGAGGGCAACAAAGCTGGTGAAAGGGCTGGAAGGAATGTCCTATGAGGAGCAGCTGAGGACCTCATAGGCTTGTCTACTTCAGAGAAAAGGAGGCTGAGGGGTGACCTCGTTGCTCTTTACAGCTTCCTGAGGAGGGGAAGTGGAGAGGCAGGTGCTGACCTCTTCTCCCTGGTATCCAGTGATAGGACGCGTGGGAATGCTCCAAAGCTGTATCAAGGGAAATTCAGACTAGATATGAGGAAATATTTCTTTACCGAGAGGGTGGTCTAACACTGGAACAGGTTTCTTAGAGAGGTGTTCAATGCCTAATGCCTGTCAGTGTTTAAGAGGCATTTGGACAATGCCCTTAAGAACATGCTTTATCTTTCGGTCAGCCCTGTAGTGGTCAGGCAGTTGGACTAGATGATTGGTGTAGGTCCCTTCCAACTGAAATAGTCTAGTCTAGTCTAGTCTGGTCTGTTCTATTCTATTCTAATCTATTCTATCCTATTCTATTCCGTTCCGTTCCGTTCCGTTCCGTTCTATGATACTTTCAAGTCTACTTTCATTATGACCTGTACCAAAATATATGGTATTCCAGTACCACTCCTGATAGGAGTTTGGCTCTTATGTATGAGACATTTAATTAGAAAACCTTCAAAGGTGTGTCAGTTTGTGGCGGAGAGTGTGCAACAGCAAATGGCAACGAATGTGTCAGCTTCACAGCTTGGAAGATTGTTTTCTAGTGAGTAAGACAGGTGACCTGTACTTGGAGGGGTGATATGTAAGAATAGGCAAGCCCTTTGGTTTCTGTGAAGCTGTGGTTAGGTCACTGCTATTAACTGGCAATCAATTATTGGGAGACATAGCCAAAGCTATAACAAGCCTAATTTTTAAAAAGAAATCCTCCTTGTATGTTGGCTTTAATTCCACAAAGAGAAGGAATTGTATGGTTCTCAACTAAAACATTATTGTCCGAGACCTTTGTACCATTTCCATTTTGGAAATAAATGTAGCCCAATAGGTAGTTAGCTTTTCACGTTCAGAGAACATTCACCCAGCAGACAGAGTCACATCTACACATGACATCTTAAAGCCTACTATTTGCTAGTACAGTGCCAAGATTATTTTTTATATCTATGTTATCTCATTCCAAATGTGAGACATGACAGAAATCTCACAAACAGTAAAAGTGGTAAATGACAAGTTTAAAAGTGTACCAACTGCACCTGGCCTTATAAGTAAAAATAGACCTTTTCACCTGTCCCAACTAAGCAACACAATCTGAACAAAAAATTGACACTATTAGAAAGTTATTAAAATCATGTGGCACTCACTGCATGACACTAATGTTATTGAAAGTCTAATATCAATTCTTAACAGTGTATCCCTAGGTCATTATTTCAGTGCGATTTCTTGCCACATACATGTTAAATTGGTAACTCTGTTTGAAGTGTTTCTAATGAAACACTTTTCAGTGATAATTTTAAATCATTTAATAATTCATTAATGAAATATTTTAATACAGTGTCAAACCTTTGTTTAGATGAAGACGTTTATATTTACTATAACTCTTTAATTAAATGCTTTAAAAAAAAAAAAAAAAAAAAAGAAGTTGATTTTCTGAGACAATTTGAGGTTATCCAGTAATGTAGAAAATACAAGAATGTCAAAGGTAGATAAAACAAAACAAGACAAACCTATCACAAGACATGAAAATCACTTTGTCCTGAGGAACATGATATTACAGTCAACACAACCGTACTTCTTTATATGAAAGTTAAACGTTCTTAGTAGTACTTCATGAAATTTTAAACCATTGAACATCTTTCCCTTTCAAAATCCATGAAAAAAGGGAAAGCCAAAAAAAAAAACCTCCAGGAAGAAAGAAAGCATGTTCATCTCAACTGAAACTGATAAACAGTCTACATGTAAATTGAACACTGAAAAAATCCAGAATTGATATTTGACTTCTAGTGCATGACCACTGTGGATCATGAAAAGTTTATCCTTTAACAGCAAGTAATAAGCTGACAAAAAAGTTTGAAGCCTTATGTCTGACACATAACAAAAAAAAATTATTCTGATTTTTTTTCTTTTATTCTTTCTGACGTAAACATTGCCTCCTACCTGTTCAAATCTTTTGACAATATGATTTAAAATAGCAAAAGAAAGTGAGTTCTGTCTTTCTCCAGAAAGTAATATATCCTTTGCACCTTGCCACTCCATACTCATCATGCTATCTTCTTGCCAGCTGTTTATGGGAGATTAAGTGCCATCATGTTTTGGACTATCTCATAAAAATTGTCATAAAGGTACTGGTGATAATGGGTTATCAATGACATTATCCTCTCCTCAAGAGTATATTAAGTATATAGATTAAGCCATCCATTCTTCAGAGTTTTTTGTGAGAACCTTGGTCATAAAAAGATCATTCATAAAAAGCATTCTAAGAGAGGCAGACAAAAAAATATCCAATTAACATGAGTGATGAAAGTGCTGAGAAACAGTTATTGAGAGTCCTGAAAACAGCAGGAAATGTAGAGGAACACTAGAGAGAATTTGTGAAAGTTTAGGGGAATACTGCTAAGAGAGTATAGGAAAAAAGAAATTAACATAATAAAGACTTGGCTTAGTTCTCTTGTCACCCCTCAATTCGTTGTTTTGTTTCCAGTGTCATAACTTGTGCAAAATGATTCAAAGAGGAAGGGATATAATCACAAAAACAACAGACAGAAAGTGGGTAGCATCACTATGGCTGTATGTCTAGTTTAGGCTATACATTAGTTTAGGGGACCCAGGAATATTTCCCATTTCCTATGTTTGTGTTTTATGCAAATCTCAGCCTTGGTATAAGTGTCAGACCTGAGACATTTCAGCCTCCTTCTTGCTCTCACAATTATTCTCATAGAAAGGAAATTCTGGAGACCTCAGTCTTTACTAGGAAGACCAGAGTTCAGGAATCCAGGGTCCCAGAGACCAAGGGGAAAATCTGGAGAAAGGAAGATGTACCCCTGGTGGAAAAGGATCAGGTCAGGGAATACTTAAGTGAACAGGACATACATAAGTCCGTAGGCCCTGATGGGATGCACCCACAAGTGCTGACAGAGCTGGGAGATGTCATTGCAAGGCCACTCTTGATAATCTTTGATCGATCATGGTGATTGGAAGAAGTGCCGGTAGACTGGAGGAAAGCAAACGTCACTCCTATCTTCAAGGGCAAGAAGAAGAACCCAGGGAACTACAGGCCAGTTAGCTGCACCTTGATCCTTTGGAAGGTGATGAAGCAACGAATCCTGGAAACCATTTACAGACCCATGGAAGGACAAAAAAGTCATCAGGAGTAGTCAGCATGGATTCACCAAGGAGAAGGCATGCTTGACAAACTTGATAAACTTCTATGATGAAATGACTGGCCCGGAAGATGAAGGGAGAGCAGTGGATATTATCTGCCTGGACTTCAGTAAGATCTTTGACACCGTCTTCCGTAAGATCCTCATAGACAATGTATTTAAGTATGGGCTGGATGAGCAGACTGTGAGGTGGACTAAAAACAGGCTGAACAACAGGGCCCAGAGGGTGGTGACCTGTGGTAGGAAGTCTAGTTGGAGACCACAAACCAACAGTGCACTCCAGGGGTCGATACTGCGTCCAATTGTGTTTAACATAGAATCATGGAATCACAGAGTCATAGAATCGTAGAATGGTTTGGGTTGGAAGGGACCTTTAAAGATCATCTAGTCCAAGCCACTTGCCATGGGGAGGAACATCTTGCACTAGATCAGAGTGCTCAAAGTCATGTCCAACATGACCTTGAACAATTCCAGTGATGGGGCATCCACAGTTTCTCTGGGCAGTCTGTTCCTGTGTCTCACCACCCTCAATGTAGAAAATTTCCTCCTTATGTTCAATCTAAATCTACACTCTTTCAGTTTAAAACCACTGTCCCTTGTCCTGTCACTACAGGCCTTGGAAAAAAGTCTTTGTCCATCTTTCCTATAAGCCCTATTTAAGTATTGAAAGGCAGCAATAAGGCTTCCTTGGAGCCTTATTTTCTCCAAGCTGAATAACCCCAACTTTCTCAGCCTTTCTGCATAGGAGAAGTGTTCCAGCCCACTGATCATTTTCATGGCCCTCCTATGGACCCTTTTTCTTTCTTGTACTGGGGACCCCAGAGCTGGATGCAGGACTCCGGATAGGGTCTCACGAGAGCAGAGCAGAGGGGAAAAATCACCTCACTCAACCTACTGGACATGCTTCCTTTTATGCAGCCCAGGATATGATTGGCTTTCTCAGCTGCAAGTGCACATAGCTGGCTTATGTCTGATTTTTCATCCACCAGTATCCCCAAGTCCTTCTCCTCAGGGTTGCTCTCAATTCTTTCATCCCCCAGTCTGTATTGATATTGGGATTGTGCCTACCCAGATGGAGGGCCTTGTTGAACTTTGAGGTTCACGCAAGCTTACTCCTGAAGCTTGTCAAGATCCCTCTTGATGGCATCTCTTCCCTTTAGTGAATTGACTGCACCACTCAGCTTGGTGTTCATCTGCAAATTTGCAGAGGGTGCACTCAGTCCCACTGTTTATGTCATTGATGAAGATATTAAATAGTATCAGTCCCAGTATGGACCCTTGAGGGATACCACTTGTTACTGGTTTCCACTTGAACATTGAGCCGTTGAGTGTAACTCTTTGGATGCGACCATCCAAAGAGTTATCCAATCCTTTATCCATCTAACAGTCCATCCATCAAACTGCTCTCTCCAATTTAGCAGCAAGAATGTTGCAGGGGACCATATCAAAGGCCTTACAAGAAGTCCAGGTAGATGACATCCATAGCTCTTTCCTTGTCCACCGATGAAGTCACTCCATCGTAGAATGCCACTAGATTAATCAGGCACAATTTGCCCTTGGTGAAGCCATGCTGGCTGTGTTTAATCACTTCCTTTCCTTCTGTATGTTTCAACATATCTTCCAGGAAGATCTGTTCCATGTTCTTACTGGGCACAGAGGTGAGGCTGAATGGTCAGTAGTTCCCAGGGTCCTCCTTTTTACCCTTTTTCAATATGGGTGGGATATTTCCTTTTCTCCAGTCACTGGGGACTTCACGTAACTGCCATGGCTTTTCAAATATGATGGAGAGTGGCTTGGCCACTACATCTGCCAATTCCCTCAGGACCCCAGGATGCGTCTCATTGCGTCCCATGGACTTACGTATGTTCAGGTTCCTCACATGGTCTCAAACCTGAACTTCTCCTATGATGGGAGGGACTTAATTGCCCTATTTGCTATCTTGAGTTTCAGGTGCTTGAGAGACATGGGAAAAGAAATTACCATTAAAAACTGAGGCAAATAACTTCATTAGTGGTCCGGATAATGGGGCAGAGCGTACCCTCAGAAAATTTGTTGATGATAGAAAACTGGGAGGAGTGGCTGATATGCCGGCAAGTTGTGCTGCCATTCAGAGGAACCTTAATAGGCTGGAGAAAAGGGCTGACAAGAACCCCTTGAAATTCAACAAGAAGTGAAAAGTTCTGCGCCTGGGGAGGAACAACTACAGATACTAGTATATGCCTGGGGACACCCAGCTGGAAATCAGCTTTGCAGAAAAGGCTTTGGGATTCTTGATGGACAACAAGTTGAACATGAGGCAGTGGTGGGCCTTTGTGTCAAAGAAGGCCAATGACATCCTGGGCTGCATTAAGAGGATTGTTGCCATCAGGTCGAGAGAGGTTCTTCCCCTCTTCTCAGCAGTGGTGAGGCCACACCTGGAGTACTGTGTCCACTTCTGAGCTCTCTGGTACAAGAGAGATATGGACATACTAGAATGCATCCAGCAAAGGACCAGTAAGATGTTGAAGGTACTGGAGTGTCTCTCATGAAGAAAGGCTGAGAGAGCTGGGACTGTTCAGTCTGGAGAAGGGAAGGCTCAAGGGGATCTTTTTAACATATATAAATACCTGAAGGAAGGGTGCAAAGAAGATGAAGTCAGGCTCTTTTCAGTCGTGCCCAGTGACAGCACCAGAGGCAATGGGCACAAATTGAAACACAGGAGGTTCCATTTGAACATCAGGAAACACTTTTTTACTGTGAGGATGACTGAGCACTGGTACAGATTGTCTAGGGACGTTATGCAGTCGCCATCCTTAGAGATATCCAAAAACCATCTGGACATGGTCCTGGGCAACTGGCTCTACTTGAACAGAGGGGGTTGGACCTGATGACCTCCAGAGGTCCCTTCCAACCTCAGCCATTCTGTGATTCTATGAGGTTAGACTTTACAGTCTCAGTTATGCTCAGTTGTGAGGAGGAGAAGAGGGAGGAGGAAGGATAGGTACTTGAGGCTTTCCATAGTGTACCTGAACAGGTAGGCCTAGAGACAACCAAAAAACCTTAAAAGGGTTGATAGCTTATAAAGGAATGGCTGCTTTTCTTTCATGTCAAGATTCTCCTTCTCCACAAATTAGTTGCACAACCAGACCCATGAAGTTGAAAATACATGTAAATATCACAGTAAAAACATCAATTCCCTTTTAATATTAGATTTTTAATAATTTTTCTATATGTTACTGTCGTGGTTTAACCCCAGCCAGCAACTCAGCACCACGCAGCCGCTCGCTCACTCCCCACCAGTGGGATGGGGGGAGAATCAGAAGGGCAAAAGGGAGAAAACTCGTGGGTTGAGATAAGAACAGTTTAATAATTGAAGTAAAATAAATTAGAACAGTTAAATAGGCAAAGCAAAAAAAACCGTGCATGCAAACAAAACAAAACAAGGAATTCATTCACTACTTCCCATCGGCAGGCAGGTGTTCAGCCATCCCCAGGAAAGCAGGGATCCATCACGCGTAATGGTTACTTGGGAAGACAAACGCCATCATGCCCAATGTCCCCCTCCTTCCTTCTTCTTCCCCCAGCTTATATATATACTGAGCATGACGTCATATGGTATGGAATAGCCCCTTGGCCAGTCTGGGTCAGCTGTCCTGGCTGTGCCCCCTCCCAGCTTCTTGTGCACCCGGCAGAGCATGGGCAGTTGAAAAGTCCTTTACCACTGTGAGCGCCACTTAGCAACTACTTAGCAAGAACAAAACGTCAGTGTATCCTCGACATTGTTCTCATCCTAAACCCAAAACACAGCCCCATACCGGCTACCAAGACGAAAATTAACTCTATCCCAGCTGAAACCAGGACAGTTACTTAAAGGACTGGCAAGGCAGATCAGGTGACTTTGTACTTTCCCTTCTTTTATACTGTTTTTTTACAAGTTTTGTCTGCATTGCTAGACTGCTCTGTCCTGGAATTTTATAGGCTTTTATTAAGTGACTCGATAGTTCAGGGTTTTTTCTACATGTCTAACACTATCACCACTGTAAGGAAAACCATACAACAGCAGGTAAAGATGCTTTATAAAAGAGCACAGTGTGAACAGAGCATCTCACACTGCTCCAGCTTCACATCTTTCATTGCTGTTTATAATAAGCTAAAGGGTAGACTTTGGGAGGCCAGACACACATTGATTTGGTCTCACGATTGTGATAGTATGTTGATTAGTGTGTGATCTTTGTTAAACAGAAAGATACAAAATGCCACTCACCTTAGAAAATTGCTGTGGGTGGTTGAAGACAGATTCACTTTCAGAATTATATGGAGTGTGCTCATAGATCATGTAGTCAGGTGGCTGCGCATATATTTGCAGAAGTATTCGTACAACAAGTCTATTGCTTCATCTTAAGGTCTTTTTTATTAAGCCAGGTACTGTGTTGCATAGCCTGTTATGATGAAGTAAGTGTGTGCCGGAATGTGCACATTAGGGAGGAAGACTTACTGAAAACTCAATCTTTTTCCTCGTAATTGAAGCCTCTTAGAATTTGTGTGGAGCTGCAAAGGTAAGTAAGGAGAGCAATTTGATATTAATTTTGTAGATATAAGAGATACTTAAGTAGAAGTATGCATTTTCATTGATAAAATTGTAGTTTGAATGAGCAGGTTTTTGACTCTGTGCAAAATATATCCTTTTTTTAACCCTCAAAGTGCATGCTGGTGGAAAAGCAGTATTATGGGGCACCCCATCATGGGTCACAGGGTATAGTATCGATTAAGTAACAGGTAGGTGGACCTTAGCACATCTCACCTCTACATCTGTTCACATCTGAAGCCACACATTTTTCCTTGCCAAGTTCTTCATCTCCCATTTCAGAGGATCAGATCACACTTCATTATGTGTGCTTCTTCATCATTGTCTTATCTGCTGTGATTTCTAACAGTGATCACAGTTATGATTTTGGACTGTCTTCATGATGGGACCTCACAAGTCTGCCTAAGTTAGCAAATTAGAAAGGTTCTTTTTGGGATGATTTTACCTTGTGTCTGTAGTTAGTCATGTGGTATGCACTGAGGTGATCACTGGTGTGCTCAAGACTGTTCCTCTCCCACTAGTACCAAACATAAGTCACATACCAAAACTCCAGGTAGAGCACCCTAGGGCAAATGGGATGCATGTCCCTCCAGCAGGTAGTGTTCTACACATATACAGAAGTTTTTTAGCAATGGCAAGAAGACCTGGAACAGTTGGAAAAAAAAATCTCTTTCTTAACACCTGATAAAAGTATGTGGTAGGTGCCTCATGTCAGGGAGAAGCCAGAAGAGGGCTGCTCCACAAAGGGTGACGATCTGGGGGTTGAAACAAGCTGACCCTTTTTCAAGCAGGGCAGTGATCCCACCCTGGCAGTATGCAGTCCCACAGCACTTGCATAGGTGGTACAGTGTCAGGATAGCAATGGTGATGGTGATGGTAATCCATCCCATCACAGACCCACAACCAGCAAGTAAAGGCAAGGGGAGGGATCAGGTCCCAGGTCATGCTGGGTTGTCCAGCCAAGTCAGGAGCAGCAGGGGATGAGGCTGGGTGCTGACTTGCTTATGGTGTGGCTCAGGCCTTGACTGGATGCCCTAGGCTGAGGTGCAATAGTGTCCCTGAGCCATGGGCAGGGGTCCCAGGTGAGGCTGGGCAGGGCCTTCGGGGTTAGTGGGTGTACTCAGGGCCCTATACCCAGTACTAACAATTGGCATGAAGCTCATTCCTGATAAATATGTGATGTGGTTGAGCAGTCCTAGAGCCATAACGGAACATGGCAAATCACACCCCTGTCCCTCTCTCTTTGTGCTACCCAAGTCACTAAAGACATACCCATATGCTGTAGTAGGAACCATTGTAGGACCAATGATTTATTTTCTACAGGCCATACAAAGACCTAAAGAGCCTGGGAAAGAGTTAGAGTTTATTATGAACCTATGATAAATTTGAACTAATAACTTTGAGAACTCAACCACTATTCCCTTAAGCCACCAAATATTTTATGTAGTCTTACAAGGATTCTTAGAGTATTATGTTAGATTAAGAGCACAGTAAACAAGAGTTTTAAATGAGCTTATTTTTTAAAAAATATTCCATTTTTATTATCTCTGTCATCTCTCTGGAAATGTAGAAAATGATAACTATAAAACAAGTATATAATGAAAAAAGTTTACTTTTTTTGAACTTAGCTGTTTTGTTTTGCTTTGTTTTGTACAGCCAACTAGTGAAACACTGGTGATAAAATCGATGGTTGCTGACACTCTAATTTGAATGTTACTACATGAGTACACAGCAATGGCCTTTTATGTATTCAAAGAATGCAGTATCTACCTGTAGCTCTGTGATAATAAGTTAGTCATGCAGGGTAAGCTCTAATTCAGGCACAGTTCCAGCTAATGTAACAAGCCTTGTTTTCACTGTCCAGCATTTTCTTGAACAATTTCCTCTGACATTAAATGGCATTCCCTATTTCTTCACTACAGATGAGGTTTATTCAAAAAAGTAAGGAGAAATTAGATCTTTTTTGCATCTCTCTTCCTCTGATATTAATTTATTTGATATTTCCTACTTCCTTACATACTCTTTTCTGGGTCAGAAGTAGCTTGTTTAAGGACATTAAGATAAAGAAACCTAAGCTTGTAGGGAGAAGGTAGAATTTTTTTGTCATAACACCCAGGCAAAGCAGCAACTTGTGACTAATTTTGTTAATGGAACTTCCACAGTCTTCATAGAAAACTGAAAACATTCTGGAGAACATGGACACATGGACTCAGCAGCACTGCAAATTTATGATTTATTTTATAACCATTAGGTAAATGGCATTATCATGATGGCTATGATGATTTCAGTAAGATCATTTACAACCTATCTTCTTGTTTGTCATCTGTCACCTGAAATATAGGCAGTGCAATGCATAGTAACACCGTCTAGGAGTCTCAAACCCAGAATGGATAAAGCCATCCAGTACTCGGTACTTTACATGGTTCATAATCTGCAGGAGCCTGTCCGCTATGGGTGTTTGTAGGAGGAATATTCATTTCAGAGGACATTCAAAGAGGTTGGGTGTGGTGCCAAAGGATGTATCTGACATAAATGAAAGAATTTATTCAATGAAAACCTACATCCCTCCTCTTTATGCTTTATTGTTGTCAGGTATAGAACCTTTTGTTGGTTATCATCACATGCAGACAAATGATATTGTCTCACCTAGAAAGGCTGTTGGCAAGGCATAAATTCTGAAAGCCAGCTCACACTTAAAAGACGCCCAGGAAGACTGAAGAAGAAAAGAGAGAAAGAGAGCACTTTCAAATGAAGGTCAAATCCTTCTTATATGTGCACAGTATGCATAGTGAAAGCATGGTACCTGAGGAAGGACGGGGCTTTCTCAAAAAGATTAGCTGAGATTAGGCACAGTCATGCTTCACAGCACTGGGAGAGAAGCCACTCTTGCTTTCTGGGGCCATCTGGAACTTCTCAAAACCCATTCAGATTAAATAAATGCAGAAGCTTTCTTCAGGCTGTGGCTTTGGGGCAGATTCCTCAGAGGAAGACAGACAACATAGCTCTGAATCATATTGCGGTTTAGCACTTCAAAGCACCTGAGAAATCAAAAGTACTTCAACAGGTATGCTTAGACCAACAATAAGCAAAACAGGGCCACTCTCACTTCTCTCCCAGTTTGAAAGCTACTGTAGAAGTTATATGGAAGGTGGTATTGCATAGCTACAAGATTCATACTTCTCCACAGGGTCTGAATAGTCTCACAATGCTTAAATATTTACAGATTTGTGGAGTGAATGCCTGTGGGCATAACTGACCTCATAGCTCTTGAATTGCTGAGCACTTACTAGTAGAGTGTCCACCCAAAGCTTTGAAAGGGATTTACATCTGTTTACCAGTTACCAAATACTTCAGAGATGCATCCATCCTATAGTGGATTTGTTGGAGGATTTGGGGGAAGGAAGAAGGACACAAAGACAATTTAACTTTGTCTCTTGCTTGCTGGTTAGCTCACAGATAGAATTTCAGCCAGTATTTGAATAATAATCCTGGGCAATTAAAGCCATAAGACCCCCAAAGAAAGTGCTTAAGAAATGCTCTTGCTACATGGTCAAAGGACAGAGCAGTAGAGGGTTCTTCCTGATTTTCCAAAAAGATATTATCAATTTAAGTACATTGCATCTAGAAATTTTCTGAGATATGGGTCATCTACCCAAAGTCTTCAACTGTATCGTTGTCTTTTATGTATAACTCAAGTCTTGGCATATTTGCACAGTCCCATTTCGTAGAATAATTCTGCTAAAGCTAAAAGAGTTAAATCAACAAGAAACATGACATGTCCTTTGTGTTATGCATTTACTGATAGAATCATAGATCTGTATTACCTATTCATTTAGAGTAGCAGGTCTGCATTGCAACATACTTGTTCAGAAATATACTTCAAAAGAAGTAAAGATATTAACTATTTTTTCTAAAGTGATTTGCAATAGTGGAACACTGCAGAAATGAACACTTTTTGCAGGAAATTTTAGCATAATTTACCAGTATTTTCAGCAAATGCATCCTGCCATTATGGTTATGGTATACCTGAAAAGCAGGACTGTGACAGTTTAATGCAAAAGCAATTATACTCTATGCTAGAAGTACTAAAAGTGTTTTCCAGTGGAGGAGGAAACAGTAAAAATACCAGCATTTTAATAAATTTACTGCATTTTTTCCTTAGATCTTCAATATAATCTGTCAAAAAAGCACAAGAACCAACCATATCATTTGGTTGTTAGTAAAATGTATGACTTTTATGTATAACTTTAGCTTGTAAACCCCTGATTTCTTTTCTTACAACAATGCAGACTCTAAAGGTAATTTGAGGCCTGTAACAATAGATTTGGGTTTAGTTACTTGTCTCTCATGGACCTTTTTAAAAGCACCCTACGGACTCTGAAGACAGCCTGTACAGTAACAGCCTTTTCTGCACTCACAGGCCAGTCCTCATGCCTCCTGATTTCCTTTACTTCTTTTCACTCATCATTCTACAAAGTTTATTCTATTTGATACTAAAGCACTCATTATCTGATTTCCAAATGTCAGCTGTTACCATGCTAATTCTCTGTAGTCGGACACTTAAACATCAAAAATGTGTTTAAGCAACCTTAAAAGACCAAGCTCTACTTCTTTTTTATATAGACACAAATGGTTAAACTTTTAGGAACAAAAATTGAGAGAGGAAATTCAAAGCACCATTAAGCACATAAACATCAGCAATTTTACCTGAATGCAAAATGCATTCTGTAATTTTTTTCTCCCATTCTTCAGCTCACCCACTCAAAGTAATTAGATAGATACATCCTTTTCACTTCTAAGTTTCAGTGGCACTATGTTTTTAACACATGCATTAAAAAACACAAGTTTTTTTTAAATCATTGATTGTTTTTCTTCCTCTTTCTCTGCCAATTTAATCTCTGCTCTCTCATTGCAAAAGGAGTATCTACAAGCTGAGAGTCATGATCAAGCAGAGATGTAACAATCCCAGTTATACTAACAGCCTTCTGAGGCTGAAATTTCTTTTGCAGAATATCCAAGTTACTTTAACATATTTCTCTACTTTCACTGTGGCTTTCCGTAAGAAAAAGCTTCAAGATAAGTGAATTAGACTAATTACTACATGTTGAAATATTGGAATGCTATTTTCAGCCACCATGCCAGTCTACTGTAAAATGACCACCATTAAGAAAAGATGGAAACAATATTTAGATTGCATAAGAGAGTCATTTATATGGCAGCTCTCTTTTTCTTTCATGATTGTTGGATTTCTTTACAGACATAAAAAAACTCTGAATTGTGTGTGTGTTAGGGGTGGTGTTCTCTTTTAACACAGTCCGACAAGATTCCTGGTGTTATTGCTCATCCTGTGATAGACGAGAAATCACAGTAGCTGTGGCCTTAATACCTACATAGTCCCCATCTCCAGGTGTTTTTCAAATATGATATGTGAATTCTAAGCTCTAATATTGTAAATTGAAATCAAATAGTTCAATTAAGTTCATGCATAGGTGTTTCAAAACAGGGCAAAATTGCAGCAAATATTTCATTCTATTCAATTGCACTATTTTGTTTCCATGAATATTTAAATTTATTTTTTTCATAGCATTCTTCATTTATCTTACAATTTTGTTATAATTTCTCTATTGTGAGCTCACAGGCATTTGACATATATAACAGATCATATCACAAAAGCATTAGTCTTTGAAAGTTCTTATTTGACAGTTGGACTTGATGATAAAGGTCTTTTCCAACCTTGACGATTCTATGATTTTATGATACTATGATTCTATGATTTGTTTCATGAAATTACTTTTGTCATTTTCTTCACAAACTAATTAAAAGTTTCAGACATCATGTGAAATATTTGGAAGCTTAGGCATTGTACTATTTGACTGCTCTGCTCAGACATCACATGAAATACCTAACTGAATTGGCCATTGCGTGAAATCAGTAACATTACTCTTACAGTCATATTTGTAATATTCATTTTCAATATTGCCATAACAAATAGAATCTTCTATAAGGAATAGTGTCCCAGCAATTTCTTACTAATCAGGATATCAGTAGGTACATGTAAATGTTGCAAAGCAAATTTTTTCTCACATTGCCTCTCAATTAATCTCAATGAATTGTTATTAGTTTGAAAAAAACCTTTTTCTGTCTTCTTTTTTAGGCACTTCCTTCCACACAGAATTTCTTTGATAGAATTTCTTCATCTTAAAATCTTGTTCCATTTTGGTCATTTATTTCATATACTTTGATAGAGAGTAATGACCAAACTTCACTTTCAGTATTTCTCTGAGTAGAAGATAGTGTTGAACAATTTGTTAAATCCTATTTCTATTTCATTTTCAGCTGGAACAAGTTGTACTTCTTCTAAACCATCTCTGTGAGTGCTCAAGGAATAGTATCTAGATATTATATTATTAATATGAACTAGTAATTATTCATATCAATTGGAATATTCATTTGT
This sequence comes from Platalea leucorodia, assembly GCF_965183815.1. Taxonomy (NCBI): domain Eukaryota; kingdom Metazoa; phylum Chordata; class Aves; order Pelecaniformes; family Threskiornithidae; genus Platalea; species Platalea leucorodia. The sequence goes on from NC_138824.1 coordinate 61,411,285, forward strand.
GCTATGTGAATTTTGTACTATATAAGTTTTTCTTAAACTACATGAATATATAAATATGAATAAGCAAAAAATTGATTCTGAGAGGAACATAAACTTTGTAGGTAAACTCATCTCCTCAGGACTTGTCATTTAGAAATAAAAAATGTGAAAGAAGTAATATGGTGTGTCTCATGTTCATTAGCCTGAATATGGGAAGGCAAAACATCTTTAAATGTCAAGGATCAAACACTCTGGTACAGAGGAAGATCTAAATTGTTAAAAGTAATTCAACACCCTTCAGGGAAAGATCAATTCCTTGAGAAGAATTCATACAGATTACACATTTACAACTGTAAATGGTAAGATTTTTAAACAATTTAAGTTTTCCTGAATGTCATTGGATGTGGAGCAATGGGTGGACTTCAAACCAGCAATTGTACAGCAATTGTACTGGGGAATTAAACCTTTCTTTTTTCCATACCATTCCATTCGAGCTAGTCAGTTCAACTCTACACTATGAGCAATTGACTTGACTAGGAGCAGTACTGCGTTGTCAGCATTCCTGAAAGAAACCATTCTGGGACAGGTAGTAATATAAAGAACTTTAATTTTTTCATGTGACTATGAATTATTAATTCCTTGGGTTTTCATTGCTCATCTAAAGACACCTTGAAGGGGTTTCCACTGCCTCAAAAATCAAACTGCTTGAAAATGCCTGAAGCCACACATAAAATAATGGAAGCATTAAAAACAGTAGACACTGAAAAATGGAGGCACAAGCTACAATAAACAATCTGGACTCTCAGGAATATCTTAGACTCATAACATTTATTTATTTATTTAACATAACATGTTAAATGACCAAAGCTTGCAATCTCTCCTTTAACCTTTTTCTACATCCCAGAATGCAAACAAAACAAATAAAGAAAAAGTTCAGTGAGATAGTGTGGCTGTAATAAGCATTATTGACATTCTTTACCAAGAGCCTGTCATTCTTTCCCTAAGTATCTTTTTACTATAGTTGTAGTGAGTCATTTGCCCCTGTGGGCTTGTGATATTTAGGTCCCATGCTAACTGCTGTTCACCCATTAGGCTTTCAATGAAGACAGAACCGAAAAAAAAACCTGCTAAAAGGCACCACTGAGCCACAGGGAAATTCAAACTGCTCTGCATGCTGGAGCTAACAGAGCTGCTAAAATCAAGGGGTAGAGTTCAAAATGAGATCATTTCAGTGCAGTCTCCTTCAGAATGTGAAAATTGGAAAGAATGCTTTCCAGATATGTTGCTTTCCATCTTGAGGTCTCAAAGTGCATCAGTAGGATTTATGTTGAACTGATTCTTACAGCAATCTTGATAAGCAAGCACCATTCCATTTTATATACAAGAGCATTAAAAACAAATTCCTATATAAACCAGTCTAAGTTGTCCCTTCTGCAGTCACATTTCTCCTCCAGCTCTACCTGGCAACACCATTCCTTTGTGCTGCAACCAGGTGCATCTCAGACACTAAATGAGCTGGTTCAGCGAGATACATAGACAGAAAACAAATCATATTTTTGTAGACTCAGTTTACAGACAGATTGTTTCATCCAGTTCAGTCACTGCAGTCTTCAACTCATTGTCAAACCATGTTTAAGGCAAAACGGAGTCTGGGAGAGTAGGTTAGAGCAGGACTGCGATGACCTTGTCTTGTTTCAGTTTAAATTGTTATGGGACTGTACCCTGAGGCACAAAGGCCTATGTCCCAGAGTAATTCGCAGCCCTCCTTCTTCTGTGTCTGGCCCGGAGAGATTGCATGAATTGCCCAAATTCAGGCTAGAAATCTGTGGTCAGTATCAGAGCTCTTGCCATGGCTGCACTCTTTCAGGGGTTGAGAGAAAATGCTGGCTGCTAAAGGAGTGCTTCCATTCAGTTTTCAGCCTCATATTTTTAATTTTTCACTGACAGTAGCACTTTTAAAGCCTCTTGGTGGGTGGGATTTAACCCAACTGAAAACTAATTATAAGAAAGCGCATGTGAGATCTTGACCAGGAAACAAAGGGAGGAGAGACCAAGGCTCCACCATTTTTCTTCTTCTTTTTTTTTTTTTTTTTTTTTTTTGACGGCAGTGGTTATATTGTGTTTTTCTTCTTTTGTTGCTGCTGTTGTTGTTGTTGACACTCACATTTGAACTGGCTTAAAGCAGTGCAAGTGCCAGGATCAGGACTCTCAGTTTTGCTCCTGAATTGAGACTGAGGGTACAATGGACAATTAAATATAGGGTTTTTTCTCTAAGCTTTAAAGAATCACATTTATCTGTCATGAAGGGTATGCATCTCATCTACAATGTTAAGATTTTCCATGACTTTTGCACCTAATTTTAGATCACCAGTTTGGACTGGGGCTGGATAGTGGTCAGATGTCCTCCATATGAAAACGGGTTATTACCACCTGCCAGGGACACTCTGTCAACCCTGGTGTTCTTCCATCCTAATAGTCCAGTATCCTCCACTTCAGCAAAAGTTAAATAAAGGAAATGCTTGCTAGTCTAAGGATGAATATGAGGCATTCAGTAGAAAATAACCTAGTAATAAATTTTCTCCTTTTTATTTTCAGGAATGAGGATGAAACCCTGTACTACTGAAATTTAGGAGGACCATGATTTTAATACGGAGGTCTTTTCTGGAGCATAACTGGATCTAGGGAAAAAGCAGAGGATAAATATAAAGATGAGTATTGCCTAGTAACACTAATATTTAGCTGATCCTAAGAAGCTTTAGCATGCTTCTGGATAAATAGTTATAATACTAATGAAACAACTTATGAAAAGTATGGATTTGGGGTAACTGTAAACCATCAGTCTCTTTTGAAACATTTAAACCTACTGAAACCCCTCTTTTTTAGTTTCTCCAATGTTCTCAATTTTAAATACAAATTCTCTTGTACTAACCTTCTACCTTTTTATTTTAGTAACCACTTCTCTCCAACCCCCCTTTTATATACATATGCAGACATGTGGTGATGGTTTTGAATGTGGCAGAAGTTCTGCCAAGCTGAGGCTGTTTGTGATAGACGTTAGCAAATATTTTCATGGTTCAGTTTTCTATTCACTCCAATAAAGGGAGAACATAATGCCTGAGGAAGTGGCTGTGTCGCTAAGACTAAAGGTTTGGTCTCAAAACCATTTCAGTGAACATCTTCAGACTGTGGAAAAAAAGCACCTGAATAAATGCTTAATGGCTAAAATTTCAACCATTTTCATACACTTTTCTCAGTTTTTCCTAAACAAAAAACAATCTTGGAAAGATAGAAAAGCAACAAAAATAAATCACGTTTCCTTTAACTGTTGATTTTAAAGCTTTGATCTCTAACATGTGGTTCACTAGCAACATACTTTTGCAAGATGTGACTTTGCTTGCTCCTCAATTATATGAAAGACTTGGTTCAGAAGCTAATAATTTTTGCAGAGGCCAGTTAAGATTGATGTCCAATGCATGTGCAATTCATGGAAGAGACTGTTACAAAAAATAACTTCACATGGTTTTAGAAATGTGGAATTATTGAATTAGTCAAGAAGAGTCTAAATTCAAATCAAGTAAATTAAAGATCACCAGATACTTCCACTTGCTAAAAAACACTTTGGCAAGAAAAGTTTTAGAATTAAAATAAAACAAAACAAAACAAACAAGTAAACAAAAACCCAAAACGTTTTATTTCTATACGCAAAAATACTATTATAGTTAAAGGCTCATTAAAAGGGAAAAAAAAGATTATTGCTATCAAATTGGTATTCTTCAAAAAACCATCATGTTTCCTTTCATATCTTTGTTGGAAATCTAGCTTGCTATAAGGCTTTTATATGGCAATGATGTTATTATGTTCTTTTGCATTGTAATGATGCTATGTTGTAATGAATTTTGATGTCATTAAAGCAAGGGAACAGATGCTGCAATTAAGGCCACTAAATGGAATTCAGTCCTTAACGATTCATATATCCGGTGTGAAATTTTAATACGCTCTGTAGTATTTATGACATCATTGGTCAGAAGAGGATCAATAATAAAACTTGGACTACTGTAACGGTGCAAGGTAGAAATTGTCAGAGAAACTGAGACATCATTTTCTCTTCTCAGACTGTAAAGCAAATGGAGCTGATTTGCCTTTGCCCTGAAATTTATATGATGAAAAGTGGAACTGCTGCTAAATCAGACTCCTAGAATTTTTCACCCACGCTTTTCAGGTGCCAGTGATAAGGTAGGGAGAGTAGACAACCAGATGTATTAATTTAAATTATATCCATGACACTTTACATATACTGCAGAAAAGATATTTTTTTCTAAAGCAAAGGAATATTGCTAACGTAACTATTTGAATGCTATTGTTGTAAATCACTTAATTCATACCCTTTTTTTTTTTTTTTTTTTTTTTTTTTTTACAGCAATTGATTACTATAATGCTCTATGTGCTGGAATACCCAATAATTTGTTAGAGTGGTTTCAGTTTTTAAAAAGTGAGGGAGCTAATTTTCTCACTAAACACAAAAATCAAATTGCACCGAAACTTCTTTCACTAGTGTTTGGTCTCAAAGATGACTTCAGAGTTCTTTCTGCTTCTACCTGTGATGATTCACCTTGGTCCTTGTATTCCACAAAAGTTCTATTCAACAAACAGTTAAGTTGTATGGGTAAAGCTGAAGCTAGACTCTTGCTCTTGTGATTTCAAACTATGGAAATTACATCGAAGTTTTAGATTAATTTCTAAGGCATTTAGAATGATTTTAGAATGAATCGTTAAATGTTTCTGAATATTTTGTAGATTATTATTGTAAGCAAGTATTGTGACTATTGCTACACCTACAGGATTTTGAACTTGTAGGACACAGGGAAGCTTTTATTAAATAGTGATGCAAAGAATAAGGACGATTATATTTTTCTTTTATTAACTCCTACCACTACTAGTAAGCTTTCTGTTTAGACAATTACTGCTGTGAGACAAAAATGTCAATTTATCTTGAGTGAATTAAAGCTTAATTAACCTTACTTTCCCTCAAGGCCATTGATCTGGAAACAGCAAGTCAGTAATTGAATGTTGTAGCTACCACAAGCCCAATTTCTTAAAACATGTGATTCATTTTCCTGAACTACCATGAGAGTAAGTGTGTTCTGGCTCTTAACAACCATTTTACTATAGCTTTCAATCCACCAAAAAGATTCAAATTCATGATGGTTCTACTATGAAACCATTCTGTTCATTTTACATAGTGACATTATAGGACAAATTTATTTTTGTTTTCTATAATCTTATTTAGTGGAGTTGAATAAATTTTATAGTTATGTTAGTATAGATGAAGCACAGATGATAATTTCTGTTATAGGACATGCTAATGTGTTGAAAGAGAACAAACTGCATTTATCTCATTTGTACTACTTGGTAGGCTGTGATATCAGCCTTTATGCTAGGGATGGAGATGCTGCTGACATTTTTAGAGGTTTGTTATTGAACTGCAACAACAGCAAAACCTTTTCTTACCTTTCTTGTTTAAATAACAGCAAAAACGTTCTCTATTCTTTATGGCCTTGTAAAAGAATAACTGCATGGCAAGTTTTGATGAAGTTTTCATTTGGAAGATTGGTAAGTGAAGAGATTCTAAAGGTAAGACAGAGATTTTGCCAGCCTATAAAAAGCTTCTGAATCTATCAATCAAATGCATTCTTCTTATTTTCATTTAAGTTTGACTTTTTTTCTAAGATAGGAATTATCAAGAACTATTATAAGCCATTGAGAGTGACTGCATGTAGATAGTGATTTTTTAATCTGTATTCTAATATTTTTTTTTGTGAACAGTGTCAAAAAGGCGTGTGTGTAAAGGTAAGAATTTTCAAACTGCTGTATGGATCTGAGAAGCGAAAGTGCTCTTTGAGTGAAAGATATACTAGCTAAAAGTATGGGTATCATAAATCCATTGAAAATTTCATGAGAAATCCAAGAAACTATTTTCAACAGATCAGAGCACAGACTGAGAAGTCATAAATAAATTGTTCCAACAGTACTGGAGCTCCAGGCAAAAACTGTAGGATTATGTGAACACAAAACTTTACTAGAATAGAACATCAAAATAAAGATATCCTAAGTGTAGCATAGGACAGTGAGATGTCACACTGAGTTCTTGAGTAGTATGATTGAATGAAGACAGCTCTGCTCTCTGAACATAGAGGTTTTCACTTACGATCTTTCATTCATGACAGTTTTAACATGCACACTGACATTACAGTTCTGTAGTTGACATCAGTTCAAATTTAATCTTCAAAACTGGCAGTGCTTTCTATTTTGGTTCCAGACCTAAACAGGCACACAGTGCCAATTTCAACAGCTAGATTTTCTACAGACCTTATGACTTGTATTCTTAGGATCAGATTTTTTTTATCCTAAAGTATCTTCCCAATGTGGTTCAAGAGGAACCTCCACAGGCTGTATTTGCATTCTTATCTGAAGACAGACCTGGCTCTGTCTAGGTTGAATGTTTCTCTCCATTACTTTTACTACCCACATTATGAACGTGGCATTTCAAGATTCAGGGATTTCAGTGGCATACGGAATCAATCTACTCTCTTCCAGCCTTTATAGGTGGCATAGCAAAGTGTGATGTAGCAACCTCACTCTCTTTCAAACATATACAAACTCATAAAACTGAAGTATTTTCAGTAGTTTGGATTTATAAGTTCCTGTCATCTCTGAACCACTCTTACTGGCTGGCTGCTGGGAAGTAATTCATTCCAAAACGTAAGCTGTTTTTCAAAGTTCATGTAACTGAGCTAAAATTATTTTGCCCTGGTCTTCATTTTGTAATAAGAAACTCTGATGCGCTATTGGACATCTCACAGCTCATCATCAATGAATTTTTAGTGTTTAGTACACAAAAGGTTATACATGACACTCCTCCCTGTTAGGAAAGTGTCTGCATGAAAATGTCTACTAGTCAGTTTTGGGTTCGGTCTGTTCTCTGTGAGAGTAATTGCTTTAGCCATTGGCCTTTTATTTCTGCCAGGGCCAGCTGATGATCTGGCAGAACATTGTGATCCAGGGTACTGAAGAGTCCTCATAAATCCAATTACATTGGCCTGAAAGTCTGCACTCTGTATGCAGGCAAGAGAAGATAATGAGTAGTAATAAATGTTCATCAAGGAACACTTGCGTAAAGAATTACTTCAATTTGTGTGTATGTCAAAATAACTTCTCTGCGTAGCAAACTCCGTCTCCTTCAATGCCAGTTTCTGGTCTCAAACTTTGCATGCATATTCTCAGATGCTGTGTTGCTAGTGCAACACTTTTTATCTAGCAGGTGGCTGACAAATGAAAAGACATTCACAGCAGATGCAGACCGGCATTTACAGATGCAGACTGTGATCCTGGAAAAATCTTTAAAAATAGATTCAGCTTTCTACTTTGCATCACCACACGTGTTACATGGAGGAGTCTTCTTGCTGTCATAGGTGTGAGGTGTGGGTGGCCTTAGATTTTTTGCATGTGGGTGTGTGGACATAGCAAGGGTGTTTGAGCAAATCATTACAGAGACAACTTTCAGCTAGACTGAAGCTTCATTTTTCATTTATCTCATTTCATTGGTTGCAATAGATTTAATAATTAAATTTCAAAGGAAGGTGGTTCTGCTTGTTAGCTTTCTGAGAAAACTGAAGAAAATGAACTCACTAGAAACTTAGTTGAAACTTCTCTTTCTTCTGCTATGTTCCTCTGCGTGGCAACTGAGAGCTCCAAACTATTACTTCTTACAAACTGTTTCAGTAAGAGAGTTAATCAAAAGCAAAAAGAATAATGTTCAGTGCTATTTTACCTCCCAAAAATGAAAACAAAATAAACCAAACCATTCAAAAACACATTTAAGGAATTTAAACACACTAAGCATCTTAGACTTACTTGCTGCTAACACATATGGGTCTAGCAAGATCTGCCTGAAAAATTTCTGTGTTATTTGAAAAGTTTTGGTTAAAGCTGTGCTATTTTGGAGTTCATATTAAATTACATCTGTTTGTTGAAGACTTTTCAAGGGCACTGCCAAATATACTTCCTTCGTGTGCAGTGCGAAAAATAAGATGAAGTTGAAATTGTATAACAGAAGGTAAAATAAAATAAACCAAACCAAACCAAAATAAAATGAAATAAAATGGAGGTTTTTTTCCCTTGTCCTTTTTATTGCAATAACTGTATAGATATGCTGCATAAGAAATCGGCATGTATTTTATTGATTATGTAACACTTACAGTACATGTACACACACATTCATTTAAACAGAGGCTTTCTAGTTGATTTCTCAATCCAAAAAGTACAGTAAACAGCACCAGAGGACTGACAAGTTATTTAAAGGGAGATCAATTACTCAGCATTGCACAGATAGATTCTGGATTAGGTAGAGTGCTAGAATAAGAGTGGATAGAGACCACAAAATGAAGCAGAGAGCAGCCTAAACAAGAATGATGTCTGGGAGAAGTTAAATGTAAATATAAGGAGAGAAATCCAGACATGAATAGCAAATCCAAGCCCTTCCTGAGAGTTCTCTTGGCTGAGAATAACATTTGTATATGTACATAATTTTTTCTATATGTTCATAAATTAAAAATATTCTAGTTGAAGAGAAATGTCTACGCAAAGAATAGACATTTATGCTGGTTGCCTCTGTTAAGCTTTCATCAGAGTAAGGTGGACAGTCAGCATTTTAAGGTTCTAAATAATCAGAAAGTTTCTTTGTTTCACTGAGAATTTCACAGTGAAATGCTCTCTAATGTTAGCTGCCTATGTTTACATTGACTCCAACGACACTTACAGTTGTCACCAGTAGAACCATGGCAAGTCCTCCCATTCACTGAACAGATTTTGGATCATGGTTCATATGCACAGACTGTTTTCTGGTTTTCTTTTATTTTCTGTTTAACTTTTTTCATTCTAGTAGATTTGTGGCATGCTTCATCTTTTCTGCTTTCACATGTACCACTTTGGGATCTTTTATTCAACTTTAAGTAGAAGTAGGTTTTTAACTGATATCACAGTTTAAGATTAAGTAACTGTGTGGAGACGAAATGGAGACTCAGATACCAAAACACTTGAAACACAGAGAGATGCAATTTCACAAATTACACAAATTTGCTGTTCTGCAAGAGAGATGATGCAGTCCAGAAGAAGAGTCAGGCAGGCAAGCTTAGTCGTATCCAATCTATGCTGTGCAATGCAATGTCTTGGTGTGATAGCCCTGAGCCACCTCTAAATGGACTATTCTGTTTTCATGGCACAAAGTAGTGTAAAATGAGGCTAACTCAGGTCCCAGTGCAGGACATGAGGTCCTCATGATTTCCTTTTCCATTTTGTTATTGCCTTTGGCTAGACAGTGACAAATACCATGACAGTTTGAAAGCCTGGTACTTCTGCTAGGAAACTGAATTGCAAGGTTGCAAGAGAAGACATTCATGTTGGTATGATTGCTATAAAAAGAAAATATTTAATGCACAAGTAATGACTGTTCATGGAAAATGAATGACGTATATAACCAGGAGAACTGATGTCGTGTGAGGGAATCAAAGAAAGAAAACATGCAGTCATCTAAAAACATCTACAAATTGTACTATTATGTAGCAGGTAATGAGAGAAATCCAACTGAGGAATCATAAACCTGGTCAGCTTTGCTTTGTATCGGCCTATCTGTTGACATGATTTTTATTTTTTCACTTGTTTACAATAAATTTGAAATTAAGCTGAAATGGCTTTGTTGCTATAATATTTTTCTCAAGTAATCATTCAAAAATACCATCAACACTTGAGGAAGCATATCCACAGAAGTTTTGAAAAGCAGTCCCCATATTCATCACCAGAAGGTCCAGGGAAAGACTAAGCAGAGTGGACTATCTGGTTTCTAGACAACATCTTTTATACCTGCACTGCACTTCATTGTGTGGCATAGGCAGATTCTTAAACTCAGTCTGTGCTGGAAACCTATTTCTTTTCACAGAAATCGAACTGGAAATTGATGAAGTTTCTGAACTGAAGTATTGATCGTACACTGTTTTGGAACTACTAGTCTACTTGATTGGTACACCTATATAAATAAAACATCATATACTTTGAATATTTAATTATATTTGATTTCCCTTCCATTAGGCAGTCCTATGAGATCCCATAATTCTGCTGCACTCAGTAGATTGTAGTGGTATATGACATTTAAAATTATTATTGTGGACAAGAGAGGGGTGGTTACAATGTACCGTATCATTGTAAACAATTAACTAGATGCTATTTCAACAGACAAGTGTCAGCAACGGGATAGTGCTGAGTAGGACAAGAGTAAGAGCTTAATAGTTATATTTCTGACAAAAATATATGTTTACAAACAAAGGAGAATTTCAAACAAAGATGTGTAACTATATACTTAGAACTGGAGCATTTAAGTGCAACAAGCATTCAAGAGAGGGGAAAAATACGAGCCACAATTTTACATCTTAGTTTTATTTCATCTTGAACTCTTACTTTTAAAAGAATAAATCTGGGCAATTTCAATCATTTGTCAGAGAGATATTACAATTTACAAGATTAATTTGAATTATTTTTAAGCTGGAAAAGTATATTTTCTTTCTTCATTTACATGCAGACACAGTTCCTTTGTCAGTGAAGGCAATAGAAATATGGTTAATGTAAAACTAAACTGTATTTTAACACTTGGAAATTTGATTACAAACATGGGTGAGTGATATTCTGTCCAGGGAAGTAGAATCATGCTGTTCTTAACACAAGCAGAATTAACAGCACATCTTTGCCACAGCAGGCACCTTTCTTATGTCACAGCATCCTTCTCTTACTTGATGTGATGCAACAGTTACAGCCATTGAACTCCACTGATTTGTCACACAAAAACTCGCTGTATACCTAGTTGAAAAAAAAACTTCAAATTGGTACATGTCCTTGTCTTGAACCTCACTTAGCATCATTCATTTGATGGTGTTAGCTTGTTAGTTGAACTACACAGAACTTTCCACCAAAGTTGAATGTACTAAGCTGTTAGTGTACCCTATCACTTAAGTCAGAATTTACTGGCAAGGCACAGTAACATATTTATTTAGCACTGAGCCAATACAACTGCCATTGAAAAGCTTTTTTTTTTCATTATCTTTCTTTACCTGCTGAAACAGATACTAGTTACCTCTTATCAAAGGATATAATGACAAGAAAAAAAATCAATATTGAATGCTAGGATATCATTCAAGGCACCAGAAGTTCTGGGGCATTAAAATCTAAACTGCACATGTATATAACTTCAGAAAAAATTGCCATCCAGGGACTGGAAGAGAAGGTACGGATCTTGCCTGCAAAGAAGTGAAATAACCCAGACAGCCATGACTAATGTTGAGATAAAACAGTCATTCAATTAAAAGATTTAAGGAAGGAAAACTCCTTCATATCCTGTACCTGGTCCAAATATTTTCTCTGTCTCTCATGCTCCCCTTGAGATTTCCCTTGTCTAGAAGCCCCTCCGAAGCAGTCTACCCCTTGTTAAAACACAAAAACATGGTATTCCCAAAGCAACAGAGAGAATCTTTCTGCATTCCTAGCATGGTTAATAAGCAATGTAACCCAGCAACCAGTGAGAAATTGTACTGGAGATCACAACAGTGAGGATCCTCCTACCTTCAGGCCTTGAGAATCTCCTAAGTCTAATAGAAAGCAAATCAATAAAATTTTGAATAGTATAACAGAAGTCAGTCATTTGGGCATAAAAGTAACTTAGATAGTGCTTTGTTATGCACCCTCTGTACAGTTTCAAGCAATCAGACCACCATCACTAAGCTGTTTTTTCAAACAGCAACTATAGTTGTTTTTCTACAACCACAGCGCAAGATTTATCAGTTAATATTTCTACTTGTGCCTACTAGTGGGAAAAAAAAAAAAAAAAAAAAAAAAGAAAAAATGCAAGGAAAACATAAAAGGAATTATTAAATTCCTTTTTATTTTTATAAACCATGTTAAATGTCTTAACTGTTTAAATGGTATCGGTGTGCATATGCAAAAATAAAGTAAAAAATACAGTAGTGAAATAACAGACCTTCAAGGGGGCCAGACGTCACACTGTAGATATCACTTTCTTCAAGTGCTGTTCAGTAGCTACTTGTACAAGCTTGGATGTGTCTGGGGAGATAATATAAATAGATGCCAAGCCCTAAAGTCTCTGACTGACTGACATTTTGGCAGTTACCAGTAGATGGCTGCAATTTCTAGTTGCTGAAATGGCTCACTGAGAACTATTCTGTTTCAAACAGCTGCTGGAAATGAACCAGCCACTAGCTATATCTTGAAGACTGTTGCTGCTGGGCTTGTCCTGTGTATGCAACAGAAAAATATGTACCTGAAAAAAAAAAAAATAGAAGTTTATAGACTGCATCTATGTCGTTCAGTACTTGTAGGATTCAATAGGTAGATACTTACAGCCTCTGGCTCTCAAAGGCCCCTCTTATTCTCCTTTTATGTTAGTCACAAAGTCCATTAGGCATACACACAGTTACAAAATCCATGTGACACTCTCAACCCATGTCCTGCCTCCACCCCCAAACAATCCAATATGCAACTTTCTTTTCTCTGAACAATATGTGCAGAAATTGATATTGCAGGAGAAAACATGTTTTATATTATTTTATCAGAATTAGCATTCTTTTAAAAATAACCACTCTGTTCTGCTGATGTGCTTTACATCCAGTTTTTGAAACAACTTTTAAGTTAGGGACTTTTCTTCATTCTCATCTGGGTCTGAAATTAATGATGTTAGTTTTATTTTAACAGCATGAATATATACAGTCCTATGTTGACACAATAAATTTTTAGGGTGTTTTACCTATATCGGTATGATGATGTATGTGAAACACATCAAAGAGCAAATTGTGTAACTGAAGAGAGCAAGGAAAAAGACGGAGAACAGTTACAGACCACAAAAAGTACAATAAAGTACAACAAACACTGTTCCAGTAGGCAGTAACATGGCCACTTCTTATTATTTTGGGAATTTTTGAATGGAGAGGAAAAAAATGCTGAGGAAAATAGTGTCTCATGGCCAAACAGATACCACATGACATCCAAAGGAGATCTTGGTTAACTCATATGGGGTGCAGATGTGGTGACCAGCTGGGTGTCATGGGCATCTGTTAGGTTACAGAGCAGGACCACATCAGAGCTGGTAGTCAGCAGTCAAACTCCTAGGAGTGGGGTGAAGAGGTTGCAGAGCCTACGGGTGTATACAAGACCCTGAAAGCTTGTTATTTTGTGAACTGAAAGTCCTCTTCCCTCTCCTCTAACAAACAAGTGAACAAACCAGTAACCATTTCAGTCTAATTTTTGAAAGACGTTTTAGAAACACAGTCTTAATGACACTGACCTCACATCTGAATGTGCTGAAGTAGTTAGGAAGGGGATGTCATTTTATTTTCCTGCTTTCCCCAGCTGGGGATTCAGTGACATGTTAAAACAGTACCATGTTTTGCTGACGCATGTCTTTTGGCATCTCGGGGGATAGTCAACAAGTATACGGCTGTCTCCGTATTTTGTGGAACCTCAAGAGAAGAGCTTGCTTTCTCTGAATAATTGACATCATTGCATAGCTCCTGTTCACTGTCATTCAGGTAACACTGGTAGGTAGATTCAATAGGTTACAAATTCTTCAGTTGTCTGCAAGGAGCACTGAAGATTAATAATGGTGAATAGAATCAGTCCAGCATATTTCACTTCTTTACAAACATATTCTTGAAAAAGGGTTCAAAAAGAAGTATAAAGCAAAAATATACATTGCATCTGCAAAACATGGAACATTTTTGAAATTATTCTTGCTCAATGTGATCACTATTTTTTTTCTCACTAATTACTGGCAGTATACCTTATATCCATTAAGACATTTGTTTTCCTAGTTTTCTGATTGTTGTATGTGTTCTATGTCACTCTCTTCCTACCAGAGGAGTCAGCTCATGTACACACACATTTTGAGAAGCTGGGTATTAATACAGAAATATAGAAAAAGAAATGGTGAATGGTGACACAAAATAAGATAACTGGTATGGACACACGTATCTGTGTATCAAAACTACTGTATCATACAAAGTGTTACTTCCATGCTATCAGGATAGATAGACTCTAGATATTCTCTGTCATAACTATAACAGTAAAACAGAATAAGCACTGTCACAGAAGTGGATTAAAATGTGAATAATGTGTGTGCATGTGTATGTGTCTTAAGAGGGGGTAGATTTTCCCCTTTTGCACTGTTTCTGATAAAATGCTTTGAAGAAATAGTTCTGACACTACCGAAATGCTCTTCTTGGCTGCGAAAACATGGATTGAGAGCAACTTTGCTAAATGTTCATCAGTTCTTAACAGTTTAATATAATTCAGAGTATTGATTTTTATTATTAAACTGTGTTGCAATATTGTGTCATAGATAGAAACAAGTATCTGCAGTATACACTGCATTGCAAAGAAGATTTCAAAATGATGCAGAGCCACTGTCTATCACAAATTTAAGGTGGTAGTTATTATTAAATGAAAATAATTTTAAAAAGCAAAAACACTCCCTGTATTAAACCTTATTATTCATTGATAGCCTTTGCTAATGAAAGATTACAAGATATAAGGGTAAGTTATTTTTACAGCTGAAAAATAGAAAGATAACTCCTTTTGAAGCCCCTAGTAGGGGAAAAGGTCTCAAAAATAATAACTTAGTAGGACCAGGAAAGTCATTTGCTCATGAACATTGAATCTCAGCATATTTGCAGCCTCATCTTCTTTAGATTTAAAGGTTAAACTTTAAAAACTGCTGTTTCTTGTCACCAGTTGTTAGGACTTGCAATATCATCTTCAGATGAAACTCAGATAAAAAATGAGTAACTCTTCTAAAGAAGTTTAATTTCTCTCTTTTTTGAAATCATGCAGGAGACTCTTTCTGAGAGGAATGGACTAAGTTTTTGTATTCATTTGCAGAGCACAAAGTACAATGGTGTCAGTATCTTTGACAATAACCTGCAGATCATAATGCACATAAATGTCAGTGCAGTTTTTGATGAAATGTAAATTAAAAAATCAAATAACAAAGTCTAACTTTAGAAGCTCTCCTTGATTGTGACCTATTGACTTCACTGTCTTCTCTGCCTGGTCTGTAATTTTACTACTCACATCAAAGAAATAGATCAAATTAGGATTTCTTTCATTTAAGCAGATGGGATTATCTGTAGAATGTTCTTTGTGAAAGACTCAACAATTGGAATAACCTGAACCTTCAGTTTTGAGTTTGGAAGTTCACTTGTGAGGAATCTTGAAAAAAGAAGGGGGCTAACTGTCATGCTCCAAGCATGACAGAGCATTCAATTTTACTGGCTATAATGTACGGGGAAGAGGACGACTGTGGTGAGGCAGGAGTTGGAACTGCTGTTTAGTTTTCTCTTGCTCCTAGAACTTGTGCCAAACACACCCGGAGCTTTGCAAAGCTTCTTTTTTTTCTTTTTTCCCCTTTCATTTTTTTTTAAATTTTCTTTTTCTCCCCCTGGTATTTGCACGAATAAAATAATTAAATTAAGAATACTGAAGTATATAGTAGAATCAGTAGACAGTACCTGGTACATGGACAGCAAATTAAAATATGAGGATATCTTACGAAACCAAAAATAAAAAAACCCCAACCACCTACCCTCTCTTTTATGCAGAACACCACTGGCAAACATAAACCAGTGACAATATTGTCACATTTCCAAAAAGAATGTGGACTAGGAACCCTCTAGTGCTTTTTATTTTTAATCAGATGCTAACAAATAATCTGTGAAACTGCATAAATTTTTCATTAATTCTGTGCAAGTTTGTTTTTCTTCTAACAAACAGAATTACTGAGCAAGAAAGGTGACACTTGTTCTTACCCATCCCCCACAATCCCCTGATCACTTTTCAAAACATGCATGTCAATTATTCTACTAAGTGTGGAAAAAGCAGTCTGAAACATTGTTAAATGAACTATATGAAGCCTTGAGGAGACACAGTAGGTGGCTGAAGTGAGAATTAAATATGCCATGTTCTTGAAGCTCACACATTTTTAATATTACCCTTCAAAGCTAGCAATGATGGCAAGATCATTCCAGCCTCATGATATAATTAATTGCTGTAATTTCAGACATTTCAAAAGTGAACAAGACCTTCATACTATGTTAATGAGAAAAAGCCTGATGGAGCTAAACATTTGTTTTCATACAGGTTTGGAAAATATCATCAGTGATGAGGGTGCAGGTTGACTCTATTTCTGATTTTTAATACAGAGAACAAATTTTGACTGTTGGTTACAATTAAGCAACCACACCAACTTCAAGACTATTGATTATTTTAGATGGTTCTCACATTGCTCTTCCTCTCCAGCTAAACTACTCCATTTTAGAAGTTTCTTGGTTCTGTTTCTCTTCAATCTGCCTACAGATAAAAGCTCCTCTTCTACCTAAGACTATCTGTAATGTCTGTTCACTCTGACACACTACTAAGTAAATTCATTCTTTTTTTCTGCTCACCAACAGATTTCAAGCATGCCAGAGCTGCTCTGAATTTCTTCACTATTCAGCTTGATTTCTCAAGATTTCCCTGGAAAATATTGATCACAAAGGATTTGATACTCATGGTTTGAAATTAAAACATCATTTTGGTGAGAGTGTTATAGTATCATTTGGTGAAAGTTATGATGTACTTCCCATTCTTTGATTGCATGAGCAAATTTATAATTGGGAACCTTCAAAGAATGTTCAAAGGCTCTGAAACTCAAAGAGGAAAAAAGAGCAGTTTAAGACTCATGGAAGATTAGTGACTTTTGGAACATTTTAAGGATTTTTCTTTCTGAGCAAGTCATGTCTTGGGTGAGGTGTTATTGCTAGAGAAAACAGACTACTGCAAGATTTACTGGCTGGGTGCACAGTAAAATTTTATTTTCTCTTGTCACAATCATACAAGGTAATTGTGAAGGTAATAGTGGCTTTGAAAAGGTGAGGTCAGATTCTCATCTGGCCCATGTATTTACCTCTGTGCTAGGGCTAAGCCAGAAGTTTGGGGAATGTTGTGTCAAGTAGTATCCCATTCCAAGTAAAATAACCAAGTGCACTGCATTTACCACTCTGTAACTTTCTGTCGTCACTGCAGTCATTAACATAAAGTAACACTTGTTTATACATGGCCCTGTTCTGAAGGCCTTAGTCATGTACTTTGATATATTTACTTGCATCTGTGCCAAGGTGTGCAGGAGATGTGGTGTTAGGAATTTGCTCCTTGCACACACTTTATAATCACAGAAATGATAGTTGACTTCAACTGTCTGTGGGCCTAGTGCATGAACCTGGTGATTGCTGTAAGAATGACAAGGCAAGCTGAAAGGGCTAAAGAGTTAGCTTCTTCTCAAGCCAGTATTAGCATCCTGGTACCATCATTTTAAGTATCAAGAAGTATTCCTTTCTATGGCCCTAATGGCAGCTCTAATGGTGTTCAGGTTATTGACAAATAATCTTGTATTAGATGTGAGTATGTTTGTGTGTGTCCTTGTGCGTGTATAACTTGAGGGAGACTGAAGAGAGCAATGTGACAGAAAACAGGAACAGTAGGCCTACCTTTGATTTGAAGGATGGCCAGTGAAATCCTCTCTGGGAGCCACTGTGCAGGCACTGTGTACTCCCTGTTCCCCTGTGCTGTGGTGCAGGGCATGGTGTTCACATGGTCCATCTGCCTTCAGCAGCTCGCATTTACTGATACCTCTGTGCTTTATGTCCGTCTCACAGTGTAAGTAAACATCATCAAATACTAATTTTTCTGTAGTCTTTCTGAAAATTAATACACAACATTTGGCTAAACAAGGCTATGATAATGACATCTAGCCCGCTTTGCAATAGCTCTGACTGGGGGATGTCTCCCCTGAGGTTAATCTGCACTTATCTGAAACACAAGTTTCTCTTGCAGATGCATCAGGCAGGGCTTTACACAGTGCTGATAGCTCAGCATGTATAGCTTCCATTTCAAAGAACCCCCTTATCTGCTCTAATTTATTATTTTGAGTTCTAATAAAGCCTGTCTTCAGAGATAATGTGTCTTTGGTGTCTTTTGACATGTCCACTTCAGGTAAAAAGTCAGATAGCCCAACCTCACAGCTTAGGCCAATAAAAGGTAACCTAGCATATTTGAAAAAAAAAAAAAAGAAGAAAAAAGTGAGCAATCTACTTCACAGGAACAATCATTTTACCTTTGATTTAGTCATTTGAAACTGTTGAAGTCCTAGATAATCCTAGATGCTTTAGTTAACAGCAATAGACACATATATTTTCTTATCTTGGTCAGGAGCTATGATGTTTCTTCTAAGATGTGAGCAATCTCCACCATTTATTCTTAATATTTTTTGCCTCTTGTGTCTGTATCTGGAATTAACTCCAGCTGTGGTTGAAGAAAGTTATGAAAACATCAGTTTACATCTAATAAATTCTGGTTCGTTACAGAAGCATTTTGGACTCCTGCTTTGTTCCCAGGTGTAATTCAAAGTGCACAGTTTGACTTCTAACTCCATAGGCCTCAACATTTCTGACAGATATAATTTCAGAAATAAAATGTCTTGCAGCATTTTCTGTAGGACAATGGGTGAAATTTCATCAAAATCATGTTCAGAATATGTCAAGATGATATTTGGGTAAGGTTTTAAAATTTCAGATCAGCTTTATGTTTTACTAATGTTTTTTTCATTTGTAATGCCATGTTATGCAGAATGCTTGAATTTATATTGAAGTTAGGGAATATTATCCTTACAATTTCTCAAAACACAAGAAGAACATGCTATAAAATCATGAAATAAAACCGTATGTATCAATCCATTCTAGAATTTATTTTTCTCTACAAAGTAAATTAGTGTCAGCGTGTCAGTTTCTGCAAGGATGAATAGCATGAAATTTTTTTAAAATAATTTTACTGCTATTATTTTAGATGTCTGTATTCTCTGTAATTTTTTTTTTTCGAGATATGCCCTAAGAATGTGAATAAAGGTAAAATATAAACCAGAAAAAGTAAACAAATGTTTCTAAGTGTATTGAAAATGAAATAATAATGAAGGGAACTAGATCTTTTCAGAAAATGAAAAAAAAAAAAAGATTAAAAAAAGAAAAGAAAAAAAGACTTAAAATTTAGAATTACTGGTAGGCTGGATATTAGGAGAGGAAAAAAACCCAAACAAACCAACAAAACCAAAAAGCCACTGTGAACCAGTGAGCACAAGAAAATATCAATACAATTTGCATCTATGTTTTATAGTTCAAAAGTTATTTAAAAAGTCAAATAAATATCCATCAGATACTTGTTTTTTTGTTTTTTTTTTTTCCTGCTATTAAAAAAACCCTCACACACCCACACTTTAAGGCTCAAGGTTCATGAAAATATGGGAAATAGTAGATATAAAATGTTCAGCATATGCCTTGATCGTATAAGATCAGTTTCTATTTTTTCATGCAATGCAGAAATCTCAAAGACAGCAGTTCCTCAGTTGTGGTCTATGAATTTATAATTATCACTGCAAATCTGAGTGGTCACAGACTGCTAAGCCATCATAAAATCCTGCATACTTCCATTATATATGGGGTTCATCTGAGTTTTGACACCAACCAGCTTTCTGACTTCTCTGTGTAGTAAGTGAGGAAAGACTGGGAACTCCAGATGTACCTCTTTACTTTTCAGGAAACTTTTACCATATGAAAAAAGACTCTGTAAGAAGAATATGTAAAAGAATACACAGGAGCTATGTATTGGCTAATACACATAGTAGACATGAGTATTAGACTATTATGCTACTCAGATAATCAGGCTCACAGTATCAGTAGAGACTCCTTGTGAATTTTACTGTCCAGACAGTTATCAGTCAAGTGAGGAATATTTCCTTCCAGTGCTTCTTGAAAAGGTCTGGTCTGATCCTTGTTTCTGCTGAATTGCTGCCTTCTGACTCTGCTTTTTTTCTTGGGCTTTTCACTCTTTTATGTCAACATTTTTCATTTAAGTCCTGAAATACTATTAGTCTCAACAGTTTCACTTCTGCCTATGTTTTTACTTCCTTTATCTTGCAAGGTCTTAGCTTGCATAGTCTTTTAGAGTTCAACATTTTTTCTCATTAATGCTAAGCCAAGGTCACACAGCTGGGCTGCACCAAAATGCATAGACAAAGGTCATAGGTAGTTGAACCCTAGCACTGTAGGTTACACAGAAGGCAGATCAAGTCCCAAAGGCTGAAATGTCCTCTGGAACGGTCTCTTTCCCTGATTAAAGAGGAAAGTAAGAACAGGTAATCTTCTACCTCATGGACCTATTAAACACATGATATTAAAAGGGATTAATTCAAGCCTTGATACGATTCTTTTTTTTTTCCATCTATCAAGCCACATTCAAAGAAATCCACAGGGATAGGAAATATGGTCTTAATAATGCAAACAAGAATATTGCAAGAAGTGATGGTGCTATGTGCAAGAGAAAATTAGACGAGAAATGATAAATGTATCTCCTAATTAAATTCTAACCCATGCTGTGAAAACATAAGACTCCATGTTCCAGAAGAATAAAAGGTTGACAAAAAGGTTACCTTTCTTTAACTTTAGGATGTCATGAGGCATTCTGGCCTGTACAGGAAACAGGAAATTCATAGAAATTGTATGTAAAGTGAAAAAAATTGGCTTTAAATCTCTACGCTCAGTACTAACTTTTTTTGTCTCATGAATATAGAACTCAAAAAATCCAATTTTACAAAAGGTTTACATTACAATTTCTAAAGATAACATAATTGATTTTGAAGCAATCTGCTATGTCATTTGGGAAAACAGCTAAGACTTTCCAAATCCTTGTTCAAAGCTCCTTGAATAGACAACATGGTCGGGCTTAATTGAAAGGTCAGATAGGATACTAGCAGAGACATACTTAATGGAATATATCAAAAGTTTTTTAGTTTGGTTTCTTTCTGACAATCACTAAATTAAGAGCATTTATTGTGGGATATTTGGGTTTTTAATTTTATACTTTTAAGATAAATAATATTCCTTTATTTTGATAATGAACTGGTAAAAATAATGTTTCAGACAAAATTAAAAACCAACCCATTAGCCAAATTCAACTATTTTTTGTTTTGAAATAATTTCTAGCCTTAATATGTCCTTGTTGTGTGAGTAGTCTTTATGTTCCTCCGGTTTTCCATACAACTTGGAGAACTGGGATATACCGTTAGATATCCTCAAATACTTGTACTTTATACACTGACTCAATGGAACTATGCACATAAAATTTAGATGCCTGAATTAATTATACGGACTACACCATGCCTTGTGTTATCTTTATGATCCAAAATCTTTTGATTGGCCCTGACTTAGCCCTTCTCAATTAAATGTTTTCCCAGCACTTAGTAGCAATCACAAGTGTTACTAGTGTGGTGTTTCCTTGCTTTTTCATCCAGATGTAGTGGATGAAATTACTGGAAGCTTTAATAACTGGGACCTTGTTTCCATATTAAAAATGGAATATTTGTTACACAGCATGTAATTTAAAAACTCATTTTTAGAGTATAGAAGAAATGACTGAAAAGAGGGAGGAACCACATCTTTTATTACTTTTCCTCTCATTATTGGAAGCTGTGTTTTGGTTGTAGACTTTTTTTAGTCATGGGCCCATATGTAGTCACCTGAGACATAGATGACTACATTTGACATAGTTATTATAGCTGATCTCTTTTCATCAATAGAAAGTAATTGGCACTATTTCAGATGTCTGGAGTAAGATGGTGGACAAATAACTACCATAAATATGATTCCATTTACCAGGAATATGAACATTTACAGGCAAAATGACAGTTACTTTTTGCCATTAAAGTTACTTTTTGCCATTGAAGTTACATTTTGCCATCTACAGGCAAAAGGTAAGCTACTTGATCTGTAGAACCATGCAAAAAGTCTAAGTCACAGAATCATAGAATACCAGGTTGGAAGGGACCTCAAGGATCATCTGGTCCAACCTTTCTAGGCAAGAGCACAGTCTAGACGAGATGGCCCAGCACCATGTCCAGCGGAGTCTTAAACCTGTTCAGTGTAGTGGAGTCAACTACTTCCCTGGGGAGATTATTCCAATGGTTGACTGTTCTCATTGAGAAAAATCTTCCTCTTGTGTCCAATTGGAATCTCCCTGGCAGTAACTTGTACCCATTACCCCTTGTCCTCACCATGTGACTCCTTGTAAAAAGGGAGTCACCATCTTCTTTGTAGCTCCCCTTTAAGTACTGGTACATGGTGATGAGATCATCTCTAAGCCCCCTATTCTCAAGGCTGAACAAACCCAGCTCTCAGCCTGTCCTCATACAGCAGGCTTCCCAGACCCTTGATCATCCTGGTGGCCCTTCTCTGGACCCCCTCCAGCCTGTCCACATCTTTTTTGTGTAACGAAGTCCAATGCCTTCTAGCAAAAAACTGTTGGAGGGGAGCACTGCAAATAGCAGGTCATTCTCTAACTTCTGGTCTGTGACTGACCAATAAACACCTACAATGGAAGAAGACTCTGTAGAAATGGGCAAGGATGATGTGTTGCTGAAGTTCAGGGAATCAGTCAGGTTGTGTCTGACCAAAGCTGTTGCAAAGAAGCTGGCTTCATCTCAACACAAAGGGGACCAGAGATTAGCCTTTGCTTTAGATAAACAGCTATGTCAGTTGAGTGGATCAGCTGGTGGTGTAAATGTTTCTTGCTGAGTTCATTCAAAGAGTGTGAATGTCTCCCTGAGTTAGCCAGGTCAGCATGGGAGGAGTGAATACACGGCTCAGCCCAACTCAGGATGACAACTAAGCAGCTAATGAAAGAATTTCAAAGAGAGCAGTGGGCTTGAGCTGCCTTCAACACACGTATTACTTCCTGGAAATTGGGGATGCCCAACATCATGAAGGTGAGCATATTATAGAGACTGGTAATGGGAATTACATTGTGACTGAACTATGTATTGCAATTGCTTTATTTTGTTCTGTGACTTAGATTTGTATTGTGTTTTCAGTATATTTTGTAACACCCTGCTACATCCGAAATCCTGTGTAACATCAAATATCTTCAAATAAGTAAATTTGATATTAAACATTACACTCACTGCATGTGGAATATCTAAAAGAACCTGGTCAGACAATGTGGGACTCTGACACAGTCCCACAAAAATTCTGAAGGCCAATATTTCTGATGGTTGACATTTGATAAGCGCAATATTCATAAGGCTCTGTAACCTTAATTTATTGACAGGCACACTTAATATTAATGTCTTTTTAATAATGATTGTCCTTAGTGCTAATGAATAGAAAGGTATTTAATTAATCAGATTAATGTATACAGAAAGGGAAAGAAATCAGATTTATATCTACACATTTAAACAGTCCCTCTCAGCACCTCTCTATTTAAATGCTGAATTCCTTAATTTGTTAGTTCTTTCCTGATATTCCTACTTAAAAGAGTGTACGCAAACATGTACACAGGACAAAGAAGACTGATAAAAACCCTAAGAAATTCTTTGCTGATTACTGTTTCAGCTAAGCTTCTATGGGAGGCTTCGTAGTTCTTGTGGGATCAGCTCTGTGAATAAATGTCTTCCTTTGTAATGTCACCTTTTTAGCACAGAGCTACAGTTATACTCAGGGCATTTTCTTGTGGGAGCAATCTTTCTCACTTCTTTGCATACCTTATTTTTATACATGGAAATCTTCACGGAAGATGTATTGTTCAGTTTTACCCTGGAAAGAAGACAGATAGCAACAAACATTACTCTCTCCAGGCAGCCTTGTGTTTAACGTTTAGACAAAACTGTATTTTCTCAGTCTTGTAGTTGTGAATTGGGAGCCATTAAAAAGAGAATTGTTTCTGATCCTTACTTATGGTGGTATAAATTAATCCGTCTCTATAGAATCATAGAATCATCGAATCGTTTAGGTTGGAAAACACCTTTAAGATCATCAAGACCAACTGTTAACCTAGCACTGCCAAGTCCACCACTAAACCATGTCCTCAAGCACCACATCTACCCATCTTTTAAAGACCCCTAGGGATGGGGACTCAATCACATACCTGGGCAGCCTGTTCCAGTGCCTGACTACCCTTACAGTGAAGATTTTCCTAATATCCAACCTAAACCTGCCCTGGCACAACTTGAGGCCATGTCCTCTCGTCCTATTGCTTGTTACTTAGGAGAAGAGACTGATGCCCACCTCGCTACAACCTCTTTCCAGGTAGTTGTAGAGACCGATAAGGTCTTCCCTCAGCCGCCTTTTCCCCAGGCTAAACAACCAGTTCCCTCAGCTGCTCCTCATAAGACCTGTGCTCTCGACCCTTTACCAGCTTCGTTGCCCTTCTTTGGACACACTCCAGCACCTATGAATAATAAGCCAAAGAATTCATACAACAGAGTACTGTATCTTGATTCTTTATTAAAGATAGAAGTCTGAATTAAGGTATCAGTCTTCTTACACACGTCAGAGCACTGCAAATGTGTGACAGAACTAAGAATAAATAAACTGAAAGTGTTTCAAATCACAGCATGGTTATGATGCAGCACAGTATATGTTTACCTCTGCAGATTCTGAATTCAAGCTTCAAGCGTTAACATAAATCTTTTTAATGTGTCTGAATAAAACTTTTGAAGTCCTGTGACTTCCTAGCATTTCACTGGATATATTATCATTAAGTGTGCCATTATAAATGTGATAGAATAACAGACTTCTCAGATTTTTACAATCTTTTTCAAAGCTCTCAAGGAAGAAAGAAACATCCTATAACTGAAATACATTTAGAAGACCTGTGAAATCTTCCACAGAAGCATAGGTATATACGTAGACTTTATAAGTTTTTATACCTATGATACTTATGAATTGTTTAGTTAACAATCTTAGACAAATTTCATAACAAAGTGTTTTGAAGAAATTCTGGACATCTGACAGATATTTTCAGAAGGTGGGGAAAAAAAGAAGGAGATGAAACAAGAACGCAGGTTAAAAAGAGAACATAAAATTATAATAAGAAACAAACAAACAAACTAAAGGAATTCTTCCTAGGGTTACAGTACATGATTTGATCACCATCAGTCTTGTGGCCTCTAACAGTTAACTCATAAGTCCATGTAGGGTTTTCTGCTGATATCCTCTTTTCAATCACTCACATATTTATTCAAAAAACCAGGATATTCTGCATGGCCAAGTAGGCCCAGAACTTTGAAGAATCTGGATCATTATGTTCATAGTGGTCCAAGGGCTTGTTCAACAAACTCAGACTATTTAATCAATCAATTATTATTAATTAATTAATATCAATTATTATTAATCATTAATAATTATTAATCAATTAATATCAATTATATGTTATTTTAGGTACTTAAAAAAACCCAAACAAGCACTGTGTCGTCTCCTTATGATTATTAGAATTTTTATATTTCCAATAAGTTCAGTAAAGTATGAGTATGTAAGTATATATCAACATCTCAGATTTTTTTTTTTTAATTCACTTAGTATTCCAAAATTGATCACATGAAGAAAGTTTATTTTGTCTCTTTGCAGGGAAGTCTTCTGGAATTAAATAATATTTTCCCTTTAAAATACAGGAGAGTTCAAAATCACACAGGAAAGTTAAAAAAAATTGTGTCAGTGAGTGTATGCTATGCTGACTTTTTTTTCTTTTCTTCTAGGAGATGCTATCATTCCTCTGAGGGCTTGGTTATGCTTCACAGTCATTGCTCTGAGTAGTGAGTGACAAGGTATTAAATCCATTCAAAAGAAGCTACAGAAAATTTTGGTAAGTTAGGCCAGTAATGGACAAAGACCAGTCTTAAGTGGCTTATCATATATCTTATCACATAGCATGAAAGCATGTTCTGTGTCTAATGGCAGTCACATTATGACATTGAATCAGACAGAAAATACCCCTCTGTTAGAACTGCTTCTATCCCTTGTAGCACTCTGTCTTCCTTTAAGCACAGTCATGGGGACAGTGGCATATTCCTCCGAGTGTGAATCAGGAGATGATGCAAGGGTTGGCTGAAGGAATGCCTGAATGTAGGTTTTGGGGAAAGTGACAATGACAGGATTCTGCAAGATTGTAACATTTCTGTAAATGTCATTTGAAATCAATGGATGCATCACTATTGGTAGTGTTGTGTTTTCATCTCCTTGTCTACTCATGTAAACATGTTCTATAATTATCAGGAAGAGCTGTACCCATTTTAAATATATATATGTATATATAGTTGACAACTTTATGTAAACAAAATTCAAGATCTCAGGTATGATGACACATCTAAGTCTCAATCTGACTTTTTCGCTTTTAGCATCCCTCAGTGGGATGTCATGGATTCTCAACAATGTGGGTTTAACATTTAAGTGGTGCTTAGCAGCCTTGGCTGATGCCTAATCTTGGAGACAGTTTACAGAGCCAGGGATCAATGCGATTAAAGCAAAATGAAGAAAACCTTAAGTCTGGACCCATTTGTCCTACATGTTTCTTAGCTAACATATAATCTGCTTTTGGTAGCTTAGCTAGCTCAGTTTACTCAATATGGGACTGCATTGTGGATAAAAACGCACACTCTTCTAAGGTTTTGATTTTACAGATCAGGTACATTACATTATTCACCAATTGTGATACTTGCAGGTATGACATATAACTAAATGTCTGGTGTCAGGAAAAATGATTGGGTTTTTTTCTTCTCTTTTTTTTTTTTTTTTCTGATTGGTTATGTTTATAGGTCATTTTGTTTCACTGACAGGGTTAGGGGGGGTGCTGTTTGCTTGCTTCCTTGCTTTTCTGAATCCTCTTTCTACTTCAGTTTGAAGAAGCTCAAGACTGTCTATAGGGATTGAAGTTTTTTTGAGTTTTCCTAACCTAATAACTGATCTGGTCTGGCTGCAGAGGAAGGAAAAAAGTTATTGGCATTATAGTCCAGCCAGCTTGCTGGCTGCTGTGGAACATGGTTTTAAGTGTTTGATTTTCCATATGTATTTTATGCTTTGCAGATGGTACAGCTAACCTGCTTCCAGTACCTTAGGTAACTAAGCTTACTTCGCATGGCATTCCTAGGCTACCCAAAATCTGCATAGTTTGCGTATCGCTGGGCGCCTGAACATTATATACTTCAGTGCTCGAGTCCCTTTTCAAATGATCCTAATCCATTATTTCCTATAAAACTATCAAACTATCTAAACAGTCACTTTTTTACTTTATGTGATAAAATGTATTTTATGTGGGCATTTTGCTAAATTTTACAAAATTCAATAAAACAAGTTTGTCAGAAGGTTTCTTGTAGCATGTGCAAATGAGCAAGAAGCAGGTTTTGTTGTAGCCTTCATCTGCTACTGTAAAATTACTACCAATGTGACTGTTTTAATAGCAAATCTATACAATTTACCAATACTTTCACATGTAACTGCATGAAATATATATCCTACTATTTTCAGTACTCTTCTTTTCAGTACTCTTCTTTTCATTTGTTTATATTGTCTAAATTTGAGCTTCCAATATGAGGAGCTGCAGAACTACTCTACACCCTGATTAAATCAATAAAATCTCCATAAGGATATATTAATTCACAAATAATTTGTTTTAACATGAATATGAATACTTCTTTTTATTAAGCAAGTAGATTTATTCTGCCAGAAAAATAATTTCCCTGACATTTTTATTATGCTACTTATTTTAATAGGGAAGTAACAGTTTCCCTGCTACTTAGCGTCATTATTAGTATTTCACTTTACAAAACTTTTTTTGCATAAACATAAATTCAGTCATAACTGAACACTTGAGTGGAGATTAGGATGCAGAAAAAAAAAGATATTTTGTTTTGCCATATTTACATGTTCATTTTGTGTAACTAGCATGCTTAAATTTTGAAGTTTCTACTTAAACAAATAAAATATCTCTAATAAATTTTGGATTTGCCTAAGTTTTTCTGATAACATACATCCATATAATTTTTATTTTTCTTGTTTCTATTAAATATAGTGCTTTGCTTCTATAAAATAATTTCAAGTTTCTAGGAAGCATATTTTCAATATGTCATTTATCTATGCATTAAGTACATTCCCTTCCTCCATCTGGATAATGGTGTGGTGGGTTGACCTTGATCTTGCCCACCAAGCTGCTCTATCACTCCCCCTCTTCAATAGGACAGGGGGAGAAAATATTATGAAAAGCTCATGGGTTGAGAAAAGGACAGGGAGATCACTTAGCAAGTACCATCATGGACAAAACAGACTCAGGGAAATTAGTTTAATTTATTGCCAATTGATAGCAGATTAAAAAACAGTTCTAAAAACACATTCCCTCCACTCCTCCCTTCTTCCCAGGCTCACCTGTACTTTCAACTCTTCTACCTTCTCTCCCCAAGTGGTGCAGGGGGATGAGGAATAGAGGTTACGGTCAGTTCATAATGTTTTGTCTCTGCTGCTCCTTCCTCCTCACACTTTTCCCCTGCTTCAGCGTGGGGTCCCTCCCACGGGAGACAGTCCTTCATGAATTTCTCCAATGTGGGTCCTTCCCACAGACTGCAGTTCTTCACAAACTCCTCCAGCATGTGTCTTCTCCATGGGGTGCAGTCCTTCAGGAACAGACTGCTCCAGCGTAGGACCCCCACGGGATCACAAGTCCTGCCAGCAAACCTGCTCCAGCGTGGGCTTCTCTCTCCACGGGTCCAGAGGTCCTGCCAAGAGTCTGCTCCTGCATGGGCTCTCCACAGGTCACAGCCTCCTTCAGGCATCCACCTGGTCCGGTGTGGGATCCTCCATGCGGTGGATGTCTTCTCTACCATGGATCCTCATGGGCTGCAGAGGGACAGCCTGCCTCACCATGGTCTTCACTATGGGATGCAGGGGAATCTCTGCTCTGTGACCTGGAGCACCTCCTCGCCCTCCTTCTTCACTGACCTTGGTGTCTGCAGGGCTGTTTCTCTCACATTTTCTCATGCCTCTCTCCCAGCTGCTGTGCAGCAGTTTTTACCCTTTCTGAAATATGTTATCACAGAGGCGCTACCAATGGGGCTGATTGATTGGCTGAGCTTTGGGTTCATCTTTGGCAGTGGCGGGTTCATCTTGGAGCCAGCTGAAACTGGCTCTGTCCAACATGGGGGCAGCTTCTGGTGTCTTCTCACGAAACCACCCCTGCAGACCCCCAATACCAAAATCTTGCCACGTAAACCCAATAAAAATAGCCAGGATGTGGTATGACAGAAGGTGTTTGTCTTGTTCTATCTGGGAAGCACACAAAAAAATTTGATTCTGTTATTACCCAAGCTTTTCCCATGCTTGTTCTCCTGCTGAGGTGCCTTGGAGAAGGAAAGATAAATATAGCCTACAAAGATTCTTTGAAAGTTCCCCACTTAAACAACTAGATTAGGGAATAAATGGTGGGGGTGTTGCTTGGTGGTTGTTTTTTTTTGGTGGAGGAGGGTGTTGGTGGTTTGTTCCCCCCGCCCTTCACAGAGTGTATAAAGCATTTATTTTTCAATAATGTAGCCTCAGCCAATATTCATCCTGCAGTAGGTCTACACTGAGTATGTGGTCATGCTAGGCGCCTACTACCTCCCGGCTGAGAACTGTTGCAGGATGTGTCCTGATGTGGACAAAACAGCAGCAGTTCTCTGAGTTCACCAGCTTAAAGCTCAGAGTTCAAGTTCTGGACAAATATTCAGTACAGAGGGTTCCTCTTTTTTTTTTTTTTTTTTTTTTTTTTTTTCAAATGATTCAGGCAACTATGGGAATTAAAAAATAAAGAAATAGTGACATAATAAAGCCACAGAGAGAGCTGTAACAAGGGACTGGGAGTAATAACCAGATGCTGAAAAGGAACATTGCCAAGAGTCAATAAATAAATAAAATACAATACTTCAAGCCAAGCCACTAAGTCTACTTTACCAGTTCTTTAAAACTGTGTCCTATTCAGATCTTCTTCAGACACAAAAATTTCCTTATATTTTGACCGCAATGGAATCTTTGCATATATGATTAAGAACATTCTTTAAAATATAATAAAGAAAAAAGTACCCAAATTAAAACAAAAAGAAAAAACACAATAGTACTATGAACGACATTAGAATAACTGAAATTAAACACACACACAAACATCATGCTACAAAAGCACAACTTTTTTACAAAAAGGAAAAATGCAATTAACTTTTATTGTAAGAACAAATTAAAGTGGGTTTCTGAGTTCCGGGGAACTTTTAAGGCAAAAGGCAGATTTTCTGAGTTTTATTTGTTTCATTTACCTGTCTGACAGCTATGGCGGGTAAGAAGTTACAGTTTCACTGGGTTTCATATTATCTCAGTACAACTTGCTGTAATCAGTGCTTATTTTCAGGAGCAATAATTCTGATAGATTTTTCAGAAATCAGAGTAGAAGAGATAAAGTAATTACATTATGTTTTTAAAGTCAGGTCAGCCTTAGCACTTGAAAAACAGACGACAACAATAACAAAGAAAAGAAGAAGAAGAAGAAGAAGAAGAAGAAGAAGAAGAAGAAGAAGAAGAAGAAGAAGAAGATGAAGAAGAAGAAGGAGAAATGAGCAGCCTAGAGCAGTATAATCATGGTGAATAACAAATTCACTGCCTTAACTAGAAAAGAAAGGTCCCAGAGAAACATCTGTGGCTATATTTATAGCTTGCTCAGTGAGCAGGACTGAGTGGATTTCCAGGCTCATGGCACATAACATTCCTTTGTTATGTTCATTTTTTTCCTCAGAGGGAAAGGCAAGGCAGATGACAAGGTACCCAGGACAGAAAGTGAGGAGACAGATGGAGCTCAAGGCTGACTTTGTTCCTTCATTTGTATTTTTAGCTTTGCCCTCCCTGGTGAGATGTGATTCTTCTGCCTGAGTAGGTCTAGGTATGTCCCTCAAGTTGAATATTGGGGAACAGACTGCTAGCTAGAGAGCAGGACTGTGGAACCTTGGTTCTTCATTACAGGATCCATGCAATTCACTGAGGATGGGTACACCACAGTGTGCGAGAAATCTGCCTGCAGCCTCCTTTGGTGTGTGGAGCCTTAGCCACTGAAAGGATACCCAGGAATTTCAAATCAGCCTTTTAATAGAGATACTCAATATTTACTCTGCTAATGCAAGTACTACACAGTGCTTTTTGTACTAACTTACATCTCTGTTAGACAGTGGGTGCTTTTCTGGATGGTTTAAGGAGTATATGGAAGAACTACTTCACTATTTCTTGAGAGGAAATAACATAGCCTATTAAAAGGAAAGGGTATGTCTATAAATTCTGCTTTAAGGAACAATTTCTGAATAAATATTAAATTAAACAAAAAAAGACAAAAGATAAAGGAAAATAATTATTTCTAGAGTCATCCCAGCAAGCAGTTCCAAAATTGGCATGTGATCCGTATTTAGATAGGCTATCAAATGAAATGGATGTGAATAAACATGTTCCTTATCAAATTGCACTTATTGTACTGTAAATCAGATTATAGGATGGCTATATAAGTTTTGAAAACCTGATGCTCGTGTTTTTTCTAACCTAAAATTTACAATGGGGGACTTGAACATGTTTTGGTATTCAGCTTTCAAAATTTGGTTTTAGTTGTCAGTGATATACAAAACCAGCTCTTTGTTACTATTGAAGTGTAACTAAGGATGAAGAAAATCAGAAGTATGAAGAGTGAAACCATGTTATAAATTAAGTACATTATTAAAGCTATGCACTTTGACATAAGAGCAGGTAGTCCAACTTCTTTTTTTTTTTTTTTTTTTTTTAAGAAAGATAATACAATCTTTCTTACCAAGCCTGGATAATTAATTTTTTAAATATGCCATGGATAGGTTAGGCACTGGGACAGAGAAATATAATGAACACAGTGAATGTAAAAGTCGAAATATTGATTTTTGCAAAAGATTTTGACCAAGTAAATTTTTGACCAAGCAGTAATTTTGATAACTGTGAATGGGAATTATAATAAAAAAATATTATTATAAAAGAATTATAATCTTTTGGAAAAACAGAAAATGTTTTTGCCAACACTTCCTGATAGTGAGTTCTCAGAATAATTAAGATGGGCAGAAAATTTAGGAAGAACAAACATATGTATGTCCAGATTTATCTATTACTTCAGGTCCCTCTTGATCAGTTCCAGAATTTGTATCAACTGTTTGTACTTGACCAGTTGCTACTCCATAGGAAAGGCAAGAAAGGCATTGCCTGGTAATCACTGACTGATACAACCTTCACACCTTTCAATAATCCAATATTCTTCAAAGCCTTAAAGTTCACACTAGGCCGAAGGATGAAGCTATATAAGTAACTTTCGGATAGGTAAAACTAACTCAAGAGATTCAGATGTCTCAGATGTTGTGTAGTGTTTTGAGAAGGAACAGACCTTCTCAAATAATTATTTTCCTTCGCAAAAGATCACACTGATATATATACATGATTTTCAGGAAGGAAATCATTATACATCTTATAAAATCAACCTCTAAATCCATGTTTTGTCTTTAGCAGCCTATCAGCCTAGTATCAGATTCCTTCTAAGTCTTGTTGATCTTTTCCTGAGATGAGTCAGCTGAAATTCACAGCCAATGTATATAAATTCTTCTTTTATGTAGTTTGAAATATAGAGTTTTCTTTAAGAAATGCTTGCTGACATTAAAGTTTCCAAGAGCACCCATAAATTTTTCAGCTATAAAGCAAGGAACTTTTCTTCACAATGAGTACAACTTACTATTCTAATATTATCACTTCATATCTGACCTAATTAAATTCCATCATCTAATACTTAAGTTATAGCTGCATAACCCTTCATGTAAAGTGCTAACACAAAATCTATCCTATCAGGTTATGATGTTCACTCTTACAGCTGGCTGGAAACTTAATCAAAATGTATTTCAAAGAATAAAGCTTCAACAGAATGAGAACATTCTTGGTGTTGATTTGCTTGACTATTGCAATGCAATGGTTTCTTAGCCCTCAGAAATGACAGAATAGGTCTCCAACAGACCTAATCAGAGACACCAGAAGAGGAGACTAAGAAAAACAGATTGGGAAAGTAGGACTGAAGGAAATTGTTTTCCGTTACGAGTGGAAAAAAAATATCTTTCGGCACTGTATTTCTTTACAAAAACCCCATAAAAGATTTTGTCTTCATTCCAAAAAAGAACAAAAACAAATGTCAAAACCATGGAACCTTTGACTTCCTGTCAGCTCCATTCACAGCTCCTGTGTAACAAAGTTGATTAGCAAGGTCCAGACTTAAGAGTTTTCTATTATAGATGATAACTGGTTAAAACTGGAGGATATTCAAGGGGCATGTTGGATATTGATGTTTATTAAATCTTCCAGCAGAAACTTTGGAAATCTTCAGATTTTCGTGCCAGCCAGACTATTCCAAAACTGGTGAGACCTCCAGAATATAACTGAACTCAAACTTTCTGTTGTTTCACTGAAGATCTTGGTACTTCGAAAGTCTTGGACAGCTCCACTCTTTTGAGGATTATAAAACTGCTCCTCCACCAAAACCCAGTCAATCCTGGAAGTCCTAGGCTCAATGTGAAGGTTTTCAAGATTCTCAATATTTTTGCATAACATTTAGAATCATAAAAGAGGAATTTTTCCCCCCAAGATATCTCCATCATGTGAATCAAAGACTGCTGTGAATTAAAGAGATGACCAGCTGATTCAGTTTAAAAGCACATTTTGAGCCTAGCTAAAAGCCTATCAGAGATGTACACTGGTTTCCACAGGTCCTAAAGTAGCCAGCTGCATTTGAAAGTTCTAGGAAATGAAATTTATCACTTTACTGAAAATAGATTTATATGCAAATAAAATCAAACCAGTAGCATTTCATGATACACATATACTCATGTCTGCACTCAATAAGAACTGGAGACATTAAATAGCTCTGAATTTTTGAGTTATTTTACAAGACCAACAAAAACTACCCATTTAGAGTAATTTACTTTCAAATTCAGATCATGATATGACTTAATGTGATTCACAAAGCACATTTTTGTAATATATAGGGTAAACCACTAAAATACACAAGTTAGGAGGTTGCTACAACATTTCATTCAACAAAATGCTTGATTGTTTCCTCAGATAGCAAGATCTGTTCACAATAGTGTGGGGAAAGCAGGGAAGAATGTACCACTTCACAGAGCAGCATCTCACTACTGTATTTGCCTGGATGCTTTGAGGTGCAACAATCAATGATCCCATCTCTAGAGACGCTCAGAATTATTCGTGAGATAATCCTTCCCTGACATTTTAACTTTGCACTCTTGCATTGTTGTTTTCAGAAATTTAGAGAAAACTTAGACTGAATTCTGTTTCTATTAGAATGTCAAGATTTGTTGCAATGTCTTTTCTCTTGTTAACTTGCCAAATATAAACCAAGCTTTTTAAAAAACTTCATTTTGAACACATTTCTAGAATAAGATTATCTATGAATTAGATGATGTTTTAGTCTTGTTTATTTCTATTTTAAACTTACAGAGTTTTAAGGTAACAGATTAACCGCCAGTAAGTTACACTTAATTTAGTTTGCTACTTCAAATATGTAGCAACGCGTACAAGTTGCACGAGGAGAGGTTTTATTTTGACATAAGAAAGAATTTTTTTACAGTAAGAATAGTCATTCACTGGAACAACCTCTCCAGGGACATGGTGGAGTCTCCATCACTGGAGGTTTTAAAGATATGATTGGATAGGGTTCTAGATAATCTCATCTAGGCTCACGTTGAACCAGACGATCTTTCAGGGCCCCATTCCAACCTGGAATATTCTATGACTCTGTGATTCTAATTATCTAAGAGTAATTCCAATTGGAATAGTTTCTGAAGTATTTTTCTTTCTTTTCTCCTATCTATCTAGTATAGAATACAGACTGGCCTGTGATAAAATTAAGCTTCCCAAAAGCCATTTGAATGAATTTCTGTTTGGAACGAAGAAGAAATTCAGAAGTAAGATACAATTTTTTTTACAATTATACAATGCAATTATTTTTAACTTGTTCCATTATATCTTGTGGGTGTAAGAGATAAGACCTTGTTGTAATGAGGTGAAATATGTGCAAATTTCTAGCATTAATAGTTGGTTTTCTTACTTCTGCAGTAATATTCAAGTTCAGAACACTATGTATCATTTTAATATTTATTTTTATTTTATTTAAATGTTTAAATAAAGAGTGCATGAAATAGAAATACAAAACCAATGTGCACTATTTGTCTGGATAGTCAATAATAATGTTTAAGCTCTTTAAATGCCCTGTGGATTATTATCGGTATGTGAGAAAGCATGAAAGTATGATTATCTGGTACAAAGTTTTATTGCTGTAAATTTGAGGGAAATGTGTTTTTTGTAAATACAGATGAAACAAAGTAAATACCCTGAAAATCACTTCAGTGCAGCATGGACTGCCATATACTATGAACTGAATTATTCTAGATATGAAAATAACCATTGAAAATTCTATTTCAAATGGTAGGAGCATTAATGGACACTATGTAGACCTCTACATATTACTAATCACTCATTCAATGTCCCCCATCTTCTCTGTCTCACACAGACTTCTAGATTTTTAAGTTTTCTAGGACAGAGTATACAAAATGGACAGTTGTATAGTAATACTTAACATAAATTCTCTCCCAGCCTCTCATAATTTTCAGGTTAAGAATTTCCTGGGTCAAGATACTATATTTTTAATGTAAGAGACCTCAGTGGGTTATTTTCAGGAATTTCCCTGTTACTTTTTCATTTTATGTACATTTTTACTATGCAAAGTCTCCTCTAGCAGTAAGTTCCACAACTACAAGAACTTCTTTCACTTGTTTTGAACTTGCCTTGTTGTTATTGAATTTATTTTCCCCTTGCTTTTGAATTGACAAAATGTGCCAGCTTACCT
This sequence comes from Platalea leucorodia, assembly GCF_965183815.1. Taxonomy (NCBI): domain Eukaryota; kingdom Metazoa; phylum Chordata; class Aves; order Pelecaniformes; family Threskiornithidae; genus Platalea; species Platalea leucorodia. The sequence goes on from NC_138824.1 coordinate 61,447,186, forward strand.
TCAACTCACACCAATGACAGCGAAGAATCCCATTATTTACTCCCTCAGTTGTGTACTTTCCTATTCCCTAATTTTAAACCTTTTTATTTATTCTTTTCTGCAATGATGATCATGGACAATTGAAACTATGAAACCAGGACGGAGTAAAGATCCTGGTATGATTAAGACTTTAAATACCAGAGAAAAATAGGTTTGCTACATAAAAGAGTGGATATGAACTATGAACATGAACAGCTTGAAATAAATAAAAAAATTCTTACCATGACTTCTTTTTGAAATGATCTTCTAACCAGAGCAGACACAAATAAGAAAAAAAAAAAAAACAAAAAACAAAAAAAACAACACAAAAGCCCCACGTTTTAAAATAAAAATCAATATGATTGTGAAAGGGATAATATGATGTAGTGCCTAAAGTAAGAGAGGAGTCAAAATATTCTTGCTCTACATTGCAGTCATCTAAATATTTCAAGCTGGGGACTGTTTTGCTATGTTAATTTGATATAATCTGCATTAATAATATTGTTATTACTGTTGTTACAAATAATCTGCTGTTAGTCTGCTTCTGTATCACTAAAAATTCATGATCCCTGAAGTTACTGTAAGATGAAGACACATTTGTAAAGATATTCAAATTGCTATTGCCTAGAAAAGAATTGCTCTGCAAGTAAATGGAAGATGTCACCTTTCAGGTATGTCAATTTGGCATCTCTTATGAGCATTAAACTCAACTAAAAAGAAAGAAAAAACCCACAGTAAATAAAACAAAGTGATAAAAGGTGTTCTTGAGTTTTATGCAAAACATAAAAAGGATCAAAAAGTACTTAATGTCTGTATTTTGTTTGCTCCAATATCCTCAGATTTCGTCCAAACATACTCTTTAATGGTTTTTGGGGGAGGAAAAATCAGCTCTGGTTTATAGCCTTAACTGCCAACTTTGAGCCTGAAGGAAATTTTTACAGCTGAGTTACAAACTCCTAAATATCGGCATTTATAATGGCAAGGTTGACAGGCCTTTAATTTCAACACTAGCCAGTGTCAGTATCATAATTTGAAAAAGATAATAATTTCAATGAGGTCAAATTCAAGTTAAAAAAGTGTCTCTGGATCTTGCTAGCCCACAAGCACACATATATCCTTAATTGCACCCTCACCTAATTTAGGACTGCCTAAAAAATATAATGTTTTGATTTTTTAACTATATCATTATTCCCAAATATTTCTATGTCCTGACATTTTCTGGCCAGACTATAGTCAAAAGCCTGAATGTGTTTTTTATGTAATCTTGACTGCTTGGTTTTGGATCTCCAACTATTTTTTCTTCTGCTTCCTCTCTGTATAAACAGAGCATATGGTAATTTATTGAGTAATTAACAGTTATAAAACATGTAAGTCACACACACATTTAGTCATAAAAACACCCTCTTCTTTACTACATCATGCAGCATAATCTTATTTATGTTATTGCCATTTTTCCTCCTACAGCTCCCACACAACTTTCTTATTTCCCCCTCATTTCATCACCTCCAGGGTAGCTAGCCTGAAAGTATCTTGGGTGAGGCAATACCCTGTCTGGCTTTTGGAGAATTATAATGTCCTTGTCAATACTGACAGAAATAACAAATATAATTCTTACTAATAACCTCTAGACCTCTGAAATCCAGACATGACCTCCGCCCCCCTCCAAGATCCAGAGAAGGTTTCCTAGCTGTCCCTAACCACAGGAAACCTTCTCCTCTGTCTACAAAATCAATTCTCAGACCTATTTTCCCATCTTTGAGTGTCTTTGTGCATTGTTCTAGGGAATAGATTACTTTTTAAAGGAGTCCTAATGTACTCATTAAGAATGACATCTCTCTGATTATGGACTGCCTTGATGTTACCTGTCTCAGCTATGAAAAGGTAAAATGCAGAGAAATCTTTTTGTTATAGGTATTCCAAATACACAAAGAAGCTTCATATATTTATGAAAGGCATATGTGAGTAAGTAAAATAAAACCTCGTCTAATCTACTTATACAAAGATCTTATCTAAAAGGTGCATTCCCCTGCATGCATTCAGCTGCCTTGTTGAACACAACTTCCTGGTCTCTGTAGTCAAGGTCTCTTCCTCTGTCACACTCCACATTTCAATTTGTATCTATCAAAGGATATGCACAACATTGATATCAAAGCAGGCCAGAGAATGAGTTTCATCACGTGACATGTATTGTCCATACTGTTTAGCTGGTAGTTTAAATACTGCATCCATTTGCTATTTGCCAGGAAAATGTACATAAAAGACATTAACCTTATGCAATGTGGACCTGCCAGCACCATTTGGTCTCACCTCCCTAAAGATCACTCCCTGCTCTCTTTCATTTATATATATAGACATAGGCAAAGATAATCATACCAGCCATTATGGCCAATCTTTGTCTTAGGCTCCTTTGTGAGTTTCCATCCACTTATTGTGTCTCTCCTTCAAAGCCAATTCAACTTTACCACTTCAAGAGACAGTATTGATTCTTTTTCGACTAAGTTATGGTATATCTCATCTCACTGAAGACATGCATATTACTTTCTAAGTACAGGTGTCACATCATATGCACAGTAGATCTATTAAAGGTTCCTTGACTCAATGAGTTAAAACGTACAATTTTGTGTGAAGTGTCCCTACTTACTGCACATTATGTTTTATATCTGTAAATAATTGAGAAATTAATGTATACACAATAGATCTTGATTTAAATCAAGCATAAAAATAATAATTCATTTTTATATCTAACATCCTTATGTGACTGATATCCAAAATTTCTCTTAATGGAAACCACAAAAATAATCATAAACAATAAATAGGAATAAAGACTAAACCTTGCTGCCCTGAAAGTCAGTAACAAAACTTCTTTTGATTGTAGCCGCAAATTAACTAACCATTGTACTTTTTCAAGAAAAAGATATTATCTTTGTTGCATTTTATGAACAAAGTCATTATGAGAGCTGAGTTAAAACCAAGGTTTCATTGTTCATGTTCATGTTCACTTTGACCCATGAAATCACCTGCATTCGATCAGCCGACAGAAAAAGCACTGCAGACCATTAAAATAGATCCTGAAATATATATCAGAAGCACATAAAAGAACACAAGTTGAAATTTAGAGATGGATATTTTTTAGCTCAAAAATAAATGCCCATCTCACACTTGGACATCATATGCCGACAGAATAGATGCTGGTTAGCGAAAACTGATGCAGATCTACCTCGCATAGCCAATTGTAAAATTGCCATCTATGTGCTTAAACTGATAACCTTTAATCAGAAGCAAACTGGAAAGATGAATAGTTCATAATCCAGAGAACTAAAACCAATGCGAACACCTGCCATTACTGTTAATATAGTTTTCTCCTTTTCCCTTTTTTGTTTTTATTTTCTTATGCTAGCTTGTGAACAGGTATTTTTTTTGTTTAGGTTCTTTTTTTCTTCTTTTTTTTCCTGGAATTTTTTTTTTTCTAATTTAAATCTTTCTATAAAGAAGCAGATATAGTCCGCTGGGGTCAGAACAGTCACGCTGGGGTAAATGGAAGTTTATTATGCCTCTCTTTAAAAGCTTTTCAGCATTCAAAGAATAGAACAGAAGACTTTAAAGTTACCAGGACTAGCTACTTTTATAACCTTTCTTAGTCATTCTGGTTTGGTGCTTGGAGGGAAGCTATCTGGTTTGAAAAAGCTGAATGTATTTATTCATAATGGTTAAAGTGGTGAGCAGAATGTTTTTTGCTCATTTTTTAGTGATTTTTTTTTAGTCGCAGTATATATGACAAGGAAATTCAAGTTCTTCACTAAGACAGTTTAGATAGATAGTTTAGAACAGATCAAATCAGATGGAAACTAGAAATAATATATTAGCATTTGCTTATGCTTGGTTGGACAAGTAGTAAGACAATCAGACAGCACAATAAGATCTGGACTAGAATAAAACTTGATAATTGGGCTACATATCTCCCAGAATGTTTCCATCTCTGTGGCTGGTGAATGAAAAGTTAGATTCATTTGCTTTGAGACAACCACCTCCAATGTCCATGTGATTTAGGTGAACATGTAAGAAATGGAACAAATTCTTCATTGGCACAAACCTAAAGAGATTAAATTGATGGACATATGTAAATTTAAGACACTGCAGAATTTGATTCATAAGGACAGTCTTTTTACAGTTATTTGTGTTTCTACTAATTCAATCACTTGCTTTTGAGAATTAAAAAAAAATTCTATAATATTTAAAAAAATTTGGGCCCCCAAAACGCCAAGCTTCTTTTATTTTCTTTTTGCTCTTCAGGATAGCTTTAAAAGATTGTATTTTATAAATATTAATTAAATATCCAAGGGGATTATGAAATAGAAATGACAAAGTTATTGACTGAAGAATTGTGCTCCCAGACATAAGCCTCTTCTGAATAAGCAGGTTAGGGAAACCAGATACATATGCCTTTGCCTTAGACTCAGGGACAGTTAAAAATACACAGTAAAGTAATTTTAACTTTCAGCACTTATATTTTTATAACAAGGCTATTTTAAGAGTGAAAAAAAAAAGAGCAAACATCTTTTGACAGGTTTAGGAAGCTTCTATGAAATTATGAGCTTGCATGTAGTGTACACTCTCTCCATCTACAGAACAGATATAGAATCATAGAATCATAGAATTGTTTAGGTTGGAAAACACCTTTATCATCAAGTCCAACCGTTAACCTAGCACTGCCAAGTCCACCACTAAACCATGTCCCTAAGCACCACATCTACACGTCTTTTAAATACCTCCAGGGATGGGGACTCAACCACTTCCCTGGGCAGCCTGTTCCACAGTGCCTGACTACCCTTACATTGAAGAAGTTTTTCCTAATATCCAACCTAAACCTCCCCTGGTGCAACTTGAGGCCATTTCCTCTTGTCCTATCGCTTGTTACTTGAGAGAAGAGACATACCCCCACCTTGCTACAACCTCCTTTCAGGTAGTTGTAGAGAGCAATAAGGTCTCCCCTCAACATCCTCTTCTCCAGACTAAACAACCCCAGCTCCCTCAGCCGCTCCTCGTATGACCTGTTCTCTAGACCCTTCACCAGCCTTGTTGCCCTTCTCTGGACATGCTCAAACAATGCACATTTTGAAAATAAGAGAATTGTCGGTAGATAGATAAATGTAGTTAATGAATCAGTTATTCTTACCCATAAACAATAAAGTAAATTTGATTTTCTTTTACCTTTCTGGGTACTATGTTCTCATCTAGAAAATGTCTCTTCTTCAGTTCTTCCTGGCTTTCCTTCCATCCCTTGCCCATATTCCACTGCATTTAAACAAACAAACAAAAAAAACAACCAAAAAACCCAAACAAAACCCCCAGATAAACAGGTCATAAATATCTGTGTGTTCCTATTTGGAGTATTTTGTTTATTAGTTTAATATGGTTTCTAGCTGAGGGCTTATTTATCTAGAAGAATGGAACATGTGAGCTAAATTCTTCCTTATCAAGGTCAAGTTTTCTTTACAAGCCTATTGGAAGTAAGAAAGAATAAAATAGACTAAATACATACCTTGCAACCACTTACACGTATTTGTACCTTTAACTGGTGCCAATGGGATTATTCCATCTTGTGAAAATCTGGCAGGCAAGTATATGTAGTGAAGACACTACTGGCAAGAGTAAACATGAGGAGACAGTAGTCACTTCTGTTCATTAAAGAACACCATTCCCACATCCTTAGTTGATACTGGGTAATTTCTATTGCTGTCAGTCTATCACCTTTCAAGCATACTAAACACACATTTAGAAAAGGAAAAAAAATATTTAGAAAATTCCTACTGGAAATGGCAACTGCATTAAACAAAAACCTCCATGACCTTTGCCAACATTTTCCAAAGTCCAAATTTTCTTCACACTAAGAGAAATAAATGTGGCTTTAATCTGAAACACATCAGAAGCCCTAATTGTTGGTTTGTACTGTCTCCATACCAGCTATTCATACCTAAATAACTTCTTAAGCCACATACAACGTCTCAGCTTTGAGCATATGGTCCTCAATTTGAATCTAAAAATTTAATATTTTCATGATATTTTAATACAGTCCTTTTATGACACAGAATACTACCCTGGATTCATTTAATATAACTTAAAATGAAAAGGAATATTTATGGATTTTTAAGTTTTTTTAACAAATAGAAAGTGACACACTAATTTGGAAGGACAAACGTAGTCTCTAAAACATTCAAGTTCAGACAAACTTCATTTGCTTAAAGCATAATAGTTTCTATAGTCAATGGCATGTCAAAGAATAACATTGACAGCTTTGGGCTCCACCCACTTTGATTATCCAGTGTAAATGATGAAGTAACCTTCGACAGCTTACTTGGTCGGAATGACTGTTTATGTTTCCAAAGCTGGTCCTGGCTGGTAGCAAGACTGCTTATGTTCTGTGGCAGTGCTTAGGGTCCTATACCCCTGTGTGATGAACAGAAAGGTGAAAGCTAGAAATGAAGACATAAAAGGAACAGCCAGAGTGAGAGGTCTAGTTAGTATGAGACTAGCATTATTTACTATTCAGTGTTTGTAAATTTTGTGTTTATAGTTGTAAGCTGTGATAAAGGCTTCAAACTCATGTCCTTGGAAAACAGATCTTTCACGTATCTAAATATTTTCTGACCATCTTCTAACAGAAAAGACCTTGACATTTCAAGAAAACACTTTAGTCATATTCGTTTTGTATATGAAGTTCATAAGAGCTTCTGATTTACTGTTGTTACATTTTAAATTGAGTGCAGCTTTCATGTAAGAGGTAGTAGGCAAAAGCACCTCACCTCAACTAAATCTAGAGTCTAACAGGAACTTCTTTTCCTCTTTTTCATTCTTGGAAAACAGACTCAGGGATGAACTGTGTAGAAGCAACTAATCATAAAGAGTGTGCTGGGAAGAATTCCAGAAGACTTTCTGGCTGTGACCTGTCTCCTGTTCAAACTACATAAAAATCCACAGGGGATGGCCTGAGATATCCCTGACTGTTACGGACCTACAAGAGCTTTGAGACATACATAAGAGGACACCTAATCCTGAGGGACTTCAGATCTCAACACCCCGCAGTCCAAATGTACATGGCAAGTTTTCTAAGCTGCATTCTATGAAAAGCAAACTGAACATTTCTTGTATTTCCTTTTCCAGTAAAAAGGTGAAAACAAAAATAAAGGTTTTTTTTTCTGTGGCAAAATAAAATACTTAAAAGTAAAAATAGGGAACTGTGTTTCTTTAAATTTCTTGCCAAATACACTTATCTTTTTGGACCACATTTTCAAATAAATAAATAATGAGAAAGAATTTACTACTGATCTGTATCACTATAGATCCACCTCTAAATGTTGCTGTTAACCTTTTACATATATGAAGGTTAAAAAGTTAGAAATTTCTAATGAAGTCAGTTTTGAATTATTCGGGCTGTCAGCTACAAGTGTGTGTTCAGAGTACCTTCTCAATACTGCTACAGATTTAGTAACTGCTTATTGCAGAACATCCTTAGTGCCAAAAAATTGAGAGACTTTTCTTTGCCAAGATAAATCAGAAAGGGTCATGTCTTCCACTTGTATAAATCATTGTAGCTCAGTTAAAGTCAATGGATCTTAAGCATATTATACAGGCATGGGATTTCATCTAGTTTATTTCTTCATTTCTTTGACAAAAGAAAACCGTCAAATTAAGGAAAAAGAAACTTGTAATGAATTGATTTAAAGAAAAAAAACCACCAAACAACAAAACGCAAACTTATTTAGCATTTTCTTGAGTGCAAAGCACCTTTAAAGCCTTCTGCATGTTTGATAGCCAATTGAACAAAAAGTTTATGCATGAACTTTGCTTTAAAGCAGGCATATGACTTTCCTACTGAATTGTAACCAAAGGAATGAAGTGCCTATTCCAAGCCAGGACATGATTATTGCTTTCTAACACTTAAAAAGCATTTTATACATTATGCTTTGCAAACCTAGCAGGATTTTTGTTTTAAATAACAGAATTTCTCTTTTCCCTTTTTTTTTTTTTTTTTTTTAAATTTGTGTGATGCCATACCTGAAAGCAATTAGTCAGTGAAATCTTAGCTGTGAAAGCTAAGTAAATATTGTGGTCAAAGGAACATCTCCAATTTAGGCATTCAGAATCAGATCTTAGTTGATGAATCCAATCTTATTTGAACTTGTAGTGTGGTATCAAGATCCCCATTACACTCAGTCATAATTATTTATATGTTACTGGCTGGTCAATTATATTTGTAGTTGATCAACAATTTGATTAATTAGCCAAAAAATGTATTTGCACTCCAAATGTGCACCAAACAAATGTAATACTTGGGTCAATAGATAATTAACTGAGAATGAACGTAAAAGAAAACAGACTTTCATCTCTGCCTGGGACTGCATTGCATGGGTTCATAATTGGGATTATTCTTATTTATAAAAGATTGTAAGACCTCATGAGATTTGAGAAGCCCAATACATGCACTTCCCCCCCCATCTTGCACATTATTGTTTATTTTAAATAATTAATATAATATTTACATTATGAGAAATTTAGTACCATACCTTTATGTAAAATCAGGTTTGAAGCTGATTTTATTAAGATTATGATAAAGCAGTAAAAAGAGATTAAAAAATATTAACTTGTCTAATATGTAGTGGAAATTTATGCAGCCACAAGCTGTCTGTAATAAATGTTAATTGATTATAATTTATATTTTTGGTCTTCTTCCCAGAGACTCCAAGCTATTAATCTGACTTGGACACAAGCAGAATACTGTACCACTTCTTAGTCACTAAAAGCCTTAAGGGGAATTCAAATCTGTTAGAATAAATGTAATAGCTTTATCCACCTTAAAGCAGAGAGTAAGGACGAGAGGGAAAGGAAACAAAGCAAAACAAAACATTTTAAAAAATGTATTGTTTAAATTTACTGAATTTTAAGAAAAACCTGTTGTGCTTGAATTTGAAAAATATATATCTTCATCTTTTTAAAGTCATGAGTATGTATGTCTTTTACTGTGCTGCTAGTGTAGAGTTAGACAACATTTCTGAAAGTAAAGGGTTGTATATCAAACAAATGGCTACCTATAGTTATCATTAATTATATTATATACAGTATTCATATACCTACAGGTTGGGGGAAGAGTGGCTGGAGAGCTGTCTGGAGGAAAAGGACCTTGGGGCACTGGTTGACAGCTGGGTGAACATGAGCCAGCAGTGTGCCCAGGTAGCCAAGAGGGCCAAAGGCATCCTGGCTTGTATCAGGAATAGTGTGGCCAGCAGGAGCAGGGAGGTGATAGTGTCCCTGTACTCGGCATTGGTGAGGCCGCACCTCGAGTCCTGTGTTCAGTTTTTGGCCCCTCACTACAAGAAGGACATGGAGGTGCTGGAGTGTGTCCAAAGAAGGGCAACAAAGCTGATGAAGGGTCTGGAGCACAAGTCTTATGAGGAGCAGCTGAGGAAAGTGGGGTTGTTTAGGTTTGGAGAAGAGGAGGCTGAGGGGAGACCTTATTGCTCTTTACAACTACCTGAAAGGAGGTTGTAGTGAGGTGGGAGTCAGTCTCTTCTCCCAAGTCACAAGTGGTAGGACAAGAGGAAACGGCCTCAAGCTGCACCAGGACAGGTTTAGGTTGGATATTAGGAAAAACTTCTTCACGGAGAGAGTGGTTAGGCATTGGAACAAACTGCCCATGGAAGTGGTGCAATCACAGTCCCTGGAAGTATTCAAAAAACGTGTGGATGTGGTGCTTAAGGACATACGTGGTTTAGAGGTGGACCTGGCAGTTAGGTTAACGGTTGGACTAGATGATCTCAGAGGTCTTTTCCAACCTTTATGATTCTATAATTCTATGATTCTATAAGTCTACTACAGATTATTTTAACCCTATTGAGTCAGTGTCAAATGTCAAAATATCCTCCTTGGTTTGCAGTCCTTGGTACCACTAGTAGGCTGGAGAGATCTGTAATAACAAAGTGCCTAGTTCTGATCTCATACACTCTCTTTTGCATCCACAGCTGCAGAAGATCACCAATGACAATGGAATCACATATATAAGCATGTCATATTCAGAGTTCTTCCTTTTCAGCAACAATTTTCTCTCTTTCCCCTTTAACGGCTTTTAACTGATGCTATATGTTTTACAGTATCTTTGTCTAATGCCTCAGCGTTCTCAAACTTCAGAAAGGCAACCAAATGATAAAACACTAATAATCTGAGTTTATATCAAGTTTGGGTTTTTTGGTTTGGTTTGGTTTTTAATTAAGATTTTCATCAAGGTTTCCATTCTAAAACAACATGATCAATTGTATCTACTGTATAGTGAAACTAAATGTTACCTTTACCTTTTCTCATTTTGTATCTGTGGATTTCTTGCAAGAAGCTGTCATTTTATTCATCTCACAAATTATTTTATTTTTTTATTTTTTTAAATATAAGTGAAAAGTACAGTACCTCATTGCACATTTAGCAGCCTGGTCTCTGCTTCTCTTTGTTCACAGACATTTAAACAGTAGGTTCAGACCTGTGCTTGATACCAACACTCAACAGAAGTCTACTTTTCATTAACTGTACAAAGAAGAAGGAGGATGGGATATCCTCTTCCTTAAAACCTGGAAAAACAATACAGATGAAGGATCACAGGTCTCACAAAATATTCAGGAATGAGGTGCAGATTCCCAGACGAAATGATGATGTGCAGCAGGAATCCCTGTGTGCTCGCTCTGGGATGTTGAGAGGCGCTGGCTCCAGCCACAGCAGTCAGGTAACTAAATTTTTCCCGCTAAGTGCAAGGTGACTGCAACACCCCCAGAGGGGGATCTGAAGGAAAACAAAAAGCCTGTTGGTTTTGCCATCAGGAAACAGCTGAAAACAGAGATCTACATGAAAACTGGACTTTGTCCAAGGGATAGCCATGGTGCTATTAGCATTAACTTGACTCACCTGAAATTTTTTTGGGCAGAAAAAAACCTCTCAACTTGCATGGTTTAAATCTGCCCCTTGCAGGAGTGAGAAAGCCCTTGCCAGGCCCTGTGCCCGTCCGGGGGTCCCTGTTACCCTGGGCTGTGGCAGGACTGGCCATATAATGGCCTCATGCCAGGCTGGGATGGCTGGCCTATTACCTCTTCTCATTACAAGGCCTGTCCCCATGACTGCGCATTTTCCCTCATTGATAGCCACCCTAAGCAACCTTCACCACCTTATCAGAAGGACAAATACCCTCTCAGAATGAACAGGTTTGACTGTTGTACGCACACACAGAGTATTCGGGCTCTCTCTCATCTGTTGTTGCTCATCATGTTATCAAGAGGAGGCCATGCAGATTCCTTAAAATTCATATTTCAGAACTGATGTAAAATTCACTTGCTTCTTTACAATTAAGCAAAGAAACAGAGGCAACTGGTCTTCTGTTCCCACCAGTCAGACTACTTGGGTAGGAAAGTAATCTGAGGCCAATTCCCTTCTTACTCTGACAGTTTTCGCATCCATCTCTTTTACCTCATGAAAGAATGAGTTAATCTGCTCTGTATGTGCTCGTTGGGGTGTAGTGGGCAGAGTGAAAGGCAAATTAGCTGGCTGTTCAAGTTGTCCTGCTTTGTAGAGAGGAATAATTTGAACAAGACAAAGAGAGAGACAAGAGAGCAAGAGAACAAAAAAGCATGAGCTTGACAAACCAAGGGAATTATGACATTTGCTTTAGAGAGCAAGAAATTTGCACTCCTTAAATGATCTGCAGTTCAAGGTGCCATCCATCACAACCGGTCCATGGATAGCAGAGGTGACCAACAGCAGTATACACAGTCAATGGCTGCCAAAGCTCTCCTGAAAGCTTCAGGTGGCGTCCCGAGAAAGACAGGATGCCTCCCCGGTCTTCTGCAATGTGCCATAAGTGTGTAATGAGTCATTTCTCACTATAAAGTCTAAATGAAGTTAATGAGATTTTACCTCAATATAGTCTTCAAGAAGTACATTGCTCTTGCTAAAGAGATATGTTGAAAGGAGAGATGCTGATAGAGAAATTTTGAAAAGTGTAGAATGAAAAAAAAGCCCAACATATGAACATATAAGCCTTTAAATGAGCAGAAAAACTTCAAATTTTTATAATCCAGACAGTAATTCTTTCACCTGTTTGACTTGCCAGCTGAATTTTAGGGTTTGTCTCACACACTGCAGATCTGTTGTTCCTGATGTGTGAATGGACTAACTTTGCTCCTAGCATGTGTTGTCCTATTATTAGAGATCACCTATACCTATGTTTTTCTAAAGAACAATGATAAATTGTGACAGTTTTTGCCAACTTTCTTAAGACTCCAGTCTAGTGATTAATTATAAAGGCTCATGTTCAACATAGCTATGCATATTAATGACAATGACAATGGTTTTAAAGAATCTGGAAAAATGTGTCACAGGGAGGATGCCTGCAGAATCATTAAGCATGAATCATCCTTGGGTGCCTACTCAAATGTAATTAGTGGAATGTAATTAGCATCTAATTATAATATCCCATATGAAAAATCTTGGCTGCCTTTTGCCATATTCTAGCCAAAATATGGCAGGAAGCACCCCAAATCTTAAGATGCTCTTCTTTTGGCCAAAGAAAGCACATTCTAGCCTTCGAAAATATGCTTACTTGCTTGGATTTAAAACTTACTGTTTTCTTGTTATTATCTGAGGAATCAATGGGTGATAGCAAGAATCCAAAGTGGTTAAATAAATAATTACTAGACTAAAGCAATAAGCACAGCCCTAGCAATGAGACAGTGACAGGAAGTCAGCCAGTGAAATGGAGACCACCCTGTAGGTGTCACTCTGGAGACAGACCGCAGTTTTATATGACTTCCTGGCTAAGGGAAGTCCTTTTTGTGAGGTAACTTAAGCAGTGTAAAATATACTAAGAATAAGATCAATCTAGTGAGCGCCAAAGTGTTTAAAATATAAATAAGATTCTTCAATGGATTTGGGTAATTTTATCTCATAAACCAGCCATGCTGTTGATTTTGCTGAGACAGGCTGAAGAATTAAGAAATCGATTTGGAGGTAGATTAGAAGAAATGGAAAAGGTAAGAAAATAAACAGAGACATGGTGGATAACAATGGGAAAAAGGAAAATACATTAAAAAAAATAAACTTATTTGATTATTTTCATTAAACTGAAGTCTTAAAGAACATAGTTTAATAAATGCTCCCTACATTATATATAGGAAAACAAAGAACATCATGCTAAAATGAAAATATTATTATATTGTCAGATAATGAAGAACTGCAAATCCATTCAAATGAAAATGAAAATATTTTCCTGCAAACCTGCATTTAACTGTATGAATGTCTAACTCCCCATTCCTAGAATCTGGTTTATGGCTTTGGTGCTGAGTTCTCACTGCTGCTGGGTTGAGGATTTTGTTTGTTTGTTTGTTTGTTTGTTTGTTTGTATGTTTTGGGGGGATAGCAGATTTCATTTGCTAAAAGTAACAACACTGAAAAAATATGGGGTGACAATAGCAACATTTATGTTTAAATTATACAAGTATCATGAAGTCAACATCATGCATACTCTATATTTTATATAGTTATACATTTTAAATAGTGTAATTTGGAAAAATGTTAATCTTTCTTATAAAATTATGAACCAACATAAACCTAGAGTTTATACACCAATAGCTTAGGTTACCTTTTTCCGAATGAAAGAGACTTCTCTTCAAGGAGAGTTAGCAGAATTAGTACTGAATTTCCTGTAGTCTTTGTTAGATTAAAATCATAATATAAAAAATATATTTTTATGCCATCTTCCTCCTTTTGACTTGCTTACAACTTTTAGAATGTTACTAAGCAATTTTGTGAAGCATTATAAAAATGGGTATTTTGTATAATTTCTATTTTCCAAAGATAAGAAAGGGAAGTTGTTATGAAAAATAAAGCAACACTGACTCTTTTGTTATATTTTAAATTGATTATATTTAACTACATTTAATTTGCATAGTTAAAATGCTTTTGCTTATTACAATAATGAATAATAAGAGGCTGCGTAACATACTTCAATTATATCATGTACATGTAATTAAATCAACAGTGAGCATTTAAATTCAGATGAAAGCTATTTGCTTTCAAAAGTAATAGTTAAACCGTCTGTCTGTCTGATAGTAAGCTTTACAACCAAATGCAAATTTTAGAAAATGTTATTTTCTGAATTTTTTTCCAAATACCTTGTTTTCAGATTACTCTTTTCTTTGTAGCTAGTACCTTCCTAAATTACTAACAGGGCACAAAATAAATAAGCATGTATACATCTTTAAATAAGCATGTATGCATCATATTAGACATGACCAGCTATTCTATATTCTCAATGCCTACTCAAATGCAAACTTAAGGAATAGCACAGAAGGCATTAGAAAAAGCACGATGCTGTTGTAGATATAGTATGGGTACTATTCATGATACGTAAACTATTATTATACAAGCATACGGTTATCAAAGTGTAATTTCAGAAAACTGTTATATGGTACATAGAAAGTGAAGGAAATTACTTTCCTCCATTCCCCATATCCCTTTTTGATTATAAAAGATTTATTTCTTTTACTTTGCTCACTGGAACTTATATTCAAATATAGAAACTGCCATGGCCTAAAAGGCTATATTACCAGAACAGTGGAAGCAGAATTTTAATGTTGTTTTAAGATTTTATAGGACCTCTAGTGCTGTGTATTTTACTGACAATCCAGTGAGAAAAATAACTCTTCTCTTAGTCCTCCGTCCAATGCTTCCATTTCAAATCTGAGTTTGCCAGACTGGAAGGTCTTTTTGGACATCCTTTAACAGATTGATGAAAATTGTGGTATAATTTCTTCATGCATGGTAAAGTTAAGTTTGGGGTGGTTCTTCTCAAAAGGTGCATACAAGGTCAAGTCTGCTGGTTACTGACACTGAGAGGAGAAGGTTGCTGTGGCCTAAGCCTGTAAGAGCTATGTAGCCATCCATCTCCTGCCAGTGTCCTCTGCTGAGGCCTAACTATTTCTGTATCTGTGTAGTGGGGGGGATGATAGTGGTACCAAAGAAAACAAAGCATATATCTCCTATAGGCAGCTGTCCCTGGAAGACTCACAGAGAGGACAAATGAAAAGAGTCCATGGTTAAACAGGGAGCTTATCACATATCCTAGCAGCTAAAAGACAGCACATCACAGACCTGATTGTTTTCTACTATGAAGATTTTAAATAGTTAATATCTTTTAAAAATAATGTAAAAGTCTTTTCTGAATGGGTGTAATATTTTCCATGACTAGTTTACATAACTTCTTCATATGTAAGTTCGAAAAGAAACTCAGAAAGTTTCTTCCTTTGATTTGGTAAAGAATGCACATGTATAATTTGTTTCTTCTGTGGCAAACCTGAATTAATCTTGTAGATGTTTTTAGTTTTTCTTTAGGGTTTGGTGCAAATGATAAATAAATAGCGGATTTCCCATTGCATATATTAGATATGCTCTGACATAATAGCATTAGCCTGGAAAATAATGTTATTAGCATTACATAATATCAGTATGTTTAAGGAGTGTGGCTTCAAGCTCCCGTGATTTTTCATTATTAACTTTCTGCTAAAATAGTCATGTCTGGTAGCAAATACTTCTCCATTCAGCAAATGTTTCTCTGTGTTGGCCAAAATGAACAGCTCATAAATAGAACGGCACATCACCATGAACCAGCTATAACTGAAGTTGCTGTGAGTTGTTTGTTAATGCTACAGTGCCTGCAGGAGAATTAAGAACCTCTGACAAGATTCTGCTTTGAGGACTTAAATATCAGTTTTTCTCACAGAATGCCACTGGACCCTGGCAGAGACTGTCATTCAATTCCTTGACCTCTTTGGAGAGTTAAGTCAGGAGATAAATTTCAATGATGCCACGATCTCTATCTTCCTGCCAACATGGAAAATCACGTCAGCTCTGAAATCCAGACTAAGGTCAAAAGAGAGGAAAATACTAAACTTTGTCTTTGAGCAGTTCAGGTGTAATTCCCGGCAGCTACAATATCAATCATTTTCTGAGGACAATACTATAGATCTGCTGTGCTCAGTATTTGGTTTTATCTGTATCTTGAGTCCTGTGACACCCCGTACACTCAAATCACCTGCACACCAGTCAGTTTGCCATAGAACTTTGAGCAAAAGAAAACAACAAAACGGCAATTATCTGTTATGCCCACCCTTGGTCTATGACTCCTGATCTTAAGGTAATCTTTTGAGATGTGATCATCATCTAGTTCTCCCTTGCAAATCTTGCTTCAGAAGTGACAAAGTGAAAACTGGGTCCTGCACAGTCCTGAAGAGCTGAAAGCAAATAGACTAGACTCACTCATAACTGAACTCACTGAAAGCCAATGCATTCTTGGCTCTGAACTTTTCTGGGCATGAAAACAAGACAATGCCAGCATAGCATTTAGTCCTCTATTAGAAAATACTGTTCTGGACTAAATATTTTGATTTTTTTTCATATTATTAGAATGAATCTCCACAAGACGCAGATTTTTGTCTGAATTGTTAGTCATACTGTTTTCATACAACATACTAAATGTCTGAAAGAGAGAAATTTCATGAAAATCGGCAGCAATAACAGATTTATATTAAAAAGGTGTTCATACAAAAAGAAAAGAGACAAGGAAAGAAGCATAATATTAATAATTCAATGGGTTAAAACAGAGGTTAAAACCAGAATGAGTGCTGACTGGACAGAAAGAATTCCCAAAGGTGACTTCTCACTTCTTTACAAGAAGCTCTCTTATTTCAATTAGTTTGCTTTTAAGACCCATTTAAATGTTTGCAAAGGCCAAGGTTTTGGCCCAGATTTTTTAAAGGTGTAGCATAACCTTTGAAATTGATAAGGATACTAAGAAAAGACTCACACACATCTAATATTTTTGGACAGAAAGAGAGATTTCAATAAGTATTTCAGAAACAGGATAATAATATGATAACATCCTAGTGAAATCCTTAACAACTATAAATTTAAACCACATGATATTATTTACTCCATTTAAGCAAGTTATAAAAAATCTACAACTTAATATACTGTTAAACAAAAATAAGCGGCAGGGAACAAAAAGAACACGTAAAACATGGGCATGAATTTATCCCTCTCTTACGCTAGATTATATGTTGTTGTGCTTGGTGAAGTGGATGGGTCCATTAATTACTCATATGTCACCCACCTCCTGGATCTCAAGCATGATAATTTACTGTTGCTTTGGTTGTTTGAAATGAGAATATTTGCTTACTATCCTTATGGTAGGCTGTTACTACTAAACCCTTCACCTCCAGTCCAATTGGTGCAATGTCTTCCTTAAAGTTATTTCCCATCTAATGACAATCAAGTCAAGTACATTGATATACACAGCTTATCAGTGGTTTGGAACAACAGCCATTATTTTTCATTTTTTATATAATGGGTTCCTAATCTTCCATATGAAGATGGAAGATTGAAGGTATTGAAGATTCATGCCACTCTCCAAATATCAGTATGCTGCACTTGAAAATCCAAAAGATTTTTTGGTGCCCTTAAAATTTACCCTTTGCAAATAGTGTCTGTTTCCACTCCTTCCCTAGTCCTAAAATTTCAGTCCTAGGTGTAAGGAGGCAGAAGAATGATGTAACTCAGTTTCAAACTTCCCAAATAAAACAAGTTCATTTTAGTAGAAATTCCACAATAATACCTCCTCCTTAGGATTTTTTAGAAGACATAAATTATTCCATAATAACTAAATATATTCCATGTGGGCTAGAATGATAGCCAATTAAAACAATCTCATGACAAACTAACAATTGGGACTGTAGCAAAAATGCTGATACACCCATCAAGCTAAATGAAGACTGAATCTATGTTTAAATACAGATGTGTCTAAGAATGATAAAAGCTTGTCACAAGAAAATAGATAACTGTTGTCTTTATCTCACTTTATTATGTAAGTGAATATTTTTTCATTTGGAATCAGACCTTGTAACATATTTTAAAGAAGATTTCCGGTCCTTTCAGAACTGAACACCACCTTTCAGCCAAAGAAGGCAGTAGCTGACTTTACTGGGGTTTAGATCAGGCTTTGAATTCTAACCTCCCCCATGGTAATGAGAACACAGGCATAGTTTTTAGAAAAATAACTGGCTAAAAATGAGCCATTAAAGGTAGTCACAAGCTTTTTTTTAGAAAGTGTTGGTGGTTATGGGAGAGCAAGTTAGAAACGTGATTATCTGTAATTAAAATGGTTATCTATACTGAAAAAATGTGGCTATATTATCTTCAACCATGTTAAAAGGGTTTGAAATGGCAAAAATATCCTATGCTTTTGGGAAAAAACAAAACACAACAAAACATAAATAGAAGTTTCTAGTAGTCCAGTCTAAAAATTGTCATGGTTTTTGTAAATCACGATAGAGAAGCCTGTAAGTCAGACTAGGGCAATAAGTTTCATCAAAGAAAATAGCTAAGAAACACTGAATTTTTGTTGCTTCACAAATTGTTTATGAGTATCTTGGAATATTTGAGATTGTTTTCCTAATTATCTACTGAGTAATGCCAGCAAATAATTTCTGGCCATAAATCACTCGTAAGTAGCTCATTACAATTAGCTGATAGTCAGAACCCAAGATGTGCTAGTTAATTTTGATTGGATACATAGGACTATTGGTGATTACAAGACTTGAGGACTTCCCTGTATGTCTGTATCTCTGTCCAACGGGACAGAACATAGCACGGTTGTTTTCCACTAGAAAAAAATCATGAAGGCTCTTATGAAAGTCAAAATAAATAAGCTGCCTAAAATTATGAAACTATAAAAATCTTTTAGATCTTTCTGTAGACTGAGTAAGGCTTTCTCAATAACTTACTCTGATTCACTCTAACAAAGTTTTATGGGACTATGAAGGAATCAGTATGTTGATCATCTTTCATCTAGCTACATTCTTAAGTGTATATTTGGAAGGGGGCTTGGTGGGTTGAATCTAAGCACATCTCAGCTGTATGGAAAAATCTGATATATACAGCCTTCTGGAAATGTGTAACAGTGACCTCCCAGAACGATTGTGGGAGATGAGATCTATGAAGAATGGGAGAGCTTCAAGGAAGAAACGACGCCTTCCCTACCTTCTCTCCCACTCCTTACTTAACTTCAGATTTCTAGGGCAATCACAAGGACATTTTGGTCTTTGAATTTAAATTAACCATGAGTCTTTTACGTGGTTAAGTACTTCCACAAGTAGTTAAGTACTGGAGTATTTAAAAGGGGAAAACTGTTCCTCTGCTTTGCAACCCATTTGACTGCTAATCAAGCCTATCTACTCTTCTTTACAGCTCACAGCTCCTTCCCAACTCACCCCTAGGCACTGCTGAGCAAACCTTATTGTTTCGCTCTTGCAGCTTTGGATCTGACCTGGTTCAGCCAGCACAGCTGTGAGTCGGTAGAGTTCTACATCACAGTATGTATACATGTGGTTTAGTTTAGATCAGATGTACTTAGGTAGCAAACCACCTGATCATCTCTACTTACTGTGTTTTCTTTACATCATGGAGAGGTCTTGGAGATCATGAACTGATTGTTTTAGGATAAAACTTAACTGAAAAATGCATTCGAGAAATGCACCTAACCTACTCCAGACACAAATGGGCATGCACTCTGTGGGACCAGCTGGACTAGAGCTGCTCTGGAAACCAAACCCTGAAATAGTGAGTACAACATGGATTTGGGGTCCTCAGTACCAATTATTTTATTCTATAGATCCAGTCTGGTTGTTTATAATTCCTATCTATTGTAGCAATAATTTGTAGCGTCTATATGGGTCTATCTGGCCTTTTTTTTTTTTTTTTTGCCATGAAAAGGTTAAAGCTAAGATAGATAAAGCCACTGCATCAAAATGCCTCCTGAAAGCCTGGGGGCAAGGAGTATATTTAAATATCTTAGTCACTTAACTAAACAAAAGAAAGGCCTTTGTGATTTAGGGAGTAGTTAGAATGGTTGTAAGATAAGGGGGCTCCAGGATAATCCCATCTCAGACAACTGGGCCTTGGGAGAACAAATACATGGAAGGTAGGAGGTCACAAAAGAATGACAACAGCCTTGAAGGACACTGTTTACGTGATCCTAGGACTGAGTTTGCGCAGAAGCAAAGGTCAATCAGCGAACACAGCGAAGAAGACTACGAGCCTTCATCTGAAGACCCCCAAAGACCACCTGAAGACCACCACGAGAGACGACTGCGCATGCGGATCGGACATTTGCATATGTTAATAAGTTCCAGGAAATCTCATGTTTATGTAAATGATTTCTCGGAAATCCTGTGAATATGTAGGATTTTATAGTATATAATCTCTGAAAGTCTACCAGATCAGTGGAGCACTTATGGTGGAGAATCCCCAGTGCTGCCCAGCGCTTCAATAAAGAATACCTGCTTAATAGTAACTTCGTTGCTATTGAGTTTCATTTCAGGGACTCTCTGAATACTCCGTTTCTCCCTTGGGGGGATTCAGACCGTGAGGAGAAGCATCCGTGAATTTTTGTATCAGCCATAGTTAGACCTTTTGGCCTGTTTTAAAACATTCTTAGTCCAAAGTCATGGCTATTTACAGAAGAAGTAGTCGATCTTCCTTGTGTTTGTCCCTGCATCTGTATTGGAACTTCTCCAGTATGTCAAAAGCTCTATTTCTGACTAGACAGGAGGGGAATGTTTCAAACCTGGTACCCCAGAGGAGTAGCAGGGATCAGCTGAGATTTCTGAGAATATTCTATGACCTTTCTTTTTCTGTCTTTAAGTGCATAAAACTGGAAGAAAAACCCTCAAAGTGATCAAAGTGAATCTACTTGGAGTGTAGTAGATGTGCATCTTGGGCTTTCTGAACCTCAATGGAATTGGTCTCTATCTTCTCATAAACCCAATCCAAGACACAATGAATTGAATAATTTTAAATTTGCCATTTTATAAGCAACGTTGTCATTACTATTGGTCTTTGGTTTTACAGTGTGTTTTTAAGTAAAAAAAAAAGTGGCTTTTTTGCCAGCGTTAATATACGTTTGAACAAAGTTCACAAGAAACGAGTGTTTTGGTCAAATTCAACAGAGAGGCATAAATAGAAGAGTGGCGTGTCAGCATACTTGTACTCAGAAGAAGAGATGAAATGTTGCATAAATCTAGAGCATTTTCATCTGGAATTATACATTTTTGCCAGATTATGTACTGATATGACAATATTTTCTAGATTTAAAATGATATTTTAAGGTAGAGCAGAGTCAGTGAACAATGCCCAGAGAAACTGATGGTAACAATGAATGGAGGTATGTGGGAGTACTCATAGGCTAACTATCTCTATGTTCATGCTTGCATTTTTCTCTCTATTTCACATTAACAGGCAAAACTTAATTTCAATATATTAAAAATTCCTCTACAAATTAGTAAACACCAAGAACTGTAAAAACAAGAGTTGTTAATGTATGTTGTTTAGGAAAACCAACATAAATGGATTAATTATTTAGAGTTCATTTCCATTCACCGTAAGAAAATAAACACCAGGATTTGTATTATTTTCTTAGCTTGGCATTCTGATAAATGGAACCCAAAATTTAATAAATGTGAATGTAAATGTAAAGATTCGATTACGTTGGCTGTTATGGCACAACATCATACTGAGGGAAAATCATTAAATAAAAGTCCAACTAAGTGTGAGGATTTGACCAATTCATTTGTTTTATGCGTTTGTTTTTGTTGTTGTTCAGGTGGACATATATATCAAATTATACTTTGGTAAATATATAGTATTTTGCTTCCCTGATTAAATATTTTGGGAGGATAATTATTGTTATTGGGGAGTACCTAATAGCAAATAAGCAAAAAAAAATTAATAACAGAAATTGTGCATAATTTAAAACTCTTTTTCTTAAGTGACATCATTCTGTTCCTTTTTATTCTGACTTCTTTGTCAGAAGGTGTAGGAGCAGTACCATTTTTTACTAGTGATTTGTAGTATTATTAAGTGTTTTTCCAGGTGGTAAATAGACTCCTGTGCAAACAATAAAGAATGGCTGACATTGCTAACATTCACTGCTAAATAACAATGACATTTAGGAAAAAAAATAATCTCTCTTTATCATTGTCCTGCCTTTTGCTATTTCTCTCACAACCCTAGCGCTGACCTGATTGCCAGTGTATAAAAAACAATTAGCTCCCAATTAGCCCACTGTTGTTCAAGTACACATCTTTTAAAATAGAAACTTGCAACAAAAATAGACAATGATTTCACCTAATGATTGGTTTCTTAAATGAAAATTACACTCCTGTATGGATCAAGGAATTTGTGAATCTTCCAAACCAATTTTCAGTATTTGTCATGCTCCAACTACAAAGCTCTTCAATGTCTTGGATTCTGCCACAAGCAGCTGGGCAAAGGCTTTAACTCGTTCAGTAGTACTACTTCCAGTACAATCTGGACTCCCTGCAATTTTTCTGCCAGGTTTATTTGTAGCTAGGCAGTCTTCATCTTCTACTTGATCCACCGCTGCTAGGGACTTGTTTACTTCAGTGTAATAAAGCCTTGGACAATAAAAGTACTAATCCTGACCCCAGTCACGTTAGTTACAGAAGGTTATTTTCCTAGTGCAGGATAAGGCCAACACCTATGGACTCTTGTGGCTACTGTTGCATTTCCAAGAACATTAAATTTAAACTCTTCTATAGTTTTCCAATGAACTGATCACAAATGTCAGTGTTTGTATGACTTTGAGTTCAAAAAAAGCAGGTGAAAGATGGTAATACTCAGGTTAATTTAAATCCAAAGCTGACGAAAGAAAAAGCTCCAGGGATGAAAAGCTGTATGAGCCAAAACTAAAATAAAGAATTTTATTAATTCTTATGAGCCTTTATAAAAACCTGATGAATATCAAGCAGCTCTAACGCTCCCAATGACTTGCAAATGCCTAAAAAGACTTTCTTTTCTTCTTGTTTTGTGGCAAAAAATTCACTTCACAGCTGTTGTCTATTACCTTAGAGACAATGCTAACAGTTGGGATACAATAAAACCCTGATGATAAAGGGTGTAAGTGTTATCACATCTAACTATAACAGTGTGAATGGTCCAACTATAGTAGAGCAAATGACCTGACAGCTCCTATCCACTGAGCATTACCACCCATCACCACTTCACCAGCAGCAGACCAAAGGACAAGAAAATTTTCATTCAGCATACAGTGCCCCTTGGGAAAAACACAGTCCTATTAATTTACTGGTGGCAGTGGGAGAACAGTTGTCAAAGTGCCTGGAAGCAGACCAGCAGACTGTTGACTTAATTATGCCAGACAACAGAGCCAACATTTTAAAGCTGTGAAAGATGGCAATTTTTCACACTTCACCTTCCCTCATTTTTTTCCTGATAGCCAGACTTAACCAATTCAAGTCATTCAAAATATTAAATATTAATTTTAAAAATTATCCTTGTGCAGCTTTCAAATGCAAAACGAAATAGACCCTCACAACTAGAATTAAGTCACTCAATAGTAACTTTTATGTTAGGATTCAATGTGAAGACTGATCAAACTATTATTTCATAATAATTTCATAATTATTTCATAATAATTTATTATTGTATTATTTTATTATTTTATTATTATTATTTCATAATAATTTTAATGATTATTTCATAATAAGTTTGAAGAAATAATGTACAACATGGTCTATTTAAGGTGGGGTCTTTTTAGATCCCACCTTCTGAGTGTTACAGGAATGCAGTCACAGGTTTATAGATGTTAAGTAGAAAGTAAAATGCTCACACATTCTGATCTCATACATCTATATTGTCCAGGCTTTTTGTTGCACTTATGTAAATTTTCAATAATGGCTTCTAATATGTGCTCTTAAGTCAGCATATAAGGGCTAAGAGGTTCAACTTTTCCTCTGTAACTGGGCCATATAAGGCTTACTTAGGTTTTTCAGTGCCTTCTCCTCAAAGGGCTATGCTACCAGACCATACTTCAGATTTGTCTATAATTAGCCTGAGGGTTTTTTTTTTTTTTTTTTCTGCATAATGGCTCTTTTCAGTATTATGTTTACATGACTAAAGCATTTATAAAACCCATCAACTGAACTACTCAGACAAACACTAGCTTGTTTTTCAGGGCTTCTTCAGCTACAATCAGTATTCTTCAGCTACAATCAGTATTCTGATACATTGGAATTCAAAATACATTTTAATGATTTCATATCTAAGTACAGAAACAGTGAAGGACTACTGGGTCAAAGTAGGAGGTGCTGACTGCCATTTGCCCTATTATGTCTTTGTTGATTCCAGCTACGACTGGAGGTAGATTTCATTATAAAGGGTGCGTCTTGTTCCCCTTTGAAGCAAGAAAGAAACGGATCACCAGTGGACAGCATTTTCACTATGCTGAGTTCTGCTTATAAATAACCTCTTTCAGGCAACTCCTAACTGTGTGTTCTTGTTTCTAAAATAATGGTATTTAATTAATTTTGGCTCAGAGGTGGCACCCAAAACCACAACACAGTCAAAGCACAGATGTCCTTATAAAAGTACACTGGACAGGATTTGTTCTTCAATCCAGTTCTTCTGAGTGGTGATGTTTTGATGAGGTCTATAGAGAGAGGAATAAGTCTTAGAAATTGATAGAATTTGAACTTACATTGGTTAGTAGATGTTGTTCACCTAAACCTGAGAAAACTAGACTGTTCAAGTCTGCTGTGTAGTTGAAACATATGATTCAGTGCTCTTTAGCATTGCTTCCTGAATCTCTGCTCTCTCCTCACAGTCTTAACTCTTTAGAAAAGATATGCTTGAATCATTGTGGATCCTTGATACCCTGCTGTAACCATATTTCATTTAAAATGGATAGGAAACTTGTTATAAAACATTTTAAGTACTGAATAGTACTGGGTTTAAAAGGAATCTATAACAGAGATTTAACTCTGCATAAAATCTGAAAGCAAATAAAATACTTCTACTGACCAGTATTTTTATTAATTCTCCTTGGGGAATATGTCTGTCCTTGAATAAATAGCTTTGATTTCTCCCAGAACACTATATTTTGTGTGACCCACCACGTGTTTAAAACATCAGTGTCTGTTGCCATGGAATTTATTTCTCTGCTGGATCAAGCACAAGAAGAAAGATTAATTTAAATGTGTAGATCTGAAATGTAGAAAAATGCTGAATACTATGTATGGAAAACAAATGGTGAAAAAAAACTGTCTGAAGGACTAAGAACCTTTCTTGGAATACAAAAAAAATATGCACGACCAAATTGTCCCAAAATTTCAGCAGCTTCTAAGAAAAGTTTGTAAGTCATCCATTTGCACTGAGAAATCGTGTTTCATGCATGTTTGAGCCATGAGTGTTGATACTATCTCTGTTTGGTTTCTTTTTCCTTCAAAAAATTCTAAGGGAATTAAAACTGCAGTTAACATTTACCTGTTACTCTTATAGAATCATAGAATCATAGAATCGCTAAGGTTGGAAAAGACCCTTAAGATCATCGAGTCCAACCGTTAACCTGTCACTGCCAAGTCCATCTATACCATGTCCTCGAGCACCGTATCTATCCGTTATTTAAATACCTCCAGGGATGGAGGTATTTTCTTCTAATGAAAGCCAAAAGAGGGACAAAAAGACAAAGTTGTATGTCATAAATAAAATGCAACAACATAGACTCCACCTCACACCGCTACCTCATTAATGGTCACATTAATGTCATGAAAAAGATGTGAGAGTTAAATAGGAGAGCTTCACCATGTATTTTTTTTTTCCTGAAACAAGTTACACTGCAGTTATATAGTTTCAAAGCAAGAATGTTAAGACTTGAAATTTCAAGTCATTATTGGGAATATAAACCTTTCTAAGTTAAATAGATAGATGTGGAATTTCATCTGCATACATCTGTGGGTGTGACATCAGATAATTGTGAAATAGTACAAAGTAGGAAATAAAACAGGCAAGTTGCAGTGGAATAGGTATCAAGAAATGTAACAAACTTTCAATAATTTAGTAAGTTAAATTTAATAAAGGCTGAGATTTATGTCTAACGAAGCTTGTCATTATTTCTGGTGGATGAAGAATGGAAAGAAGAAGAGAAAACAGTGTTTTTCAAAGTAAAATAAGTGACTTACATTTGGTGTATGGCTTGAGGTTCCTGGAAAACTGCAGGTGGATGTGAAAGCTGGATGTTAAGACATCTCTTAAGGTACATGTTAGGGTTTTTGCCTGAAGGAGTAGCAGGGGTGGATAATAGCAAAAAGGTCTGAAGAAGCATCATAAGTAATGATAAATCATAACTATAAATAAGTGGAAAAAAAATCCTTCCTGTTTATGCAGTTTTGCCTCACATTTGTTTTAATCATGTCTTCATTCTTAAATAAATGTGGTTTTTTGGGTTCACTGTTGGGTTTCTTTTACTGGACATCTATGTTGCAACAGAGATAGATAACTTTTCTTTTTTTCCTCTCCACATGACTTTACCAAGATGAAAACTTTTCCAGTCAGTCATTTGTTGTTTTGTCAGCTCACATACAGATTATTACAATGTCATTCTGGTCTCTTGGTGTAGCATGGGGCTGTAAGTAAGCATCAGGCAGTACTTTCCATGGTGGAATTCTTTCCCACACAAAGGTCTGGCACACAGATTAGGCAGCACCTAAATTTGTTTAACTGTATTCTGGGAACTTGGAGAGGTTTTACATGTTTTATAAAGCCAGTACTGGCTGCCTGCACAGGAAGGAACTCCACAAGGAAACCATATGACATCTGTGCTCCAGAAATTATAGTGAATCATTCAGAATGCTATTTTTGCTCTTTAAAGCATGTCATGTTTAGTTGCTGTACATTTTCAAGTCTCTCTTTCCTGTTGCCTGTACTGAAAACCTGAGAACTAGGGTGTTGATGCTGACAGCACCTGATATAGTCAACAGCGCACAGGAAATAATGACTGTGTGCATAGTTTTAGAAGCACGCTTTCTGGAAGTGTGCAGCATAGGGTTAGAGGATAAGCAGAAAGCTAAGGGATTAGACATCAGTGAGGAGCACCATTCTCAAGCTGCAGGACTCCTCAGACCGGACACATAACCTTAGTTTAATCTGCTCTTAAGCACCTTTTTCATGGGCTGGTCATTGCACATGAAGATGAGCATTCATTTTGTAGGAACAGGACTGGGACACCTTCAAAACTCTATGCAAGTTCCCTAATTCTTTCAGATGCATGAGTGATGGGAGGCAAATTTGAGTCTGCCCACTCCATTCTACTTAATTAGAGGTGATTTTATGTGCTTCCATTGCAGCATTAAAAACACACACTAAGAACTCTCATAAAACTAAAAAGAATAATACTTTTAATTCCAAATATTCTGGCACCAAAATGCAATGTAATTGCACAATTATATAGTCTTCATAAATCTTATTCCTTCTTTTTCTTTCTGTAGAACATATTGGTAGCAAGTCCTGAGGTTTTATATTCTTTTTTTTCAATAATGGAACAGGAATTCTTGCTAGTTGTCAATTAAACAGCAAAAGGTTTGCTGTTGTGCTGTTACAGCAGATTTATGTCTCGTTTTTTAACTAAGACAAAACAAACTGGTTTTGGTAAAGGTAAAATACTTACAATCATAACTGTTAAATAGCAGAACTGAATCAGGTACATCATCAAGTAAATTCTTAATTTTCCCAGTTTCTTTTTCCTTTCTGATCCTGGCAGCTTGTTGTCATTTAACCCAGCAAGCAGCTAAACACTACACAGCTATTTGCTCACTCCCCTGCGGTGGGATGGGGGAGAGAATCAGGGGAAAAAAAAGTAAAATTTGTGAGTTGAGATAAAGACAGTTTAATAGGATAGAAAAAGAAGGGAAATTAATAGTAGTAATAATAATAATAACAACAACAACAATAATAATGATGATGGTGATGATAAAAGAATATACAAAGTAAGTAATGCACAATGCAATTACTCACCACCCACTGACCAATGTCCGGCCAGTTCCCAAGCAATGGTCGCTGCCCCCCAGCCAACTCCCCCAGCTTATATACTGAGCATGATGTCATATGGTATGGAAAATCCCTTTGGCCAGTTTGAGTCAGCTGTCCTGGCTGTGCCCCCTCCCAGCTTCTCACTGGCAGGGCATGAGAAGTTGAAAAGTCCTTGACTAGTGTAAGCACTGCTTAGCAACAACTAAACCATCAGTGTGTTATCAACATTATTCTCGTCCTAAATCTAAAACACAGCACTATACCAGCTACTAGGAAGAAAATTAACTCTATCCCAGCTGAAACCAGGACACAGCTTCAGAATATTAATTTAGTAAGAGATCTGAAAGTGAGCATAGAACATGAATTTCACTGAATGCACTCACAATGGAGATTCACTGTATTTCACAATATCAGAAATTATAAGAAAGGGTTAAGAAGCCAGAAGAAACTTCATGTACCTTATACTGATACTGAGGTCCAAAGCAAGATCCATTATTCTGAAGGTAAAGCCTCTAAAGCAGTTCTAAAGCAGTATTTTCACAGAGGATTCCTTTAACTGAAGTTCAAATGGCTCTGCCTGGATGTCCTGTGGGGCCAATGAGACCATGCAGACAGACTTGTAATTTATTTTGATTAATAGTCATTTTTATTAATGTTTTTAGAAAAAAAAAAAAAAAAAAGAACACAAGTACTATGCCAACTCTCACAATCTTTTTGCTAGTTTCATGATATGTGATGTTTTTCTAATAGGTCCCGTTCCTAGAGTCATGTGACTACACCAGGCTCTGCTTTCATTAAAAATATACATTTCTACTCCACATTGTTGCTGAGAATCCTTGAAAATATTACTCTTAAAGGATTAACATCAAAAAGGCAACTACCTCAAATACAGTATTTAAAAAAAAATTATGATGCTGAGGTCATGATTTATTAATGCTTAGGGTTGGTAATGCTTCATTATTAAAAACAAACAAAGATAACCTATGAAATGACTTTAAGTGAGCAGTGAGAAGCATAGAAAAGGGTCTGCAACTAGCTTCATTACTGAGGCTTTAGGCAATGCAATATTACTGTAGCTGCCTAGCTTATTCTCCTGCTCATCGGTAACATCCACCCAATGTTTTTCAAATCCTTGTACCACCTTCCTGACTCTAATCTGTCAAACTGTGTACTTAATCTCACATAGATCTGAACCACTGTCATTATTTTTTATTATTACTATTACTATTACTATTACTGTTACTATTACTAATCCTTCTTTCGCTTCTCCATTTCATTGAAGTTCTGGTACTATTTTAAAGAATTAGTTGAACCTAAACTGGTACTGAATTTAAAAACAAATCCACTTACTGATTTCAAATACCAGTTTGCCTAAAATCTTTCATGGTACAGGAAAAAAAAAAATCCTTTTAAAGAGATTTTTACAGCCTAAATTTATCATTGATTTTCTTTGGTTCATTGGTTTATTATTACAGGTATTTTTCTGTAGCATCTTGTAGTCTGCTCAAGATGTGTTTTCACTATTAAAATATTAATGGACAATCAATATATGTATAGATGAGACTACTGCACATTAAATAAAATAATCATTCATGATGGAGACAGCTTGTAGCTTTAGAGAAAACAGCCTCTCAGTGTTGAAACTTTGTATAGACCTACTTGACAGAGTTAGTTTGAAGCTCAGTCTCCCATAGCTTGTCCTTCCTATTCTTAAGAAGAAATTGTGACTAGTATACAACCAAAAGTAACTAACTATTATATCATAGGGCATAAGTATATATAAATAGCAAGAGATACTTACTATTTAAAAGTATCGAAGATATTCTTGCTTGCTTGGTTCAGAATGAAGACTATGTGTTAATTTTTAATGACCTTCCATATTCTTTACCTATCAGCATGGTTGATGACTAAGCAAATAAGAGCACAATAATTAATTACTAATTTAATCTGCAGGGAGGGTGAATGAAGGTGTGGTATACTGAGATACATTACATCTTGTGTGTCACGCATTTGTTGCAGCTGGGCATCTGTGAAGCAACATTCACACCAGACATAATCTCAAATACAATTGTTGTTGGTAGTAAATTTCTTACTGTAAAGAGTCAACATATCCAAGCATATTAGTCAATTCTACTGCCATTTTTTGTGTTGTTGTTTCTCAGCTTCTTGATCTGATGGGTTGAACAAGTGCAGGACATCATAAGTTATCTAGAAACAATTATCAACGCCTACATTTTTACAATGAAAATATGAAGTTAAAACTGTTCTATGTAATTTGTATATATAGAAATATTACTGAGACTACAACAACCAAGCTGAGAATGAGCAGGACTTTCCAGATCCCAAAAGAGGACCCATTATGTAAATTTAATAGACACTCAGTGTTTCACAGAAGAAATAAAAAATGCTAGGCTGACGAATGTTTTTCAAAAGACTAGTATGTAGTCAAGACTGTGTCAATAGACCAGTGCATGTTTTAATAATCAGGTGTTGCATAGTAAAATAACTTGTACATTTTAAGTCTTCATGAGTCCCATTTCTCCTTACAGATCATTGTTGCAGTCCAAAACTAGAAGATAATCATACTTCCTAAGGAGATATTTCATACCTGAGTCCACAAAAATGAGTTATCCTGCCAAGTGAAGGTGGTACAGTAGGAAGTAAAGGCAGTCATTTCACCTAGACTGGTAGCTACATAGAGGAATTACTCCTTCAAAGCTTGCATGTTTTCAAAGAGAGAAGAAAAATTTGATGAGTAACAAAGAAAAAACTCATCCTCATGAGTAGAAATTTCTTTTCCCCTTTTTAGTATTTGTTAAGAGTTCAACCAAACTATAGCTAATCAGAGCTCCAGATCCTCAAGTAGGACTTTGTAACATGTACACACATGTAGCTGTAACACGAGAAGCTGAGAAGTCCTTGACTAGTGTAAACTCTACTCAGCAAGAACCAAAACATCAGTGTGTTATCAACATTATTCTCATCCTAAATCCAAAACACAGCACTATACCAGCTACCAAGAAGAAAATTAACTGTATCCCAGCTGAAACCAGGACACATGTAGTGGGAGGACACTCACCTTAACAGTAGAAACAGAATTTCAGAAAATATGGCCTGTAATTAAGACTGATAAATAGATGGCACAAAGCATCAGACAATAGCTACAGCTTTCAACATTTTAAGCATAGGAGCATAGTGATATCTGTGATTTTTACAGGACATTTTCTGCAGTAACAGTTGAAGGCCAGGATAGAGTAAGACAGTTGAGTTAATTCTAGAAATGTGTGGGCAACTGGATCAAGCCCTATCTCATACAGAGATGCCAACATTACAAATACATAAACCTAAGTGTCTGAATCTGCATCTGAATCCGGCTCTTCATTGCTAAAACTGCAGCCAACATACACAGTGTGATACAGAATGGAGTCTGAAGAAACAGACTCATTTTCCGAGGGTAAAGTCTGTGACCAGAACGATACATTGATACTCAAAATAAATATCTAGTTCATTGCTTATGGTAAATTATTCTGAAGACTATTGCAATGGGAATAACATATGTCTAAGTGTTTGAAACATTTGTTGAGTTTCAAAAGATGATATTCATCACATTCAGCTGTACTCTGTAAAACAAGCAATGGAAAACTTGTCATGAAAATAGTGTGATTTGCTACTGAGGCTAAAGGTCACCAAAGGACCATCTGATTTATTATAGAGAGAAAGGGAAAATCCAGAAAGACCTATAAGGTGGAAAAGAAAATGGCATCATGAAAAAATTGAAAGAGACAGAAGATGTTCCTTCTGAATTCAGTTCAGTTCTTCTTGATGACTTTGAAGCTAGTAGCCAATAACATGGTAAAACAACGGACAGTTGCTTGCTTTGTGGTAAAAACATTAGACATATGTGAGAAGTAGATAGAAATAAATAGTAAGAAACTATGAAAGATTGATCTAGTAGATTACATTAAATTTACAGCCTACTGGAATGGATTTTAGAAATGTAGGATGCTTGCCAAGACCATGGCAAGATCGTCAGGTGAGCGAATATAAATTGATATAGGTTCTGACAGATGACAGGAACTAACAGCTGCTCTGAAGCCTGACAAATCATCAATTTCAAAATGTTTTAGTATCAGAGATCTTCTACAGAGATCTTCTAGCAGGCTGAGTGTCATCTGGAAAACTCAAAATCAGCATCAGGGTCGACAGAATTTGAGTGGAAAGTGTGGAAAATCATGGAAAATAAGTTAAAAAGTAAGCCCATGAGATATAAACTTTAACTGCTGTTCTCAGAAATTAACAAACCAAAGAAGATGTCAATGATGTAAAATGTCAAATGGAAAATGGTCAACTGTGACATAGTACAGAACAAAATTATTCTGATTCTTACTGATATAGAAAACAACTGATTTTAAAACTTCTCAGCTCAAAAAACTTGTTCAAAATAGTACTCATCTCTTTCTGACACCCAGCCAAAGAAAAATGGACTATTTATATATTCATTTGCAAGGGTTGCTGCTGAAGAGAGATAAAAGCTATCCTGAAGCACTGAAAGATTCAAAAATATCAAGGTATGAGCTGTACCAATTGGCTCCAGTTATCTTGTCCATGCCAGAAACTCCAGGGAGTGTTGAATTGGCATTTTCAGGTTTTCTCACTGCAAAGATTCAATATGAAAGAGGTAATCTTGAATTATGCAATGTTAGTGAAACTGAAGAATTTTAGAAAATTATAATACTGTCAGTAAAACATAATATAAAACCATTGCCATAAGCATTCATTTCTAGTCTTACTGCATAAAATACGTTCATGTAAGTGTTAATATTGATCATTCTTATTAGTTATATTTTTATCAAAAAATATAAGCACTGAACAAACATGAAATATTAATTCTCATGTTAACATGAGCCATGAGTGTTCAATTTCCTTCTTTTCTGATTTTATCAGACATGTGATTTCCTTTTTCACTTATTTCTCTTATTCAGCATGTGATTTTTGATGCTCTTATCTAGTAAAAATACTACTGTTGTATTATTGTTGTAACATACACTTAAGATAGATACATTCCAGTCCCTTAAATGCTCCTGCCCTTATTTCAGCTTCAACGTTATGATAATAGAGCAGTCTCAAAATATATGACTTGTGATACTTGCTCTTAGTTATTATCACTTTCTCATATTAAATTGTAAAAATGAACGCATCTAAATTTCTCATGTAAGTGCTAGTTACAGAAGTGTTCTTGACACAACATGAGCCGTTACCAGTGTCCCAAATGTATTTCTTTCTGTCAGTGTGAACCAGTTAAAAATGGTGGGGATGAATTTAGCCAGTTATTGAATGTTTCTTGATCTAATCCAGAAAGACTTTAGTTACAGCTGAACCTGAACTTGAACTCATCTTAAAAACAAAAAAACAAGAAAAAAACCCCAACCATTTTTCAACTCTTGTCAAAGAAATTCATAACCTTTTCCTCTCAATGTGTGTGTGTATGTAATAATAATTAAGACAGTATCACAATGAAACACCACGCATTGGTGACTGAGTGCGTAAATTACATGTATGTATACACTGGGAAATTACAAAGGTGAATGTATTTCACTGTTGGGTTAATATTTATCAGACAAACTTTTTTTACTATGTCCGTTTACTTGGATGGTGATTTTAGGGGGTTGAATATACATAACTTTGAACAGCCTTGCCCCCAGACTAGTTTTTTAAGAGTAATAAATGGAAGGTATTACTGTGCTAACAGCCAAGATTGTTTAACAATAACTTTATTTACTTAAAGCAAACATTATTTCTGTGGTTGTGTTGTTTGTTTTAATGAGTTTGTTTAATGAGTTTAGTTTGTTTTAATGAGTTTTAATTCATATTATACCTACTATCTCTTTGCAATAATGTGATGCTTAGGAGAAAAAAGCTTGCTACAAATGTTTGAAATCTGTATCTATATCTTACAGTGATGTTATATTGCAATAATTTTCACATTAAAAAACGTAGACAAAACCAGTTACACACATTAACACAGAAAGAGTAGCAAAGGAAAATCAAACAGATATGCATGCAGAAACACACACAACTTAATGGCTTTGCTACTACTACTAATGGTAGTATTTTCTGTTTTGCAATTTTCCCAGTAAATGCAAAAACCTCATTTTTTTTTTAATCTTAGTATTAATTGCTTACCAGCTACTAGCATAAAGGAAAGAGTCTATTTTAAGAAAAAAAATTATTACTTAAAAATGGAATTCACTAACAGAAATTAGAATTGCTGATCAAACTTGGTACTACTGTTAAAATATCCCATAAGTGATAAGAGATTCCTTCCCATGTTGCTCTGTCAACATCTACTTTATCATAATTTACAAGTAGAATTGCAAGTGTCTCCATTATTTGGATAAATGAGTGTATTTGATGGCTGGCCTTATCCCCTAGATAATGTCACAGAAAGCAGACAGGTTCCCTTCCCCAGTGTAATTGTTACTCGCATGGGCAGACCAAATGTGTGGGAGAACAGAAGTTCAGGTTTGAGCAGAACAAACTCTTAAGGAAATAGTTTGCTATTACACAATTGAGTGATAGGCAAAATCCACAGATTTTTTTTTTGCTTTTAAACACCCACAAGCAGATTTTGATTTCTGTTGGTGAGTTAACTATTTTAAAACATAAAATGATAGATGTGAATGAGTATGTTTCAGGCAACAAACAGCCAAGCAAGAAGTTATGAGCAAGCTCATACACACAGTAAGTCGATCACAAGTTTCTGTGGTGTGCAAAGTAATTATTAGCTAAAAGTAAAAGAAAGATCAGTTACACACTTTATTTTCATGTTGGAGATCTCAGTAACCCTATGGCTTCCCATTTGTTAAAGCTGATTCTTATTGTCTCTGATATAAGACACTGAAATATTGAAAAAAGAACTGGCATTTCTTCTAAAACATACTGAGCTCCTTTCATTTCTATAAACACATCTATACACCCACTGGTTCTGGGAAGTATTCCAGCTACAATGAATTCAAAGTGAGGAATATGCACAGTTGGGTGGCTTGTAAGGTGGTTGGCTAAAGATTTAGCAGAGAAAGAAAGAAAAGGAAACAGAAAAGGAAAGTCAAAAGAAGGCAGAAAAAGCAAGGGAGCCCTCAAAAAGGATGGGGGTGATGTTTAAAGGAAGAGATGAGAGTAAACACTTTCTGACAGAAGGGACAAGATGGGTTTGGAGGGGAAAAAAGGAAAAAACTGTAAAAAAAGGAATAAAGAGAAAATAAATATGGAATATGATGAATATAGGTGAAAGTTGTTCCTTTGAACCTATTTCTCTCTATTCATGTTTTTTTTTTTTTTTCCTTTTGGTCACCCATGTTCTGTGTCTTGTGACTGAATCATCTAGGATTATTCCTAAGGATTTTATGGACTTCACAACTATGACTCAGAACTACAGTTATGAATTCACTTTGAATCATTCTTCCCAGGAGTACAGACACTCTTCTCTATGCATCCTTATGGAAAGTTTTTGACTCAGTAATGTCACACTTTCCCCATTCCCCACAATTTTTTGAAACCTCCAAAACTGCAGAGTATTTTTATAATATAGATATATATACTTAATAAAATATTGACAAGTTGTAATAAGAACTTATAAGAGTTCTTAAGATTCTTTGCTAAAATGCGAGGCAAGGCAGCTAGCAAAACTAGATTGGGTTTCTAGATGTTCAAGTGCAGAAAAAACTTTGACTTCTAGAGATCTCTGGTATTGTATCTAGTTCAAATGGCTTGGGTACACATGAAAACACTTTGCTGTCAAAGACTGACCATTCAGTCACACTCACAGTCATATGAGAACAGTGAAGAACTGAAGTGTCATGTCTGCTGGATATTAATTTGAGAATGCCTGTTTTACATCAAGAGGAAACACTTCTGTTTGTTAGAAAACCATTTCATAGGATCATCTCATCTCAATAATTTTATGACAAGAAGATAGAAATTTACTACTTAGCAGGTGAAGTAAAGAAGAAACATCCAAGTAGAAGTCATATTTAACCAGGGATGGTTGTTCCAAGCAACACTTTTTTGGTCTATTTATGGGTTTGCGTTTCAGTTGAATGTTGTCATGTGCAACACAAGTGATGCTATCATTATGGAAAAGTTGATGCATCTGTTCTGTCAGGATTCTACTCCACTCACTGCATGTGTGTAACCCATATCATCTGTCTGGTAGGTGGAAACTTTAGAAAACCCTTAGAAAAACTAAAAGATTTTGTTTGAGCTTTTTCTCAGCTATTTTTCAGTGCTAGGAATAGAAAAGTTAGCTACTGAGATTATCTGAAGCAATCTGGCATCTGATCCAGTGGGAAAATCATGCAAATTACTGTGTTGCTTCTAACATTTAGGTAGTAGAAGTAATGGCAGCAGTAGAAAATTCAGCTCTGAACTATTTGAGATTAACCAAACGATGAGAGACAGGCATTGATACGTTTCATTCCAGTGTGACTCAAGTTTGGGAATAAGGTGTGCACATGTATATTATGCATAGGATACTTTCAAAGCCAAAAGTCATGCACAGATTTATATGTCTGGAGAAGATGGAAAAAATATTATTGTAAATCCATGCTCAGTCTCAGGTAGAAGCTTTTAGTAACTCCCTTGATATTGGATGACAACCAGTGTGTCTCTGCAATGTAACAAATATCTCTTTAGGTTTCTCAGTAAGAACATGAAAACTTTTTAGGAGAAACTTATAAAATACCTTATTGCCAAGAAAATATAGTCATGCAGCTAGACATTTTGAAAATGTGCAGAATTTTCTAGCTAAAGATGGTATCAATAAATACAAACAATCCAAGTTAGTGCACATTAAAGAGCTACTCTGACTTCACTGTTAATGTTCCTCCTGCCAAATCTATCCTTTCCACTGATCTTCTTACTCTAGGTGCTACTTGTAGCTATGTTTAAAAGGGAACAATTCTTCACTCTTCTGGCTGTGATGTCCAAAAGAAGAAATCAGAAAAATCAACCTTAATCAGAAAAACAAGCTAAGGACACAGCCATTTTATGAAACAGGCAAAAAGTCCTAGAGAAAAATTGTGTTTATGTTGTCACTGGGACTTGAACAGTGACAATGAACAGCACTAAGAACCTAGACACATAATAAAGGACTTTTCTGTGTATGTAATATATTTGAAGTAAATAACTTAATTAGATCTGCAACACCAAGAGAAATTCCATGTCCAGCAATTTTGAAAATCTAAAATGTCTTTTTTTTTTAAATTCTCGTAAGTAGGCAAGGTTGAGCTATAGATAACTGTGGCTTATGGCTAAGGCTAAGCATAAGCAAATTCATTAAGCTTACCTGAATGCATGAGTCCTGATATTAGACCTGTCCTGCATGCTGAGGACGTGTGCTGTCATACCGGAAGACCCTGAATCCTGCTGTGGGGTCCTACTCCATCACACTTCACGCTGAGCTGGTGTGTCTCTTCACAAAGATTCCCTCCACATAGAAACCTACATGCAGAGTAGGAGTTCATGCAGGCTGCAAGGACATATCTTCTGTATGTACTCTGGAGATATGCAAAATACATCAAAAGGAGCATTAGGCCACTTTGGTACACCTAAGCCACAAGAGTCATGTATACCTGATGGCTGCTTCTGCATATAGTGTTGGTATAACTGGAGAGGACCAGAGGAGGATGGAGATTCAGCTAGAAATGTGATCATGGCAATTTCCATTTCCTTCTGTTTTCTGATGTAACTTCCAAACACCTACCTACAGGCTGTTTTGTTCTGCTTTGAAGGTAAATAGGTAGTAAGTAACAGTCCCTATTTTTACTGTTTTCTGCTATTTTTATTATTCTCCTGCATTTCTTCTTTACTTAAGCTAAAATATGTATTATTTATTTCTTTTAATTTCTGATTCTTGGTTTACAATTGAACGTTTTTTCTACTCCAGTCACTGCCACTGCTTTACTAAATCCATACTGACTATAAAACTAAACATTCAGCTAGCACTTTACCACTTTTCAAATGCATGGCTCCCCTTCCATGGTGAACTGTTTGATCTTCCCTGGATTTTATACCTTCTTTGGATAAGGGAGTTTATCAAAGAAGTAATATAAATACCAGGAACAAATGTGGAATTGTTCCAGTGACTAATCTTAGAACAGTCTGGTGTCAAAACACAGTGGCTAACATTGAGGGCATAGTATCAGGATAGGGGAAAGTAAAAATCAGAAAGGCCAGCTGGTTTAATGATGCAGTTACAAATCTGTTCTGAATGTTTTTTATGATTTTTGATGGAAAAGAAATCCCCACAAAAAGGTCTCAAAGTCGTGGGCAATGGAAAACTTTTTTTAAAAAAGAAAGGGTTAATGCTTATGGATAGCAAAATGGCTAAATGAAGAAAGGAAAACTCAGAGTCATTTCTGAAGGGCAGATATTGGCTGTCAGTTGTAGCAGTCTAATCTGAAGCAACATGAACACAAGCATTTCTGCATCCTAGAACCTGATAGCTAGTCATCACTGCTTTTAAAACTCGATATGTGCATTTCAAATTTTTGGTTTTGTATAAAATATA
Organism: Platalea leucorodia; assembly: GCF_965183815.1. Taxonomy (NCBI): domain Eukaryota; kingdom Metazoa; phylum Chordata; class Aves; order Pelecaniformes; family Threskiornithidae; genus Platalea; species Platalea leucorodia. The sequence continues at coordinate 61,485,746 of NC_138824.1, forward strand.
AATACCTTTCCTGTGCAGAACTGTGCTGCAAAAAATCTATACTATTTATAGCATTTGCATGGTATTTGTATGTATATGATCTGTGACCAATTATTTCTTTTCAATTCTGGTTCCTAAAATGTGTCAAAATAAAAATCAAAACACTTGCAAAAATGTACATTAAACAATTAAACATTATCCTTCAACTTGATATGCATTGCATCAAAAGCATATATCTATGCTGTAGGGCATAGATATATGAGCATTAAAACACCTATAGATTGAATTATCTTATTAACTTTTCACTTCGTCCTGTGGAAACTGCTCTTGCCAGTTTCTACTTGACTAAAAGGGACAAACATGTAACAGACCAAAACCAACATCCAAACAGGTGGCTGTCACAAATCATAAACAACTGAGAACTGATGTTCAGTCTATCAGCACATCTAAGAGAAATTAAGAACATTATAAATCAACTGAGAAATCTGATAAAAGTGGTTTAAGAAGTTTGACAAACTTTTAAGAACAAATACTATAACAGGCTGAGGAACTGCACTGCCTACTAGTTTTTAATTTCACGAGCTCGGCACTCTATTATAATTGGCCTTTACTTTTTCTTTTAGCTAGAAATAACAAAATTATTTATAATAGCACAAAGGAATTTAGGAAAACATTAAATAAGTTTATACATATCAGGAGACAGACACATATATTATACACACCCTGAATAGCACTTCTCCGTCTTTCAACATCTGGGAAATTTTGGCCTATCTCTTTACTCAAAACAGAAGTAATTGGAGCTTAATAATATTGGATAAAAACTTTGGTTAAATGTGATTATTTGCTTTATGCTATTTCTGAAAGACTTCTTTGTTTCCGTCTTTTCACTAATGACTTTGAGTAGAAAATATCTAGGTAGGTATACAATTTATTTTGACTGAATGACATATAACTGCAGGTGACATGCTTGTGATACTAGTCCGTATTTTATGCTATATTTTAAAAATAAAAGCTGAAGAAACTGTAATTGTATTTGATAAGGAGAAAATTAAAGATGTGAGAGATTAAACTAGAAGGTAGAGAGGTGTATCTTTTACTATACCTTCAGTGTAAGCCTTTGTTGTACAGCAAAAGTGAAAATGAATTCAGATATTCTTGTAAGTTTGAAAGAACAGCTATGCTCTTTAAATCATTGGTATCCACGACCAAGGTACTTTTGCTTTCTAAAATTCTAAATTTCAACTAACCTGTGTATATGTACAGATGTATTTTTACACATAAACATTTCTCCACCTCTCTTGTATGTCCTTTGTTCCAGGATGCCCTGGAGTTTTGGAGCATATCACATTCAGAGCTTCCTTTTAGTGTCCCGTAACTCTCCTTGCCTTCTAAACCAACATGGGAAGTCTAAGTGATGATAGGATAGAGGATGTTAGGATTAAGGTAAAGCTCCAGACCTGGGCATAGGGTGTTTGGTGACAGGGAGCAGGTGCAATTGTGCGTATTATTTAAGGGTCGACACACAGGGATTACAATGGGCTGGACTTAAGGTTAGCCTGTACCAGTTTTATCTCCTCATTCAAATAAAAGCTTAAGGAAGAATTCTTTAAAAAGTCAGGCAGCTTTTTTCCTGTTCCTGCAGATATAGTGGAGTTTCATACAAGACAAATATCCAGAATAATGCTTTCCTCTTGCTTATGTCCTATGCTATATTGTTACTTTAGCACAATCACAGAATATGTTAATTTAAATGCATTTAAATGGATTCTGTCCTATTCTGCCCCTACCTACCTACCTACAAGAACATGGCCCAGCTGGCACATGTTTTCTATAATCATTAAACACAAGTGAAAATTATCTGCAAAAGACTATTGATCTGACCTTGCCGAAAAGCGTCATCCCATTTCACATGTTTTCAGAATGAGATAATTTTCTTAGAAATGTAATAAAGTAATTTGATTTCATTATGATTATTCATTAAATGAGACATGGATTTCTTGAGAAATTAGGGGTATGGAGGACAGCCTTCTTGTCTAGCAGCTTTTAGAGCTTTTTTCTGTAATATGTAAAATTTGTAAAACTCTCAGAGCAAGGCAAGGAAAGCAGACATTCTAAACCTCCTAAACCTTCTAAAGTAATGTGGTAGAGTAATGTGTAGGTAGCTTCCAATAACTTAACAAGGTTACCAATAATGTCAGGAAGCAGACTATCAGGGCCAGGTTTGAGAGCACGATGAACAAGATTTTTCCATCTTTACATAAGGCTCACTATAAGGTAGTCTCTGGAAAAAAAGCAAAACGTGAATTTGGCTGCTGAAATCTGACTGAATGACCAGTGTTTCCATTTTACCCCAGTAAACCTGAACATTTGATCAGGAAGTGATATTTACACAGTACTAAGAAGTAGAACAGATCAGAAAGACTTTAGGTAATACCAGCTTACCTGCTGTAAAGCACTCAGTAGCCACCAACATTTTCAATACTTCCTGCTAAGTTGTGTAATGAATAAAATATCAGTTAGTGTTTTAGTTATGTGAATGCCACACAGGCTCAAAATGCATTACATTTTATAAATCTCTTTTAACCACTCATGTACAAAACGTGTCTTAAGACTTCAATGGAAAGCAAATGTATAACATACAGTTTGTAGATCACTTTGGTATTTGTACTCATACAAAAATGCTTTACTAGTGAAATTGATATCAGAGTTAAATACTCATGAATTTAAACAGAATATCTTTCTCCATTTGGACTTGGCAATTGAAATTAAATAAATGGAATATTCTGCTATCGACAAATTTATCTTAACATTAATCTTTTTTTGTGGAACAGGTAAAGAAATGAAAGACAAGAAGGAAGGAAAGACTTTATTGTATAAAAAAACCCCAACAGATAAAATGCATTCCCCCATTCAAACAAATTATTTTCTTCATCATTGTATAAGAATTATGTTACTCTCAGTGATTGGTAGATTCGTATTTTTCCATTTAAAAACAAAAAATAAGTCAAAATATGTAGGATGTTTATTTCTAGGAATGGTGATATGCGTTGAAACAAATTTATTGGTAACAGTTTATTAGAATGATAACTCACTTGTTTTCATTTCAGTAATTTTTATTAGTTTCTGTCATAAAGAAGAAATTTCTAAATCAATACAATTAGTCATTTTTATCCTGTTGTACTAGGAATTATCTACACTGTGAAATATTGGCCAGGTTTTTATAAAAATATTCTACAGTTTTCCTTGCTATCAGATGCTCTCGTAATTGAGATGAAATCCTCCATTCTGAATTCCAATTTGTAAAGAACTGAAATTTCTAACTATAATTGTTTTACTAGTTATTTTCTGCAGTCATAGGAAGTGAATTAAAATGTTTTCACAAACATAATTCAAATAATCTTTTGAGTGTTTGAAATTCAATAATTTTTTCCCTCTCTCCTTTTGTATATCTACCTTTTGTCACTGCTAATGTTGAAAAAATAGAGATAAGAAAAAAAGGCACTAAAGTGACATAATGAATGATTTTGACTTGCAGATAGCAGGACTTCCATAGGCTGCATGTAGCTATCCACAGGTGCAGAAAACATTCAGTTTTCCAATCCAGGGTATTTTTCAGTATAGTGTCATTCTATAGATTTGGTTCTTATGTGGCAATCTTTATGACGATGCGCATAAAATAACCAGGTGTACATGGTGTAATGCTGATAGAATTATCTCACATGGTAATTCCTCATCCTCAGGTGATGTCTTGCTCATTCTAGAAATCTAACAGCTGTGCAAAGTTGCTCTTTTATGATTTTCACTGATTCTTAATGAAATGGCACTAGCCAGTAATGAAAGGTGCCTAAGATGAATAAGTTGTTTTATTTTTTCAGAGAGCAGATGACTATCCTTGTTGTGCAATATTGCAGAATGTAATGCAGTAATTCTTCTGAGAATGAACCATATTTACACAGAAAAGCTTTCCATAATGTAACTTTCATAAATCAGACTACTCACATTTTTTCTCCCCTTGATATTGCCTAAGGCATTTTACACTCAAAAATAAAATGGAAAGGTAAAGATACATAGCAGCTACTGTGAGGACAGTTAAAGAGAATTCATGGGGAAGAGGAAAAGTAACTGAGAACAAAGAACTTCATGAGAATAGTGGGGAGAAATGAAAAGTGCTGAAAGAAGATTTTGGGAAGGGAGTGACAGCACCTTATTGATAGACAGTGGGAGAGAACAAGGAAGTTGACTGGTCTGTTCAGTGGTCTCCTTGATGAGATCACTTCATTAGTGATTTGTTTCCAACCGCAGCTCTAACTCTGTCCAGATTAAGAAAGTCTTCTCAGCATATGTTCTATCAAGCTATCATATTCAAATATTCCTGCTATTGTTATCTAGTAGACAGAAGAAATAGGAGTTTGACATAACAAGCTGGAGATACTTATCTACAGAAGTAAAAGTCATGCGGTAGGGTATCAGACATCCTGACTTTTTTCTTACTTGCTTTTGCACTTTTGGTTGAAACAAGATAATCTGCACCTGTACCTATTTTAAAATCACTAATCCATTTTGTATGTATCAATATAATCAAATTTGTATTCTGTCTGCACATACTATATCCTGCTAAGTTTGTAATTTTCAGGTAACAGCTATTCACTTAGTTAGTGTAGGACAGAAAGCTTAGCATTGACAGTGCTTATGTGAGTTTGCTAACACTTAATGACTTATCATATACAATCAAACCTTGATTTATGATGTTCTTCCTTCATAGTATCTGTATGGGGAATGTTACACCTAAGTGAACTACACTGAATAAAATTTTGTGTTTAGAAATGCCTTCATTTTTCTAAAGGAATTTGAAAAAAAGTACTTGGAAGACTCTGAATATTCAGAGGAATAATCACATAAGGAAACACCTTTCCTCCCTGTCTCCCAGGCTCAACTTCAGTCTCCGGCCCAGCATGGGTCACCCATGGGGTGCAGTCCTCAGGGAGGGTCCTTGCCCTGCTGTGGGTGATCGTTGTTCCTCTTACAGCATGGAGTGCCTCCTTCCAAGAGTGTGTCTCCATCTGTGTCCACAGCAATGTCCTCTTCCATGTGTCCCCTCTTCCTTTTCCCATTTCTCCTCCTGTATCTTCTCATGTGTGCCCAGCCCCTCATGGTTGCTGCTCTTAAAAATGTCTGAGCCAGTGCGTCAGGAGGTTTCATGTTGGGCTGAAGTTTTGGCAGTCAATGGCCTGCTAACCTTCATGTCAGACTGGGCTGGGACCACCTGGGACCAGCACAGGGAATTGCCTGGCCTCCTCCACACAGGTCACCCCTGAAGAACCCTGCCCCCCAAATCTCTGACATTTATGCCCAAACCAGGGATTTGTCATTCCCTTCTTCCCCCTACTCACCCCTCCCCCTTTTTTTCTTTCTCCAATCCTGGGGGCAAGGAGTGAAATTTTTGCCAAGTTATCACAAGATGTTATAAAAAAGAGGAAGTAGGGAAGAATGAAAGAATAGTCCTTCAACCATGAAGGTAATCAGAAAAAAAAGAAAGTGTCTGATTTAGACACAATAAGTTAATAGATAGACAAGCAGGCAATCTCTCTTTCAAAATAAAAACAAAAATGCCACAAATTTAGGAAGATGTGGCAAAAGAAACAATATAGTTAATTGAAAAATTAACAAGAAACAATCCCAAACTATCCATAGTTATAGAACAATAGCTCACGCTAAACAGAGATGAGTGACTGCTGTTAAGGGAACATGGTAGCAAATATATGTGTGCAATAATTTTCTTTCTTTTGCTTTAGGGTTGTTGTCTTATAAAATCAATAAACAAAGAACAAACAAAAATTTGCTTTTTAAGCTACATAAAAAGGTGTCTAGAGCTCAAGGGTAGAACACTTCCCTTTGCAGTTATAAATCTAAACAAAACAATATAATAACATTTTTATAGCACTATTCAACTGAATTTCTGTTTTTTTTTTCCTTTAATATGGAAAAGGTTTTTGTAAAAACTACAATTCCCGTTGGGTAGGCTAAAATTCTGTAAAGTATTTAGCACGTCTTTCCTTTTCTGCAGAAGGCATGCACAGAAATATATTTCATGTGGGTGTATGGAGATTTACACAAAGTGCTCTCATTAACACTAATGGAAACACAAATAGCTGTGTGCCAACTCTTGGCATATTTCAAACCAGTGCAGAATAAACATCCATGTCGAACACCAAGTGAGATGCATCTAGATTCAATAAAGAGGGAAATAAATGTTTTCTATGGCCACAGTTTGATTTAGGTTAAAGTGAAAAGTGGGGTTAAACCATGCTCTGTAAGTTTGAGCTCAACTTGCCATTTCAAATGCAAAATACCCTGAACGTAAGCAAAGCTTATCATTCCAAGTCAGAGCTACAGCAGTTGCTATATAATGTGCTTTGCAGAGGTTTGTTGGTAGTGTCTTTTTGATTGCTTACTTGTTTGCCTGCTAGGCCAGGTGGACCTTTATATGCACGTACATACACACACATATTTTACTTAAAATGAGGTTTGGCCTCTATATTCAACTAGACAGATTCCCTTAGTGAAGAGTCAATTAAAAGAATGACAAATTGTAAGAGTAGGTCTATTTTTAGGAGGCAGAAGAGTTCAAACTTCTAGTGTCTCGGAAACAGTGTCACTTCCAATAAGATAAAATGATTGATGCTGCGTAAAGGGGGAACAGGGATTGCAAGAATTGCCAAAGCCAGCTTTGCAGTTCTCAGAAAATGAGAGCTCTCCCCTTGCACTTGACACTTCCCATCCTGTAAGTATTGTTTCACTAAAGGAGAAACAGATTAAATTCCAGCTGCTGTCAGTTCTTAGCCAGGTCTGTTGAAGAATGTGGCTTTTGAAAAGTTGTATCAATACTTTCCTTTCATTATTACCAAAGCAGGCTTAACTGTCTTTGATGTCTTCTTACAAGCATCATTACAGTTTTCTACAAGCAGTGAATAGTGAGCTTTATTTAAGGTCACATTGAAATTCTGAGTTGGAATTGCAATGCATTGGGGGACTGGATTGTTCATTGTTTATACTACCTTCTTTTTTGCAGTCTGTATCGAAACCAAGTGAAAGAAAGGCTTCAATTTTCTTTCACAAACATACACCAAGTTATTAACCTGGACCATTAGATTTCATAGGCTGAAAGTCAGCTCAAACATCGGTCTTTTGCTTGTCTGCAGGCTTAGCTTTGCTTGGGAGAAAAAAAAAAAAAAAAGAAAAAGCCAATGAATCAGTTATACACATGATGCTTTGGCAGACAGTGTACTACATCTACAACATTTTATATATGAACTTTTGCCATAGCCTACTGATCAACATATCACATATTTTTGTGTGTTCAATATCTAATGATAACAGGGTAAGGTGGAAAATTTCTCCCTAAACACTATGTATACATGGGCAGGGGGTATTGCACTGAAGTTTGTGCACAGCCTTTTGGGAAATCAATCTAACAAAGAGCATATATTTAATCATCCACTCTTGTGCTATTTGTACAGTGTTTCTGTTCAGTTATAAATCAAGGGTATCACTTCTGCTGCTCTACCAATGTTAACAAACTAACAAATAAATAACAACAGCAACAGCAAAGCCCACAGAACAATAACAGTAAAACTGCTAATGTAAGTTGTTTTCTATGTTCCTTCCTGGCTATTTGGATGGAATAGTTTGGAAAAATTCTATGCATAACACATAAAATCTCGTTTTTTATAAACTCTGTGTGCAATTCTAGCCCATGTTGTGAATTCAAGCAGACATTTGCTGATGAGTACAAGTCATATGCCACATCCTATCTCAAAGGACAGCTATAAGACAATCAAAAAAATACTGAAGAATGAATGACTTTGCCTTAAAGACTGAATATGCTGAAAAGATCTGTAACAAGCAAAATTAAATTTTTTGCCTACAAGGTGGTAACAGATATTTCTCAGCAGAAAGGAGCAAAGTAGAAATTATGTTTTAAAAAGACACACAATCTCATAGTTTTGGATAACCTATTAACACTGGAGCTGAACTCTCAAAAAAGTTCCCTTGTGAGGAAAGAAATGATAAATTCTCTTCAGGGGAATCTTGAGCGTCCAAAAATAATGATAAAAATGAAGAAATCCTGAGGATATGCAGACAGAAAAGCAAATTGGAGGTAGCATTTGTGCAAGTGGATCGTCTTGTTAGAGTGGTAATTTGCAGGTCTTCAAAATTCCCTAGGAAAACAGAGCAAGATCCTGTCTAGATCACTTATGTCCTACCTAAACTGGAAAGAAGCACAAAAGCCCAGGCAAAGAAATGGCTTCTTATTTCTCAGCACTAATATTCCTGTTAGGAGAAACTTAGTGGATAACGTCCCAGTTTAAAATTTTTCATACTACTTCTAATAGCTACTCATCAGAGTTAAGCGCATCACAGAGTGCTATGTGGTGTTGGGAGTCTGGCTCTGTCAGTGTGCTGGGAAGATTGATATGTGGCTTCGGCACTAGTTTGGGCAACTGTGGGCTGTGGCTTGTGAATCACAACTGTCCACTTTTGATTGTCTAAGAAGACAGAGAAAAGTGTCTGCCTGCTGTTAAACTGCTCTGGATTAGTATAATATAAAATTCAAAGTCTGAATGAAAGTAGAAAATTGCTGGGGAACTTTCAGTGGTTTTGTGACATTTATGAATTTTTCATAAGCATTCTAAAATACCTTGCTGAATTTCAGCTTTGTGCAGTTTCATTTTTGAAGAATTATGAACTTGATTTCCTTTATGTTATTATTTAAATTATATCCTTATTTCTTATGCAAAGCTTTGAACAAACAGGATTGTGTACAAACAAGCACTTAGAAAAAGTCATAAAATGATCACAGCTAAAGGACAACCAAAATGAATGAGTAAACGGCTACCTTTGCTAATGCTGACCAATATTATCCACTTACCGGAAGTTAAAAATCCCCCCAATACTTACGTATGCTATCTTTGCTAAAAATTTGCTGATTTTGGAATTTACTCTCTCCACACAATTCATTATATACCTGGACATGGGACATCAGCCCTGCTTTCAGTAGTGGCTGACAACTGCCTCTATTGGTAAGTCAACTATTGGTAAGTCAACAAAAAGAGCCTATTGGTAAGTCAACAAAAAGAGCCTATACAAAGAGAACAGAGGATGGAGAACAGCCTTCTGCACTGCAAAGCTATTTACTGTGTTCCTTATGAGATGTTTATGCAAGTGAATTCTAAAGCTGATGTTCATGAATCTGCAGTCATTTACTGTATATGTATCCAATTTACTTAAGTAATTTTAGAAACTTCATAAAATTGCTAGTGATTTTATTTTCTTCTTATTGAGTATTCAGTTATTCACCTCCATGGCCTTGCATGGGTTGGATCTGGTCTAAATAAAGATACTACCATAAGTACAGCTCCTTCGGCTGGGGCTGCACGGCTAGAAGGCGCGTCCCCTGGGTGGTGGATAGGGGATCCCTCTCTGGAGGGTGCACCGGATAAAATTGAAGAAGGTGCTGCGAACCAACACAGCCTAAGGGAAGGCCACCCTGACAGAAAAACCACTGGCCCTCCAAGTCATGGGGGTTGGGCAGGAGGCCAACTACCTCCTCCTGGGGAAAAAAAAAAAAAAAAAAAAAAAGTTGCAGAAACGACGAGCATCAACTTTAAAAAAACAAACAAAATGGCGGAGATGGAGAAAATCAGTAATGAAGTGAGGAGGAGGAGATGGAACTGGATCGGTCATGTCCTGAGGAAAAAACCAACAGACGACTGCGCTGTGGCCCTTGGGTTCCAGAGCACGCAGCCGCAGACCGATCGAAGTGGAAGAACGATGTTCGCGCCTTGTGTGCCTCCTGGCACTGAGAGAATTCAGATTCAGATCAGATAAGTACAGCTAAGTCACTGAGGACAACAGAGATATGTTGACAACAAAGATAAGATCTTTGGTACACTGCTTTTGTACGCATTAATTCGATTAACTAATTTATGTAGTTCTATGAAATCTGAAATCTGAAAGTCCATCATTATTTTTACCTTTAGTGTCTGATTACCAATGTTACAAATCACTGCACTGAAAATTAATGAGCCCCAAACTATCTTATTCAAATCAACACTTTTTTTTTTTTTTTTTTTTTGAGAAATATCCAGATAAGGCTGAAAAATAAAAGGTGTTTTAAAGTGTTTTCTGCAATTATTTTCCTGGCTGGTTTTGTTGTGTCTTTTTCTTGGAATATATAAAAGAAGTATCTCGCAAATGTTTTGAGACAGAATAGAAGATTACAAACATTTCATAGAGACAGAGATCTATTTATAGTGAAGGGAAGGTTAACAGTTACATTAAAGAGATTCCCCAAGGATTTTTCCATTATTAAGTTTCAAAAGACAATATAAATTATGCACTAGGGTACAGGAATCACAATTATGCAATGCCACCCATTTACAACATTAATGCCTCAATAACACTATTACATAGTTCACTTCAGTCTAAGTAGGGGAAAACAGAACTCTTTTATCACTTTTGGAAAACAGAAAGTAATTTTAGGAACATTAATATAGATACCCTAACTAGGTAATATTTCTCATGTACTTCAGAACTTTTATATTCAACTAATCTGAAAATAATACAGTAAGTTTCACTTCGTGATAATAACATTTGGATTTGGAATTAGATACTATGTTTATTAATTTTTAAACAGGTAAGAAATGACACTAATTAATAAAGGTTCCTTTTAAGAGGCACTTTTTCTCACTGCTGCAATACTTGACCTGGATTACAAATTAAAAAGATAAAATTTTTTGTTTCTTATAAAATACTGCTGATTATTAATAAAACATTGAATATTTTTATCTTTGGGTTGTTGGTTTTGTTTGTTTGTTTGTTTGTTTGTGTCTTTGTAATACTCTACATTTTGAAAAGAAAGGACAGACATGAATTAACTAACCAGATTCTCTGGTGTTCTTTGCTGGGGTTCTTTGGTGTTACTTGCTAGCATATATATGAAAATATCTTCTCAGTATTTTGGATTTACTGGTGGAAAATGGTATCATCAAAGTTCAAGAATCAAATAATGAACGATAGAGGTCTGTTATAAGTTTGGAAGATTAATCAAATAACTTCCAGCATCATAAATTATGGTCTGACTGCAGGATTTAAATTTAAGCTTATCACATCAATACAGTTGTAAAGAGAAAGTGCTGTAACAAATTTACATTAGTGTTCCTGGAAAACAGGGATTTTAGAATTATTGCCATCTCACCAATGTAATTCTTTTCAAATTGCCAATTACAAAATAGCTGTATCCTATTCTATGACACAAGACTACCCTTAACACAGAGTATTCTGCAAGCTAGATGGAATCCTAGGTCAAGAATGCTTACTGTACTTTCATTCTTATTTTAACCATTGAAGGTCAGAGAGTAAGAGCACATGTTTATGGTGACTTTGTGAAGGTGATAAAGCTGCAGTCACAGACAACATGAAGGAGCTCCACATTTCTTTATTTAAGGCTGATGTAGAAATCATTCATCTCTTTTCTCCAGGCAGCCTTGGTTCAATATTGCAGAGTAAACGCATTATGTTTCACAACCTTTAGTTGGTTTCTCATTGATCAGTGACATTAATATATCTGTGTATGGCACACACAGCAAATTAATACAAATTTGAACTTGAACAAATTTGTCTACTGTGGTGGACTATAAAACAGTGAATATCTGTGCTGTAAAGTAAAGCTGATTGAAATTGCTGCAACTCATTTTTGCTAAAATCTACTTTTACCTTCCCTCTCCCCCTTTTTTGTTATGTAAAGTAGTTTTAAGTACCACAGAGTATTTTTAATATGGTATGCCTTGGCAAAGAAATGCACAAGTTAACACAAAATTATGAGATTATTGTAGGAAACTCTGGATAATTGGTTTTGTTTCTTTAATTATTATTGAAGACAGAAAAACAACAGAAAAAATAGAAGTTTGAATAGCAAATACATATTGCGTTTTGTTATCTGATTCTCCTTTGGAGTGGGTGTAGTTCCTACTACTCTGTCACTGATATCTGACAATCTTTAATGTATATACCTTTGCAGTCTCTTTTTTTGAGTTGGAAAGTAGTTTGTTTCCCATTTCATTCATTTGCAACCGAAGTAACTCTCCCCAGGCTTCACAAAGTCTACATGACTAAGTACAGGAATCAAAATGTCAGAAATTAGGCTTTTAAAGTAGGAACAACCTTTCCCAGAGCTCAAAAATTCCAGATTTCCTTGACTTTATGTTTTTGCAGAATATGCCTATTAAATGAATTGGAGATACCGAACTCAATCCTCTTAAAGAACTGGGACCTTTTGTTAGCAGAGTTTCAGACGGCTGAAGTTAGCTCAAAGCCTTTATGAACCTTAATGTGAGGAACAGCTTCAGTTACAAAACACGGCTTTGGACAGTCTCAGGAGTTATATTCCTAAATTATGTAGTCCGGTATTGAAGGCAAAGGAAAAGACTATAGCTAAATAAGACAACCATAAATCTGATGAAAGAACATGTAGATAAAGGTTGACTGGGAGAAGTATCATAGTTCAGTGGTTAATAAGAAAACTAAATTTTACCAAAAGTAGTAGTGAAAGCTAACTGGCAGGCAAATGTAACATCTCTGTTAATGTCAATACACTGTAATGAAGCAAATGAGTTAAAATAGCTGTGAAGACTGGAAGGCAGAGTACACTGACAGTCATTTGTTCAAACAGTGATATAACCTGGCACAAGAGACTGAAGAAATTCAAGCTATTAAAGTGTGCTGATTCCATCTATGACCAGAAAGTACAAGAAGCAATGAACGCACACCACTCAAATATTGCCCCTTGGAGAGCTGGAAACAGTTTTTGCACTGTTCTTCAGGCGGGTTGCTTTCTTTCATGATGTACTCAGGCAGCAGTTAGGACATAAGAGCTAGAAATTGTGACACACAGCAATCTAGGTTCCCTGTGGGACAGAGGAGTAAAGCAACAGTCCCAAGGCAGTCTCTTGGAATTTAGTCTCCTACAGAGTTTACAGGAAAAGAATTGTTGTAATAACAATGAAATGCGAGTGTTGGAGTGTTAGTATTGCCTTGTGTATTTTACAGATAACCCTCCTGAAGTCATCCTCTATTAATTTTTAAAGCTTATTCTTGTTTTTAATAACGCAAAGGACATAAGGATAAACCTGAAATAGCTTCTAAGTGTTTGGACATTTGGAACACATCTCAGCATTTTCAAGATGCAAAGGAAAAAAAGACACATTAAGCTGTATATGATACCAGATTGATCATGAAGAGGTTCCAAAAGGAATCTTGCCAGATTTGCCCCAGACATGCATTAATCAGACACTAAAAAACAAGCTGAAAGGAATACAGGGAATACAAAGGACAAGGCACATAAATTGAAAGTGACTGATAGCGACTGATTTTTCACTATCGAGAGTCCACCATGATTAGGAGTTTCTACCAAATTTCACCCTCAAAACAATTGCACTTTCTCCAATTTGATAAGGCCACTGGCATTTTTCTGCTTCTTACTTAACATCTCACCTCTTGCTCTACTGATAATATGCTGTGCAAGAGATCTGCCTGATGAGTGCCTGCAGCAATATGTTCTGGAGCTAAATTACTTTTGTAAATCGTTTTAGTAAAATAAAATGAGCAGCAGGATGTTTGTCATTTCAGCTGTAACAGAATAAATATTTTATCGTCTCTTCTTCAAAAGATCATCTGTAACTCAATGAGTATACAGAACAGTTTAAAGAGTAAAAGCATTTAATTCACTTTAACTTTGATTACATTACATGGCCTATTGAAACCTTGAAGTAACTTGTGACTGGATTTTACTTAAAATACTGTATGATTTCAGGCTGATTTTTAGTTATTTTCCTCAGGTAAACTGCCACCTTTTTCAAATGGGTACACAAAGTGTACATAAGCAAAATAAGACTTTGAAAGAATTTCCATCCAAAGAAGATTTACAGTTTTGTAAGCAGGATGGTTTTTTTTTTCCTTTTTTCTTAGAACCTCTTGAAAGCATCAGAATTCAGTACACAAGTGATAAAACATTAATGAAAAGGCATGCTGAAGCATTTGAAGTGGGGAAAACAATCACTTCGCTTCTCATCAAACAGGCAGAGAGTTTAATCTGGTGCCCTTTAATAAAGACAGGCAAGAATTTTATCTAATTATGATGTCCCTCCCAAGTCATTAGAGAATCATTCAGTGAAGGTCAAGATTCAAGGAGCAGAGCTTCGGGCCACATCTGTTGCTGACCTTGAACGCTGCAGGGAATCAAGAACACTACTGCTTCACAGGACTTTGATTTGCAGCATCCTATTCCCAGTAGTACCAGTTTGTGCCAAGCAAAAACGTGACCTGCTGAAGATCAATAGAAATAATAAGCAAAATGAAGCATAGGTATGATGAGGACAAATATGAAAATAAAAAAGAGCAATGTGGCTTGTTTTATCCTGTATCTAGTGACATTTATCAGAGAGAGAAAACTGAAATGGAACAGTGAAAGAAAGAGTTTTGTTTTGTAATAACTTTTCACACAACTTTTCTTTCAAACTAAGAGGAAAATAAATATTTTTTTTTTTAAGTTAAAATGCAAGAATAACTGGTTTCATTATTGAACAAAATTTGTGTCTTTGTACAAGCCCACAACTAGACTTTTGCTTAAATAACTTTCTTGGCTGACAATGTCTTGGTAAAAATGCAAGTTTAATAACTACAAAAGGAAGAAGTTGAAATAAGAACCCTACATATAAAGGCAGATGAGAGACCCCCAACTTACAGCCCTGTAATTATAAGATATTGATACTGTGAAATATTTTATATCCTCGTACTCAAATCTCTTAACATTATTTTGTCTCTTCCTCAGTTCTGTTTGCCTTCCCTCACCTTGCCTCACCTTATCTTTCCTGCCTCACCTCGCCTCACCTTGCCTCACTTTGCCTGGCCTTGCCTTCTTCTGTCTTGCTGGTGTCTAATAGCACTGACATTTATTGTCTGTAAAATCGCCTCTGTTCAAGTGACTGTTTTTCATCCTTCCTGATCATGAGGTTCCTCAGTTCTTTGTACAGATCTGTCTTTGCTGCTTACTTTACAACCTCTGCCTGTACGAAAATTCACTCCAGGCCTGCTTGGCATAAAGTGCTACTATTCAAGTGTCAGTGTGACAGATGAGGTGGGAGGCTGAATGTTGTCCTCATTTATGATTGTGAGAACAGAATCAATCTCTCTAATTCCAATGTGGGGGACACAAAATCCCTACAAATAATCTTAACTTAGAATGCAGTAACAAAATCTGTAAGATGATATATTAGTTTCTTCTTTATTATACTTTAATTTCACAAGGGAAAAGGGTCCTATCTGAAAGGGAAAGAATAATATATAAAACCTATGCATATTTTAATAGTAGCTTTTGCTTTATTTTTATACATTTTGGAAGCTAAAAAAGCCTGTTTCTCGTTTTGTATCATGTAACTTGTATGCTTAAATTTTGCAATATATGTATATAGCTTGTTTTCTTTGGCTCCCAAAGTAACCACACCTGTGGTTTTTTGTCATTTATTTTGCTGTTTTCTTTCTTTTCTTTTTATTTTGTTTTGCTTTGTTTGCTTTCTTCCCAGGAAAACCTAACCGGGATTTTCTCTCAAGTGCAAGAGAAGACTGACTTGGTCTCTATTCTGTCTTTCACAATTACATAATGACCACACGGGTTCCATCTGGGATGAACCATCTTAGCTGAAGACAATCCGTTACAAACTCCTGCTAATTGCCTTTTAAACTTTCAAGAGTCTGTCTTAAATTGCTCAGTCCCAGAAAGGAAGGCCAGAAATTAATAAAATTTTACAAACTCTGCCAAACTCTGCAGTGTTTTATACCCACAGCAACTCTGGGAAGATGACTTTTTTTATTTGCTATTTGCGGTATGGAAGGAAAATTTCATTTGCCCCCACAGCTCTTTTGCCAATTTCACTACATTAAAACTATATTTGCTTCCCAAAACTGTTATGCCTGAATCACATAATGGTGATGAAAACTGCAAGACAGAGTTGAAAGCTACTGTACCTCTTGGTTTGAAATCAATCTAAATATTACCCACGTGATTGCTGGCACTCAAACACAACAAAGTTTCTCTTCACAGAGAATTAAGGTCAAGTACAGCTAAAAAAAAAATAATGTAAAAATTGAGTGCAACAATGCTAAAATCACATTTTTCTTGTATTTAAGCTCTTCAACTTTATCATGGTTTAACCCCAGCCAGCAACTAAGCACCACACAGCCGCTTACTCACTCCCCCCACGGTGGGATGGGGGAGAGAATCGGAAGGGTAAAAGTGAGAAAACTCATGGGTTGAGATAAAGACAGTTTAATGGGTAGAGCACAAGCCGCACGCACAAACAAAGCAAAGCAAGGAATTCATTCACTACTTCGCAGCGGCAGGCAGGTGTTCAGCCATCCCCAGGAAAGCAGGGCTCCATCACGCGTAACGGTTACTTGGGAAGACAAACGCCATCACTCTGAATGTCCCCCCCTTCCTCCTTCTTCCCCCAGCTTATATACTGAGCATGATGTCATATGGTATGGAATAGCCCTTTGGCCAGTCTGGGTCAGCTGTCCTAGCTATGCTCCCTCCCAGCTTCTTATGCACCTGGCAGAGCACAAGAAGCTGAAAAGTCCTTGACTAGTGTAAACTCTGCTTAGCAAGAACCAAAACATCAGTGCGCCATCAACACCATTCTCATCCCAAATCCAAAACACAGCACTCTACCAGCTACTAAGAAGAAAACCAACTCCATCCCAGCTGAAACCAGGACAAACTTCTTGAAGATACAGTCTCCAAATTGAAGACAGAGCTTTGGTAAGACGGGAGACAAATATGTAATGGAAAAGGACAAATATACTTACAAAATAAAAGAAAGGATTGAATGAATGATCAGTTAAAAGCACTGTATAAACATATAACATGAGTTTGCATTCTAAAATGAGCTAAATGGACCCATATTACCATTCTTACTTGTAGATGTGGAACCGAGGCAAAGCGAGATTTTGGCTCCAAGCTGGAAAAATATTTCAAAATGTTCTTAATTTAAAGCATACTATGTAAATATGGCAGATTAGATTGGATTAAATATGGTAAAGGCTAGGAACATGCCTTGAGCACAGAACATTCTTGAAGGCTCTTGAAAGGGGATTACTTATTTAGCTCTTGCTCTTGGCACCCACCTCTAGATTGTGGGCACTCAAAACTCATCTTCCTGTACTGCAGCATAGCCTTGAACAGGTTAACAAACAGAGGTCCTTCATTTGTAGTCTTTGAATTCCTATAGGTTTTTAGTTCTTCTCAGAACATGCTAAAAAATGTTTCAAATGCTTCAGCTTCTCTTCACATAATCTCCACCATCTTCCCATAAACCAAACAATTCCTTGCTTTTGTTCCATCATGCCCCATGCATAAGTACCTTCAGAAATCTTTATGGGATAAAAGTGCCATTTCAACTAATATATGACCAAAATGGCAAGAGCATATGACAGAATTTTGTAATCCAGGTCTTCTGTCATGTAGACGTTTGTTCTTCTGTAGAGTCGACCCTGCTATTAGTCAATGTGTATTTAATTATTTGCTCCATAATCGAACAGCTTCAGGACCACTCATTGTGGCAGAAGATGTTATGAGTTCATGAAAAAGTTAAATTCCTTCAAGCTGAAGAAGAATCTGAACCCTACACACGCAGAACAGCAGTCTAAAACCTGAACTAAAAGGCATTGAAAGAAGCAGCAGCAGCCTATACTGCAATTAATTTTTCAAAGGCAATATCAGTACTGTTTGACTACACACACACACACACACACACACACACACACACTCTCTTACTTTCTAAATGAAGTTGTTAAATAACCATCCAGCACTGCACTTAGATCTATGAATCCAAGTAAGGACACTCATGCCACCCAGAGAAAGGTGTTTAACACTTTTCAGTATTTCTTTCTTCTTTCTATACTTTATGTAGCAGTGCACTCATTGTTCTGAGCTTTAACAGTCATTTACATGATTCTTCATTCATTCCAGTAGTCCAGTCATCAGAAGATACCTGTTATAACTAACTCCTTGAATTGTGTTGTTCTACTGAGCTGGTGCTGCAAGGAGATTATTTCACTGCCTGCATCAGTGAAAAAAAAACTCATATTAACTCTGTTTTTGTAAACCAACTTTTCAGATGTGAGCATCTTCCTATGCATTGCACAGGAAGGCAAGGCACTAACTTGGGTTCTGAGAATTCCCCTGGCATCTCCATCCTAAAGCTAAGTATTCCAAACAGCAATGCTACAATTTTAGATTTGGCAGATTTGGCAGAGCCATCCATACACTAAAGAAAAAAAATATTTGTTAAACAAAACTTTTTTTGAAGGCTAGATATATTTTTCTAGCCTGGTAAGGGGTAATAGAATAATATTCATTTCTATACCTACCTTATACCTTCTATACTCCGTCTCTTAGTGATTAACCGTGTTCAGAGCCACAGAACATCTACTGACAACGAGAGAGGACAAGAGGTCCACCTGGATACTCACCTTCAGCACTTTACATTTCCTCCCATGCTTTTCATCCACATTGCCATTTTCTGCCTCCAAACCTCAAACCCAGCCTGTTGTCCAGCCCTAGAGTTCTCGTCTTCTTTCCAGACCCATACAATGCCTGTCCCTACCTCCAGTTATGCATAACACTTTACAAAATGTTTCAGATACCCAAATATTGATTTTGAGAACTGTTTTAAATGTTCCAAGAAACATCTGTAAGAGATTGCAGGTAAGCCACAGGACAGTATGTGGGCTGCCAATGGACCTTTAGAAATGCAGCTGGAGACCAGGTGAAATATACATGAGTGTGCCTACTTGATGCTCTATGCAGGCATTTTAGAATTGCTCTCCATATCCTCTGTCATCATATATATCTTATGTCTCTGGATAGACTAATTTCTATTAGTGCTTTCACACAACTACTAGTTTAGTTGCACAGCTACTATTTTACATGCTTTTAGGGGACGAAAATTTAGTATCACACATCTGTCCCCTTGAAAAGTTTGTATGTATCTATGCACATTATATACACCTGCATACAGGCTTGATTAAGGGAAACATTGACTGTATGAGCCATACAAAGTAAAATTTAGCATAACTTAGGATAATCAAGGTTCAAGAGAAACTTTTCATTCTTTAAGTGTAAGTTCACATCCATAGCTCTACATCCGTCATCAAAGCTAATCATTCATCTTAAAGAAGTTTTACTGTTTGATTATGTTTCTTTTACCCTGTTTTTATTCCTTTGTTATCAGCCTTTTTTGAATAATAGCTTTTATGGAAGTCAGCCCAGAGTTAAAGACTCACATTCAGATGAGAATGCCAGTATGCCTCTGTGATTTGATTAGCTAAAAGATTTTTTTTTTTTTTTTTTTGCAAACAGTTGAAATCGTGCTTTCTGCTTCTAAAAGTGCTACTAATTTTGTGATGGTATAAATAATGATCTTTCCAAGTTACAAAGCCAGGCCCCATACAGACTGGTACAATTGTTGATTCTGTCTTTTCAGACACAAAAAAAGAATCTGCTTTGTTAGTTTGTTGATAAATCAGAGGTTTGTTTCTATCTCAGTCTATTGTTTGGCATATACAATAGGCAGAATAGAATGAGTTAAAGATATGATGTTTTTATTTGCTTGCCATTGTTGCTTACAGAACATTTATGAAAAGCTTTTTTGGGACTCCTTGTACTGGTGGCGAAACAATTTGTTTTGGGAATTAATTTGTTGAATAGGAAATGTTTCCAGTTTGTTTTCCAAGCTATAATGATGTGACTGAATTCAGAAGTGCCCTTGAAAATCTGCAATGTAGAATGGTATATACACAACACATTTATTCTATACAGTGCCAAGGAATCTACTAACAACAAATAAATACATGCTGTTTTTCATAATGTAATAACTGGTACTGATTTTGATTTCATTTTCTCATTTTATTTCACCTCTGATATACCATTTGCAGTAACTCGCCGAGGTCTCAAGTCATCACAGAACTTAAGCATGCACTAGGTTTTTAGCACCATGAATACAACTCTGCCTATCTAGGCTGACGATGCTCTGAGATGCTACTCAGTGTTATGCTTTGCATTTCCTATGCAGCCCTTGAATCTTCCTGATTCTTTAAGTCAGTCTATTAATTCTGGTTTCTGAGAGCTCAGGTCCTATCTCAGGGACAATTAGTGATCGGTGATAAAGAAAACCCGGTTAGTCCCCTTTACTTCTCTTACCTACTGCATTAATAAGCCAAATTAATAGCTTGAAGTGAAGAAAATCGAATATCCCTTTCTATTTTTGTAGGGGGCTGCTGTGTGCTTTAGCTTTCTGAACATCTAACCTACACAGTCCTTGTTAAGTACTAAGTATCAATGCTGAGTCAGTTAATTAAATAGTTGTAAGTGCTTAAATATATGATCAATATTAATGATCTGCTTATATTTTTAAACAGAAGACAAAACATTTTCTACTTTGTGAACCTTTGAATTGCAACAAGTCAGATGTACAGGTTTTTTAGCAAAAAAGAAAAAAAGTGACAAATGATCTTATCGTTGATTCAAATTGAAGAAGTAGAGGGAAAACAGTGGCACAATTTAACTCACTTCTCCAAAATCTACATTCAGGTCTTTAGTTATCTAAAATTGCTAGAGAAAAATCCTTCAATCAAAGGTCAGCCGGCCAGTTGGGAAAAAAAAAGCCATTATGCAGGAAACAATTTATTCAGAAGATTTAATGGTATCTTAAGGTCTGAAACATAGAAAAATTAATGACTTCAACAAAGAAAAAAAGAATTTTCACTTTAAAAATATTCACTTATCTGCAGCTTCCTTACCCTTCCTTACATCAACATTTCTATCCACAAAGAAAACAATATTGTACTTTCTCTAGAGGAAAACTTGTAATACTTTAAATTCACCAAAAATTAATTTCAAGATGTGGAAAAGAAAACATTTTCTATGTCATCATCCAATCGATAGTGCTACTTCTGTTGAAGGTAGTCATTAGTTTAGAGAGAGAGACATGGGGATATACCACAGGTGCTTGATCCTGTCACAAGAAGATTCCTGAATTCCCACTGACATTGTCATTTTCTTTCAGGAGCATTGAAAGTCTCATCCGGCACAGTAGGCTCCATAGGATACCTGTCACTCTTGTGCTGTAGTGCATTTCAAGTTTCAGATGTCTGTATTTTCCATATTAGTAGCTTTCCATATAGGAAGGAGGTTACTCTATGTGTTAGGCGACAGGCTGGCAACCCCCTAGGGTTCAGTCCAAGGGGGAAGAACTTGGCCTTGAGGCTATGCTCTGATGTTTATATCAAAGTGATGCTGACATATAATGAGAGCAAAAGGCAAGAAATTTACCAACAAATAGCTGCTTTGAAAGCAGCTTGTTTTGAATGCTGATGTCTTTGTTCTGCTCTGTTCAGCAAGCTGGCAACTTGACATAGGGGGCGTTACCTGGTACATTTTGTTCTTGGTACTTGTACACAGAAGAGGACAGTAACTTGTCTTTGTTTGACTACATCTATATCTCTACTGATAGTTTCAGTCATATTGCAAGCATTCATTGTCCTAGCAACAATTTAATTCCAAAATGCTCTCTCCAAAATTCCTATTAGTCTGGTCTTTCAAACATCATTACTAAGTTCATCCAAATAATGAGAAAATAGAGATATAAACTCAGCCTTTTTTCTTTTTTTTACACTTATAATTTTATTTAGCTCTCTCCCACCTTCAGCTTCCCAATAAATAGTCATGGACTTAAAAGCAAAATAAACACATACAATTCCTGCATGTAGAATATTCTGCATGTTATAAATAGCACATTTTAAATGTATTAAAATATTAATTTTTATTTTAGTTTTACATTTCTTACATTATTACAAGAATGTCTCTTTTTATTTAATCTAACCTCTTGGAACTTTATTTTGAGAAAATATTAAATTGATATCTTTCTAGGAAGCTGTTGTTCTTGAAAGTAGGGTATTTGACTGCTAATATCTGCTAGTGCAATACCTCATAGCACTCAAAGAGGTTTCAGATGAGCAATAACTGCTGAATCCATTCTGGACACCATATGGAGGTAGCAACAGGAAAAGCATAGCTACCTGAGACAGAAATGAATTGCCTTTGACCTGCCTTAGCTCACCTCTGTAGACGTGGACAAACAGAGGAATAGGCATGGGTTTGCTCTCAGTGTTTCCTTTAGGAAAATCCAGAATTGATCACAAAGTTAGGCTTCCCACACACAGTTTTTCTTTATCTCTCTTCCCAGTTCGGCACTGTCTTTAGTAGAACTGGCTTCTCTTAGCCAGCCTCATGTTCTGTCCAAAAGGAATCAAAATAATTCACATTTACTAATTATCACAGTGACGTAAGACACAGTGTGTGAATATTCTTAAATATGTGTATCAATAAATACTTAAAGGTATACTTTTATATCTTTGTAGTCATATATATCTACACAGCTTAAGCAAACTGAACATATTCAAGCCCATGGGATCAGATAAGATGTCTCTGGAGGTGCTGAGGGAGTTGGCTGCACCTTTGACAGGTCATAACAATCAGAGGAGCTTCCCAATGACTGAAAAAAGACACCACCACATCCATCTTTGAGAACAGCAAGAAGGACTATTTGGAGAGCTACAGGCCCATCAGCCTAAACTAGGTCCCTGGAAAAGTTATGGATAAAATCCACCTGGAAACCATGTCCAGGCACGTGAAGACCAAGATCGTGGTTGGGAACAGAGATCAAGGAATTACCAAGAACAAATCATGTCTGACCAATTTGTTTACCTTTTATGATAAGATTCCTGTCTGCCCTCTGAAGGGCAGAGAAGTGGATATTGTACATGTTGACTTTAACAGGGTCCTTGATGTGATCTTGCATAGAATCCTTACAGTCAAACTGGTGAGGATAAATGGATAAATGGGCTTGAAGGTGAGAAAAAAATTGGCTGATCCTCCTGATTTTGTGATGTGATAGCACAAAGTCAGTTGTTAGTGGCATTCCTCAGGGGTCCATACTGTGGCTAATATAGTAAACATCTTAATGTCCTGTACAATGGGACTGAATGCACCAAGCCATGCCAAGCTGTGGGGAGCTGCTCTTCACAGATCTTGACAGGCTGGAAAATGGTCTGAAATAACCTCATGAAGTTCAACAAAAGCAAATGTAATTTTCTGCTAGGGACAGGTGCAACAATACTCTGGATGCTAGTTGGAAAAAAAAAAAAAAAGCAGCTCTGCAGAAAAGGACCAGAATGTCCCGGTGGACAAGTTGAACATGACTCAGTGGCATGTATTGGCAGAAAAAGCAGCCAGCTACGTAGTGTATTACCAGGAGTGCAGCCAGCACTGGAAGAAAGTGGTGACTCCCACGCACTGAAGCACTTGCAAGACTGCACCTGGAGTACCATGTCCAGTTTTTTGTACCCCAGTGCAAGAATGAGATTGACATACAGGAGCAAGTCCATTAGAGGCCAGATTGTCAGGGGACTGAGAAACCTTTTACATGAAGACAGAATGAGGGAATTTGATTTGTTCAAGCTTAAGCAGAGCAGGCTAAAGGGAGATTTTGCCAAGGTATACAACTACCTAATAGATGATATGAAAAAAGCAGAGGTAGACTGTTCTCAGAAGTGCCCAGTGCTAGGATAACTAGTAACTGACATAAATTGCAAGAAAGGAAATTCTGATTAGATAGTAAGAATTTTTTTTTCCATTATGTCAAAGATTGGAACAATTTCCCCAGAAATGTTGTGGAGTCTCACAATCCATATCACTGGAGACTCTCCAAACCCAACCTGACAAGGTTCCAAGATATCTGGTTGAGGTTGACACTGCTTTCAGCAGGGTTTTGGCCTAGATGCCCTTTAAAGGACCCTTCCAACTTGTTTCTCTGGGATTGTATATCTCCTGCCCTACACAAGTGCCAAGAAGCACCTAATAAGGATGAGGTTCCCACTGAGAAATATATTTTTTAAAATCACAGAGACATGTGATTCCAAGAGCTTTTACATCGAAAAGGAAGTAATCATAAGTGTGTAGTCTAGCCTGAAAAGTGATCCAGAGCTGGACGGATGGAAGAGATTCTTTGTAAGTCCTGTAAAATTAACTAAACAAAACAAAAATACCTTATATATTCTCAGTTAGAACAAAAAATCTGAACAGGTGTCTGACTGTGGGGTTTTTTTGGGGGCAGGAGGGAGGGACAGAAGGAGGGAAGGAGAAAATGTTGGGAGTGGGACCAAAAGATCCCAATGCCAACAAGAAAAAAATTCAACTGCTTATGGATATGAAGACATACAGTCAAAGATGGTGCACTGAGAACATGCTTAATTGTTCAGTTCATTAGTTGAGCAAGAAGAGAACTTAGCTGTCTGCCTCATTACTACCTTTCCTCTGATGAAGTCAGATGAAAAAATTGCAACAATTAAGAGCCATGACTATGACTATGTAAAAGTATTTGATATTTTCTGTTGAGATGAAGACACATTATAAAACATTTCCCAACTGTGTTTTAAAGCTAGACAATGAACACATTGTCTATAACTATATATTAAAGTTCAATGAATCTCAGCTAATTAATATGAAGAGTCCATAACAGGAATACAAATCTCCTTCTGTTTTAAAATGTTGTCCTATTTATATATTTTTAAAGTATTTTTTCAGACAATAAGTTCTTTAGGTCAGAGTTGACAATTTGAATATGTATGTAGAAGCATAACTATGAATGCTGGAATGATTTTCCTTTCCTGTATGACATGAACTCACAACATTTTTTTTTTTTTTTTTTAAGATGGACAGTATGGGCTTAAAATCAGCATTCTTGAGCCAAGGTAATTCCTCCAGCTAGTAGCATTCACAACAGGGGCCTTTAAGTTTCAAAGAACTCATCAAAGGTACTTCAAAGAAAAATTTCTGCCTAAACCTTGGACTGCAAAGTGCTTTCATGGATTGAAAATAATGAGCTCTTTCTCCAGAAGCTGGTCATGACACTTTTCTTTAAATGAGGTTCTAATCATTGCTTTAATATGTAGAAAAGGTTCTTGTGAGACTACCCAAAGCCTGAATGATTTTCTCTGACAAAATGAGGAAGGAATTTTCCATTACTAATTCTCACTTTGCAAGTTTCCTGACTATGGTCAATGACATAGCTTAGATCACACCAAAGTTATGGTGGGCAATGCTTACTCCTGAATCCATCTCAGGGTTTGACACAACTCAGCTGTGTTAACTTACCAGGGACAGAAGCATTAAGACTTTTGACACTTTACTAGAAGAAATTTAAGCCCACAAAGATTTAGAATATCTAGGCTTTAGGCTAAAAACAGAGTTAATAATAACCTCTGTCCTACTTGTAATTCTATTCCTGAATATTCCTTCCAATCACACTGTTTCAACAGAATACAATTCTCTTTGTAGACATTTCCCTGTGATTATCACAAGAACTGTTCTTAGTTAAGCACTGTCCCTGAATATCAATAGTTTCTCACTGCCAGCCTCCATTGTATCAATTATCTGGATTTCATCCACATAGAGAACAAAACAGGTTATGTGGCTATAGCATTAAAAATTCACCTCAGTGAAATTTCAAAGGTAATGCTGAATGAGAATGATGGGAATAATTGATTTTGTGATCCAAATTCAGGGCCATGTTTAAGGGTCAAGCATGGATTTTCCCACATGCCAACACAAAAGCTAAAAGTAAAATAAGCTGCTTCTGGTTTCCTCATGCCATTCTCAGCTTAGTGCTTTGTTGGCATTCTGGGTGATTTACATTTTGCCCAGTGTAAACCAAAGTCCAGTTTAATTTTTCCCTGGACTCAGGAGTTTTTGAGACATGATTTAGCCTCTGGATTTCTCTTTAGGCAACACAGTGATACCACCCATCTAAAACAATGACCGCTTGTCTGACAGCATCTGCAGTTGTCAAGCTTTTGATCTTCTACAGGGTACTAAAACATTCTGAAAGACTGGTAAATTTGTGCATATATTTGGACTCATACTTAGTTACAATGATCCTATATATAGAATAATGTGTTACCTGAGTTCTTGAAAAAGTAACAGAGGGAAGAAAACAGAAAAAGTTATTAGATTGAAAAAAGTCTTTATCCTTTCATATTGCTACACACAAACTCTTCAGTGTCATCTTTTCATTTTTATTAACCTAAGATTAGACATCTTATGTAAAATAGTTTCCCTTTTACACGTGTGCTGATGTACCAGTTATACTTGTTCCTTTCTCTTGCTCAGATAGTTCTATCTCATTCCTTATTTTCTCCCTGGTCTTGATGTGGGTCTAGCCTCTAAAGCTAATACCCAATCTGATCTAGCTTTATATTCTTAAATAACTAAATATAAGTCTGAAATAATTCCCTGATAGACAATATCACAAACCTGAATATGATTCATTAGATGGGCAATTGCCAGTTTATAATGCTAAGAAGGGTTTCCAGAACTATGTCAGGATGAATGGCAATTCTCATATTCTTTTCCTTCTCCCACATTGAAGGCTCTGAAAAAATCCAATGCAGTAATATATGCATGGTAAGTAGCTTTCAGGCCCCCTTTTAAGTCCTGTTTACATGTTCTGCCTCTATTTTGACTACAAATTAGGTCCATGATTTTGTTAACTTTCTCACAATGTAAAATCCTCAATTTATGACACAGTTACAAAACTGAAACTTTCTTCTGCTCTCAACAGGAATTGCTGTACTTCATCATTTTCATTTCATTCTTCTCTTGCCTAAAAATATAAGAACTGCTCTACTGGCTCACAACAAAGCGCCATTTATCATAGAATCATAGAATCATTTAGGTTGGAAAAGACCTTTAAGATCATCAAGTCCAACCATTAACCTAGCACTGCCAAGTCCACCACTAAACCATGTCCCTAAGCACCACATCGACCCATCTTTTAAATACCTCCAGAGATGGAGACTCAACCACTTCACCTAGTTAATACTGTCTAGACTGCAATCTTAAGGAGAAACTAAAGAAAAAGAAATTAAGAAACAAGACAAATACAAAGTTATAGATCACAGACTTAATAACTGAAGTTTTTTGACTGATACACTCTGCCAGCTATGACAATCGATGTTTAAAATACTTCTTGAAATAGAGATTATACCTAACCCCATTTTTAAATAGATAACAATGACTTCTTTTCTCTGAATTTGTCTAGTCCTTTCAAAAATCTGTTTACAGTTCTATCGTCTGCAACATTTGGCATTCATGAGTTCCACAGTGTAATTATACATCATACACAAGTTAATCAATTTTCTTTGTTCTAAATTTATTGCTTGACAATTTCAGCCACCCATTTTTTGTTGCTTTCATTATGACAGATACATAATAATTTTGTATTCAGTTTCCAGAGTTTTTTTTCACAGAACTCTCATATCTCTCACTATCAGTCTCTTTTACTGAGATTACTAAGCTAAATCTGTGCCCTGTCCATGTTATTGTTCATCCTTTTTGCTTATCCACTGCATACCAAAGTATTTATTAACACTGAATTTCCTCTTATGTTTTATCATTCAGCATTATGAAATATTCCTTCACTTCAGCAGCCAGATTTAAAATTAGTGATCACGAATTTGTATGAAACTGTACATCATGTGCAAACTTTACCCCTCACTATTCACCATTTTCTTCTATCTGCTAAGAATATACTAATCATAAGTCTCAGCAAATATTCTGGTGAGGTTCCAGCTGGTAAACTACACTGAAAATTAATCTCTTATCTTCTTGTTTGTGTTTTTTTTTTTTTTTTTTTCTTTTTTCTTTCCTTACCAAGGCACAGAAGGGCCAGTTGTCTTAGCTCAGGTACTGGTTTTGGCTGGAACAGAGTTAATTTTCCTCATGGAAGTGCTTACCCAGCAGTCAAGTGTCAAGTGCTTCTCACACTACCCCACCAGCAAGCAGGCTGGGGGTGCACAAGAGGTTGGGAGGGGACACAGTTGGGACAGCTGACACCAACTGACCAAAGGGATATCCCATAGTGTATGGTGTCACACTTGGCAATAGAAGCTAGGGGAATAAGGAGGAAGAAGGGGACATTCAGAGTTATGGCATTTGTCTTCTCAAGTAACCATTACGCATGATGGAGTCCTGCTTACCTGAAGATGGCTGAATATCTGCCGATGGAAAGTAATGAATGAATTCCTTATTTTGCTTTGCTTGCGTGTGCAGCTTTTGCTTTTCTTATTAAACTGTCTTTATCTCAACTCATGAATTTTCACACTTTTACTTTTCCAATTCTCTGCCACATCCCACTGAGGGGGGGTGAGCAAGCAGCTGTGTGGGGTTGAACCATGACACCGCATTAGAATTTTATCTTTTTAGGAGCAATTGATGTGAGAGCCTCATGAAAGATTTTTGAAAGCACCTTTATCCACAAGCTCATTGATTCTTTAAAGATTAATGAATCTATGAGGCATGAACAAAAGTGGCATGTGTTCTTCTTCCAAATATCAGTTTTATTTACATGCATACTATTTGTTTTCCCAGTTTGCACCAAGACATGACCATGGTCTACAAAGTTCTTTTTAGTAAAGTGTCATAAAAGTCACCTTCCCTTTTTTTGGTATAAAGGATAATTTGAACCATAGGTTGGTTTAATATACTAATTCAGAGATTGGAGATTCATATCTGAGATTCATATAAATTCAGAGATTCATATCTGGGATTCAGAGATTCATAATTGCGTCTTTGATGATTTTATGAGTATGATCCATAACACATTCAGAGATTTCATATCTGAGTTTCTTAAGAGTTCCTTTGGAACTCATTGGGCACCAGCTAGACTGAGTTGGGTAGCAAGATCCTAGCTTCACAAGGCTTTTTAAATTGTGACATTCCTGTTTTGCATTATTCATAAACTTTGTTATACATTTGAACCACCTTCTTGTCGAACAGTCATTCATGAAAGATACACTCAAACATCTTGTTATAAGCTGTAGTAATACCTATAACACCTGCAAAAAACCTGTTTTGCTCTGACAGGAAAAATATCTTTTTTTGAAAGAATATCTGTATTTTTTCTCCAGACAAAACATAGAAAACTGTAGAGATCATAGAAGAATTTTTGCTTTTACACTTTTGAAATCTCTCTTAGATATTCGTGCTTCACCTGTGGTTTATTAGATACAATATACTGTGATTAAATACATATGACAGATAATTGTTGCTAATATTTCAAATATTGAGGAGTAAATTCTCCGCTGATGGAGTTATGCCACTGCAACCTGGCCCCATCAGTACAGGCTCATTTCCATTTGTGACAGATGAAAGTCTTTGGAAGCATGGAAACTTCAAAGACCATAACACCGAGATGCACAGCATTATGGATGCATAGATTCAGGAAATGGCTGTTTTATCAAAGCTGGGGGGTAATTAATGCAAATCCCTATACTTTCAAGCAGGTAAATAAGCATGAAAGCCTCCCCCATTTCTGCAAAATTGCATATATTGGTTTGTTTTGATTCAAGAAGCTGATGAAGTCTAAAAATATGACCCTTGTCAGGAATAAGACACAGATACGTTTTCTAGACTCCGAATTAGATTTTAAGTGCTATGTAAATATGATAAATATTAATTAGAGTGAAGCTGGAGGGAAGGCTGAAGCTTACGAAATGGTTTTGAGAGAATGAAACATGATGTCATGAATGTCTAATCAATAAGTAGAAAGCAAGAGACATGAGACATTAATGTGATACCCGTCTGAAGTCAAAACTGTGACTCCTTTCATTATTTAATCAAATGGTATAACAGTGACTAAAAGATGAACAGAAAATGGGTTTATCTCTTTTTTTAAAATATTATCCTTATCATTTTTCCTATAAGCATAAGAAAGTAAAAACAGAAACATTTTCAGAAGAAAAAATTTCCAAAAGAAAGTTCACTTTGAAACAAGATAGTATTTTTTGTGGCATATGTGGAAAAGGAGTATTGCACCTCTATGGTTATTGACAATTCCACGTTTTGCCTTCTGGGAAAAGTCACATTCCCCTAGAATTTCCAATAAGCTGCAGCAAGGTGAACATTTGTTTGTAGATTTTTTTATGGTTGGTTTCACCTCAGTACAGCTACCAGAGGCAGAGTAAGGATACAAACCTCACAGGCTCTGACAACCCTTCTTGGAAGATGCATGTCATTTCCACATTCATCTGAAGGGAGGGAGCCAAGGAACTATAATTTAAACAAAACAGTATATTCCAGAAAAAAACAAGCACATTTTGAAAGAAAAGGTAACTCCAAGAGTAGCGTTCAGCTTTGTGTCTAAAAATTTTAAATGTCTTTTTAGTTGAAGTCACTGCTAAAAATACATCACTGTATTCATCAAAATGTTTCAGCCCTGACAGACATGGGCTAATAACTGAAAAATAAAACCCCCATCTGTTTCCTTAGTACACATCTAAGGATTGTAAAAAGATTCTTTTGAATATTTTGTTTTCCACTGATCCTGCAAATAACTTTTTTTTCTTACTAATTCTATCATTGCATCATTGGATAGATTATGGGGGTGTTTGTCTTATCTAACAGATGGGTAGCTATCTTGCAGTCCAGATTATTTCTTGCAAAGCTTAATTTTATTCTTTTAATTTTATCTCCTTTTCTTTCCCATACTAATGAAGTTTTCAGCATTCCTCTCTGAAAGATCTGCATTCACATAACAAGAATTACACAAATTTATGCCAAAGTTCCAAGAGAGATCCTGATTTTCACAAACAGGTTTCTATGGTGATACTTTTTACACATCTTTTCATAAGCTTTACAGTACCCTTTATCATGTTAATCTTCTAAAATATATTTAAATAAAGTTCCATAATAGCTGTGTTTGGAGTTTGGCCAAAGTCCATATTTTTTCTTTGCTTGTTAGGGTGTTTTTCTTCTCTAAAAAACATGTATTTCACAGCTTGGTTTTGTTTGCTCAGTCTGTTAATATATGATCCTCTTTAAATAAAGCTTTATGCATAGGTTTCCATCAGAGGCTTTTCTAATCTATTGGCCATCTTTTGCTGATTTGCATTTCTAGTAGCTAATAGCATTTTGCCAATTTAACTAATGTCACACAATAAAGATTTCAGTTGTAAATAATTTAGCTTGCAAAACAG
This sequence comes from Platalea leucorodia, assembly GCF_965183815.1. Taxonomy (NCBI): domain Eukaryota; kingdom Metazoa; phylum Chordata; class Aves; order Pelecaniformes; family Threskiornithidae; genus Platalea; species Platalea leucorodia. The sequence continues at coordinate 61,516,931 of NC_138824.1, forward strand.
TAACTAGAAGTTTGTATACTTATGTGCTTAATAGAAATTGACACATTTTTACCCGGTCTCTCTGTTTGCAGGTGTTTTACATATACAGCAATGATTTTTCTAAAACATACATACAATAATCTTTATACTTATTGAGCAAAATCTCAAAAACTTTCTTCCTATCATCAGAAGATAGATCTGTTTCAAGTCCTTGAAGTCATAGATCTGCTCACACATCAGAAATCAAGAATGACAAATCAGGAGTCACAAATCAAGATTAAGGGCCATAAGTCATGTGATCAGAATAAGACCAAACAGAAAGTATTAAGAAAATACTTAACTTCTGTTTGTCTATCATGTCTATAAAATATTATAGATTTTAGAAGTATCTTCTCACCAGCTGGTAGCTTCCTTATTTAAATTAAAGCTGTTGTTAGAATGTTGCTAGAACGTGTTATTTTGTGGTACAGCAATAGGGGGTGAGAGGAGTTGAGGGTCTAGGCAGAGATCAAGGAGAGCTTCTGCTGTAGTCAGTCACAGTTCTTTCAACATTGTTCCAGACCCTGAACACTCATATAACTGCTCAGTAGCAATACCACTGATGCATTATAATCCCTGACTCCTAAGCAAAGTGTACTGAGATTCAGATTAATGACAACTCCTTTACCCTCACTGTAAGGTTTCTAAATAAAAGGTTTTCTTAGACTCATTCTTCATGTGAGGGAAAACAGCATTCTTGATCTTCCGGTCTTCATTGTAAGGAAATCCTCTGATAAGAGGTGTTTCTGCATACATAGGATTACATTATTTTTGAAGACGGTGTCATGATCATAACATGGCTTCAGAATGTAGATAGACTTTCCAATACTCTCTTGGACTCCATGTCAACACTGACAAATAATATGGCTTTTGGGCAGGAAGCGGGAAGGACAGCACACTAGCCTATGTCTTTCCCTAGAAGGTGCGATGTCCATTCTTTGGTCCCAGGTACAAATTTTTCAGGGTCACAATGTTCTGATACCATCCTATCCGCCTATTAAATGAAAAATATCTGTCCACAATGTCAAAGGAAAAAGTCTTAGGACTCTGACACTACAAAAACTGTTGAAAAACGTTACCTGTTCAGGTTTCAGTTCAGTGTCAGTGACTATCACTTCATGTGTAGGTGGGATTCATCTTCCTGGCTTTAGCCCTCTGAAAAGTAGGCATTGACACTGAGAGTTGAGTAAAATCAAGAGACACTTGAAAGAAATAGGTATTTCCAGAGAGTGATTCACCTGACTGTAAAATACAGAGAGTGAACAGTGTCCTGGAGATGTCTTTCTCTTTCACTCCTCTGATTATTAGGTAATGACCTGAGACTACATGCTTAATTCTAGCCATTTACTAGCTGAGATTCATATGCTCACCTTCATATGTTATATACCCTTCATCACTCTACACACTCATTCTTATATTGCATATTCCTCAGGGGGAGGAGAATATTATCCTCTTACAACTTACACGAAATTCAGACAAAAACTGTATTTAAAAATATTGCTATAATGAATTTATCAAAGGTTTATTTCTTAAATCCCTGCTTAGCAATCTGTTTCTGATAGTGTCCTTCATCACAAATAGGTATTATAAACTATTTACAGCAGACTTTTTCTTATATTTAACTGATCACTACTTTCTGCCACTTTTTTGACTATTAAGACCTCCAGATGCTTTCAAATTGTACTGTGATTCATACAGCTTTTTTGAAATTATTGCTTCCTTTATTCCATCTTCAGCAATCCATTTTATGCATTCCTCTTAACAAGCTGATTCATGCCAGGTGCCAGTTTTTCTCATCTACTTTTAAGAAACCAAATGACAAAGAAAGTTAATGATGAAAAACTGCACCATTGGGAGGTCAAAGAGTTCATTTTCTGACACAGACTCATTAGATGATGTGGCACACACCAAGGGTGGCATTGATTACCATAGCCTCTGTACTCTTAAAGGTTAATGATCAGGATAATTAGCTGACCTATTGGAACCAGATAACATTCAATTGAGATAAGTGACAGGTGACTGTAGTTATTAAAATAGAACAGAAACAGACTCTCTGATGTTGCCACTTATTTATTAAAAATTACACGTAAAAGAAACTGCAGAAAGCATCAACTGTTTCTTTTAGGAAGGTCTAGTTTAACACTTCCCATTCCCTCTATTCTATCAATACCTTATTGCCCTATATATCTCGTCTGTAAAAAAGATTAGAGAGATAGATGTTTAGGAACAGATGCTCTGGTGGAAATTTTAAAATATAGTTGATCACATATTAAAAACTGCTACAGAGGGATTTAAAAGCAACCCATGTGTTTATTTTGACAGCATTATTCTGCAACCAAAGTGAGAGTCTGTAGCAGCAGCCCCATGAGAAACCTATTTTTATTAAAAATATTTCATCACGTTCTATTTAAATGTGTGATATTGCTGGGAAAAAGGTTGTTTCTTTTCCTTTAGCTGTAGGAATTTTAACTTGGAGACAAGCAAAAGAAAGTGTGGAAGATGTTTGGTTAATAATTTCCTACATCACAGGAACAAGCACATTCTTGACACTTAGGAGATTTGATCCAGAAAACTCATTGGCCCTATGTAATCAGACAACATGTCTCAGCTCTGGAGGATCCCTGTACCGCTGTTTTTTTTCTTTTGTTTTGATGTTACTCCTGCACTGTGTTAGTGTAGACAGCACAAGAAGTAAGATCTGCATAAGTCATGTCTTTTACCACTCTAGCTGATGGAACTGGAAAATTGGATAAGAAAGGCATAAAAACCCATCCTTACTTGTGAGACAGAGATATTGCAATAGATATTTCATAAAGTCTTATTATCAAGTTCCTGGAAGAAGCAGCATATGTGGAAACACATACCTAGGAGGGATAACCAGGGCTATTAAAGTCAGTCCCATCTATGAGATGGAACTTCAGAAGAGTCCACAAGATCACATATTCTTGTCCTGTTTCACATATGGAGAGTTACAAAATGCTCTCGCCATAGTACTTAGGATCTTTAGTACATGAAGTACAAAAATGTAGGAAAAAGCAGACAATGCTAAAGGTTAGATCAGGAAGAAACAATAGTTTTGGCCTTTGAAACTTCAGAGAATTCAGGAGCTGAAGATGTCTCTGCTTCATCTTAACACAAAGAAGAACAGATCCTATGAATACAAATAAGGAAAAATTTGTTCCCTGATATAAAATCAAATGACACTCTAGCCCTAAGAATATGAGGAAAAGTCTTCTGAGATTTTTTTCAGTATCAGTACCGCCACAGCACTAATCAACATTTGCTTTCTAACTCCTGATGCTTCAGAGGAAGACCAAAAAAGCCTTGTGAGCCAAGAAAGGGAAACTCTTGGCCCAAGCAGATTCTTATTCCCTGGCAATTGGATAATTAATTTAACAGAAGCCAAAAGGATATCTACAGTTTCTTAGGGACTTCAAGAAGTAATTAGCATAGCTGTCTTTTTAGCATCACACATTCACTTAGGTTAAGGTTTTACTGGTTTGTTTTCTTGGTATATATAGTAATGTTATGTTTTCATACATTTTTATGAGGAATGTTTGGTATCATTTCTTAAAGACAGACTAAGCTTATACTAATAAATTAGGCAACGATAGGGAATGTTCCTGGTTACTGGAACATGATCATCTGAACTGTTAATTCTTAGAGCTATTGTGGCACATTTGTGGCCAGTGCTAATTATCACATTTCTAAAGCATTTCTGTGCATGTTTCTGCAGCTAACACAGGCCAGGGACCATTTCCAAAAGTCAGTTTGCATGTGACCACACTGTTTTGTGCATAAAAAGGTTCAATATTGCTATCACAGACTCTTCTGTATCAGCTGGCCTCAGTGCTACAGAACAGTTCAAGATGTGCTAAATTTTCTAATAAGGCTCTGGTTTTAGCGAAATCCTTAGATCCTGGATTCAGCCAATTTCATAATAAAGATACATCCTTTTCATCAAGAACACTTTGTTTCTAATTCTGGCATGTTTTATTCAGGGCATGGTAATGTTTCTGATGACTGCAATGATAAAATCCAGAAAAGCAAGAATGATCTAAGATTTCAATATCTAGCCGATGAGGAAAGACTGAAAGAGCTGGGTTAATTCTCTCTGCTTAAGGAGAATTCTAACCTATAAACTTGTAAATCTTTGTGGCAAAGAGAGAGGAAATGCATTCTTCAGGGCCAATGAGGTTAGGACAAGAAGGAATGGGCATATATAACAGTGAGGGAGATTTATGTTAGATATTAAGAAAAGCAAAGTAAGTGGAAGGATTTTAGTAGCACTGAAATAGATCACAGATTCCTGAACGATCATTCCTGGAACTTTTTAAGAAAAGTTGCAGAAAACATTAAGAATTATATAATTGATAAAATGCTAGACAGAGAAACAATGTAGAATGCACTGAAGGTGCTTTCTAACTTGATTTTCTTACAATTTTCTGAGCATGATAACTATATATAACAAAAAAGCAACCATTAAATATTTGACACTGTCAGATAATTTTATTTTGTTGAAAAAATACAATAAAATTGAAAACCTATTATTATTATTTATTGACTGCAAATATACTTTGTTTCAGTATTAAGTCGTGGCTGATGAGGAAGGTAAAGAGAATAAAAAGTAATTATTTAGATTAAATTTTATACCACATTTTTGCATATATCCTAAATGTGAGCATTCATGATGATTTTTTTCCAAGTACAATAATAATGATAGGTTGGTTTTTTTTTTTCCCTTCACTAAATTTAAATGTGTTCTGTCATCATTGTTCTAATTACTTTCAAATTAATTCCTTTTCCACATCTTATTATTTTAGGAAAAGGGCTCCTGTTTCATTACTATACTTTCTTGCTCAGTTTCTTTGGTTATGCTGGCTACTTCAGAAAAAAAAGCTAGAAATTCCACAATTTCTAGCTTCTAATTTCCTAATTCCACATTCAGCTAAAGAGATTATTTTACCATATAATGTCTGTTGTAATGAAGTAGAAAACAACCTTATTTTTCTCCCCTCTCTCTGTCTAGGTTTTTATTTCATTGCACTAAATCTGGCATGGCTGTTGATAACAGCTGTTCCACTTTTTCTTTCTTCAAGTACTGCAACCTATAAAGCTTCATTCTAGGCTCTTAATGAAGTCAGTCATTTATCTAGTAAAATAAAGAAGACTAATGAATCTTCCCCATATAAACCTTCATTTAGCTGGGCTTGACAATACAGTAGTATTGCTCAAAGATGTGTGAACAAGCCACTGGGATACCTGAAGCCAGATACATTTAAGTAGCTCACAGTAGGTCATATATAAGAAAAGGATTACAACAGTAGAAGGAAAAGCAAGAAGTTTTGCCTCTGGGGCGTTTGAAGTAGTGTTGTAATTCTAGCAGGACCAGCATGGTGAAGCATATATTGCAACATAAGCTGCTCGTAAAGTAGTTGTAGAGATTAAATGTCTTCTAAATGCTTAATTTTAATTGGAACGTGATTAGCCTGAAGGCATAAAAGTATGTTCAATATATTTTTTCTTTTAATAGTTTAATAAATAGTTACAGAAAATACTTAATGAGACTTTCATAACAGTATTAAAATACAGTTGATTTCCTTAGTTTTCTCTTGCAATGAAAAAGTTTCAGAATCAAAGTTTTAAGCTAGTATAGAAAATTGTTTTTAACTCACTATCTCACGATTTATTGAAGCTGAATACTGAAGATATTGATTCAATTGAATATTTATATACATATGCAGAACCTTTACAAAACAAAACAGATGCAATTGCAAATATATATGTGCAAAAGGATATTCTCTTTTGAATGAAATGACTGTATACAATTTTTTAATAGGAAAACAACGTTCATCTGAATAGTGGATTGGATAAACACATTTTAATTATTCAGAAAGAAGCCTTTCTTTTTTTTTTTTTTTTTCTTTCTTGTTTTTGCACCCAAAGCGGTTCTCTGAATCTTTTCTCTGAGAGGAAAAAATAGGTAGAAAACCATTTTTGGCTCCCTAGTAATGAGAGAGCCACAGTGACTTTTTGTGCTAGAGTAAATTGTACAGCTGTGCAGTCCTTTTTCTTGTTTCCTTCTGTGTTTTACATAAACTATGTAAATTACATGACATTTTAAAACAAAATAATTAAGACTCAAGAATAGCTTTATGAACTAAAAAATAGTCTTTTCTATGTCAACCTTAATACCAATATAGACGACTCCTTTAGCAATTTGTCTGGCATGTATCTGTGAGACTCTTGATATGTATGAAGGGACTATTTTTCAGAGTTTTTATCTGTGGTAATACTAAACATAAAGATTACAAATTCACTGGAACTAGGGGCACCTTCTCTGTTCCTTCCACACAATAGGCAACCAGACCTACTAGATCTCTAGGAAACTCTGTCCAGTTGTGATTGCCATCCAGATCTAATCCATTAATTCCTATGGGGTGATAAAAATATACTCATTTTGCTTTTCTTGAAAATGCAGTTTCTGTGCCTCCAAACAGACTCTAACTGTTAGGCCAACTCCTGTCTTATCGACAGAAAGAAGGAACAGAACAAAATTCACTCCTGGTTCTTGTTTTAGAACAGTAATTATCTCTACAAAATTATGCCACACTTCTTTTAGGGAAGAAAGGGCTCAGTAAGCTAAGTTTTATTAATGGTTCATGTCTCTGTGCATCTGAAATATCACCATAACCAAGATTAAGCTTCTGTGACAGCCTTCATCCCTAATTTTCTTTATGCTGCTTTGTGTCAGACCTAAGTTGGTTTCCTAAAGGGCACTGCCTCATTCAGACAATCTGAAATCCAGCTCAAGGGCAGAAAATCTTTCTTCCAGTATGGTGTTATTGATAAATTAATTCCCTGTTCTTTCTTGGTTATTTGTTTGTTTGGGGCTTTTTATGCAGTTATGTTTGACTTTACTTCTAGACCTCCCTAAATACACTGTCATATTTTAAGGCAAACATAGACTGTATATTTCCAGCATAGCTCCCCTGTAAGTTCACTTAACTTGCTTTCACACCTGTGCTATCACTAATTGCTAGTTTACCTCCCTGGCTATAAACATTTATAGTCTACAATTACTCTGTGCACTAATTATCTTGAATAGCTGGTTTGGGCAAGGGAAAAAGTCAATGGGAAAATACATATCCTTGTTTTCTAGCATTGGAAATATACAGTCTTCCTGTAACATTAAGACAGTATATCCATCCTGGTTTTCTGAAATTAATTATCAGAGCCACATTTTTTTTTTTTTAAGCTAATCCAGTCAGGTAAGTTGATATATGCATGAAAGACATAATGTTTGCAATTTGTATAGCGTACAACAGTGAAAGCTTTCTTGAAATCTGTAAAAATATTTTACTAGAATTCACAAACAAAAAACTCTAATCCTTGACAGAACTAAGTGGCAGAGTGGGAGAACAGATTTCAGCTACGAAGGTTAATTAGGTTATGAGGAGTTTTCAAAATTCTTGCTTCACTGGCAGTTGGAAAACATGAACACCTTTGAGCAAATGCAGCTGGTGTGAAGGGTGAGATATACTCTTACAGATATTGAGGTCTCCTCTGCCATTCAGTCTGTGAAAAAGGATATTTAAGCTTTTACAATGAGGAACCTTTAACTTGGACTCATTCATCTTTGTTTCATTTTGTCACTTAAACACTTCTGTCACCCCAGACAATTGCAGCTCCTGTTCAGACTGCCTAGGTGATGTTGTCTCACTAAGATGCCTGTAGCAGAACCTGAATGTACTGGCCTGAATTCTCCGTCACATGATCCTTGCTGTAAGGATCAAATGTGCATCTACCTTACAGCTTTTTCAGACTGCTAGTCTGGGTTAATAAGCTGTTAAGATCATGTAAATCAGGCTTAGTGTGAGGAACATTAAGGAACATGATTCTAAAGTAACATTACTTTGACAAATCCTTTTCCATACTTCAGTTTTCTCTTCTCCATGCTGTTTCTCCTTCTTTTTCCTTGTTTGTTTTCTTCCCCAAGTAGTAACAGAATGTAAGGTTTATCTAATATTTTTGGAAATTTCTAATCAAGGAAAAATTATTTGCTAATTAAAGGTAATGAAAACTGAAGCAGCAGGTCCCTAGATTTTGTGGGAATTCCTATTATTATTTGGAAATTATAAAGGCATATTTGCAAGGAGGAAAGCTTAACCCCCTTGTCATCCTCTGCTCCATTTTCCTCCTAAGACTCATACTGCCCCTCATTAACTTTAGTGTGTCTTCATAATAATATTTTCAGGGTTCTTTGATGCCTTCCTCCTCCATGAACTCATACAATCTGCCTTTCTGATGTACAATGCTATATGACACCACATCATGGGGACTATCTTGAAAATTTCTTTCTGAAACATCTGTATCTGGTTCTGCCTACCTGGTCTCCAACAATCTTTTTTGTTTCATTACTCTGACAATTTGTATTTTTTCATCTATTCATAGTTCACAATGTATTTGTTAACTCATCTCCTTAATAATGCAGCTGACTTTTTTTGTGATGTTTTTATTCACATCAAGTTCAGTTCTTTTTCCTGGATGACTTTGTCCACAACTCATTTGCTCCCTTATTCTTCTATTATACTAATAACAACTGAAATAGTTCTTTTTTGACATTTCCTTTTATTTTTCATTTATGAAGTGTATCTTTTAGGCATTTCAGAACAGATCTGTGGGAACTATCAGAAGGGGTTGAGGGTCAAATAAGGTTATCATTCCAAAATGAAATTTCCTGATACTCATTCCTTTTATTTTCTTTCTTCTTCTACATGCACATTGGGGTAATAACCTCCTGTCCACCATGCAATCTTGTGCTTCACTTTTGACCAGCCATGTTATTTCTTTGTTATAATAGTTTATGTCATGTAATTCTTTGTAAGCGAAACTTGTCCCCTTTGGGAGGACTTAATCAGCATTTTTTCCATGGGTGTAATGAAATATTATAAATCTTTCTGCAGACAGAGGGCACATAGTAAATTAGTGTGATACTGACCAAAAATTAGTTCATGCATGTTTAGAAAAACATTAGCTCAGTTATTAATTATAGTCATTAAAACACAAATCTACAATTACTGGAAGCAGTAACAAACATAAATCAGATTAAAACCCTCTGCAAAATAATCAAACATTTAATATTCTTTTTTTTCTATTTCTGTAGCTTTCACCTCTGACAAGAATATTTCTCTCCATCCTTCAAACCTGGCTGAATTTTTTAGGACAAAGCATCTCTGTTTTGCTAGACTTCTGTACTATAGGGAAGGTTTTCAAATTGGTTCACATCATAAAACAAATATGACTGGTAGTTCCACTTCACCAGACATCAGCACTGGTACAAATGTTTACATTTTCCTTGGATAGCCAAATTGGTCACTAAGGAATTCAAAATATCTGCGTCTATAGCCTACTGAAGTCTTTCACTATCAGAGAAAACTAACAATCTGTAACTCGATAGAGTTCCTACCTACTTAGGTATAGTATTGTATTACAATCAGTTGCAAAATACATACAAATAAAATGTTTCCTTTGCTTTATATCATCTTGAATTTGTTGGAGGATAAAAAATTGGAACATGTCAAAGTGTTTAATAGGATTGAATCATATTAATTTTGCTTATTGTTACTTAATTGCAGACAAAGGAAATATCTTTGTTTAAAGACACCCAAGAGCTGTTAGGATAAAATAACCACAATTTTTTTGTTTGAGAATTAATGTTTTTTTCATAATTTTTAATATGATCCTTTAGTTCCATTATTATGAAGGAGAAAGTGGGATAAGAAACCTTTGAAAAAATCATCAGCTATTTAAAAATACTAGTGTACTCCTGATATATAATTCTGTATTATATGGGATGGGTCATCTAACTGAATAAAAAGGGTAAGTAATTCAGGTAAATAACCTACCCTTTTTTACTCAGCATAAAATTATGATGAAGGAAGTTCTATAGGTCTCAGGAAATAGTTTTTTGGCAAATAGGAAATCGCCCATGAGAAACAACATTAGTGCTATCTGAACTACACAAAAAGAGGAATTATGGTGCTCCACAACATTCTTGCTGCTATATTGGAGAGGTATGGGTTTCACAGATGGACTGTTAGATGGATAAGAAATTGGCTGGATGGCTGTGTCCAAATAGTTACACTAAATGGCTCAATATCCAAACGGAAACCAGTAACAAGTGGTGTCCCTTAAGTGTCTTGTGCTGGGACAAATACTATTTAATATCTTCATCAGTGACATAGACAGTGGGATTGAGTGCACATTCATCATTTGCAGATGACACCAAGCTGAGTGGTGCAGTTGATTTGCTAGAGAGAAGAGATACCATCCAGAGGGACCTTGGTAGGCTTCAGTAGTGGACTCATGTGAACCTCATGAAGTTCAACAAGGTCAAGTGCAAGGTCCTGTACCTGGGTTGGGGCAATCTCTGGTATCAATACAGACTGTGGGATGAATGGGTTGAGAGCATCCCTGCAGAGCAGGACTTGGGGATACTGGTGGCTGAAAAACTGGACATGAGCTAGCAGTGCATTCTTGCAGCCCAGAAAGCCAAAGAGATCCTGAGCTGTAGAAAAAGAAGTGTGGCCAGCAGGTAGAGGGAGGTGATTGTCCTCTTCTATTTCACTCTTGTGAGACCCCACCTAGAATCCTGCATCCTCAGGAATCCTGCAGAGCTCTAGCTCCCTCAGTACAAGAAAGATATGGACCTGTTGGAGCTGCTCCAGAGGAGGGCCATGAAAATGATCAGAGGGCTGCAGAGGGCTGGACCACTTCTCCTATGAAGAAAAGCTTGAGAGATGGGGTTGTTTAGCCTGGAGAAGAGAAGGCTCTGGGGAGATACTGCAGCCTTTCAATATTTAAAGGGCACTTATAAGCAAGAGAGAGACTTTTTACCAGGGTCTCTAGTGACAGGACAAAGAGCAATGGTTTTGAACTGAAAGAGGGTAGATTTAGATTGGACACAAAGAAGAGACTTCTTTACGATGAGGGTGCTGAGACACTGGAACAGGTTGCCTAGAGAAGTTGTGAATGTCCCATCATTGGAAGTGTTCCAGGTCAGCTTGGATGAGGCCTTGAGGAACTTGATCTAGTGAAAGATTTCCCTGCCCATGGCAGGAGTGGTTGGACTAGATGATCATAGAATCATCAAGTCATAGAATGGCTTGGGTTGGAAAGGTCATTTCCATCCCAAACCATTCTATGTTAGTACAAAATTTGATACCAAATTTCCTAAACAACAGCAATTGCTACAGCTCATTTATATTTTTGTACTAACATAAAATGGTTTGGGTTGGAAAGGATCTTTAAAAATTATCTTTAAGGGTCCTTTCCAACCCAAACCATTCTATGATGCAATGATTTTATGATTGAGGAATGATTAGGAAATCCTAGAGGAAATTTATAAATGAGAATTTGAATATTGAGTTGCAACACACAACTGTTGTTTTATTTTGGTCCACCTGTGATAATGAAACAAAATTTTGAACCAAAACTGTAGCAATTGCCCTTGTTTAGGAAATTTAGTATCAAATTTTGTACTAACCAGAAGAACATTTAGAATCATCTAGAACAATGCCAAGTACAATTTGTAGTTACTGATATTTCTTATGGTTTATTAAGATTTATGGAATGAATATATTTATATACCTCTCTCCAAAGGCTATCAAAACCAAATAAAAATAGTACTGGGTTTCACCAGCACCTTAGTCACATCTCTGTGTGATCACTGAAAAGGTAAATTTAAGATTTACCGATTTTAAGATTCATCTCTCTCAGTAGTATGCTTCCTGTGGTTGCCTTAGTTTATTTTTGTTCTCTCTGATTTGTTGGGAATATCTGCAATGCAGAATATAGATTTAAATATTTGTCAGAAAAATTATATATTTATATATAATATACACATTATTCTTTAAATCCTTTCAAGTCCTTTACACTTCCTAAGAAATCCCAAATTTTGTGCTCATCAAGTTGCCAGTGTGGTGCTTATCAAAACAAAATGAATCACTGAATGTAAAGTCCATCTGTCTGACTGCATCAGAGAAACAAACCCCCAAAACTTGCACATATCCTGTACTACATACTATTCTTGAAACACTGGACATGCCAATTATTGCTTTGAATAGATGGCACTTCTGCTGTTTTAAGCTCATCAGATGTGGCAATATTGATAAACTTGTTGCACAATATGTTTTAAATTTAAGACACAAAGACAGAAGTGAGAATGCTAGTTTTCTCAGTTAACAAAAATGTTCCCAGGGTTAAAGAAATAGATTATAATGGTGACAATTAATTAAGAAACCCAGCCACTGATAATTCAAGGCCATGAAAGTCCATTCCAGTTTGTAATACGAAAATAACACCTATTTTACCAAAAATTGAAAAAAACCATCCATTTGTTTATATACATATCAGACATCTTCCATTTATTATTAAACAGAGGTTTGGAACTAAAAGCTTTTATTTTCTCTGTTCTGTCTTCCAAAATGACTGCAAATGATTATGCCTAAAATTTATAACATTGCTGAGTATATTTGGTGCATCAATAGGAAGAGAAAGTGAGTAATTGATCAATTTATTAAACCAAGACCAAACATGCGAATATGCTGTTTTGTCGGTGGATAAAACAGCACAGGATATATAAATCTATGGCAGAAGGCACAGAGTTCTGTTGTTATTATATCACTGATGTTATTTCTTTTGCTGCTCTTTTACTCGCATCATTCCCCCTGGGTCCAAGAGCCTTCACGGTTCATTTTCTGTTGATTCTCAATACTACTTCTAGGAATTGGAAAGATGAAGAAATATTCAGAAGTGAGCAACGAGCAGTCAGAAACAAGTGAATTCTTTATGATGTAAGTAACTTGAAAAGATTTATGGCAATGTGCTTTATATTATATTAGAATTCTTCACTTAGCTCTGCCCTGAGTTCCATTTCATATATTTTACAAGGTTTGCAGTTTATCTGTTCATATCAGTAGACCTTTTTATTTAATTTTCTCAGACACTTTGACATTTAATAGGACTGAATAATGAGAGCTTCCCACAATGGATATCCTGTGGTTATTTATGTTTTCCATAAACATACAGTTTTAGCTGTTAAAGTATTCTTGGAAGCACCCTCAAAGTGCATGACAGACATACACAGTTATGGTTTTCTTCCCTTTTTTCAGATCTAAATCTCAAGGGGACTGCTCTTCTTATAATAACAGATAAACTCCATGCTCAGCCAGATTTTCAAGAATCGTAATGCAATGCTAACACTTCTGAAATTTTCTTTACTAACCTTAATCAATTTTAAATGTGTAAAGGTCACATGAAATTGCCGTTGACATAATAAAGCCCTTTCCACTACTGATTTTCTCAAAGCACTGTTCCACACAGCTAGTAAATAGCCAATGAGAACAAACATCTGTAGTGACCCAAATAACATCTGTAACAGCAAATCAATAACACCTTCAATTTAGTTTTATTTAGAACAGCAGGACATTCATTTAACAGCAATAATTTAGAGCAGAAGCTTTACTGTAGCAAATGTTTGGAAACATATATACATGCACAGGCACACATAAATACATGGAGAGATACAAGTATATATACAGATACGTAGATTTTATATAAATGTATCTTACAAATCAAAAGCCTTAGTAGTCAAAATAATTGGCTGAAGTTTTAGTCAGTTAAAATGCATCTGACAGTGCCCAAAAAGAGAGCTAAGCGCATCCAACTTAGCTGACATAGAGGCATTAACTTAGCCCAGTAAAAGTTTTTAGATAACGCCATATCATAATTTCAGGTATAATCAGCTCATCAAAGAGTATTCAAAGTATCTGTAGTAATGAGAGGTCTGTGCAGCAGCCTACCGGAGTGGATTTTTTGCAGCATAAATGGTATGTGAGAGTGCTTAACAGAATAAAATAAATGGGATAACTTTAGAGTAATGTTAAGCAAGAAAAGAGGTAAACCCAGAGCAGTGTAATCCATGCTGCCTGTTGAGAGACATCTCTAAAAAAGGCTTTTCCCGGAATTTCGCCTAAGATTCATTTCAGAGGAATGAGTTGTCTTACTCCAGAAGACACAGGAAGTGCACTGAAATTTGTCTGATGTAGATGATCATGGGATCAGGATGAAGGAATCTTGTGGAAGACAGGTTGTTTAAGAATACAGACAGATTCTGACTATCTCAGAAAAAAAGAAAAAAAAAAGACCTCTGGACTGCCCTAATTATTTCCACCAATATTTTGCAAGTGACTTATTCCCCTAGGAGTGTCTTCAAAGTTGGAAAGGATCTATGTGATGCAAAATGGGAGGAGCATGGTAGTCCAGTTAGGGAAAGGAAGAAAATAAGAACAACAATAAGCAGCTGTCAAAGTTAAGAGATAGGCTTTTTGTTATTCTTCTGCATGAGAGCACTTTTCTTCTAGTCTTCTTGCCTCTTGAATTTAAGACTTCTCATGTTATCAAGAATTTTTGAGAAATGCTACACTTCATGCAGAAACATCCCTTGTGTCCTCCTTCCAGGTATTTTGCAATAAATCTATAATTTTCCCTAATTCAATTTTTAATGAATAACACCGGAACATATAATTTAAAGGTACTGAGAGATCTTATGCATAGCAGAAATGATTCACAACTGTCCATAAGTGGTAATTCTGGCAGACAAACACTTACAAAACTTGTTGACTGAGGCAAAGCCAGTTTCTCCTCCCTGATAGAAATAGTAGCACTCTGGTCAGGTATGCTCTGATTTCCAGAGGAAATAGAGATTATACTAGGGACAAATCTTTCAAGCAGCAGCTGTTGGATGAAAGAATTAGCCATCAGTCCCCACTCCTAGTCAGCAAAGACAAACACTATGATATTCTTTTGCCAAATTGAATGTTTTGCAGACTAATACTAAATCTGTGTAGTTAATTGACTTTTTTTTTTTTTTTAAATAAGAGAGAGAACCCAAGAAACTATTTTCAATTATTTAATGTGGATTAAGTTTTGCTATTCATATACTGTTTAATGCTTTTTCTCATTAAAATGTGTTTTCACAGAGGAAAGAGGCTATTTATCACATGTAAGGGTAATAGAATCTATACTTATGCCAGATTAAAATTAATCGAGCTGAGAGGTTAGGTTTCTGAACTCATTTACTGCTGTTTATTTGGTACTTACTTCTCCAAAATCATCTAGTACTTTGTAAAGTTTCTCTTTGAGATTTTGAATTTAATTGTGTGTGTATTCAAAAGGTAATTATATGCAGCTACCTGATTAAATGTTCATTCACATAATGATTAAAAGTGTCTTATGATGACAGTTGTAGTATGTCAGGTTCAGAACTGAATGATTATCACCTGCTGATTGTAGAAGTGAATGTCTGTAATGGGAGTAATTTTATAGCAGCATTTATTACAAACTAATACCGATCATATATTACAGTGATTATTTTGTTGTGTCAGATACCTATTAGAACAGAAAGAATTATTTTCAGCCTTCATTTACCTATTGACAGACATAGAAATAGAAGGTAAAAAATCAGAGTATTTTATGCAGTTTAAAGTATTATATCTCCATAAGGGTATGGTCAAAGTAAACACTCTTAGAAACAGCTCAGGAGCATTAAGGGTCTTTAAAAGGTTGTTCTTTTTTTTAAATTTTGAAAACAGAGAAGAAGGAAGTTGTATAAAGTAGTATAGCTAATTATATTATAATATTGGAAAATGAAAAGAGTTTCCAATATCAGCAAAAATATATTAAGAATATTCAGCCTTTTATCATTTTGGATAAAAATTATTTGGTCCTTACCACAGATTTTCCCATTTCTTTAACACAGATTGAGAGTTTCTGTGTCTTTGAGTTTTTTGTAAGTGGAGGAAATAACTTAGCTTTGGTCCATTCACACACTTGTTTGTGAAACTTCAGGATTCTCAAGAATTTTGAACATATTTGAATGCCATTATTCTTAGCTGAAAAGAAAGATGTGTTAAAAAGGAGAAAATGATTCAGGAATGGGTTTCAAACCAATAAAATGTACATTAGGACTTCCATTAATGATATCTGAATTAATATCTAAAACCCTTCTAATATAAGGAGATAAAAATGTATTTCCATTGCTGTTTTTCATTCCTGAAGAGCAAAAAGATATTCAACAATCCCATAAATCATTGCATTGTTAGCAATCTCACACTGCAGGAACACAGAAAGCCTAATCAATAGCTGGTCAATAGAAAGTTGCCCTTTGCTGCAAGTCATGGAATGATTCCCTTGTTGAAGGTTAGAACCTCTTACTGCTAAAGCTACTTAATTATTACAGATAATTGGAATTTGGCCTTGCCTGAAATAGTATAAAACGGAAACCTGAACTCAAATGGCTTACACGGCTTATTCTGATTTATTTTACTGCTTCTCCAGAACTATAAGAATGGGATGGTTTTAAGACATTTTGCAACTAAGCATCATAAAATGCTACTTCTTGGGTCTTAATCTTAATTCATTTATACCTTCTTAAATCAGAAATGTTTCTATGGAAATCAATTGATTTGTACCAGATTTATGCAACTGACAGAAAATCTGTCAAGAAGGACTGTTTAGTTTGGTTCAACTTGATCTGGTTTTATGAAAATTCCTGTGAGAATTACAAAACTTTTAATTAAGACAATAATATGATGACATGTACTCACCTCTCACAGCAGCTGTGAAAGTCTAATGCACCTCACTTTCCTTCTGAGCAAGTTTGCTCAGACTAGAACAAATTCCCCAATATGTAGCCATCTTTTCTAACACGTAATTGCATATGTATTAAGTAATTTTCAGGGAGTGAACTCACAAAAATACTTAATGAAAGCATGTGACACAACAGTTGATTCCTTTTGTTTAAAAAACATACTGGCAGTAAGTCTGAACATACTGACTCATATTAGGGTAGGCTCTTTGAACACATGCATCCACAGCTGCTGATCAAACTTCATTAAGACAGCCTTTCTCATTTACCCCACAGTGATGGTGAACTTTCACAGACACTAAGTCAATATTTCAAAGAAGACTATTAGAAGATAAAGCACTGTGCTTTTACTACTTAGACAGCACTCAGTTATGATTCATAATTGTAAGATTTTACTAGTTCTGAACAGTCAAAACCAATTGCATCTCAAGTCATTATTTTGTAAAAACTATCATTTTCAGAATACTGCCAACAAGCAAGAAGAGGAAAGAATCACCTTTAAAGTGTTACTATTTCTTACCAATATGTATTTCATGGCCCACAGTCTCCTAATTTCACTCCACAGAGGCAGGCAAATATCTATCTGGAGACTGCCTACTTATGTCTAAGTGAGGGATAGGTCTGCTTCTGGGTGGAGCCCTGCAGTCACCCAGCCCAGGACATCTATGGGAGCTCATTGTGCTCTGTATGCTTTTATACTGTATGCCATTCCTCACATCCTGCTAGCAAGCTATGTTGTGGTGTTCTTCCTCTACATAGATCACCACCTCTGTCAAGAGCCTCCTGAAGCAGGATATTATTACAGAGTCAGCTAGCTGTACCTCCTTTTGTATGTGTATCAT
Source organism: Platalea leucorodia (assembly GCF_965183815.1). NCBI lineage: Eukaryota > Metazoa > Chordata > Aves > Pelecaniformes > Threskiornithidae > Platalea > Platalea leucorodia. The sequence goes on from NC_138824.1 coordinate 61,534,502, forward strand.
AGGAATGCACATGGATATAGCTTAAAACCAAACCAAAACAACCCCCCCACCCCAAGCAGAATTAAAAATTCTCCAGTTCAGAACTCTAATATACTTTTAAGACTAGACTTGTAGATTGTATCAATTTGTAAGACACAAACAGATAACCTCGTTGTCATTTCAACATCAAGTGGCTGGTCTGAAGAGCAGTGTTACTCTTGAAGTCATTTGATGCTGAAATGTTGCTAAGGTTATATAAAAAGAATACTAAATATTTTTTAGAGATTTTTTTTTCTTTCCCTTAAAGCTTGGGATGAAGTGTGGGTTTTTTTCCGTAAAAAAAGTCTGCAACTTCTGGATTATTGTTTTCTTTAAGATTAAGGACTTGCACTTCATACCAAATAACAGGTAACATTTTCAGACTTCTTTTGAGGAAAAACTGAATCTGTTTTTAAAGCCACTTGTTGCAAATGAAGTGTGCTGGATCATTCTTCCTTCTTTAATGTATTGGAATGCTATATTATAGATTTAAAAATTGGTGAAATGGTTCCTATCAGTTTGAATAGTGCTTAATAAATGCAAATATTTAGCATTTCTCTGAATTGCAATTAACCATGCATTCCTGAAAGAAAACATTTACCGTGTTTTCTAGTTATAGATGAACTTTGCAAATGCATTCAATTTATGTTTTTATCTGCTGCTCGTTATCACAAGATACAAGATAATCTGAAACTGTTCCCATTAATGATTCATCTGGCATTGGAAAGTAGGAGTCATTTCCTACTGGAACTCAAAAGAAGTATTTGATTGAATGCCTTCAAGATAGCTGTGAGAGAATGGCTGTTGACTGGATAAATATTTTAGAGGGGAAAAATTCCTACAGGAACTCAAACTGCAGACTTTGCCTTAAACGGAGAGTCTGTATTGTAATACCATGTACAGTCAGAAGGGTTTTATTTTTATTTGGAATATGTAGTTTTATATACAATCTGTGAAGAAGAGAGGTCTACAGAGGAAAAAATGTGCAATAATAGTGTACACTATATTAGATATGAGACTCTACAAAGTACTAGAGAGTGACATCATTCTGTCTTGATGCTGCTGTAATAATTCCTTGCAGAAAGCCCAGTTAAGGCAGGACGATATGGTGATCAAGCTAGATGTCTAGTAGTCATTAGTGAAGCTATTGGGAGGTGGCTGCTTGTGAGAAGCTGCAAGTTCATGACTGATGGGTTCAGATGGGTGATTAAGGAAAATAGCATTGGAATACTGATTTGGGGAATAAGATGATGGAAAACTGACATGCCCCATACATGGATAGAAGTGGGAGGGACAATAGCTATGTGAAAAATCAGTAGAATACTTTGTGATGTGGAAACTATGGGGAGTGGGAAACTCATTAGATACACAAGGAATGAAAATAGATATGGAGGAAGAAAAAGAGTGTTGGAAGAGTATCACAACAAAGAGAGCTAGTAAAGGGACGAATGCTGATGATAACACTGGAAAAACAGGAGAAAAAAAATGGAAAAGTAGAAGGAAGCAAGGAAAGACGGCTGGAATGAGAGCAGTAGGAGAGAATAAATTAACTTTTTGTACATACAGAACAGAATGTATGCATTGCTTTGTTACCATCAAATTAATTAATTTCTAAATAATACAGAAATACAAGTATAGCAAACATTTTAGAATACAATTTCAGTGCAATAGGTGTTGTTAAGCATGCCAGAAAAATGTTAGAGTTTTGCTTCAAACAACAATAACATGAAACAAATCATATAAGTGTAGGTTAATTAACACTGCTAATTTAAAATGTAAATTACAAGAAGAGGATCAGAAAAGGAAAGCTCACTTCTGTTGGCATGCTACATCTTTTTTTTGGAACACTGCTCACCAACTCTGACAGAAAGGTCTTCAGAAGTGTTTTTATAACTAAGAATAATTATTTATTTATATGTTGAAAAGCACTGTATTGTACCAAACTATTTTGAAATACTAATATCATGGATGAAATATTTGGAAAGCACTCATAAACTTATTAACACCATCCCATCACCCCACCCCCACCCACCCATTTTCTCTCTAAGAATTATACTTTCTAAAATGTTAAAAAAATTATTCCAGCATATTTGGTCTTGCAAATTTGGATTTAGGTCGTTTGGAACTGGAAAATTTAACTATTTATATGTATAATTTGTGGCAGGAATCTAGACATCTCCACCCTCCACTGAGAAAAGTGGCAAATTATTCAAGAAATATGGGAAAAATATGTTGGGAAAAGTGTTTATGAAAAAAATGTTGAGCAGTATCAGGAAATAATAGCATCTGAATACTTTTAGGTTGCAGGTTTTTTCTTTAAAAGAAGAAGCAAGAAGTGAAAACCACATGGGGCCATCTTCAATCAACATTTTATTTTTTCTAGTATCACTATATCCACTTCTAAACCGATTTAGTCAAATGAAAGCATTTTTCTTTTGTAGACAAGGCTCACACTTTAATTTACTTTGTTCCCCACAGTAACTGAAGTATGTGCTGTGGACTCCTGATTAGCTTTGAAGCCATTTCTTATTTTGCAGACATCTGTCAATTATCCCAGTTGCTTACCAGTGGAGCATCTTATTTTTGATCAAATTTGTCCACAAAAGCTTTGTGTCTCAACTGAGAAATTTATTTCTATCCTTGAACAGAGCTTGGTCAAAGCCTCCTTTGATGGATATGACTGCTTTTCATGTCACTTTCTATGGCTTTCATTTCTGTCACCCTACTCTAGGCTCTTAACTGAAACACCTGGCTGAGGAGTGGAACCATTATAAGCTCCTTATATGCAAGAATTATCCACAGTGGTTGAGTCAGCCCAGCCTTTGAGAGGTGCAAATGTATCACTTTTCTACAGAAGGAGCTTATGTCAAGGCTCTAATTCAAGTTCAAGGCTTCTAACCCAAGTTCAAGTGTGGGGAAACAAATCTGGGCCCATTGTCCTAGGGACACATATTTTTGTAGTCAACAAGGAAAAAACCACAGCACAGCAACACAAAATTTATGCTGCTCTTTACTGGATCTAGCTGGTTGGATGATCCTCTGATGACTGATCTGCAGTTCCCTTTAGTAACAGAGTAGAGGACAGGCTGCTGTGCTGCATGACTACTCTGGTATGTGCCCCAGAGAGGCTTGCTTTCTTTGTTGAGAGTGGCCTTGCTGGAAGGAGTTTACAGAAGTTGCTGCTTTCTACCCAGGCCATGATGAGATCTGAACTCAAGAACGTATATCTTCTTAAAAGAAAGCTGAAGTGGATCACAGTTTTGCAGAATTCTTATAAATCCCAAAGGACAAAGTCACACTTTCATTTCACTCCACAAGTGAAGATCACTCTCTTTAAACAAGTATCCCAAGTACATGGTGCTAACTCTTTTGTCTGTGCTCTCAGAGCATTTCTGCATTCTTTCCTCAGAAACTACATTTTCTGGAACATGTTTCACAATAGTCATTTCTCTGCACTTCTTTTGGGAGAAGTTACTTAGCAAATACAACCAGGTTTTATATAAACTATACATGAAGTTAACATAGTGAAAAAACCAAACCAAACCAAAACAGAACAGACCCACACATAAGACACCAAAAACAAACCAAAACAAAACCAAAAAACATTATCACAATCACTAGTTTGTGGCATAGTGTTATTGAGAGCTGCTGCATTCTCATGTTTTCTGCTTTTTGTTTTAGTTAGGTCATTTAGGAATCTAACCTTAATTATCTTCTTTTAGGAAACTTGACATATATGCTTTGATTCTTGCTTGACCTTTCTGGCTATGAACAGTGGCTGCAGTTTCACAATTACAGTATTTTTTTCAAAAGGACTTGGGCTTCTAAGTGCTTCAAGGGAGGTGCTGTCTTCCTTTCTTCTGGGTGTTAAGCAAGAGAAATGGGAGGAGATTTACCTGGGTTTCAGTCAAATTAATAATTACGCTACTGTGATATAAGAATTAGCTTGTGATGAATAAAGAAGGAATTGAGGAAAGTAAAATGAACTAGAAGAAGAAAAACGGGGACAGAGGAAAGAAGCCTTCTCATTCTGCCACTGTGCTCTGACTGAGAGATGAAATCTGCTGGTGTTCTGAAACTCATGTTTCAGGGTCATCAAGAGGCTTGGTTAAGTGGAAATTGTCAAATTACTTACAATAGTTTTACCTAGGCAGAGGAAAGGAATTAGAAATAAGGGAATACTTGACCAAACAAACCACAAAGTGATACCTACAAACTTCAGTGGTCAGCCATAGGAGCTTCCAGCAAAGGCAATTGGGAGAAAACATTGTCTACTGTCTGAAGAAATTTTCCTCTAGTTCAAGCTTTTATAATTTCCTAGGCTTTTCTGCCTGCTCTTAACAATCAGTTAGGATGTTACACAAAACATTACCTTCTCAGAGTGTGTGTCATCTCTTTCCCATTTTTACAACAAAGCATGAAAAATTGCCTCACTGGTATCCCCACCTTGCCTCACAGTGAAGAGCAACCCCCAAACAATACACTAAAAATTCTAAAAGATGATCAGGTTTGATGGTAACTGTTAATCTAAACTTTCAGATCTTAACTTTTAAGGAGATCTGGGATATAGGTAGAATAAACCAATTGCCTAAGGCATTTCTTTGGTTTCAGATATTGTGAGTTCTTGGAAGCTTTTATTCCCAAGTAAACAGTAACATATTTTCTCCCTACAGGGAAAAGTGAACTATGGCTATGATATTATCATTTTCAACCTCTGTACTTTCTTCCAGCCAAATAAACAGTGATTTTTGTTTAGTTAACACAGCAAAGAATAGGGTGGTCCTCACCTCTGTTATTGTTTCTTTAAGTCCTTTTGGAAAAAAAAAATATATATCATTTAATGGCTTGACCATTCATATTTCTTTCCAGTTTAGGTGTTTCATTCATTTGAGAAAACTATTTGGATGATTTCTTAAAGGATGGAAACATCCACTGAGAATGGAGAATTAAAATTATTATAAAAATGATTATAACAAATTATTATTGTGAGAACTGGGTAATAAAAACATGAGAAAAAAATAGACATATATTAGAAAAAAAATATAATCTTAGTACCTTTGGGCCAAATTTGTCTTAGCATAAGGCTATCTGGAAACAATTTAAAACACCTGTGAAATAATATAATGACCTGGAAATGCAGAAAAAAATTTTCAGGCTCATGGTATGAGACTAAGTCTGTTGCAATATACTCTATACACTCTATATATTATTATGTTAGAAATATGGGAGAATGTAAAGAGTTTCTATAAAATGCATTAGACATTTCTGAAATAGAACTGATTAAAAAAAGTTTTATGAATATTATTGCATGCATTCTTAAAATACTTATATGGAAATATGCTATTTTCCAATTGAAGATAAATTGATTTTATTGTTTATACCTCACCATACTCATATAACACTAGGTCCAAATCTTCTGACCTTAAAACCTCATCTTACAGTCAGTTACCAAATGAGGTGTGGCTATACAGCAATGTAATAAAACATGCATAATTATACATTCAATTCTGTGCATAATCATCTTTTTTTTGTTGCTTTTCCACAATGGTATTGTCACTTTAGAAGTAGGTAAAACTAAGATTTTAAGTCACATTTATTTCGATTTGTTGCATCTATGTTTTCCTTAGTATGAAACAAATCCATACACAAAGAAATTCAGATAAATAAATATATCTATGACCATATTAATGCATTCTGCTACAGCTGGTCCTGATTGTGTTTACAAGTTTAGTGCTTTTGCTGAAGAGGTATAAAACACAAAGATGAAGGACGCTGGTCTGATACAGGACAGCATCCTTATATTTCCGTGTGTCCATAAATTATTGGATTTTTTAACATACTTTAAACAGCATCCAAATGCATCCAAAGACACATTCTACATGTCTTTTCATCCTTTTCAGAATACATCTTTATATCAATGTCAAAGAAAAGCAGAACAAATTGGGAAATTTTTATCTCTGCCCTACCTTGGTCAGCTCTATATAACTCTACACCAAAGTCATTCTTGTAACAAAAGTGAGTGAAATATGAACTGATTCTACGTCAGAGAATTCAGAAGATGAAATTGTTCCCTAGGTACAACAGCAATATCATCACTTTTTATAAACAGCACATGAAATGGTCCAGTTCTGTTATCTAAAGACATTCTGATCATGCAGAACATCAGAGCAGAGGCACAGCACAGTCAAGTCACATTGTCCTTCCTGCCAAAAAGTCATTGTGCCCCATGCACCTGAAAAAGAGATTATTCTTTGTGCACTTTAAACATCACCAACACTGATGGATGTTTGGATATAGTTTTGGCCAACCAAGGATAAAAATGGCATTGTCTATGACTGCGCTTAAAGACATCGTTTACCTGCAAAAGTCATTGAAATAGATAAATAAGAAGATAGACCTTCTTAGTCTCATTAGTAAGATAAACTTTCTTACTGAAAAACTGAAAGCCTTACTAAACCTCTAAAAATCAGCGTGAATGATGAGGAATTATCCAGTCTACATCTTCCCAGACAGTTGAGAATCCAACTACAAGATACTAGTTCAATAATAATAATGATAATAATGAAAAAAAACCCTAACCCCAAAAAACAATTTGAATAATTTCTGTTGTTCACAGAATTATTCATACAGGCATTAGACCAGTATTATGGCATTGTGTTTTCCTTTGTAACTGGAACTCAGTTAGCCCAGTTTGGGTGCTACCTAAATAGAAAAATATATTATTCTATAATTCGTCATAAGTTTGCAAGAGTAAGCCTTGTCTGACCAGTTGTAGACATCAACAATGCAGACTACTACACAAAGCTTTCCATTCTAGTCTCCCTTCATAATCAATAGAAATAAATAAGCAGTTACAGGGCATTAGTTACCATACCTTAGTTGCCTACTAAGGTAAACATAGAGATAAAAGTACAGATTCTACATAAAATATATGTTTCTTTGAGCTGGCTTCCCTAGTTCTTCCCCAAAAAGCCGTAAAGACCTGATGATAAAGTCGTAACTCCTAATTTCTTCAGTCACTCAGATTCTGTCCACAGTATAGATAAGATCACGTTACAAATGTAACATGAGTGTAACATTCTTCAAGTGATCATCTGACATGTTCAAAGCTAATATGATTCAGCTTATCCAGAGACAAACATTTTTTTTTTTCCTGGCAGAATCATGTGTTAACCAGGTTGGCCTGTCAACACCTAGTAGGCTAAAGGACTGGTTTTGTTCCAAAGCATTCTGGTATAACCTGGGCAGCTTTCCCAAGCTGCCAGGTGGAAGAGATGGAGAAATGTCGGTGTTGGAAGACTATAAGCCAAATCGTGTCAACTGTTTTTTACTGTATTTTTTTTTAATTGGGGGAATTCTAAAATTGAAATGGAACTTTCTTGATTTAAAAATAAATAAATAGATGCTGAATACCTTTTTTCCCCTCAGAAAGTGTATGTGAAAAAAATTCAAACCTAGCAAACTTCCTGTCAGGGAAAGAGGAACAGATATAATGGTTCCTTGTACTTAAACTGTTTTGAGTTTTGGGGTTTTTTTAATGTTTTTAAATGATGAATGGCAAAATCCTGGTGTGTCTCCTGCCTCCATCTAGCTCTCAGTCATCACAAAGATATCAGTTCGAGCTCACCTGTATTGTTTTCCTGTATATTACTTTTCTATCTGGTCTTCAAAATGAAAAACTGGAAAAAATTGTCATAATGGTACTTCTGTGTTCACTTTTTATTTATTTGTTAACAGTAAAATAATTCTAAATTCTGAGCAAAAAGTGGTGGATATTTCAGGGTTATATGCATAAAAGTTATCAGCCCCTTTGCAATTCCAATTAACTCACTCAGCTACAACTGTATTAAACTTGTGTATTGATTCTACTAATTTTGTAGTTTCATATTAATTAAAAAAAACCATTTTAACATCTGTGTAAATTTTACTGAGTAATTAACAAAGTGGAAGATGTATAGCAGACAGATAAATGGTAATGTAATATGCTAGTTATCCCTTTAATCTAGTATTTCACTGTGGTATTACATAAGAAAAAGATCATGCAATTGTTCAAATAATATCAAGAAAATAAGCAAAATAAAAACCAAAACAGAATTAACAATGTGATAAAATAAAATCCATTCTCTGGTCCCCAGATAGAGACCTGAAACAGACAGTAAAAAGAATAGCTGAGATTATAATATGTTTAGAGTCCTGAATATAATCATGAAAGCCTGTGCAGTGTGCTTTTGTCTAAGTCTAGGTCAATGACCTCTTTATTAAAGCTTGTTATGAATCCTCAGGTACACACCTTCTCATCTGTTATCCGTCTTTACAATATACTCAGAAAAGAAGATTTAAAACAAAAAAACAAAAAAACCCAAACCAACAACAACAAAAAAAAACCCAAAAAGCTCAGAGTGAAAAAAAGCTTGAATGATAAATCAACAAGAATGTTAATAATAAAAGCAAATCCTGATTAGATAGAAAGACTCAAACATTCATAAATATCCTTATATGAGGAATGCATTGCAATAGACTACCATTGGAAATAAAAATTGGAGGTAATGAAGTGGATATTTTGCATAAGTAAGTTCATCATGAACCACAATAGCTTCATTCAGCAGAACACTTAAACAGTTGAAGATATTCCTTTGGATCATGTAAATGTAGTTTTAAAATCCCTTCAAAGAAATAAGAACTGTATTTCAGTGCTAACTTCTCAGAGAGTACGTGGGACATCTCTTTAAACTGTCATCAGCCTTGTGAATATTCCCAATATATTTCTAGGTAAAGTCAAATCAGTTAGTTTAAACAATCCTCGATAATATTATTTAGTTTATTTCACTTTTTTGAAAATGGGCTACAGTTGTTCCAAGCATCACTTCTTTACCTGCTAGATAAACTGATAGCTGGAGATTAGCTACCAGGACAAGAGCTCAGGAGAAGATATATTCCCTTCAGTGTAATATTTTGAACTATACTTTTGTCTTAAAACATACTGCAGTGTGTGATGTTTGGATGCATGGAATGTGAGGCTGCTGAGTGGCATTGACACCACTGTAAGATGACCATGTAGACATAACTGAAGCAACTTCAATGTCTATAAATATAGTTTCTGATGTTTTTCTAATTCTTTATTTAATCCTATTTTTCTTGCATGAGTAATTATCCACATTTCTATACAATGTTATTCACTAATTCTCTGATTTAAAGCCTACTGAAGTCTACGTACACGATTCCTTTGACTTGAAATATTTTGCATTAAGCCTAAGAATATTTGCACTTTTTAAAATTTACAGATCCCAAAAGGAGGTCTTAACATAAATATAAAAGAGCATCTTTAGTTCCTAATTTCTAGGGTAACATTAATTATTGCTGTTCAAATATTTACACTAAATTCTACTGTCACCACTGTGAGATTTCCTGGTTTTAATAATTAATTCAAACAGTATAATCTATATTATTTAAATTTCAGTTTAGTACAAAGAAGTATAATCCAGTTATGGTAATACAGTAACTGCTTATTCACACTTTTATGAGTGTATCTAATGAAATACTGTAAATGTTTTTATGCAAATAGGACTTTTGTATATTGATCAGATTTACAGCTTTCTACCTTTCCTACAGTTCTGCATGAGCAAACTGCATTTTGTGCAAGGTCTCTATAAATATGTACCTACCTGATTAGTAGAGTGAAATGATGAGTATACATATCTGTACTTATCACCAATTATTTATGTTTTATTGTTTTAATTATAAGGAGCAGCCTTTGCAGTGACTGTGATACAATATTCATATGTAGAACAGTGTTAAAAGAATTAATGTACTTTTAAATTAGACTAAAAATTAAAAGATATTTATCTCACATTAATTTTAGGTATCACTTAGCGGAGCTGAGAGGTATTTTTATTGCAGAGTAAACCAGAAAGTAGAAGTTACATTTCACTGTTAACCTACTGTTACATGACAAGTAAACAAGTTTAATCGTGTTATTCACCTCATTGACTTTAATGATTCAATAATAGATGTAATAGGCACCTCAGGACCAGATGGCTTAGGGAAAAAAAAGTCCTCATGAACTACCACTTTTTCATCTCAAGTATCTGATAAATATGTTAACTCCCTGCACTGCGATGACAGCCGGAATTTCTCACCAGCTGGCCAGTTGCTCTGCACAGTGGGCCCTGTCATCCTCAGCTGAATGTTGAATTCTCAGCTCTGTAGTAAGGTCAGAACTTGTGGGGATTTTTTTAAAAAACACAGTTTTTATTGACTTCACATAAACATTATTATAATCGACAAAAGGATAAGTGGATAAGGTCTTAGAAAGGGGTGGATCATGAATTAAGGTTGAATCCAATACGAGCTCTACTTGTAACAGTGCTCGTCAACCACATGCATTACTAATATGGGTTGTATGTATGGGTTGAATTTGTAAAGAGAAAGTGGGGCTACAGCTACCTCTCATCAAGTTGTTTTACTACCCCAACCTTTTGCTCTGTATTATGCTACCTCAAGAAGAGCCTGCATATGATCATGCCTGGCAGACATTTCAACCATGAAAACACTGTCTATTTATAGCTGTCATCTGTGTTCCTGCAATAAGAGCGCCAAAAAAAACCCCTTTTCTCAGAAATGTCAACGAAATGGACAGGTTGATTATCTACAGCCCATATCACCCAACACTGTTCAGATCTGAAGCAGTATACAGCCTACTGTCTGCCACTATTGATTGCTTTTGGCCATGCTTTTTTAGCACTCCTGTTCTTCTTTACTTAGATATCACAGCTGTTTCTGCCTCTGGCTGTGCAAAACCCAGCCGTGGTAAAGCCTAACAAGACAAAAATGTTTTTTTCATGTGTGTGTGTCTTCACAGAACATTATTTCCTCTTTGTTACCTGACTTCTGATTTGTCTTTGTAAACAAGACTATATTGGTCCTCTATCAAGAAGAAATTTCATTCAGAGTTTTGGAAGCGAAACTGGAAGATACATAATCAAAAGAGAAAGGAGATAAATAAAACACAGGTGCATTAGTAATCTCATCAGGTAAGTGATTCTGAAACACAAGACAATTCTGAAAGCCTGTGGTAACTTAATCGTATGTCTATTCAAAGCCCACTTTTAAAACAAATTGGAATTTCTCAGCAACTTTAATTACATTCAAGTTACATTAAAATGCTAGAAAATCCAGAATAAGAGGCATCACATAACACTATAAAACTTTATTTTTCTTTGTTGCTCGCTGTATTTGTTACATTATTTATCTCACTTAAATGCACAATAAGTAAGTTCTTCATATACTATCATAATAATGAAGAATAAGGTTCTTTTCCTACCAGAATAATATATATCTTCCCATGACAATATATAAAGCCACTTATTCATATTAATTTATTTATTCACACAACAGCACTTTGTAAGAGGGTACTGCTATTCCTCTGTATAAAAATCCCTGAAGTAAATAAACAGAAATTGGAAACCATTGACAGTAGTCTTTGGGAGTTCTTAATCACGCTAAAGTGGGAGCAAGCAAAAAAAAAAAAAATGAAAGCTAGTATAACGAAGTATCTAAGTACAAAGAAACTGATATTCTTGACACAATAAAAATCAATACAAAGATATACCAACCATAGCAAGTGAAGTATAGAAAGAAAAACACAAAAAAGAGAGAAGTGAAAATAGGAAGAACAGTAATTTAGGAAGTGGGAATAGGAAGAACAGCAACAGAAACAGAAACAAAAATATAACTTCCAGTTATGTCAGGACCAAAAAGTCTGGGAGAGAATTGTTGGATTGCTTATTTACTTGGATATCAGAGGCTGAAACAACTGGTTAAGAAATTCAAAATAGAAGAAGTATTCTCTGCATCATCCTTCATCAAAGGGACAAAACCCTCTCTCTACTCAGGTACATGAACAAAGCTACAACATGTATACAAATTGTGACAGAACTACCTAATGAACTGATATCAGGCCATGCTGAGAATTTACTCTTTGGCACTTTACAGCTTCATGTCAGGCACACAAGCTAAATGGTGCAGAACAGTCCACTTCTCCAGAGAGAACTGATTTTTTCTACAACAGATAGGCACTAAGCACTGGGATTTCTTCAGCACTATGTTGTGTTTCTATGACCTCCACATTCTATATTTGTGGGTTTTTTTCAGTTCAAAGTGTCTGATAGTAGGCAAAGTCTATGCAGACAAGAAGGTTGCATAAACATCAGCATGAAGATCTTACTGAATGAAATGATTATGTGTGTTTTATGCTTGGATTTTGGATTCCTGGAGGATGCAGACTCTTCTGGGAAAATGTTGGAAAACTGCATGGGATAGCAAATATACAAATCACATGTAATTTTTTTTCGTATGGCCTTTCAGGCCAACTCCTTAGAAAGAATAATCCAGAGAATCATACCTATACTTTGCTTTACAGGAGCTAGTTGGTTCACTCCAAAGCAGAACTATAAGTGAATTAACACTCATACAGGACCTAGGAGCAAATTAGGCATGTACGTCATCTGGTAATGTAAACAGACACTAAAGCTAATGAATAGCAATGTTTTCAGATTGTATACATCTTTTTGTAAGCGAAGGATTAATCCAAAGAACTGACAGGAGTGAGCTTTTTATAATAGTAAATCACAAAAATACAATGTTAGTTTTGAATTTGGATCAATTTTGCATAGAAAGGATTTTAGAATTGGTAAATGGTAAGGATTAATCCAAATGAAATCCAAAACAAAATGAGACAGGATCAGAACCACTCTTTATTCAGGAGCTCAATGGTTTTAATTCCTCTCCAGAATGACAAACTGAAGAGTACCATCCCTTCCAAAGTTTCCCATCTGTCTCAGAGTATCCTTTATGATAGAATACAGCATATTCTGTGACAGGCTTCAGTTCCATTTATACTGAAATGCAAAACTACTCTGTGGTGTGCCCTACATCCCAGTCTTCCAAGCATCTGGATTAAGCATCAGACAGAAATGCACTATAACTCTCTTCTGAAAACTACCTGGTTTCACCTCTCTTCTAAAACATATCTGTAATTTCCTTTACAGGGGGAAGCAAGGCATGGGTTGCAGAAAGAAGGGGGCAGTAAATGTCCATGTCTTACTCTTACTCTGATATGGGCTCAAGATATATCTGTGGAACCTAGATTCTGAAATGCTCTTAGGTACCATATTAGACATCTTTGTCAATCAGTCTTATTTGATAAACACCTCCCACTGTGGTCAGGACAACCGTGCTGGGGCTCAGGGCTTAAGCTTTCCTTCTTCCTCAGCTGTCTGTTCAGCCCTCAACCCCTTCCTGCTTTCTGAGGATTCTCCTGATGAAGTGGTTTGGGAAAATGATTTGAGTTAAAACTAACTTTGTGTGTGTGCTTTGATCGAAGTGATCATGAAGTTGCAGCCTTGGGTAAGAGGTGGTAGACCATATGGTTCGAGCCCCTTCTGTTGTGGATACTTAATTATTTATACAAAGTGCAACATCAAGCTTTTGGTTTGTTGCTTAGTCACATACAATTCAAACCTTTTTAATAATGTGTGTCATGGATAAATGCTTTAAGATAATAAAAAAGACTGTCATTTTTATTTCACTCTAGTTCTTGTTTTCTTTTGTTCCTTTGCAAATGCTTGATGTGAAAATTTCACTTTCAATTTCAAGGACTCTGATCATAGAATCATAGAATACCAGGTTGGAAGGGACCTCAAGGATCATCTGGTCCAACCTTTCTAGGCAGGAGCACAGTCTAGACGAGATGGCCCAGCACCGTGTCCACCTGAGTCTTAAACCTGTTCAGTGTAGCAGAGTCAACCACTTCCCTGGGGAGATTATTCCAATGGTTGACTGTTCTCATTGAGAAAAATCTTCCTCTTGTGTCCAATTGGAATCTCCCTGGCAGTAACTTGTACCCATTACCCCTTGTCCTCACCATGTGACTCCTTGTAAAAAGGGAGTCACCATCTTCTTTGTAACTACCCTTTAAGCACTGGTACATGGTGATGAGATCACCTCTAAGCCTCCTTTTCTCAAGGCTGAACAAACCCAGCTCTCTCAGCCTATCCCCATATGGCAGGCTTCCCAGACCCTTGATCATCCTGGTGGCCCTTCTCTGGACCCCCTCCAGCCTGTCCACATCTTTTTTGTATAATGCGGACCAGAACTGTACACAGTATTCCAGGTGTGGCCTGACAAGCACCGAGTGGGAGATGTCACCGTTTGGAGGGGAGGTAATTTCTTTTCGGTGAAAAATTAAATCAGTCAATGCGAACACTATTTTTTACCCAGGGACAGCATCAAAAATGAATTATTAGGAGTGCCTTCACCATACTCCTGATTAGTAAGGATAACTGTACCTGGTTGAGTAACTAATGGAATATTACATATGCTATGACTATATGAATGTACATAATACACCTAAAGTGTGGAAGTTTGCCTTGTCCAGCCTTCTTTAGTTTTACTTTTTTTTTGTTTCCTGCATACCCAAAAACTGATTATGTAGTTCTTTAATGGTCAGCTGGGTTTTGTTGGTAATTAGCCTCAAAGACACAGGCTAATTGCTCAATTGTCTTTGGAAATTCTGATGGGGGAAGTCAGAGCTGATGGGCAACCAGAAAGTGAAAAAGGACAAATCTCCAGAGTTAATAAAGGAAGCTTGTATTAATGTCTTTTAACTTTCATTTGACACTATATACATTTTCTCCTTCTAAACACACATGCCCCAAAAGCCAAGCTGCTATATCAGATATTGTATGTTTACACTAATATGTAATATTTCTGGATATTTATGAGACAAACATTTTAACTGTTTCCTATCATGGTGTTTATATTTAAAAGAGGAGTTTGTTTAAACTCTAGTGAAGATATAGTTACGATTACCAGTGGGAGATTTTAAATTTGTTTTTAGTGATGGAAAAAATTTCTAAAAATATATAGTTCTGGGTGGTCAACTGTGGTCAATATGTCAATAGTGGTACTATTACTGTTATAGCAGAAAACTGAACAGATTTAACAAATGGTATCCAGAAAGCTAAATAATAGACGATCTTCTAACCTGGTAGAATTATGTTTTCTAAGTGGTGATAGAAAAACCTATGTAACATGAACAGAAAACAGCCAAACCTTTTCTTCCAAGTGTACTTTTCTTTCCAGACAGGGTTAAATTTAGAAGAGAACTTTGGTGCCATTCATAAGGGGCTCGTGGTCCTCTTAATGTCTACGTTAAGTCCAGAAGTATCCTGGAAGTATTTATATCATTTAAGTCTAGGCACTAACTCTCTTTATGACCTGTTATTCAAATGAGAGTTTCCACAACTGACAGAATTTATGTGAGATTGCTTTTCATAAATGCATGGAAAGGTAACTAAACTGTCTCAAACATCCCAGCATAATTAGTTTTAGTATCTATTATAATGTTGCCATTTTTAACACAGCCTGTATTTTCCCTAACCAATTTTCCATATTCATGGTCTTACATCTTGCTGTGATTTTATAGAAAGCTTCTAATTAGTAAGAGATTAATTTGAATTTGTTCATTCCTACTACACTTTATGGTAGCCAACAGACCTAATAATATTGCTAAAGTGAATCATCAGGGAGTTCAATCTTATGATTATATTTAATAATGAAAGCACATTATCCCAAACCTTTTAATTTTGAGGCACAACCACAACATATAGAACAAGCAAATGAATGTAGACAACTGAATTCAAAACCTAGAAAGCCAGGAGTTTGTATTCCCAATAAAAATAGTGCAGATACTGAAAAAAAAGTAGGTTAAACACACTACATGCAAGATTGCCTCCACTTTAGGCAGTGAGGCAGTGGGACTTTCATCCTGATATTTGGAGTGGCAAGGGACAGTAATAGACATGGGCCACAGTTTCCCACCAGCTATATTTTTCCTTTTTCCCTGAAGGCAATAGATGAAGCAAGTCATCATATTTCCATCCCATTTTCCCCAAACCTTTCCCTCTGACCCAGGCTCAGTCTGACAAAATTAATTTGGTACATGGCTGAGAATCCTTTAGCTGTCCCTATCTGTAGCATGCTAGAGAGAGTCCTCATCTATCAGTTTAGTTAATAAGTAGATCAAGTAACTTTTCCAGATGCAATATGCATCTTCCATATTAAAATATATAGTATTTTTCCACTGAAAAGTCATTTTCTAAACTCTATGGATTAACTGCAAAGGACAATGAAGTCTAGATTTTTCATTACACACTTATCTGTACCATGGTTCTGAGACATCCCTACAGCATACAGAGCTTAATACTGAGATTATCAAATGACAAAAAAGTCACACACAGTGAACAGCTGATAGAAAAACACTAGTGGGGGGAAAAAAAAGGAAAAATAAGAGATTTTTAAAAAGATAAAATTGGTGGGGGATTGGAAAAAATAAATTAGAAATAGTGTTGTTGTACAGCATTCTCAGTATATGAAGTGGTGTATGCAAATAACTGCACTAAGTATTAATTTTAATTCTTTTAGGCTTACTTGTGAGGAACTTACTCATATTGAGCAGTACCTATCTGTTCAGATTCTCCAATTAAATTCATAGATTGAGATATTATTCACTGGAGAAGATGTAAACTCCTTTCTTTGCTGGGTCAGGTGCTACCACTTTGATGGACGTTATTAAATATCCTGTTGCAAATATTGGCATTGAACTATTGCTTCTATAGAATGAGAACAGCAGGTTTTGTACTATTATTAGGAGTATTTTAAAATTCAAAATGTAATAGAAAGAAATATGTGTCAGAATATAAATGTGTGTGTGTGTGTGATCTATATCTTTAGGTATAAAAAGATAGGAATATTATGCAGACATGAATGAGTATTTCTTAAAAATTGTTCAGAATACAATATTTTACACAGAAAGAGAAAGACACTATAAAATGTCCTGTGATAAAGTTCAATAATTAAGTTCCTTTAGAATAAGATTTAAGTGGCAGTACAAATGATATTGCAGGACTTAAGATCAGTTTTCATCTGCATATTGTACATGATTATTACTTTCTAGACCACAGACAGCTAGTATACAAGACCTTTTTAACAGGGAAACATAATCTTTTATGAGGGTTTGTGAATTGCCTTTTGTCCACCAGATATGCAGCAGCTTTGATATTTCTGCCTTGTAACTGGTATAGTGAACTTTTCTAGACAAACTTGAAAATGCCTGACAGTTTGCTATCTTCCTGGGAAATGTCAGGAAATCTAAACAAGCATTCAGTAGTAGAAAAGTGTCATGTCTCAGAAACTACTACAAGAACAAGAGGTTATTAAATTTATGCTATAATTCATTAGATTCGGTTTGTGCAACTTCCAAAGAAGAAATGACATAAAGAAAAGGAAAGTTTTGTGGTGGCGTGTGTTACGCAGTTTCGTCCTACTCTAAGCCAGTGAAGAGTGTGTAAAGTATTATTTCTGTAAACATTTTTTTTTCCCAAACCCAAAGAGCTATTTTGATGCTTGCCTTCCTCTTCTACATGAATCTTACGGTTCAAACTTTCATATAAATCAAACATTGTCTGCATTTTTTTTTACTGCATTTTATGGTATAATACATCACCATAAGATAATCTATGTACAACATTAAATGCTGTAAATTACTGTAAAATGAAGCAACATATCACAATGTGATGCTGGAACTGTAAATCATTGATATTTCCTGGTTCTGAGACAGATGTTTTTCTTGAGCTCATGCTGTCAGAAGTAATTTTTTTCTAATTCACATACCTGGCCTTAAATTGTCCTGTTATCAAAAGCCAGCAGGTATACATGAGCATATACACACACAAATACATGTGAATATATATGTGAGCTATCATTTCTGAATTGAATGAAAAGGGGTTTTGAACTGGTTGATGTAAATCAAAAAGCATATATCATTCTTTATTTAAACTGGTCTACAAATATAGACCATAGCTTAAACTAATGAAGAAGAACCTATGAGTAGTTTTGATAGGCTTTAAATAATGATCTTGTACTACATCATTAAGCTGAGCTGATATTACCTTCTATGTTATAACGTCATTATATAAGATTTAAGCATTTTTCCAAGGATGTCAGAATTGTCAAATTTTCTAAGGTTTCCTTTTCTGTGCCACTAGATAAACTAAACTTATAACTGTTTTTCTTTTTTCCTTACTTTTGGTTGTAATTTGTCACTGAAAATAAACAGGTTGACATTACAAAATCCTTAAAAAAAACTGTTTGCAAGTTAAATTGATCTAGGCATGTTTCCCTATCTTCAGTGTGACAATACTGTTGACTTTAAGTCCATTTCTGCTATACACTGGTGTAGGCAGGAGCTGACAGCTCTGCAAACAGGCAGAGGCTCCATGCAGAGCTGTTAATCAACTCTGTTCAACAACTGATATTAGTTAGGGAACTAGTGGATTAGAACAACGTATTTGCAAAATGTCAGATCTGTTTGTTTTGAGACAGCAAGAGCTACTTCTGAGGGAGATTAAAGATCAGCCGAGGTCCTGTGAGGGAAAAGAAACAGATAATTCAGTAAGGACTCTGCATTAGAAACATAGAGCAAAATATAATAAAATCAGCACCATCTCAAAGAATCTCAATTCAAGACAAAAAAAAATCAAAACCTCTGCTTAAGTCAAGAGAGCAAGGGATATACCACATTGGAGTATACCAGCAAGGGATTTGGACCACAAAGTCTCTGTGTTTATGTGAAGTAGAAAATGGATTTAATCTCACTTTATAAACAGACTTTTGGTTTTATTATTTTAGTAAAGGCAAACATGCACTTCTCACGGAGCGTGAATAGAGTATATTTTAGAATGAAAAACGTTTTTGTATATATAAACCAGATTAACTACCTGTTAATTGTTTAAAAGGCCAGGAAGATAAATGACTAAAATGTCACAGCACTACTAGGTATTTTACGTTGCGTGTTGAGTTGAAATCTGTGGCGTAGCTACTAAGTATGAATATGAAGTAACTGTGCTGAATCCACAGACACAGGGACATGGAGCAGCAAAAGGCAGAGGTGAGTCCCAGCAGCTGGCTGACAAAAGGTGAGGTGGAGATCCTCCCTTCCTTACACCCAGCTCATGCTGATCACACCGGGCACCAGCCTAAAGGAAAGAGGGAGATTTCCCAGGGTCAAGTGGGAATATAATGAGTGAGGATTATGTTCTCAGACCAAAAGCAGTTCTTCTTCAGGCTTGAATGGGAAATAATTCAGCCCTCTCACATGGGCTATTGCTGACCTAACCTGCAGATGAAGTGCTACCTTTGCTACATTTAGAATGGCTGCTTGGTCCTCAGCCTGCAGAGGTAGTCTTAATAGCAAGGCACCTAATTTTTAACGGCTGATGAATCTGGTCCTTAGTCTCCATGTCTTAGTTGCATGGGTACCAGGTGACTAATCGTCACTTCCAATACACATATTATACCTGTTCTGCTCTTGGAATAACATACCAGAGAGTATGAATATGAGCATAAATTAGACATTTCAGCAAATCCTTCCTGTCTATTCATCATGAGATCTCAGCTGAATAATTTGCCTGGTTTTGAACTCCACATTTAAACAAAGATTTGGACCAGTGTGACACAGTCTGGAAGAAAGTTACAACAATGGCCAGAAATCTAGAAAACAACTGCCTGTGAGGAAAGTCTGAGGAATTCAGCTAGTTTGATCTGAAGAACTGCAAACTAAAGGGAGAAAAAATAACAGCCTTCAAATATATGGAAGATTATGGCAGAGAAGAATAAATAAACTGTTCTCCAAGGGGAGAGGAAAAAAGAAATAGGTTAAATTGCGTTGAAGGACATCTAACGTAGACATTAGGAAAAATTTTCCAGCTGTGAGGATATTTAAGCAGCATAACTGATTGCTCTGGCAGGGTGTGGAATCTCTATCTTTAGATGCTTTTAAGAACAGGTTAGATAAACATCTGTCAAGAACAGTTTAGACATAGTGACCCTCTCTTCAGGAGGGAATTTCCACAGATGAATTCCTGAAGTGGTTGGGAAGTTTATCAGCCTCATTTTCCATGACTTTAACACATCTCAAAAATGTATGTTTAATGAATTTACAAATTGATTAACAGAGAAGTACACATAGATCTATCATCCAGTCATTAATGTTGCATTCTTTTTAGAGTTGGTTTTTTTTTCCTCTTTGCTCTGTGTTTTATGATCAAATAATACTTCTATTGCTTAAAAAATACCACCTTTAAGAGGCACATAGCAGAGCTGCACATAGCTGTAAGACAGAGCAGGAGCCTGTTATTATTATTTATGAACAATAATACTTAATGTGTTACACAGTTATTTCACTTTGGCAGAGAGAAAGGATTCCATTTACAACATAAAATTAACATTAATCCAATAAATAGAGTAGCTGAAATTTAAACAATATGTAGGCTTTTAAGAATAAGTGAAATATCTGTCATTTTTGTAGTTGTAATCCTACTTGTTCCAGGCTTATTCCTGTAATAAAATTTTGGAATACCCGCCTTATAAATGTATTCTATTTAATTTATATTCTGTTTAAATGGATGATTATTCTAGAAGGTTGGATTAAGAAGGCATATTTTCCTTTTATGATTAATGTTAACTCAGAACACATACAAAGCCATTTATCAACAGATGCATTTTGACACCTGATAAAGTCTGTTCATCCAGATATTTTTTTCCTAAAGCATACTTGTATAAACATTCTCTAATGTATAAAATATGGCAGCTCTGCATAGCTTTGAAAGTAAAAAAGGTATTTTATTCAGCAGATGAGAAATGTTTTATTTTCCCAAGAGAGCATGGCTGTGTAATTTATGCTATTTATACAGAACAATTCTGCAGCTCCATGTTCCAGTATTCAGATGAAAAAAGAAAAAAGTAAAAGACATAGAGGTGTCTTTTTGATGCTTAACAGTGTTCACAAGATATATATATATATATAATTCAAACACAGCTTTGTCAGTAAGTTGTTCTCATAAAAGTACACTACAAAAAAATTATCACCAGCGAAGGAAGGCAAAAGACAAACCTATCCTTCATACAGTAGCAGGTCTATTACTCTCTTTACAATAAATGTTCCATATAGTAAATCCCATAGATATTTTTCTTAAATGCTGCTGTATTAACCACTTAAAATAAACCAGTCAGAGTGATTTCAAAATGGTCTGTGAGCCTAAAACAGTACTGCAGGACAGATGTTTATAATCACCAGTGCTGCTGCTTACTATTTTTCCAAATGTTTCTCCAAAGCAGGTACCTAAGACTCTTTCTTTGGTTTTAGTTAAGGGAAAGTCAAACCCGAATGATGTTACAGATTTTGCAAAACACTTTTATTAGAAGGCTCCATTGACAGAAAGTTTGTAAAGTCTGGGAAAAAGGACAGCTCTGTATACAAAACAGCAACATTCAACTGCCACCATACCAGTTAGATTAGGGTTGAGTAATGTTTTCTTTTGAAAGTGAAAAAATGTTGTGGAGTAGCTTGTGCCAGGTATGCACAGGAATACTGATAGCAGAGATTGTGTGCTACTGGTGATAAAGTGCTTAAAGTGTGTTACAGCTTTCCAAGATTAATTATTATGTTTGTCAGAACTTGTCCCCTGATTTTCCATACACTTATCCTCATTTGAACTGGGAGAAGTAAAAAAAAAATCCCAAAGTTTTCTGTGTAGAAATGAAAGAAATACAAAACATAAGAAGTCCACTGAAATAAACTGAAACATAATGATAAATATTTTTATGTCAGTTATTTAGATTTAACATTAATTATAAACCTTGAAAAAGACAAAATCATTATTATATCTGGATATCAGAACTTTTCATTTTTTTTATTTTTCTCTAGTTAAAAAAAACAAATCCAGACTTTCCCACTTTAAAACTAAAGTGAATTGAAATTAATAACTAAATGTTAAAAATACAAAAGTTTTAGCAATTTGCCTTTTACTTCTGAAGAAAATATATCATGAATAAGCTAAGGCCAGAACTAGCTATTGTGTAACTTTCATATTAAAAGCTGAAAGTTAATTAGCAACCGTTAAACAATGAAATTTGGGTAGGTAAAACCAATGGAGGCCTGGTTATATTTAATTTGTGGTAAAAAAACCCCACAAACCAAAATAAAACTGGTATGCATTATTCTGATTATCAGACAAAATACATGTTCAAGAGATGTGAATGATCAATGGTAACTGATACTGTCCTTTTACTTAATGCAGTAGAGTGCAAAGAACTTACTTCAATGATGCACGTGACAGAGGCACAGTAGAGAGTCCTGTGAAGGATGCGTCCGATAGGAGACCTAAGCTGGTGTGTCTCTGGTGCTGAGAGCTAGCTGAGGGCCAGTTTCCTTCTATCAGGTGATTTTAGGTCTTAGTGTTACCCGCTGTTTACAACACCCATCTGCTGTTGGTTTCATTGGCAAAATGTGCTTGTGTACCTCAGCCACTCCATTTTCAAAATCTGGAGTAAAAGTGAAAGTTTGTATTGATCTACAGTTTATGTGATTACACGTACCAACATCCACAACAATTAAATTACTCTGCTAATGTAATAAAAGATAATTACATATAAGGGATGGTAAGTGACAATTCAGAGCATTCTTTCTACTCCATTTTGATGCTTGCCAGCACTTTTTAGGTCACTACACATTACTATTATTAGAGAAAACTTACATAAGTAACCTCATAAATGAGTCAGGTTGTACTGTGAGCAAGTGCTGCTGCAAGGCATGAAATGGTTAGTCCAACACATCATCAGTCAACATGAAACTCTGGTATGTTTAATTACCAGATGGAAGAAAATGGGAGACAGAAGAAAAAGAATTAAAAAATATTATATGTGTGTGCATACAGATACACACACATATATGTATACATTAATATACATTAAATACACACTCTGTCCTGTTTGTGTTCTAAATATGTTCCCTATATTCTTCCTTAGAGAAATGATGGAGTATCTCAATGTTGCTATAGACTTATAATAAAAAAGACACCCTTTCTCTTTCTTTTGGAAACTCCTGTAACATGTAATAGTAAAAATATATTTTTAAGATTATTTAAAATATTGCTATTAAAAAAAATATATATGATTTACTTGATAATCCCACAGATATTTCCAAAAAATCAATGATTTTTAAAACATTATTCCTCTTTATTAAAGCTTGGATCATCTAATTTGATTTACATTAGCCTTGAATGACTACCATTTTAACCATAAAAAATGGGCACAAAATGAATAATCAAGTAAAAAGTTGAAGTGAACATCTTTTGAAAGCAATCAGGTTGAACGCTATTTTAAGTAAACAACTGATGAACAAATAAGGAAATGGACCTAAATTTTCCATGCTTACCAAGGTTGATCCACTAATACATTATATTTTTTTGTTTCCCACTGCAGATAGTGTCACTTTCACAGAATATGTTCACTCAAGTTTGTCTAAAATTGTGCTCTGTGCTTCTCATGCTTAGATGGCTAGTTGACAATATTTCTACAGATCTTAAATATGGAATTATCTGAGAAAAAAAAGATGAAAATATTGCTTTATTCAAAACTGAATAAAAATGAATTTATTAAATGTACTTGTTATCAGAGCTGTACTTCTAATGTTATGCAGTCAACACTCAAGTTGTTTCACCTTTGTTTTGCCTTATTTTTATAAAATGCCTAGCATACTGTACATGTTAGCAAAACTAAATTATATATGCTATTTTTTTAAATCACTCTTACACTGCTGAAAACTATGCAATAAATTAAGAAAGGTGTTAGTAACAACTGAAAGAAACAGGATATATAGCCAAATTATTCTGAAAATCTAGTCAGGTTAAATATTGTTATAGAATGCAAGAAAAATGCTTACATTTTAGAAGGACACTGTGTTTTTACACCAGTGTACATCTTAGAAAACTTAGATCATGATGACTTAAGATGAGAGGAACACAAATGCAGCACATTTCCTCTACAGCCATTTGGAATCAGCCTAAGGTCCAAAATTTTCAGTGATAACTTGAGATCATGACATATAAAAAATTAAGAATCTCCTCAGGCTAAATCAAATGCCTGAAAATAACAAATTATTTTATACTTTTATTTTTAATCCTTTTCTACTGTTGCTGGAGTTTTGACATCTCAGCAACAGTGGTTTTCATTACTATTTTTGTTGGATCTTGGGGAGTGGGAGGAATTGACTGATTTGAGAGGGTTTTGGTTGGGTTTTTTTTTGACATCTACTGATGCTAAAATATGCTTTCACTGATAATCGTTTTAGTATCATCCTAGTAATTATAACTCTTCAGCAAAATAATTTTAGTGGCTAGTTTTCATCTCTGTTTCAGGAAAGCTCTGCCTCAATGCTTCTGTCTACAGTAATGTCCTACTTTTTTCAAAAGCTAATAGCCCAAAGAAAGGAATAGTTTTGGAGTGGATGTATAGGTGGATAGTTGGAGCCACCACAAAATGTAATTATGGAAAAGCTCAGCTTCAGTTCCTTTTAACTCCAAAAAAAACTATGAAATGATCTTGACATGTACTCCCAAAATGTGTTGTAGGATGTTTAAATGCTCAGTTTTGTTATTGCATGATTTTCAGTAAAATAATAACATTATAAAGCAATGTGTGCAAAATTCTGTTGCGTCATATTTATCAGATCCAACATATTTACATGTTAGTAGTTTGGGTGCTGCTAAGGTATTGGTATTTTTAAAAGTTTACAGATTGCTTCTGCTGTTTTTACTTTCACATTAAAAGTATGTTTCTTTTTGACACCAATCTATAAAATAACACGTGAAAAAACAAAACAAAACATTAGTTATCTATCTTGCTTATTCAAAACAGTGCAAGGACAAGCCAAAAATAGGGCATTTTTTTGCAGCTTTATCAAATTTCTAGTTAAACAATAGTATGTACTTCTTACTGAATAAGTCAGGTAAGTTAGTCATGTTAAGAAAGGAAGTTATATCTGTGCTAAATTTGGTCCAAAATATCCCATAAAAATATTTTTACTGAATACTAGATTTCAGCCCCCCAAATATCGCAAGTGTCTTGCTTTCCTACAGGAAATGTTAACTCTGTTAAAGATGGAAACTGTCTATTTTAAGAAGGCAAATTTCCATCTACAAAAATCTGGATATTTCATGAATATTGTAGCTTAGTGTTATTATAATACAGTAAAGATGAAAAAGCGGTGCTTTTTACAGTGATTGATTTTATCTGCTGGAATGTAATAGCAATCTGTTTATTTAATCAGAATTCTTATTGTGGTACTTGAACCAGATGTGTCCTAATTTGATATAAAAATGTCAGGATATTCATATGAACTTATTCTAAACTCATTAAACTCAATGCATTCCAAGCATGTAAGATACAACATGTGGATTTCTGTTCTGTAACCTTATGAACATTTGCACATGTTCAGGAAAGCCCACTGGATAAAATTTATGTATTGCTAATGATTTTTATTGGCCCCATGGCCCAAAGTGGTGGCAAAATGCCCAGGAATTTGAAAGAATCCTGGTTTTACTTAGTAGTCAGAATGCAGAGAGCCATAAAAATAGAAAGGGCTTGATGGAAGTCCAAATGCTTTCTAACTGGCAGAACTGAGGTTGCGTGTGCTATGCAGCCTTTTGTTGTCAGATCTCTAAAGCATTTTTTTTTTTCGGAGGATATCCTTGCTCAGTATATTAAACAATGATGTAAAGACAGAGTGATGTCCTTGAGTTAAAATTTTTCCACCATTTATTGGAGGACCTGAAGTTGAAAAGCCACATAAGCATAAATTGAGAAGGAAGTAGAAAAGCACTACCTTCACCGTATCTGTTTCTTTGTGTGGGACCATTTGGAAATCTCTTAGTTGGAGCTCAGTATCTTAAGGACACTTTTAAAATTTGTGGGGAGAGAAGGCATACCATTGGAATTGAGGAGATGTGGCTTTCCACATCATAGTCACCTGTGGCTGATCCTGAGGTTGCTAATGCAGATGTTTGTTCAAAAGTTAATGCTGTTTCAAAAAGCAGTAAAGTTTGCAGATTCCTTTCTGCAGCTGCAACTGTACAGCTAATAGGGAGGAGTCAACTGATGGTAGGCTGTTTTCCGTAATACTTCTGCTGACAGGGGGTTGAGTCCAGTAGCTATGCAAAAGCACTGGAGAAGTTTTCTAATCTTTAAAGACCCATAAATGTGAAAGGGTGGGCATCCTTTCCCATTTTCCTGGATTCTATCCTCAATGAAAAAAAAAAAAATTCTGGCCCTCCACTGGAGTGCTGGGAGAAGGGTAGGAAAATTTCCCCTGTCAGCAGTATAAGTAAATCCCAAGAACAAAATTCCAAGGACACTGACAATTCAAATTTCATATAGACAAAAGACCAGGAAAGTTGCTCAGATGTAACACGACACAGTTACAGGAAATGGGATGAATAGTAAACTTCACAGAAAAATCTTTACAATTATTGAAATCATCCAGGCTGAAGCCAGTCTGCGGTACTTAAAAGAGGACTTTGCATGCTGTGTAAGTGATTACCTCTTACTGAAGCAAACTAAATGACGTAAAGACCAAGACCAAAAATCTTACTTACTAATGGCCTTTGAAGTAGTCCATCCCAAAAGAAATCCAAATACAAATTCATGTACAGTGTCTGGGCTTTAACAAAAGAAATTGAAATTTACAAAAAGTAATGACTTTTCATCTGGTTTACATATATTAATGTATTTAACTGACTTGTAACTTTTTATTTGACATCTTGAGTTCTTCTCCACCAGAATCAATTCCAAGCGTAAAGCACTCTACATAGGCATGTGTGGACGTGAAAAGTAGCAAGAACTTCTGTGTGTGGGGTGGGTTTGTTTTTTTTTTTTGTC
The DNA here is from genome assembly GCF_965183815.1 of Platalea leucorodia. NCBI lineage: Eukaryota > Metazoa > Chordata > Aves > Pelecaniformes > Threskiornithidae > Platalea > Platalea leucorodia. Next base: position 61,561,352 of record NC_138824.1, read on the forward strand.
TACCTATTTCTAAATTTACATTTATACACAACTGTTTTCTCCTCAGCTATCTGTCTGAAGTGGACCAGAAAACGTAAAAACTATATGCACCTTCAATCTCCTCTATAAGAACTACCCCATAAACCACAGAAACATAACATTCATTCTTACTAGACTGCCATTGACATTTGTAAAGACTGGCCACAAAAATTAGGCAATTGTTACATTTATAAACATTCCATGTGCCTCCTTGAAATGTCTTGTGAAATCATTTCCAAGGTCTTAATATTGTGGTATCAAAAACAATCTAAGTAAAAAGAAAGATAAGGCAAAGAGGTACTTCATAGAAATTTAATCTAAAGGTTCTTGAAACTTATTACTTGAAATTGTTAGGAAAGTTGATGGTATTATCTCTGATGGTAATACCTCTGCCTTTGCAAATTTTAGAAGAGACAGCCAGAATGGTTGCCTTTGTTGATTGCCTTGGTTTAAGCTATCAGCACAAACTACATATCATTCATCTTACATTTTTGTTAGTTCCCCAAAATCATCTGCAAAGCTGATGATAGACTTAAACTTACCTATAGATGCTTAAACTATTTTCACAATGAGGGTGGTGAAACACTGGAAGGGGTTGCCCAGAGCGCCCAGGGATGCCCCATCCTTGGAAACATTCAAGGACAGGCTGGATGGGGCTCTGAGTAACCTGATCTAGTTGAAGATGTCCCTGCTTATTGCAGGGGAGTTGGACTAGATGATCTCTAAAGGTCCTTTCCATCCCAAAGCATTCTATGATTCTATGAAACTTGGACTCAGCCTTACTGTGCTTGAAAACTGACAGGTAGATCAGGAGTTATATCAAATTTGTATGTTGGTGCAACCATTGTTTCTCTTCTTCCAGAGAACTTCAACTCCACAATGTAAAGTGATTCCAATGAACCTCCATTCAGAATGTGGTTTAGCAAAAAAAAAAAAAATCTGAATGTTTAGATTACAATATATAATTATCAATTATTTGGTATTGATCTACTTTTCACATTTCTTATGCTCAGATTCTGTGACTTCATTACGTTAAGCAAACCGCTAGTAAAACTGAAAAAAAAAAAGTTTAGAGCTCTTATGTTTGGAAGGCTTTGACATAACTATGCCATTTCCTCAGCTAGAATATAGACTTCCATGTTTACGCAGCAAACGCTAAGCAAGAACACAAAATATTATTTTTTTATTAGACAATTATACCATTCATTTTGACTAAAGATGCAGAACCCTTCACAATACTTTAAATGTTGTAAAAAATAACTTGGAAAGTTTTGGAGATTTTGAGAAGATGTTAACTAGTTGTCCTGAAATCTGCACCATTTACAGTAGGACTAATGAAAAAAGTAACTGGATGTAAGGGGACAATTATTCCTTATATAATTATAACTATTATAACTGTAATCAAAATTATTATTTTAAGTAGAGGCAAATCATTTGCAAATATCTGCAAGAGTTTCTGATTTAATTGTGTTGCAAGAATGAGGAAAGGATAAAAAATCAGGTGGCATCTAAACTATCTACATACATCACAGAAAAAATGGAAAATTGGGAATTCAAGATGGCTTTTGACATCAAATATGGGGGAAGAACAGGGAAAGACTCATTTCTACCTCACACTGGATCTACTGTATAGTTTGAAAGAAACTGGAACTTTATGGACTTAGAAGTTGTTCTTATTTTCTAGCATTGCAAGTGATTTTCTGTAATATTTTTTTTTTATTGCAGAAGTAGTCGTGGGTTTCATTTCTGCAATAAATCTGTGAGCATACACTGCTAAGTCATTAATACTCTTTATAAAGAGTCAAGAGCAATAGAAACAACTCATCTGATCAATTTTAGAACACATATATGAGGATGAAATGAACTGTAACTCAAGCGTTCTTCTTCGTGACTGTTAATATACAAAATAATCTAAAGATTTGTATCTCAGTGTTTCCAATAACTACCTACATAACTGGGATTTCAGTATTCATAATATAATTCTCAATATTTTTAGGCTAAATTCTTCTTTAAAAAACAGAATGAATATAATTATCCATTTAAAAAGCACACAAATGTGATTTGTGCATTACTATGAAATTAAATTGAAAAATTAATTCTTTACAGTTTGAAGAAAAAAAAATTGTAGAGAATCTTTCTTTAAATAATTAAGTTTATCTCAGTGCCATTTCACTCAGCACCTTGGGGTAAAGGAAGGAGTGGAAGAAGGACGAACAGAAAGCTATATTAAAAAGCCATGTTTGGGCTGAGATCACACCTGGCCAAACATTAATTCTGGCAAATTAAACTGTAAGAAAGATATGAGTCATCAAAAGGGTTCTTCAGAGTAAAGACAGGTTTTTAACCTGTTATAGTTTATATTATAAATTTCAACTATAATTATAATATTAATAGTAATTTAAAAAATCCCCCTAAGAATCCACAATTCCTTTATTCTCTCTTTTCAAAGACACCAGTTTAATGTGAGCTTAAAACAAAGATCACACTGATTGGCAAGATGAGTATTATTTTGCTCTTCAAATACACTGTTAGAGTTCTTAGAGCCTGGATCTATGAACTTACTTCCATTTTTAGCATGGCTCTTTTTTTCTAGATTATAATTATAACTATTTTTCTTCCAATCTGTTTTTATTTAGATATCCATTCTGACATACTTTATGATATGTTTCTAGATAATTTTCCTGAAGTACTTACTCTCTCTGATCTTTTTCAAATAATAAAAAAGTCTTTGTTTCTTGTCTTTTTTCTCTTCAATTTCTTCCAAAGAAAAAAAGTCTTTTCTAAACTAAACCTTTAGCCAAGTCACCTGTGAAAATGTTTGGTTTTCTCCCACCAGCCCTCTTTTTTCACCAAGTCTTTTGTCTAACTGTGATGTAATTTCTGGCATCTTAGCAACACAACCTTCCCTGCACTTTTATTCACAGCACAAATGATCACAGATAGATACAGTGAAGAAAACAGGCACAGCATTTATTCCAGTGGAAAAGTGTATTCTTGAGAATTGGAAAAGATCACTTCACTCTGCCTGTTGTAGTAAGAAATGTAAAGCAGCCATGAACTGAGTACAGCTTGAGGAAATTTCTTGTTTTGCTTCAGCAGATCAAGTTATTCAAGAAACAAGGTGTTAAAGACAAATCGCTTTCTTTCAAAATTAGGGTGTATACAATCTGTTCTTGTCTCATATTGTATTTTTATTAGTAGTGCTGGACAAATTTATCTAAAGGATAAGCTTATCAATTTTTTTTTAAATTAAGTACATTATTTTTTTATTTTGGAAGAGGATGGAGCCTTGTATATTCTGCTATTTAAAGGGGGAAAAATAATACCCATCAAGTTGTTGCTAACTAGAAACATGGCACCTAATGATTGTTTCTAGCTAGCTGATTACTGGCATAGCCATGGTTTTGGAAATGTTGGCTCAACAGCTCTGGAATTTACATCAGCTACTGTTAGTTGAACTCTTCTCCTGCATGACTGAAGCAGATGGCAACTTCCTTGAGCTGAAGGAAGACAGCATAAAAGATTCCTCATACATTTGCTCATGCATTGAAAATTCTTGGTAGATTCTTATAGGCAAACTGTAAAAATGTTGTGTTAAAATGACAGCCTAGAGGGACTGGACACATAAGATAGTGCCTACTTTGAATCAGAAGGTTTGTTACGAGTGCAATATGTATGCATTGGTGACCAGCATCAGTGGAAGCATATTAACTGGTAACTTGTTATACATGTTGCGTGTCCCTGAAAGTCAGCTTTAACCTGCCGATATTCACATTTTGGATAATAGGATCTGAAATATGTATTTGGTACTGCTGTCTAATTACAGCTATATTTGTTTACAGGTATATTCTGTATATCTCATGCCTATTAAGCAGAGACCCCCAATAAAACTGATGAATGTCATCATACACTGTCTTTAGCTACCTGCAGCAGCACATTTTTAATGTTGTAGAGAATTTTTCAAAAATAACATCAAACAGTAAGATGATGACCAGACATGGAAGTAACAATTTGCTAGTTCTTCTTAGCATTATCTGCTTGGGATACATACAGAAGCAGACTTAGACTATTAAGTAAGGAACTATCAAAGATAAGGAAACTGAATCAGCCTAGGATATTTCACTCCTCAAGTATTGAAAAAAATAGGGAGATACTTCATTCACTTTAATGAAGATCTTCCTGTGATCACTGGTTGGACAAGCTTTTCTTTAAAAAGTCATCTTGTCAGGCTGCTTTCTACATTCTCTAATAGCTCTACTACTGATGCAACACAAGCAGGCAGTTGACCAACCATGGTGACATAAAAGGAAGCCCTGCTCAAGCAAAAATCACATATCGAGGTAATATAGTCTTAAAGAAAGGTGGTTTTAATAAAGAATTCTCTTTGTACTGGAGGCATTCACTTTAGATTTATATCCTGTAGACTATGATGACAACTCAATAATGACTGTGCCAGACCCCTATATTAATAAGATTTAATATGGCAAAGTTTCCAGAAATGTGTTTTTTGAAATATTATGAGTCAAAAACTGTTCCTCTGAAGCTGAATCTCATCAACAGTTTTTAATGAGTTTGAATTTAAAGAATTATATATAGTACGCAAAAAAAAAAAATAAGGAAAGAAAGAATAAAAATAAGAAAGCAAGCAAATTAGTTAACTAGTCCTTACATACAGCAGAATATGGTTACTATGCCATACTCCTACTACAGAAGCAGATTACTGTAATATACTTCTTTTCTAAACTTTTTGAAGTTTGTGTTTTTGGAGTTAAGAATAGAAAGAAATTCATTTTGACTGCATGTGTATTAAGTTGTAAATGCCAGAAGTTTTGCCTTGAAGTGCCAGCTATGTTAAAAAGTATTGCAGAGCTAGAGTTTTCTAAACTGGTACTTACATGACTGCACTAAGGTGAAAGGCTGTATGTTCCCAAATATTCAGAATTTAGCAATTCATCGATAACTCAATAAATTAAACTTTTGTTTCTTCCCAAAATCAATATGCTTTACTCTCCTAAAATGTTGTATATATGTTAACGCTCTAAGAAATTACACTTCAATAAAATTATTAAATTTGTGCCTTAAGTGCAAATTGTATGTGGGATAGTCTCATTTGACAGAGTACGTTGAGTTAAATATCTCATATGCCACTGTAACTTTAATTGTAGACTTATGCTTTTGGCTTGTATTTTTGTGCACTTATTTTCCCCCAGTTTATGTCACAGTACTTTGTATCTCAACTTAGAGCTGCGTAAGGCATTCTGTCACTAAGGTGTATGAAACTGTGTGTTCATATGAGAACATAGCCTGGGCAGTAAACTTATTTTTATTCTTCCATTTAATTATGTAAGACTTAATCTTATGGCTGTCATTCCTGTAAGACTTTTGCTGTGTATCCCAGGATGATCTTTGATTTTCTTATATAAAATATGTATATGTATATGTGTTGTGTTTGTGTTTTATATATCTAAAAAAAATCTACATCTGCACACAGATCAAAACAAAAATGTAGAATGCATTTATATTTTGGAACAACAGTACAAAAAATTTTTGAACCGTGTAATCTCAAAATACATGTATCAAAATAGGGATGTTTGGTGCATAAATTTACAAATAACACATTAGGCTGATTTAAGAGAATTATACCAAAGATGCTATGGCTGTGCAAGGTCAACTAATGCAACATCAGATTCTTAGATCTTTCTTTAAATACAATCATTTCAATAAGTAACTATTTTTAAATTATGTTATTTATTTTAAGCCAGAGTATTAGCAGATCTGCACAACTGCAGGGAGTTTCCTAGGTGTTTAAGACTCTCCAGCCTCTTGGGAATCTATTGTGACTGTGCATTTACCTGAATTTAGGGTTAGGTGTAGCATTAATAGTATCCAGCTGTAGACATTAAGAGAAAGGGTGGATGGGCGGCTGCTTTGTGCAGCTGCTATTCTCCTGAGCCTGAAAGAAGTGATACAGTCAGGAGTGGGACATTGGGAAATAGCTGAAATGAAGAGTTTAACTCCTTCCTACACGCTTGTATCACTGAGTAAGGCTCAGTAGATTTAGTGGAAGGGAAGAGATCTGCTAGTGAAGGGATATCGCAGAATTCTCCACAACTAGACATAACTTTGGTCAGTTGTGACTCAGAGCCAGAATCCTTTTTCAGAACTCATCCTCTAATATGAAAGCTACAATTTAGTCTTTATACCTTGTGGGAGGTAATCCCTCTAGTTATTATTATTTAAGCAATGATATATCTTACTGTGCTTGGACATGCTGAAGAAGCTGGAACAAGCTGTATGGTTTGGAGCACTGTCAAGTTTATACCTAACTGTGTATTCTGCATTAGACATGAGCCTCTGGCAAAAGTTTTGGGAAATGAATGTGATATGAGGCAGGTGATGAGTGAACTTTCCACTGAGGTCTTCCCACTTCTTTTGCTTAGCCACAGGAAAAGTACATACAACCTGGCAATACAGTGTGTCTAAACATTTTGAGAGGTAATAGTTCACAGCAGAACTGTAGAAAATGCGAAGGAAACATCATAAAGTGTTTTGCCTTATATATTTGCTTTCACTGTCATTGAAAAAAACCTGGATAAAATACATAATTTCATTCATATTTCAGCTGCAGACAGCAAACACAATGAATGAAAACAACATGATGATGATTCACATCATCTTCCCTGATGCATTTCACACCTGTTAACCAAGGTCAGTAATAAATTACAATAACTCAGTACATCGGACAGTTGGCAAGAAAACAGTTTTGCAAACCCTTTCCAGATTTAGATTTATAACTTCTCCAGGGCTGGCATTACCATATAGTTCAGTGATATTAACCTAATGCGTCTCCAATAGATGTATGCATGGCTGTATATATAGGCAATCACATATATATGTACATTTATATGTAAAGTAATGCATGTGTGTAAATACATGCACACATAAACTTTTCCACTTCAGTGAGTAACAGTCCTCAATGAAAAAATCTGGTGTGCTATCAGCTACTTGGATTGAAGTCTCTGAGGGAGAGTGGTTAAGAGAATTTACTAAAAAAAATTGAAAAAAAAATAAAATAAAAGTTTCTTTTTGTATCTAGATTTTAATGGCAAACATTATGAGCAAATCTACAAAAAATAACTTTTAGGGACTTATTTGTCACTTTCAAAAAATTAAGGGAAGATGGAGATAACTCTCAGTGTTTCTGCTCAGTTTTAGCTTGTGTTTCTTTTCTGTATCTCCTTGTCAAAACAAAAACAAACACGAAAACACACAAAAAACAAAAAAATGGAAGAGTCATTCCCTTAAAAAAAATGAAGAAACTGGGGACATTAAATTTCAAACATTTCAATTGATCTATTTCTATAAATGCATGTGATCAAAATTCCATTATCCTTGATAAATGTATACTGTCTATTAGTTCTACCCCTCTCTGTATGCAGTGATATGGATCTGTAATCAGAGTTACATAGAAAGAGTATTGGTGTTACCTGCCCTCATTATTGTGACAGACTGTTTCTAATCTCAGGTTAATGATTTTGCAGGATTTCTTCCAGTTTTGTTCAGGAGGTAACATCAATTCTCTTAATTGTAAACTAAACTCATTTTACCTTCTCTAATACCCACTCTAGTGTTGATAACAAAAAAACATTCATTGTCACTTAAAATCTTTTAAAGCAGTAAGTGAAATTCATTTGTGATGGGAAGAATAGAGACAGAATGAATTATTTTTAGGCCATGTCCATCATAAAACTTCTAAGATAGTTTGAACATTTTAGATAGCAAATAAAAATGAACTGTATTAGGACTTTCCTATGGGCAATGAACTTCTCAAAAATTAAGACAGGATGTCCTGAGATCCTTCAGTTAGGTTGCTGTGACAGAGATGCAAATCAAACCAATATTTTTTTGTAAAAATAAGGTTCTCCTTATTTTTCTGAATATTTATTTCAAACAATATAATAAAAAGTATTTTTATATTTTATTGTCTTCATTCATATGTAAAATTAGTTTCTTAGATGTATGATTTATAAAACGCTTTCCTGGAATTTTTTTTAATAATACCACTATATACCAAAGTGAATTAATACAGGGAATTTATAAGGACACAAATATTCTACTAGTGGAAAAGAGCTACTTCATCTATACCTTCTCAGTGTCAATCTTTAACTGGAAACATACAAAATGTTTGAAAAACAGGTCTGGAAACTAAATTAATAATTCAACTGGATACTAAAACTTAGGGTTTCACAGGAGAGAACAGTTTTAAAGCACGATCTTTCAAAACACCTTTTTTTTTTTCTTCCAGACCCATCTTCAGCAGAAATGTATCCTACAGGAGATAACAACGTAACAATCTTTACCTTTGCTAATACTTCATTCTGCTCCATAGGTACTGTCCTCTGATGTATTTAATTGATTGGCATAATCAAATTAAATTTGGAACCATTGTTCTTAACTTGTTATCCAGTTTTAGAATTTATCCAGTAAGATATCAATTCTGGTTTAGATCTGATAAAATGCCCTGAAAATAGTCTGTTTTTCAAGGAACATCAGGCTTTCTAATCAAAGATGTCGATATCTCTAACTTCATTCTACTTAGAGCACAAAAAGAGCTGTAAACACTATACATTTCCCTAAATAACAGCAGCTATAACACAACTGTAAGAACCTTTGTGGGAAAAAAAAAAAAAAAAAAAAAAAAATCAGTTGGCACTCCAATTTAAAACTCAGAAAAAATGTTCTTTTACTTGTGAATGTAGCGGGTTATATAGATGTGTACATGCATATCTTCCCATATCTCTTGAGCCCCTGAATCTCAAGGCAGACTCTGGAGGAATGAAGTCCCATCCACTGTAGGAGAAGATCAGGTTTGACACCATCTGAGGAACCTGAACATAGAGAAGTCCATGGGACATGATGAGATGTCCCCAAAGGTCCTGAGGGAACTGGCAGATGTGGTCACTAAGCCACTCTCCTCTCCATCATATTTGAAAAGTCACGGCAGTCAGGTGAAGTCCCCAGCGACTAGAAAAAGGGAAACATCACACCCATTTAAAAAAGGGTAACAAGGAGGACCCTGGGAACTACTGACCCTGGGAACAGCCTCACCTCCATGCCCAGTAAGATCATCAAATCATAGAATCATAGAATCATAGAATCGTTTAGGTTGGAAAAGACCTTTAAGATCATCAAGTCCAACCATAAACCTAGCACTGACAAGTCCACCACTAAACTATGTCCCTAAGCACCACATCTACCCCTCTTTTAAATACCTCCAGGGATGGGGACTCAATCACTTCCCTGGGAAGCCTGTTCCAATGCCTGACTACCCTTTCAGTGAAGAAGTTTTTCCTAATTTCCAACTTAAACTTCCCCTGGCGTGACTTGAGGCCATTTCCTCTTGTCCTGTTGCTTGTTACTGGGGAGAAGAGACCAACCTCCAGCTCGCTACAACCTCCTTTCAGGTATTGTAGAGCACAATAAGGTCTCCCCTCAGCCTCCTCTTCTCCAAACTAAACAACCCCAGCTCCCTCAGCCGCTCCTCATAAGACTTGAGCTCTAGAACCCTCACCAGCTTTGTTGCCCTTCTCTGGACATGCTCCAACATCTCAATGTCCTTCTTGTAGTGAGGGATCCGAAACAGTATTTGAGGTGCGGCCTCACCAGTGCTGAGCACAAGGGGACGATCACTTCCTTAGTCCTGCTGGCCACACTATTTCTGATACAAGCCAGGATGCTATTGGCCTTTTCGGCCCCCTGGGCATACTGCTGGGTCATATTGAGCTGGCTGTCAACCAACACTACCAGGTCCTTTTCCACTGGGTAGCTCTCCAGCCACTCTTCCCCAAGCCTGTAGCATTGCATGGGGTTGTTGTGACCCATGTGCAGCACCCGGCACTTAGCCTTCTTGAACCTCATACAGTTGGCCTCGGCCCATCGATCCAGCCTGTCCAGATCCCTCTGTAGGGCCTTCCTACCCTCCAGCAGATCAACACTCCCACCCAACTTGGTGTCTTCTGCAAACTTACTGAGGATACACTCGATTTCCTCATCCAGATCATTGATAGACATTAAACAGAACTGGCCCCAGTCCTGAGCCCTGGGGAAGATCACTTGCAACCGGCCACCAACTGGGTTTAACTCCATTCACCACAACTCTCTGGGCCTAGCCATCCAGACAGTTTTTTACCCAGCAAAGAGTACACTCGTCCAAGCCATGAGCAGCCAGTTCTCACTCCAGGAGAATGCTGTGGGAAACGGTGTCAAAGGCCTTACTAAAGTCCAGGCAGACAACATCCACAGCCTTTCCCTCATCCACTAAGGGGTCACCTTGTCATAGAAGGAGATCAGGTTAGTCAAGCAGGACCTGCCTTTCAGAAACCCATGCTGACTGGGCCTGATCCCCTGGTTGTCCTGTACATGCCGTGTGATGGCACTCAGGATGATCTACTCCATGACCTTCCCTGGCACCGAGGTCAGGCTGACAGGCTTGTAGTTCCCGGAATCCTCCTTCTGGCCTTTCTTATAGATGGGCATCAGATTTGCTAACTTCCAGTCAACTGGGACCTCCCCAGTTAGCCAGGACTGCTGATAGATGATGGAAAGTGGCTTGGTGAGCACGTCTGCCAGGTCCCTCAGTACCCTTGGGTGGATCCCATCCAGCCCCATAGACTTGGGTGTGTCTGCGTGGTGTAGCAGGTCACTCACCATTTCTCCTTGGATTATGGGGGCTTCATTCTGCTCCCCATCCCCGTCTTCTGGCTCAGGGGGCTGGGTACCCCAAGAACAACTGGTCTGACTATTAAAGACTTAGGCAAAGAAGGCATTAAGTACCTCAGCCTTTTCCTTGTCCTCTGTCACTGCGTTTCCCCTTGCATCCAATAAAGGATGGAGATTCTCCTTACCTCTCCTTTTGTTGCTAATGCATTTGTAGAAACATTTTTTGTTGTCTTTTACAGCAGTAAACAGCTTAAGTTCCAGTTGGGCTTTGGCCCTTCTAATTTTCTCCCTGAATAAACTCACAACATCCTTGTAGTTCTCCTGAGTTGCCTGCCCCTTCTTCCAAAGGTTGTAAACTCTCCTTTTATTCCTGAGTTCCAGCCAAAGCTCTCTGTTCAGCCAGGCCGGTCTTCTCCCCCGCCAGCTCGTCTTTCAGCACATAGGCATGGCCTGCCCCTGCACCTGTACGATTTCCTTCTTGAAGAACATCCAGCCTCCCTGGAACCCTTTGCCCTTCAGGACTGCCTTCCAAGGGACTCTGTCAACCAGGCTCCTAAACAGGCCAAAGTCTGCCTTCTGAAAGTCCAAGGTAGCAGTTCTGCTGACCCCCTTCCTTACTTCTCCAAGAATCGACAACTCTATCATTTCGTGATTGTTATGCCCAAGATGGCCTCCAGCCATCACATCACCCACCAGGCCTTCTCTGTTCACAAACAAGAGGTCCAGTGGGGCACCTTCCTTAGTTGGCTCATTCACCAGCTGTGTCAGGAAGTTATCTTCCACACACTCCAGGAACCTCCTAGACTGTTTCCTCTCTGTTGTATTGTATTTCCAGCAGGCATCTGGTAAGTTGAAGACCCCCATGAGAACAAGGGCTAGCAGTTGTGAGACTTCTCCCAGCTGCTTATAGAATACTTTGTCCGCCTCTTCATCCTGGTTGGGTGGTCTATAACAGACTCCCACCATGAGATCTGCCTTGTTGGCCTTCCCCCTGATTCTTACCCCTTAAGCACTCAACCCTATCATCACCATCATCAAGCTCTGGACAATTAAAACAGTCCCTAACATACAGGGCTACCCCACTGCCTCTCCTTCCTTGCCTATGCCTTCTGAAGAGTTTATACCCATCCATTGCAACACTCCAGTTGTGCAAGTCATCCCACCATGGTTCCATGATGGTAACTATATCACAGTTTTCCTGCTGCACAACGACTTCCAGCTCCTCCTGTTTGTTCCCCATGCTGTGTGCACTGATGTAGATGCACTTCAGTTGGGCTATTGATCCCACCAGTTTTTGGGGGGGAGAAGCCCTAATTCCTATGTGACCATTCTCAGGTGCTTCTGTGGTTTCTAACACATCCATAGCCCTTGCATCTTTGCTGCCACATGGATCTCCAGCCCCTACCTCCACTGAGATGGCAGACCAAAGGACCTTGCTAGCACACCGTCCCTCAAATGTTGGTGTGCCACCCCCAGGCTTATCTCTAGCACGCCTGGTTTTATCTCTTTCCCCCTTCCAATCTAGTTTAAAGCTCTTTCAATGAGCCCTGCTAACTCCTGTGCTAGGATCCTTTTCCTCCTTTGAGACAGGTGTACCCCGTCTGTTGCCAGCAGGCCTGGTGTCATGTAAACTGACCTGTGATCAAAAAACCCAAAATCTTGCTGGAGATACCAGGCTCAAAGCCAGGTATTGATCTGCTGCCTCTTCCTGTGTCTTTCCTCATCATTCCCTGCAACTGGAAGGATAGAGGAGAACACTACTTGTGCTCCTGATCCTTTATCCAGTCGTCCCAAGGCCCTGAAATCTCTCTTGATTGCCCTTGGACTTCTAGTTTCAACTTCCTCACTGCCTACCTGAAAACCTAATAATGGGTAGTAATTTGAGGGCCATACCAGGGTAGGAAGCTTTCACTTCACATCTTTAACCCAAGCCCCAGGGAGGCAGCAGACTTCCCTAAGAAGTGGGTCTGGTCTGCATATCGGGCCTTCTGTTCTCCTCAGGAGAAAGTCTCCTATGACAATGACCCATCTTTTTTTTCTTCGTGGAAGCTGTTTGGATGCAGGGCATAAGCTGACTTAACCTCGGCGAACCCCTGAGCTGGATGTACCATCCTGCCCATCATTGTTTGCTTCCACTTGCAGAGCTTCATACGTGTTTTGTAACGGTACCTGGGAAGGTGGGGCAGTCACAGTGGAGACATGCCTGCTGCACTGGGCAGGAACTTGTTGCCATTACCCCCTATCCCAAGTCACTGTGTTACTGCCTGCTGGGCCCGTCTGAGGGAAAGTAGGGTATGATTCCAGTAATCTATCTCTCTTTCACGTTCCCTGATACTCTTCAGCCTACTCACTTCCTCTGGGAGCTATGTCACTAAGTGGAGGAGCTCCTCTACCTCGGCTCACCTCCCGCAGGTGTGCTCACTTCTGCCATCCAGTACTGGCATAAGAGTAGGGCACACCCTGCAGCCTGACACCTGGGTGGCAGCATGTTCCTCTGTCTGGGAAGCTGCATCAGTCATGGTGGGTGGAGAGCTTAGCGAGGCCATGGCTTTTTGCTGGGTGGAGACCTTTCCTCCCTGGTCAATCTTCAGTGCATGCCCTTCTGCGTGCCCTAACACATGAACTGCCACACAAACTGCCACGCCACACCCTTGCTGACGTGCCATACCCTGTTTGCCTGCCCTGTTGGTGGTGCTTCTGGTCCGTCATGCTCCCTAAGGGCTTCCTTTATACATGGTGTGTGGAGGGGGCTTGGCTGCCATAGCTTCTGACCCCACCCAGGTCTCATCATCCGCTGTTGTGCAAACTGTGGGCTCCTGGCTGCTCTCTCAGCTCCCCTGAGGCTCCCCAGGATCAGAAAACCCCCCTGTGCACCGACAATGGAACAGAACCTCCTGGAAGATATGTCAAGGCACATGGATGACAAGGAGGTGACTGGAGAGACCCAGCATAGCTTCATCAAGGGCAAATCGTGCCTGACTAATCTGGTGGCCTTCTACAGTGGAGTGACTGTACTGGTGGATAGAGGGAAGAGCAACTGATTTCATCTATTTTGACTTCTGCAAGGCCTTTGACACAGTCCCACACAGCATCCTGGTCTCTAAACTGGAGAGAGATGGACTCGATGGATGGACTATTTGATGGGTAAGGAGCTGGTTGGATTGCCTCATCCAAAGAATGGCAGTCAACAGCTCAATGTCCAAAAGGAGATCAGTAACAAGCAGTGCCCCTCAGCAGTCCGTATTGGGACCAGTACTGTTCAATATCTTCGTAAATGACATAGACAGTGGGACTGAGTGTACCCTCAGCAAGTTTGCGGATGATGCCAAGTTGAGTGGTGCAGCTGGTATGCCAGAGGGAAGGGATGCCATCCAGAGGGACCTTGACAGGGTTGGAGGGCAGGCCAGTATGAACCTCATGAAGTTCAAGAAGGCCAAGTGCAAGGTTCTGCACGTGGGTTGGGGTAATCTTCAGTATCGGTACAGACTGAGTGGTGAGTGGATTGAGAGCAGACCTGCAGAGAAGACTTGGGGATATTGGTAGATGAAAAGTTAGGTATGAGCCAGCAGTGCCCACTTACATCTCAGAAAGCCAACCATATCCTGGGCTGCATCAAAAGAAAAGTGGCCAGCAGGTCAAGGGAGGTGATTGTCCCCCTCTACTCCATTCTCGTAAGACCCCACCTGGAGTGCTGCATCCCGCTCTGGGGTCATCAGTACAAGAAAGACATGGACCTGCTGGAGCGGGTCCAGAGGAGGGCCACAAAAATGAACAGAGGGCTGGAACACCTCTGCTATGAGGAAAGGCTGAGAGAGCTGGGGTTGTTCAGCCTGGAGAAAAGAAGACTTGGGGGGGGCCTTATTGCAGCCTTTCAGTACTTAAAGGGGGCTTATGAGAAGGAGAGACGTGTTTTTCCAGGGCCTGTAGTGATAGGACAAGGAGTAAAGGTTTTAAACTAAAAGGGGATAGATTTAGATATAATGAAGAACATTTTTGTGATGAGGGTGATGAGACACTGGAACAGCTTGCCCAGAGAAGTTGTGGATGTCCCATCCCTGGAAGCGTTCGAGGTCAGGTTGGATGGGGCTTTGAGCAACTGGTCTAGTGCAAGATGTCCCTGCCCATGGCAGGGAGGTTGGAACTGGATGATCTTTTAAGGCCCTTTCCAACTCAAACCATTCTATGAATCTATGATTCTATATGTCTTTCTGTCTATGCACATGGTTCCCCAGTTTTATTAATACAGGAACATGTTCAGGATTATAGAATATGTATCACAAATAACATTTTTCATTATCTAACATCTTTCTTGCAGAAAGCCTTTACATTATTATTAGTTTTAGTCACTTTTAAATTGATGTTAATATTCTTTTTAAGCTGTTCATATCTATTAGTTTCATTTCTAGTTTTTATTTCTTCAGTTTCATCTTTGTTTTTAAATATGCTTCTGATTATATTGAAATATTTTTCTGCTTCTTGCCTTATGCTTATGTCTCCCTTCCCATAATACGCTATGATTTCAGACAGACAAGGTAACTCTGGCGTCACTTTTCCTTGAATAAGATTATAATACCATAAATGTTACCTTTGAAAATTCACAAATTACTTCAAAGCTCTCAAAGAAAACTTTTATACATTCAGAAAGCTCACTTCAGTACTCCAAAGTGCTTGGACAAGTTTATTGAAGAAATTTTATTGAGAGCTATTAGAAAAAAAAGGAAAAATCTGGTCAAAGAAATCTTGAAGAAAAGCCCTCCTATGAGTGCAAAGAGGGCTTTATTTAATGAACTGACTATTAATAATTTAAATTTTGCCACTAGCAAGACTGGGCCTGTAAAACTAGCATCCATCTGTCCTCTCTTCTCCAGCTTAAAAATCCTGACATTTTCACTGATCTAAATACTGGGTTTGATTTATACAGTCTGTCAGTAGATAGTGATTCTTCTCTGTCTCCTTTTTTCTTCTCTGCAAAGCATCACTCTGCTTCTCATTCTCACCTAGACAACACTGAAATATTTCATCTGAAAATCCTCTAAAGTGTGCATAATTGTCAACTGATGCTATGAGTACAGAACAAAAGCAGAGAATTTGTAAAGTATGTTAGTGTTGTAACTTCACTGCTCTCCAGGTGAATTTTGCAAGTAGTGTAGAGTTTAAAGAGTAATAGGCTGACAGCTTTTTAGCACAGCTGAAATCTCTGGCAAACACATTTGCTGAACTTTCAATTTTCAACTAAATGTTTTGTCATCTCAAAAGAAGGACAAATTTAGACTAATTTTCAAACTTGGCTCTTCAGGAGCTCTTTAAGAATTCTACTGTGTGGTTAACTGTGAAATTTTATCTAGAATTATTGCTACTGGGGACAGAGGAATGAGGTAGCCAAAGCTGAGCTTTTTCCTTGTATATTTCAAGTGTGTGTTAGAAGGGACGATCACAGGCAAATGTTTATGAAATGGGATATGTGTACTCTAAGGCTCATCAGTGTCACTGTTACACAACATAAATGAGGTAAATTTAATGAATTTAAGATATTCACAGCTATAAACTGAGAGGTCTATGGCATTAGTCAGCATTCCTTTCACCAGTCTATGGCAGACACAGAAACAAGTGTGTGACTGATGAAGTTGAATTAGACATTAATTTGCATAACATCAACAGTGCATTTTATTTTCTTCAATAACCGTGTAGGTGTTTTAATCATGGCTTTTATTTCCAATAGCTAGTAGGTATCTTGCCCAGTAATGTATGAAGTCTTTTATGATTTTTAACTCTAATGGGTTTTAATTTTTTTTATTTTTTTTACTAAAAAATTACTAAAAATTAAAAATTTACTAAATTTGCTAAAAATTTTTTATAAAAATTTTCTCAGCAACAAAGTTAGTATAAGCAAGAGAAGTAATAAAAAATTTATTGATGCTGATTTCAGTGATACTGGAAATATTTCTTTTTTGTGACAGAACAAAGTTTCCGTGTTTACTTTTTTTCTCCAAAAACTTTCACTTATAGGTAATAAGTAATGTAATTTTTAAAAATGTATGACTTTTATAAAGACCAAATGAACATTCACGACATTCTGCTGTTTGTACATCCTCTTTAGTTACTTGCACAATATGGAATAATGGGAATTTTTTTTACAGCTTTTATTGCTGAGGTGACTAATGTGCTATTGCCCTTGCACATACTTTCATAGACATGGGAACAAAATAAATAAATACCTCAAAATTAGAGAAATCTTTTTTTTTTTTTTTGTAATTCATTGAACGTTTCTTTGTCCTGCCAAACAACGAGCCTGTGAAGACTTCTTTTTTACATCACCATCCTGAATTACTCCTGGTTTGCTTAATGCATTATGAGACCAATTTACAATCTATTTAAATCTGTCCCTCTGCATACAGTTGTGCATCATCACACCTAATCTTATTTATATTACTTCTTTCAACAAAGCGGTTCCTACAAAGTTCAAGTCCTTTTGATGCCCCTGTGCTCCATGTGCTATGCTATTACTTACATCAGCCAGAGTAATATCAGATGTTAAATGTGTGCAATTCCCATTAGCAAAAGGAAGTATGATTTTTTCATGCTACACAGATGTGATCTTAATATGTATTTTTTAAAATGTTTGTTTTCCTGGCTATTTAGAAAATCAGCTCAAATAAGTTGTTCAATTAATAAATTCATCAGAATAAAAGATGCACAATCATGCTGCTTTGTAATATATTTACAGAAAAAAACCCAAAAACCTGCTTTCAACTCTAATTGTGAAGAGTCTTATCATTTTAATATTATATTTTGAAAATTCTGATTAAAAAGTCAGTTTCCAATGCCTTGTTTGGAAAAGATCTCTACCATGTCAGGCCATGGTACATTATTTTTTCCCAAGTTCTGATGTCTGGTTTTATGAGAGCCATGATTAACATTCTAATAATGGAAGGAATATATGAGCTCTATTTCAGTGAGGCTCAGTTACAATATTTAGACCCAAGGTGACAAATCCTTAGGCTTAGTCATGAATGAGACTGTCTTGCACTGAAATGATTTGGTAAACAAGATCATTGTAAGAAAATTATCTGCTGATGAGATAAACTACTGAAGAATCCAAGTTATGAAAATGGGATCCAGCTGTGATCTACATATAAGAAGTACCAAGTTACTAATATATTACATTATGTATACATATGCGTCGTTGTGCGTTACAACTTAGAGGTAGAAAAAATATTGGCATAGATTGCTTGCAGTGCAGAAGTGTGAGGGTTTAATTGTTAATAGATATGAAATATTTGAGGTACACAGATGGTAGTTACTCCCAAAGTGCAAAATATTATCATTATTTTATATGTAGAAAACTATTACTCAATCTGATTACATGCATATTCTACCAGCCTCATGATTTGGTAATCAAATACTTCTTGAACTGGAAAGATTTGCAATGCATCTGTTAGTATAATACAACCTACCAAGCTTGTAACTTGTATACAAACACTTATGCATTATTCAGAGTTTTTAATAAAATTGCTAGGCAACACAACTACTTAGTGTAAACTCTAAAAAAATATGGATAACGATGTAAACAACAAATACTACTCTCGTTAGTTAGTTAGTATCAATAAAAGTAAGGGGTTTTTTATTAGTGTTTTCATCTCATTAGGGTTATTTGCACTCGTAAGAGCAACCAGCTTAGTCTGATAGCTTAATGAAGACCCATGCAAGGACCCCAGAAAAGACTGTTGGTACTTTTGCATTATGTCCTTACAAATGTTAGTCTGCATTAAAGATAAAGGAAACTAAATTTCATTTACCTGGGCTTGGATTCCTCTTGCCAGGCTTCAAATGCCTGAAAGTTAGGAGCCTAATCATATGTGGAAAGAATGAGTCTAGTCTCTGGAGAAATTTAATTCTCCCCATTGACTATATAGGAAGTGTTTATATTAAGGTGTATGTCATAACATACTCTTCACAGGAAAAGCCAGCCGAAGGGGTTCCTGTTATTTTTTCCAGTATCCACTTCAGTTCTGCACCTCTTCATTTATTTACCATTGCGGGTTGTTAATGGACGTTATTACCCATTTCACCTGTCAGTTTAAGAAGTCCTCCTGACAAAGAGAGCAACTCAATTTTTAGAGGATTTTGTCACACAGCATACCATATCTTACTACAGGATTTACATCACATGATGTTCTGTTTAGAGTTTCTCTAGCCCTGTTGCAGGAAGCATGTTTGAAATGCCTTCTAACAGGAGGTGTGACTTTCCACACTTTTATATATGAAGAACAATTGTAAGGCCAGTACCATTTTTCTCATTTTAATGAATTCCTTGATCAGTCTTGGAAGAAATTCTTCAGATTTTTTTTTTTTTTTAATATTCTAATATGAATGATATGCTGCATCTAAAATAAGCTTATTTCTAAATCAGACTAAATAAGTAATAAAGTAAATTCCAAATTCAGACTAAGTTTTCAACCTCACACAGCAGAACATGCCTGGAAGAAATGTTTACCATTTTACAGATTTTAAAATAATCTTAATACCAAAACCAACTACAAATCAAATATTTAATAGAGTAAATCTGAAATATTTATAAATGTGAACAGAAATAAGTACAAATTTATCATACTTGACACTGAAGATCATTCAAGAAGCCTTTTCTCCCACATGCAGTTCCTCAGAAAAACATAAAAAGCTGTAATAGCCATAAACAAGCAAATAGAGAGATATAATTTGAATACCAATAAAGAAAACACCCAAGACATCATTCAGTGCAGATGATTCTTATTATAAAAAGGAAGAGAAAATAGCCAAAGGTGCTTTCTGATTCACTGAACATGCATTCTTTAAAGTTTTCTTTGGTTTTCTTTTTCTCCTACTCTGTTTCTTGACATTTCTGAAATAGAGTTCATATCCTCACATCCTTCCTGGCAATTTTTTGAAAAGGAATACTTTAAGGAATGGAGTTCTATTTGTTTCTCTTATGAGAATGTACATACTTTAGATTGCTGGGGAGGGGTTAGAGCGACAGTATTAATAGAGCAAATGAAGAGCACGCATCCTCACTACTTGTACTTACAGTTAAGGACAAATGAACATTTCCACTATGAGCAGTATATTTAATGTTCTCTAGAAGCAGCAGAGAATTGCAGAAAAATACAACTGCAGAGCTATGAAGTATCTTGGAATGTGGTTATTTTTCTCGTAGCTGTCAGGAAAGTTCTACATCTCATGCAGAATTAATTTTACTTGATCCAAGAGCAGTCCAACAATGTAAATAGCACCTTTATTGTCAATAATATGAAACTCATCACAAGGTTAAAAAGAAAGTACATGTCTAAGGTTATCTATATGTGTATAACCTGAGATCCTGGTGTCCCAGCTATCCATACCAAGGACTAGATCTTATTTACACTGATTTCTGTTAAATCTAGGGTATGCCTACGTTGGGAAACATCAGTGGAGACTGCACAGTGATATTATGTCAGAATGAAGCTGGATGTACAATAACACCTGAGAGCTGAAAAGTTAACAGGAGTCCCCTGCTCCACCATTGAAGATGGACTTTTAGACTATTATTACTTTCTGCTTACCCTTTCCTATGACTTTCTCTTTACACTTTTGTATGATGGAATTCTAAATCTTACATCAAATCCTTTAGAGAGGGTAGAAAAGCAGAGGGGGACAGGAAGGGAAAACTGCTTGAACTTATTTTGCAAACTATAATTCAAACTTTTCTTTGAGGGTAGAGACCACATCTCTACAGCGCAGAAAACAGGATTCTCATTAAGCTGAGAACTGGAAGGGTCCACAGAGGCAGTGTAGCACATCACAACTCCTGAGTCACAGTTCACACAGACTTTAAGGAACTTTCTATACCTTAAAGTAGAAACAGTCATTGTTAATTATTACTGCATAATTATTATTTGGAATTTCAAGTATAAACCAAATTTTGTAATGTACACATTTACTGCTATTCATTGAAATATTTTGTTAATGAACAGAAAATTCTATGTCATAAAGACATTAAATTATATTGCATTTCAGATCTACCTGCAATGCTGCTAATACATTGGATATTTAAGCATGACTCTTTTCACTAAAGGCTACAAAGGTCCCTTTGATAGACAGTTTATTTTGTTTCTGTTGTTGGAGGAGGGTGGTTGAGGAGGCAACACTAGTTGCCTCAGTCCTATTGGAATTTGGAACAAACTTAATTTAAACAATGACTCACTCAGTTTAGAGTTTCTGATATTTAGACATGGAAGGGAAAAACATTGTGAGCTTCAATGTCATTTTCCAGGATTGTATTGAATATTTTTACTGATTCCTAGTACTTAACTAGCTGGTCTTTTTTGTTTTGACATTACAGAAATTTTCATTGCTAACCGTTCACCTTAAGAAAACTGCTGGAAGTAACTCTGGAACAGAAAGTCTTGGTCAGAGCTAGGACACTGTTAATCACAGGCTCAATTCTCTTCCTTTTGTGCTGTTGTAAATCAGAAGTGACTGTACTGAATTCTATGGATTTCCACTAATATAAATAGAATAATTTAAATCCTATAATGTCATCATAAGAATAAGGCATTTTTTTCATTTCCCCATGTGGAACAGCATTAACAAGGATGAGGGAAAAAACCACCTAAATTCCTTACTTGCAAGAATAAAACTTCCTAGCAGCACAGGCCCATTTTATTATTAAGAAATAAGCCAACCTTAAAGCAAAAGTTGAAGATCTAAACCTGTGCTGCCTTATGTAAACTACTTATTCAGAATGCGCATTTAAAATTTAATCTAGCAGGCATTGTTAGGAACAAGAGCTGTACTATACCTGGTTTTGAAAACTGCTGAGTGCCGTCTTTTTCTACACTGAAGTTGGGCATCGCCCTTGATGTTGCCTGTTTTAACATTCCATTTACGAGAAGAGATTAAAGTAGGCAGCAGCAGCAAAGATTTAAAGAAGATTTAAATGGAGGTTGTGAATTCCATTAGGGATCCCAAAATCTTAGAATATGTAAACAACAAAACACATCATCTAATCCCCTCCTCTCTGTGATTTGGTGAACTCAGTCCTCTACATGACAACTGTTTATCATAGCATAGAGATTTAGCATTCTGTTATCGTCCAGTTATTATGAATCCACCTTTATTCTTGTTGACTGGCTCATTTTTTTATTTCCATTATATAAAGGGAAGGCCAATGTTTCAAAAAAATTGCATGTTGCTCTTTTTAGCAATTCACATGAATACCTAAGCTTATTCATAAATAATTCCGACAGTAGGAATACTGGTGTCTATATGTGACAAAATTTTTTAGATAGTTGAAGAATACAGGGATTCTGAAAGGAGTCTCTGAATCTTACACACAAGCATACATGCATATACATACACACACACCTCAACCACCCTCCCATAAAATAGACATATTTCACTTTTTTCTTCTACTTATTACAATTATTTTATATCAGAGCTACAGGCTGCCCACCTCTGAATAATTTTGAAATCTAATTCAGGGGTGACTTTAATAATAAAAATCACAAAAGTTGAATGGGTTCACAAAACTCATATAAGTACCCCTCTATTGAGGCACCAGGATTAGCTGAAGACAGGAGTAAGTTAGACGTAGAGGTCAGGAAACACAAGGAAAGGAGCTGGCCGAGATAATAATGGGATAAATGGGATTGTATTTGTGAGAGAGAAGAAACATGGAAATGGATCAGCGGGCACAATGTTAGGAAAGAACTGAATTTGTAAAAAGCAATATAAAACGGTAGTTACTTTCTGGATCATTTCACAGAAATTGTTTTAAATATTACTAGAGGATATAACTGTTAAATGTTGATAATTTTGGATTGAATAAGTCATAAAACCTCTTTCTTAGTTTCTGAAGAACAATACTATGCAAAACAAAAAACACTACTATGAAAAACAATACTATGAGTATGTGGGAATCACAGAAGGTACAGTCTCTATGGCCCAAAAGAAGAAAGAAATAACTATTAATTAATGTCACAACTGTATAAACAAAATTGAGAGGGGTTTCTGGTTGCTTCTCACTTAGGCACAAGTTAAACAAAGGCAGTCTCAGGAAAATGAAGTAATGTGTACGTGAACATATGAATATTTCTATTATTCATTTATTTTTTCTAATATAACATTAAGGTTTTTTTAATGAAGATTTGTAGGCATCCTCCTTCACTGTCATTTAAAATGCCATTTTATGTTTTCAAGATCCTCTCAAGACAAATTTCCACAAAGAGTGTAACATCTAAAACTGTAACTATCAGAGCTGTTTTTTTCCCAGAGAGTCAGAGCCAACTAATCAGAGATAAACCTAGAATTTGTCAGTCTCACTGGATAAAGGCACCCCTAATTCAAGGCATGTCAAAACAGGAATATGAAGAATATCTACTTTCTTTGGAATCGGAGCATGTCCAGAGAGAACTGTCCTGTTTTTCTACTATGTGTTTATGAAGATTTAAATTTTCATTGATTATATTCTTGAAGACCTCTACAGAATTTTAAAGGCTGGTTGTTTTTCTCTGCTGGAAGTGTTTGAGACAGTGTGAACTAGAAACATGAGTCACAGTTAAAGAAGGAAGTCTCTGCGTCTAGTAAAGGAAGGCTTACTCTAAGAAGTGTGACAAGCTAAACTGTCTCAACTTGGGGAATTTCACTTAATTTAATTAACATAAACCTTGTAGTGCTGATTCAGGCATGAGAAAAAAAGAAGATATAAACAGTTAAAGAAACATTTAGGGAAATGTCTTTCCTACCCCTCCCACAGGGTCTGCTTCAGTCAACTGTCTCCTCCTCCATTCCATAGTCTCCCCTTCATTTCGCCACATTACACTCAGCATCTTCCAGTCCCTTTGATGAGATAACAGGCGGTGCAGGACTTTGGAGTCTGCACTTAATGGTTTCTTTCTGCTGCTCTTTGCTTCTTATTTATTTTCCACCGCTGCTTCTTGCTTCTTAATACTCCCCTGCCCTGGCATGGTTCACCTGCAGGTGCCTTCCTGGCCGTGTCCCTGCCCCAGCATGGGTCCTTCACAGGCTACAGTCCTTTAGGGGTGTCCCTGCCCTGGCGTGTGTTACCCATGGCCACAGTCACCTCGGAAGGATCTCCTCCATCATGGAGAATCTCCTTCCAAGGTGGTGGCTCCAGCTGTGCCTTCTGTTCCTCACTGCTGCTGCTCTTTCTTAAATAGGTTTGAATAGAGGCACCATAAACCCCTCTGCCTGGTTGAAGTTTTGACATTCAGTGGTTTGTTTTGGTCTGTTTCAGAGCCTTATGGGACCACCTGTGACTGGCACAGGGCAGTTCACTGCCTCCTCCCACACAGCTCACCCCAGCAGCGCCCTGCTACCAAAACTCTGCCACTTATGCCCGATATAAGAAGACAAAACACAACAATAATGATGGAGCACATACCCAGCCCCAAAATGGAACATGATGCCTTCCCATGTAGGCTTGGTAAATTAGTGAAGGAACAGGAATAGTGACAAAATGTTTTTAATTTGGTCTCTGTTGAGACCTTGAGGTTGTGAACAGACAGGCTATTCATGAAATAAACAGATTGTGGTTGTTTGCAGTTTGCAAAGCCTGGAAATGTGGGTTATGTCTGCTAAACAAAGTCACTTTGCACCTTTACGTTACAGATGCAGGTAATCTCTTTGAAAATCAGTAACACCTCTAAACCATACTTGCACCTCAGAAAGGGATTTGTGCCTATTGAAGCTCTTGAAAAAGCATTCTTAAATGCTTTTGCACTCAGATGATTTTTTCCAGTGACAAATTCCTGCCAAATTAAATATTTCTGTGTTATATAGTGAGATGAGTGTTCAGAGCTAATTCCTGATCTGATCATTTCCAGGTTCCCAGTTTAATATGATTTATCTACCTGAGAGAAGCAGTATGGTTGTTATCAGCCACCACTAATGAACGTATGAAAATGACACAGTATGTACTTCTACTGCCCACTCATGCAGCCTAAATATAGTCATATAAACCACTGCTACAGTTCTGTTACTCCTTGTGCTGTGATGAAATGAAAAGTCGCTAACAGATATGAGTGTGCAGATTTAGTATAAAAGAATGTCTGTAAGCCAGCTGGCCTAATATTTGTGCACTGTAAGGAGGTCAAAGACCTTGTATGGTCTTAATAAATAAAATCAACTGACTTCATATGTATTTTGGCACTAATATGTGGCCTATGGCATCATTTCCTGAGGTTTAGTACAATATTAATAAAAAGGCTATTCCAGATTAGGTCCAAATCAGTGTTATGGTGGAGAACAGTTTTTCTCTTTGCTCAGTCAGAAAAAAAAATAAATTAAACTGAATAAGGCACAGCTGCTTATGGCATTACTTTGAAATACCCACACAAACACAAATCCTCAAGTTAACTTGAAGCTTGCTTCATTTTATTTATTTCTCATTAGTTTGCCTTAAATCACTGACTTCTCTGGGAAGGAAAAAAAAAGGAAAAGAAAAAAGAAACAAGTCCTGCCCAGGCCAGAGACATGAATAAAGCACATGCCAACAATAAATCCAGGTTTAGCCTTTGGCTTTGAAACACCCTGAATTCATTACGTTTCTTTGTGCAGCCACCGTTAATCTGTTGTGACAACAAATTAAAGTCTGATTTAAATTACAGCAAATCACAAAATAATTAGAAGCTGCTTCTCTCTCATACCACTTTCCAGCTCTTCATCCATTACTGGTGCAGGTTAGGGATTCACCACCTGCCATCTGATGCTTCAGAAGGTTTATCTGCTAGGCTTTCCTTTTGCCTTCTCTGTAGTATCCATTTTTTTTCACAGTATCATGTGGGGGACTTATACATTAACCACTGTTTGACCTGCTTTCCTTCAAAGACTCTTACTTTGGATCTCAGGTGAAAATATGGCTCTTGATTTCTTCTTTAGCAGTCCTAAGTGCTTTTTGCACACCCTTATTAGCCATTTCTCTGAAAACTTTTATGAGAGCTTCTCTGAAAGACATCATTTCAAACATTTTTTTTCCACTGTAGTGCATTATATTTCAGCAATGAGCTGTGTTATGACTCAGTGTGCAGCACCCATGCCCACAGATTCATTCCTCATTTAAGAGAGCCTATAATCCTGTCCTACTTATTATTTTATTTTACTTTTTCTCCTTGGTAAAAGTCAAAGACAACTTTGTATTTAAATATGGAAGCATGAATATGGAAGTGGGTATGGGAAGAGTAAGATTTTAAAATTCTATATCCAGGACAATAAGTGTCATTCATCAATCAATAAGACGTACACTTCCTTCCTATCTGAAGTATACAAGGTATCTATGTTTAAATTAGATTATATTTAAGACTTATTTTGAAAAATGGAAGGATCATATCTTTTCAAAGCCTTTTTCACTGGGATGGATTTTATAGACTGAATGTGTTTGTGTATGAGTTTGTGATGGCTGAGGGAGGAAAGACAAAGAAGTTGAAATTTCAACACTGATAGGTGAAAAATCCTACTTCTCTTCAGTTAAGATAAGGCAATATATTACATTCAATGTCTCTTTTTTTTTCCCTTTCTTTTTCTTTCTTTTTTTTTTTTTTTCCCAAGAAATAAATAATTTTGGATTAAAAGGGTGGGGTTTAATTTCCTAAACTTGATTGCCTGGTGCCTTTTTATATGCCATAATGTATCATGTTTTGCCTCCAGCTGCAAATGAATTTTAACATGTTTTTAAGAACATTTAGAAGTGAGAAGGAAGTGATGTTGCCAGTGGTAAAACATATTAATTTTGAATTTTCAGTGTCTGTATGGTGAGCTAGTATTATTAACACATATGCCAGTTTTGGAATGATGTAGCTTTTGAAAAGTTGTTTTCTATCATTTTACTATATTAAGTTATGACTTATTCTGGCTTGAGATGAAGCTAGGAGACTTTAAAAAATATACAGAAAAATTAGGAAACTGCAGTAATCTTATGAATGATGCTTTTCAAATCATGAAAACTTGTTGAAACAGATGCAACACATTCCTTTTTTTAATTCCCCAGATTATCATCAGACTTGAGGTCACATATAATTATGATATCTTCAGCACCCCTGCTAGATCACTGGAATTACAGTAAGGATTTATAAAATGAACTCTTCTAAGATTTAGGCCTTGGCATGTAATTCAGATTGTGAAAATGGGAAAAGAAAGATTTTTATTACAGACTTTATTCTAGGCTTCTTGAAGAAATATGAAATACTGTGCAAGTTACTTATCATGAACACCTTGTACATGTAGAGTGCTACACATTCTTGATTCTTTTTCTTTTTTTTCAAAACTTACAAAAAGAAGAAATAATTCTTAAAATATATCTGCAATGAAGTGTTTTCAGTAAAAAACACAGAATTTGAGCCACCTCGATACTAGTTTCTGCAGTAACACATTTCTTGAAATTGCTCACTTTGTGGAGAAGAGTGTTTTTAGGGATACTGGCTAATAAGTGATAAGGTGAAAAACTGTCTCTCATCACTCGCAGGGAGTGAACTGCTCAAGATTAATTAACAAATTGATTCACCAGTACTTACAAGGACACAAAATTGCTTTGCAAAAACATTTTTATATGTCCTAGGAAAAAAATCACACTGAAAAAAAGCCAATATTGGATTTTTAGTCATGTGCAATAAATTAATTAAGGGTTAGCAATAAACTGCTCACACACATGCATTTCAAATGTTCAAGTGAGTGAGCCATTTCATGATGCTCTGAACAAATGAAGTATACAACTCTAGTTTTAAGTTCCTAACTAGATAAATTGCTTTCACTCTCTAACATTCCTAATTATGCTATGATTTCATCAATCCACTTGATAACCAGCAGCATTACTGGAGCAAAGAAAGCAGGTTATTCCAGAAAGCAGCAGAAATTTAAAATTTTCCTGGCCATAAATCTTCTTGTAACCCTCCCATGTCTTCTCCAGTTTGTTTTCCACTCGATACACCATCTCAAATGGCTTCATATCTCCCAATAATGTACTGAAAAATGTAATTACTTTCAGAGGAGAATAAGGATGTTTTCTGGATTAACTGATTTGAAGACCAGCTCAATGCAAGCAAACAGAAACTAAGATGCTCTTTGAAAAATTGTAATGAAATGTTACGGATTGGGTATCCGTCTGACAAATCAGGACTAATAACAGCAATACCTGCAGTTTATGATCCTAGCCCCATTTAACATTAAAGTTAATTCCTGGGTGACTCTCTCATAGATGAAGATAAATGATAAAGGATTGTATTATGAAGAAGGGAAACATATGATATTTTTTAATAGATGGTGTTTTAAGCCCTGTATAATGCATTCTCTATTTAGTCACAAGTTATGTTGATGTGAGTGTAGAAAAGTAATTCAGAAAGTAAAGAAAAACTTGATTTCCTTCTTTTGGATCTATTGATTTGTCTGCGTACTTCCACTAGGTAGAAGTGGAAGCAAATGTGGTACCAGAATGTTCACTGTCAGAGAAATTATTTTCTTCTCTCATAGCTTTGTTTATAAAATAGACATGGTTATGACTAGGTTTGTAACAAGCAATCCTGCAGTAAACGGGATGAATTTTAAACAGCAATACTGAAAACATTTTTAATCACCAAATTACTGGAATTTAGAACAGTTATTGGAGAGCATACTCTATTAGTCTCACTGATAGGTGATTTACTACTGGCAAAAGATGAAGTTCTAGGGTACATACTCAAAATAACAATAATAATTAAAATGCTTCTTTACAACTAGGCACATGTCCACTGCAATTAATAAAATTCTATTCAATGAAATTAGTTTTCTTAGTGTTAAAAAGAAGCAAAATTTATTTCACATGTCCATCTTGCATATTTTAATTCTTCTTAAAGAGTTCAAAATATGTTTAACCTAGAAAACAGATAAAATTTCATTTAAGTAAGTGCCTTGATGCACTCTTTTCAGAGTCCACAGAGTATTGCTAGGAAATTTCTCAGTTACCTGAGTGCTACTCATGTGAAGTATGAGATAGCTCTACTCTATTGGTCTTTATTCAAATATGCATGAAGTCATTACAGGAGATCAGTAAAACAGAATGAATTACAAGATCTTCAGAGTGTTCAAACTCTCTGTGATGTTTCTAGTACTTTCTGATGTTTCTAATATTTTATATTGAACAGGATCATTGACTAACCAGTTGTCTGAGAAATACTGTGCAATAAGATAATGTTATGATAAAAGTTATATGCAGGAAAGACCAAAGAATATAGGTATCAAACAAGATATCGTCTTTTTCTTTCATGTAATGACTGAAGAAATAACATTAAACATTGAAATCCAG
The DNA here is from genome assembly GCF_965183815.1 of Platalea leucorodia. Taxonomy (NCBI): domain Eukaryota; kingdom Metazoa; phylum Chordata; class Aves; order Pelecaniformes; family Threskiornithidae; genus Platalea; species Platalea leucorodia. Next base: position 61,590,393 of record NC_138824.1, read on the forward strand.
ATTTTTCATCCATTTTATATCTTCTTTTTCTGTAAAATGAAATGATGTTCTGGCTCTGGAGAAAGATGCTATTAGCTTGTTAGGTGTGTTATTGTTTCACAATTATACATAAGGATGTTCTTCATTTCTGTTTACTGGTTTTTTATATATGGGTGAAATTACAGCACAAAGCATAGATGACTTTGAAAAGCACTTCTTATGGACAAAATATTTAATTTCTATGCTGGAAACATTTCTATGTATTTTTCAGGTAGTTTGGCAGGCTGGTTTTACACTTCAAACCTTTTGATGATTTCAGTTCTACCTTGAATATTAACTTGCTTTGTGCTTTTGTGGAAAGGGAAAGAGCTGTCCTTGCAAGTCAAAAAGAAACAGCATATTATAGGAAAAGATGTTGATTTGACAAAGCATCTTCTTTGGAGTATAAAATTATTTTTAGAATTCTGATACACAGCTTCAGTAAGTTACAGTTTTTCACTTTTTACCATAAGAAAGTATTCTAAAGTTGATTGAGATTTTCGCAAATAACAGCATAGCAAGCAAAACAGAGATGTTAATATATAATTATAAGCTATTTTATAATTATAAGACAAATAATTGCAAAGTTTATTACTGCTTGGTTTTGTGTGCGCTAAAGTAGCAAAGCCTATGTAAAAAAAATAGTGTGTATACAACATTGAAAGTTAATTAAAAAGTGACACTTTCCAATAAACTCAGCATCTGTCTCCCAAAACTAATAAAAGCATACCTACGGCTATGTTTAAAAAAAAAAAAAAAATGCAAACCACCATCTATTACATTATCTGTGTGACAAAAAATTCCCTCAGCATTATTTTTCCTCTTCACTTAGCTTATTGATTAAACCATCCTCAAGGAAGAATTTGAGTTTTGTTTAGTTTTGGGTTTTTTTCAGTCCATAAATGCCAGACATGTAAAATTGGTGGTAATTCAGATAAGAAAGTCATTTTGCCAACAATTATGACTTCAGTAGTATTAATCACATTCATAGAACACTTAGTGATGGAGAACTGAGATAATTTTAGACTTCTGCACTGCCTTTTCTTCAGAAAAATCTCAGAGTACTTCACAAATTTTGATGCAAGAATCACTTTATTGAATTCTGAAATTTAATCACTGCTTGGCAGCCTCTACAATTCATGGACACCTCAAAGGGAAGTTCAGTCAACCATCACAGTGATCAGGGAACTTCCCCAAACTAACTGATCCAAAACATCAAATCCATCCCATAGTTCAGAGCACCGATACCTTAGTGGGGAAATAATGTTTTTCCTTTCCTTTGGGATTCAGATTCTGGAGTTCTGTCTTGAGGGCAGTCACCCTTTAAAGGGCAGATTATTCTTGGGTGAAAGTAAGCATGTTTTCATTTTTTCTGATCTTATCACAAGTATGGCAGTGATGTTTGCCACTACTTTCATGAAAAGTCTGTACCTAAAATATTTGTCCTCAAATGTTCAGTCCAAGATCAGTGCCATTACTCCATTGCTCTCACTTTCAGACCAGTGTACTAACCAGCAGCCTATAAGGCACCAGCAAGAACTAACTGTGACCTGTAGTTCTAGATATTCATACTGAAACAATGTGGGGCAGAAAAAAGTACCTTACATGTGGTGACTTTTTTTTTTTTTTCCTGGCAAAAAGGGAGAAACCAAGATTCTTAGGCACGTCTGAAACCAAGTGACTGAATTTCAGATAAGTCTTTTTTAAGTTCCTGTACTTTAGTAGGATCTAGACCCTTGTAAATGATAGATATTCATAACTAATGTGTTCAGTGACTGAAAGGAGAAAATAAATGAATATGCATATCTAGTATAAATACATATAACTCGCAACATAAAGAACTATGTTGCATAACTAGTTTTTTTCAATAAAAACATTACATTCCCTTAGAAAAATTAATGCTCCTATCAATTCATTCAAATCATATCAATCTGTGTCCTTCTCATTCTCCTTTCTCCTCCTTTCTTTTTTAATGTTTTTTCAAGCATAGAAAAGAGCAGTGGGTTTCTTTTTACTAGATTAAACGACCACTGTTATGCAAGAGGTTCTGCAATAAGTGTATTGGCACCAATGACACACAAAATTTCAATCATTAGTATGTAAAAAGAGATATAAAACCCAATACAATAAAATTAGAAAGCAAAAAAGTAGCCCATTCTTTCAGAATAAAACTGAATATTTGTCTCTGAAAAAGCTGCTGGTTCAGCAGTCAACCAGAGCACACAGGTACTGAACACATTCCAGGACTGAATTGTTTATTTAGGTGACTGAATATAGACTGAGGATTTTTCAGTCCTATTTCTTGTTGATTGGTTGTTCTTAATGTCTCCATTTTGGTCAGCTGATCTTTTGGAAGAAGAAAACAAAGGAAGATTAATGGTCAAGCCACGGCAGTCATGTTTGCAAACTTCAGAATTTAGCAGAGACAGCAATGATGCTTTCTGTAGGTGGAGGAGACTGGGCTAGACCCTTGCCTGGTGCTGAACTGTACAGTCTAAATCATCTGCAGACAAACTTACTATTAAAAATATCCAGATCCAAAGAATGGTTTCTTCTTGAGTTGCTGTTTGTTTTGGAAAAGTTTTGGAAATTTTATTGTAGAAATGTAGTTATTGATTTGTTTCTAGTATTTTAAGCTGGGAAGGGAGTGTGGCTCTAAGTATGTAACAAGAACTAGCTCACCCTTTTGATACTCTGAGAGTTAATGGGGGAAGAGCGCTTTTAAAATCAAATTACCTCTGGCAACATCAATCAATCACTTTAAAGTGCTTTTATTTTTATTTTTATTCAAAGTGCTACATTTTATTTTCCTTCCGTAGGCAAATAAAGAAAAATCTGTTGGAAATTAAAGAAGTTTGTGAGCCTGCCCTTTCTTAATAAGAATGTGATTCCAAAGCTATTTATAACATCTCTCTTTCCCCTTCTAACATTAAGAAGAACCTGTGCTATCAGCTATATTCTTGCTTTTTTTCCTTCTCCAGGTCCCCTTCCTAGCTGTACTTATTAAAGAGACCTTAGTCTGTGTCTCAGGAAGGCCCTATCTTTCTAGCTGAAGCAGAAGCCTGTAACGTGTAAAAAATATGAGTGTACTAATTAGGTTATAATTAAAATGAGCTTGCCTTAAACTCAACTGGAAGCATACTGAAATAGTGTAACTAACAACAGTATGTTAAGTATTTTATAACATTCTGATAGCAAAGAAAGAAGGATATAGTTGGATGTAGGAGGCACCCAAGTAACAAAAATTGCCAGACCAAGGACAAGATAAGCACAACAGACTGCAAATAGACAGGACATTCTCCCAAATACACAAGAAAGAGTTGACCGGCAACATAAAATAAAATAAGTAGTACTAGGAGCAGAGGAGACACACCACCACCACCATCCACCCCACTCCTTTCTGAAAGGGAGGCAAAAGTGACGTAAATGAGGAAAGTCAAAGCAGTAATGCAAGGCCACTTCAGTTCCAACTTCTCTCACCGACAAGCTCTCAAGTTTGATCACCTTGGCCTTAGCACCTAAGGACAATCAAGGATCGTCCTCATCAGTGCTAAGTATGCAGCATCAGCTCTGTGGTATTGCATACTCACAACCAGTTTGGAATATGATTGTTAAACACCAGTGGCTTTGTAAATGTAGTGATGGTTAATATTGTGTAAGAAATGGCCATAGCATGAAGTGAGTTTTTAATGACTAAATTTAGTACAGTTTAATTTTGAAGATCAAATCTGGCCTGATTCTTCTCTTAATTAACTCATCCTCAGCTGGGGTAAGCTAGGCATATTAAATGAGTTAAACTCTGTAATGCTGGTGTATCTAGTAGAGTGTCTTGAAGTTTATGGAGTCATGGTATCTATCATTGAAACTTTTTGCATGCTGCAAAGGAAGGGCTGTCCTCCATGGCTTCATTCATGTCTTATTTTTGGTAAGTGATGTGCTTTGCAACCACTTATGTCACACGAGTAAGCCTTTAGCTCTGGAAGCCATAAACCCAGAGAATACCACAGTGGGGGGTCTAATCCCAAGGATTCTAATACAGCTCAACCTGACTGAATGCAAAAGATGAGGAGGATCTCAAGGGAGTTTTCAACAGTTAAAGAAACTGTAAAAATGAGAGATCTGAGGTTAATGACTATAGAAGAGGAATGCTGAAAGCTGGGGATAGAGAAGCAAAATTCTTTGAGAAAATATGAAGATAGATATACTCATGTGCTTTAAAATGAGAGTGGTATGTATGGTTTTGAAAATTGTTCCTTTCTCTTAAAACCAGGACCAGGCCTATATGATTTCACATCCTAAATGTTTTATTCTGCTTGTCCCTGTTCTGATGAAAGGAAGCCCTGCCAGCCTCACAGAGATAATGTACTTGGATTTTGGAGCTGATAATTAAAAAAACCCACATCTGATCTGCAATCTGAATGCATTTCCTACTGCTATTCTGCAAGAGCTGACCTTAAAGCTGGTATAGGTAGAGTTGCTTGAGTAGAAACACTAGACAGAGCAGCTGAGGAGAAAAAAGTCACTAAATCTCCTCTCTCTAAATCAGGTAGAAGACTGTGTTCTGATCCTGGCTGAAGAGGCCTGAATTTTTAAACATCATCATCCACAAGTAAGAGGTATTAGACTATGTTACTGTCCAGTAAATTGACCTGGTTCTGTATTATAAAAGCAGTAGTTCTTCTTTACACAGACACAGACTCCACTGGATGTCAATTGAATTGTATACAGATACGCTCAAAGCACTATTGGGGAAGATGCATCAAGCAAAGTCATGGATGTCTTTGGCAATTCTCTAGTGCCTAATAAATAGTAGGTACTGTATTATAATTAACCCAAGAAAAATCTTTGTGCTGTGAGTTCACTGGCCACTGCAAAAGGATGGATAGATGCCAGTGGGTGATGATAACCCTCTAATAAACACGAATGAGAGGCATAAAAAAGATTTGTTGATACTCTTGGGCCATGCCAGCTCCTTTCCGTCTTTAGTGATTTACTGCCTGTAAATTAAAATGTTTCCAACAGTGATTCCTTCCTTGTGGGAGTTTCAAAATTGCTGTTTATTAACATGGAAGATCAGGTAGTCTCACTAGTGCCTGCACATTCTTCCCTCCAAATTTCTTCTCATAGCTTCCTATTTTTATAACTATATGTATTTTGAAAATCAGATGCATGGTAAAGGAAAAGAAGACAGAGGCCTAGGAATAGCTCAGTCCATCACTTCTTAGTTCATTTAAGATCTTTAAAGATGGAAGGGTTGTTCTGGAGAAGGTCCTCTGGGTCCTGGCTAAAATTTGGTCTGGCTGAATGACAGCAGCTGTAGCAGTAGCCAGAAGAAGCCTGTGCTTGCATCCAAAGTTCAGTGTGGAAGCTGAGATAGGCCCTTCAAAGAGCACATTGAAGAACGGTTAAGTGAACACTGACAAGAAAAGACAAATAGAATTAGCATGCTAGAAGAAAGAATCACAGTTAATTTTAAAAGTGGTGTTGTTAGTTTAAAAACCTAAGCTCACTCCTGTGAAAGCACAGAGTTGATGCAACTGATGAAAGGTGGACATGAACAAAGGGTAGCACATATGATCAACTATCTTGAGTGAGCTGAAACTTCACTCTGTACTGCATTATTGTATGCATTATCACTATAAAGTTGTCCAGTATGTATAGTTTGCCCTGCACCTTCTCTGACTAATCTCCAGGTGTTAGAGGAAGAAAGATTACTTTTGACCATAAAAATAATCTGTTAAAAAAAATAAAAATTTGAAGACATAATTCATTCTGTTATTTAACAAAATAAAGGAGTGTTTTATCCTTATCCTGCACAGATAAACTTCAGTAGTTCTTTAGACCGCTAACGTTAATGTATTTACAAGTATGCCTTTCATTCTACATGATGATTATACAGAGAAAACATTCTTCATTAGCCGCATATAAAAGCCTTGTAAATATCTAAAATACAAACTGTTTTGAATAGAACGCTAAATATAATGAATTAGCATTTTGCATGGTGCAGAACCATATTATATTTATTCATCTGTTCTAAACATGCTTGAAATTATGAATCCTTTACTATTGGTCACTCTGTTTTGTTTTGTTTTGCTTTTTTTTTTTTTGTAAAAAGAATAATATATTCCAAATGAGTTGAATTAAACAGGGAAAGTCATTGAGTGGAAAAAGATCAGGATTATCTCTTAATGCATGCATTTTTTCTAATGAGATTTACACCATTATTTGTCTTACTTTATCAAGTCAGAGTATTATTATTTGTCAATTGAACCTCCTGGTAGGAAACCAGCTGTGTCTGTTACAGTGGGAGATAATGTAGCCTATTTTACAAATCCATTTACAAAAAGTAATAAGGACAGCAAATGGTTCAATAGAAAAGTTATGGGGTTTTTTGTGGGGTTGTTTTTTTGTTTTGTTTTATTTTAAATCAATGTTGTGGCTAACAAATTTCTTTCACTTGCAATTTTTCTTTTAGTTTTGAAGTCTTAAAGTCCTAAAGGCGCTTATTTCCTAATATGTCCGTGACATGTTATGTGAATAAATATTGACTAATATAGGCAAACTTGGCCCAAACCTATTTTTCAGTTTTCCACTGTACTTAAAAATGTTTCATTCTTATTATTGACTAACATGACAGTCCCGTCCCTGATGTTAAGAAATAATAGGTTGGTTGGTTTGATTGTTTTTTCTAAGTACATCAGCAGGTTCTGTGCAAGTATTTTAAGTACATACATTCCATGTAAATTGTCTTCCTGAGCCAGTAGCACCTGTGTTGTAATAATATATAGAAGCTTTGTCTCTTATAGTCAGGGTTTTTTTAACTTTTTTTCTTAAGTTGTCTGTTCTCATCTGCTTCAAATATTGCTTGCTGTTGGAAGCAATAGTAATAGAAGCTAAAGTTTTGGAAGGTGGAATTGTTGGTGCAGGTTTACCACTTTTTTCTTCTGTTGACTATATTAGGTGACAAATTATTGCAATGAAATTACTATTGATCTTTCTGCCTGATGCTTCGTACCAAAATGAGATTAGGAGAGGTTATATTCTGTAGCATGTCTTTCTTCTCTTGGACATATACAAGCTGAAACACAATAAAGATATTATTTGGATTTTTTTTCCACTACTCAGCATTCCTCAAAGTTGGGGAAAGAAGCATAGTATATGTTTATGCATGTATTCACATAGTTTGGGTGGTTTTTATTAATTATTCAGCTCTCTTCCCTTTGACTAATAAGGACAACAGGAGTTATGAAATCACAAACTGGTATAAGAAAAAAAGTATTCTTTCCTCTATTTCACTTATTTCAAAGATTGAATGGAAGGACTCTCACCCTACTGCATAAGTCCAAAAAGCGAACGGATTTGGTGAGACTTTAATTCTTGCCCCTTCACCTTGCCTCTAATGGAAACCCTAGCTTGTGCAAAGTATCTCAATTTGCTTTTGTCCTGAGAACCAACCTCAATACAATAGTGATTTCATCCAGGAAAATAGGAGATGTAACAAAGATAATTTTTATTACGTATTTCTTCTGTATAATTCCTGACTGTAAGTAATCAAACTGCAGGAAAGAAAAAAAAAAAAAAAAAACCAAACCAGAACAACTTAGTTGTTCCCTTTTCTGAGATCAAGAGAGCTAAAGCAATAGCCAAATTTATTGATACAATTTGATAGATTTTTTTGTGCTTTCCATGATGATTAGTAGAAAGGATGAAGAGTTCTCTTTCCTCCCCACTGCAGACAGTGAAAGGATCACCTGTGTAACAGGAAGCTGAAGAAGGATAACTCCCTCTCAATAATTTACATGGAAAAACTATGACCACTCATTATAATCCCTGAACTTTGGGCAAGAATCCAACAGTTCATCACTTTTTCTTATGTATTCCTGGAAGGTATTATAGGTTCTCATCTCTATACATTCTTCATTATAGTTAATTATAGTTTTTTCTCCTTTAATTATCAACATGGATTAGTAAATTATCTATCTCTCTCATTCCATTTTGATGACAAATTGCCATATATGTAGCCTCACCTTCCCAGTGAAAGAAATGGACTCCAGTAACACTCTTGCTGATGACTGATACTCTGTTTTGGTCCTCTGAAGCTGATTTGTTCAGATCACTCTCACATGTTGGAAATACTCTGATGAAGTTTTGGATAACAGACTCATTCCTGAAGAGGAGGGTGGAGAGATATGTACCGTTCTTCCACTTACAAGTTGTCTTCCGAACAGACTGAACACACTAAACAGAAATTTATTTTGATTCTTGAATATACTTAAACATATCATTATACTGAGATTAATGGAATCATCCACATATGTTAGCTGGATAGAAATTTAAGTGAAGAATCAACTAATTAAAAATATTTGCCTATCTATGTCTCAACAACTGTACTTGTAGATAACTTCTCCTTAGACGAGTTAGAGGTCAGAAAATCATGATGGAGAATGCTCTTGTGAGAATGAAGCCAATCTGACTTTCTCAGTAAAGAGGAAACCTAAGAAGGATGAAAAAACCTCTCAGTCTTCTTGGCAGCTGAAAGTATCAGGTATCTTGCAGCTCATTGAAGAGTGTGTGTTTGAGATAGTTATGTACTCCTGTTTCCTAAAATATTTTATGTCTATATGAATAATATAGTCTCTCTTTAGATAAAAATTTTTCACAACCACAGTCTCACCAAATATCACATCATATCTTCCTTGCCTCTTCAAACCATATTCCATTACATGTTGTGGCAGATGTCATACCCAAAGTCAATGAAGAATTTAGTAAAATGATACTTCAGTTCCTAGTCCTTTAAACAGTTCTGTATAGCTGGATAAAGATTTAGGTACCATCTGATGTTTTAAATGACAGAACTGCTGACAGTAAGACTTATTTAATAAGTCTTTATAAGTATAAAATAAATGATGTATACAAGAGGAGCACCACAAAACAAGAATAAATGAATACAGGTGTAAACAATAAAAACATTAAGCTGTCATTCTCTCAGAGAAAAAAAATAAAATTAAATGTTCATTTGTTTAATAATTTATTGGTGGATTCAGAATTTGGTCCAGTTTAGTTGTATTCACAATTTAAAGCACAATTTTCAGGTGTAATTCAGACTACATGGATTATTCTGACTACATGCACCTTGACCTTTTACAGTATTCCATGAATTGCAGCTCTGTGGTTTTTCCTTCCGATCTATCTGTTTTGTTGGGGAGAAAATGGATTTCAGATGGTATAAAACAAGAAAGAGAGCAGGAAGAACATTAACCTGGATTAATAAGAATTGAGTACAACCTGATAGTTCAAAATACAAGGTCAGGTGTTTAGAAACTAGTGAACCGACAAATAGTTGCTGTAATCTCAGAAATGATCATAAAGGGATGACATCAGAAGAGCCATCACAGGGTGATTAGTATTGATCACAAGGTAATGAAAAGGCAGATTTGGCCTTAGAATGTTTTAGGGATTTTTTTCTCAGGAAACAGAGAAAGTATAACTTTTGGTTCATAAGACACAGTAGATGTTTCTTCTGGAATTTTACATGATTTTTGAGTCACTTATATTCAGAAAGCTGAAAGGTGAGTATAGCTGAATGAAGACACTAAAGACTGGACAGAAAAAGAGCCTGGTTTGGTTATCCTAAGAAGAATGGCCAGAGAGATAACCAGTTGAGAAAAGATCTTAAAATAAAGAAAATTGGGGGAACAGATTGATATGGACTAGTTGTGAATAAGTTTAGGCTAGACATTTCCAGTTGTTGGAATCATGAGGCTCTGACGTGGGTTTTCAGTGGGAACAGGGGAGTCAAAAATCTTATATTCATACAATCATACAATGTCCTGAGTTGGAGAGGATCCACAAGGATCATTGAGTCCAACTCCTGTCCCTGCATAGGACAACCCCAAAATTCACACCATATGTCTGAGGGCATTGACCAAATGCTTCTTAAATATTGTCAGGCTTGGTGCCGTGACTACATCCCAGGGGAGCCTGTTCCGGTGATCCACCCTCCTTTGGGTGAAGAACCTTTTCCTAATGTCCAACCTAAACCTCCCCTGGCATATCTTCCTGCCATTCCCTTGGGTTCTATCATCATGATTGTTATACCAAAAGGAATATATACTGTAATTATTCATAAGAGCATTTGGATTCCATAAGCCAGGAGTTTTCTTCAAACCATAGCATTCTAAATTTAGAGCAGCCTAGTCTTTTAAAATTGTCTTCTGATGTCATCTTTATTGCCAAACATCCTCAGTTGCTTCTGCAGCATTATAGTAGGTTATTTCACCTTCAAATGAGAATCAGAATCCCCAAAAAATTGTCAGTACATGAAATGCTTATGAAGGACTTCACTGAATAAAAAATAGCACTATTTCAGCATTAAAATTCAGAATCAAGTGACACTTCACACTTTATTCTGTTAATTTTAACAGAGTTACGCTGTTATCTTTAAATGTGTAGAACAGACAGAATTTTACATATTCTACAGGAACAAGTATGAGACACCTTAATCAGGTGTAGTAGTCTATGATACTCTATTCCTACTTTAGTTTTGTTAACATGATACATTGAAGTAATTAATACTGTCATGGATTTTCTATGTACACTCCTCACAACAAAACTTATATCCATCATTCTTCTAAAATCTACTCATTGTGAATATGCTAAAACAATATTCCATGAGCAGGTTTGCTAAATAAAATAACATCAGCCAGAGAGTTTGCAGATTTCTCAGCTCTTAAAATATCTAATCAAGAGAACTGCACTCATGCATTTTGGCACTAGAGTTATAAATTATGCATAACACAGCATAACATTAAAGCATTAACATAATTTAACAATACCAATCTATCAGTTCCTTAGTCAAAGAAATAAAGGTGTTGTATCTGAGTGTCTTGACTTGATTCACCTAGTTTGTACATGTTTAAGATTTATAGTAATAAGAATGATTATTTAAAAATTTTAGATCTTTGCTAATATGCTCTTACTTCTTTTCTTTAACTGTGTAATAAATATTTACATACAAGCCTTATTTGTTGATTTTTTTTTTGTCCAACTGATGCACAACTATCTTTTTTAACATACAAAACTGTGCAGTTAGCTAAAGCTAGCTGCTTTAAACAGAAAATAAACCTGTGGATTACATCTAATTTCATTCTGATAACTTCCAAAGTATTAAAATACATGTAACAGTCATCATCATCAAAGATACTTCAACCAGTTTAGCTAACATTTAGCAGAAGAAAATAGATAATACTTTTCTTCATGTGTGATGATTTTCACACTAATATCATTCCTAGTAGTTCTGAAATCTCAGCTGAATGTTTTTGCACTTTAAGTGTCTAACCAAGAATACGGAAGATGGTGTGATCTTGTGGGTTTTTTTGCAGATTTGGAAACACGGATCTTGGGTTGACATAAAGATTTCTGAATGTTCACCTGATCTTGAATATTTTTTTATTATTCTGCTATTGTCTCAGTCATAAGTTACAAATACACCACTGCGAAAGACTTATCTGTCATACATGCAGACACAGTAAATATCTGCAATATGCCTGTAACGGATCTCTCAGTGTGACATTACCTTATAGTGCCATGGTCTTAGACAGAGAGCCAGAGGAACTGCTATACTAAAAGAACCTACATTTTTTTACCTTTTTTTCAAAGGTAATTAAACAGACTTTACTGAGAAATTCCTTGCTCTTGTACAATTGCTCCTAATGCCAGTGTTATGTGAGGATGGTGTTCTGTTTCATTGTATGAAACGTGACATATAATGATGACAAAAAGTTCAAACTAGCATGAATATATTTCATCTGACCATATATGACTTACCTTTATTCTCATACCTGTCTGCAATTATTTTCATTTTAGATGGAAGAGAAAACAAACAGAAAGACTAAACTTTCATAACAGTATTAGATTTTGACTCTTCTCCGACACAGTCTACAAAGACAAAAGAGGTAAAAAGACATCAATTTCTGCCATGTTTTCTCTAGACTAAGAAACAAAGAAAATCATAAATTACATACATCCAGCCTAGGTACTTACTGTTAGTAATTTTGATTTTCATAATCACCAAGGTTCATTTAGACACTGAAATACGTTGTCCACACTAGGCATACAGATTTGAACTCAATATCCTCTATAGCATTATAAAATAACCTTACACTACCTGGTGTGCTCCCAGACACCCAAATCCCCTCTGTCCTTCTATAAAAATAATTAAATATTTTTCTGTGGAAATGTAAATAAATAGCATGATTATATAGCATAACAATAAAGGTACTCTTGCTGGAAGTCTTCTTCGGGAAGAACAAGTCCTTGGTTTATGTCCTTGTTCTAGAGTGCTTCAGTATTTTTCATTCAAGACTGATTTTTTATTCAAGACTGAGAGAAAACCCAGGAGAATGCCCTCACCAGCATGCAAGGGTCATGCTCCTTCTTATTATTGCTTTTTCAAGGTTCATGACTTTTGTATCCTCAGCTGCACTGTAGCTAGATTTTGCAGAAAAAGGTGGGTACAAGCCTAAGCTATAGCTCAGCAGATGAGTATGAATTTGTTCAGGCAGAAGAGGGCACTGAACAGAAATCTAATTAGTTGAACAAGTAGTGCATCTCTTGCTGTATAACAAAACATAGACAGGAGTAACAACACAATAATTACAGGCTACTCTCATTTTAAAAGAAAAGAAAAACCTACTCATATTTATAAAAAGGATACATTCCAACCTTAGACAAGTGTCTAAGTTCAAGGGAGAGGCAGAATTTTAAAAAAGTTCTTCTTTTGGACTTTTCATGCCATCTGTTACATATGTCTTTTATGCTAAGGATGCTGTCTTCTATGGATCAAATATGTTCACTGTAGATGAAACTAGGAGATAAATGCCTCCACATGGGGATTTAGTCCAGGTGTACAAGGCAGGGGAAATAAATCCTTGAAAGTATATTTATTGAAAAAACACAAGATCATTAACTCTTAGATAGCTCCAATTAGGTATGGTGAATGCTACCTTCATTGCACAAGGAATTCAGGTTCATAATTCATGGGTTTTAATTTTCACTTTCCAAAAGAGGCACCTAATATTGTGTTCCACACCATCAAACCTGAAACTGTTGTGGATTTCAGCATTAGAAAAAAAATATGACCACGGAAAATCCTAAATTAAAAATGTATAGCTCCATATGCAGAGGACAATTAGGGGAGTGGAAGTGATACTCAGGCTCACACCTTAAGCGTTGCAAATTCGAAGAAATATTCATTAAACAAATCAGAAAGTACTCTCAATTCTCTGCACATAACAGATTACAAGTTCGGTGAATGGAAGATGAGAACATGGCTATATACTTAAGGAGTATATCATAATCCAGGGTGAAATGAACCATGGCTGTACAGAAGCACCATTTAATTTTATAATTTCCAATCTTTTGAATACTTCACATGCAGCTTTAATACATAAACAAATATATGCAGATAGATTCTCTAGGCATAGTAAGATACCACAGTATTTTTTAAAAATTCCTATGCTATCCCTCTGTAAATATTTCTATTATTAAAATTCTGTTTATGATGTCAAAATTTTTTTCAATAAGAAGTCTTTTTTTGTCAATGAATAAATGTGCCTTCAGAGTAAGTTATGGGCTATTGAAATACTGCAAATGAAGCTTTAAAATGGAGTACTGAATGGAGAAATAATACAAGCTATTTCTATCCCTGAAGACGGTTTCCTAGACATTTCTTCCCATCCACTTTGCATAAAAACTACACACAGTGGTATTAATATGCTATATTTCATTGTACTCTCACAGCGTCTTTTCTCTTTTTAAATGAACTTCTAACTTAATGTTCCATTAAACATTTGGCATAGGAAATACACAAATACAATCAGGGAAATACATTTCTTTAAATCTCCAGTATTTCTGAACTATATGTGTTAATCTTAGTGACTCTCTAGTGGACAAATGTTGATCTAGCACCGAGTTATAATCAGCATGGCCAAAAGGAATAATGGAAGCCTCAACACTGAAATAAACTGGCATAGAGACTTATCACTACCACTATCACTACCGTGACAGTTTCCAATATAACTTGATGTTGTGGTTTAACCCCAGCTGGCAACTAAGCACCACACAGCCGCTTGCTCACTCCCCCCTGGTGGGATGGGGGAGAGAATCAGAAGAGTAAAAGTGAGAAAACTCATGGGTTGAGACAAAGACAGTTTAATAGGTAAAGCAAAAGCCGTGCACGCCAGCAAAGCAAACCAAGGAATTTGTTCACTACTTCCCATCGGCAGGCAGGTGTTCAGCCATCTCCAGGAAAGCAGGGCTCCATCATGCGTAACGTTTACTCGGGAAAACAAACACTATCACTCTGAATGTCCCCCCCTTCCTTCTTCTTCCCCCAGCTTTATATACTGAGCATGACGTCATATGGTATGGAATAGCCCTTTGGTCAGTTGGGGTCAGCTGTCCCAGCAGTGTCGCCTCCCGACTTGTTGTGCACTCCCAGCCTACTCGCGGGTGGGGCGGTGTGAGAAGAAGAAAAGGCCTTGGGTCTATGTAAGCACTGCTCGGCAGTAACAAAAACATCCCTGTAATATCAACACTGTTTTCAGCACAAATCCAAAACGTAGGCTCATACTAGCCACTGTGAAGAAAATTAACTCTACCCCAGGCAAAACCAGCGCATTTCACGTATAACATTTGATAGTAATTCCAAATATAGCTAAGTGATTTGAAGCAAATTGCTGAGACTTTTGAATTGTAGTTTCTTATCTGTATCTGCTGCACTCCGGTTAAGCAATACTGGGTTTTTTTGTAGCAATTCAAAGGTCTCTAAGTGTTATGTCAGCTGTCCTAATTTTACAAACATGGTCCTAAACGCAGTTCTAAAAATGAGGTCTAAAACCAGGTCATCTGCCTACTCCACTGGTTTCATGAGACTTGCCTGCCCAAGTACAAAAAATACATTAGTTAAATTTTCAGTTGTAGTAGTAACTCTACTAATACTAGAGAAACTCTTTTAATATGTAGTAGGTGAGGACGCTGTATGGGCCACAGGCAGTGTATTAATAAAAAGTCCTAAAATAAAAGCAGAGCATTGAGGCTTATTTTGTGTAATCTAAAGCTAAGTTAGTATTCAGAAAACAAGGGATTTTTGGAAAAGAGGAACTGAGAAACTGAGATTGAATAAAACCTTCTGTTACAGTAATGTTCTTACAGTCTTCCTTACATGCAGAGGTGAAGTCTGTGCCATAGATGTGTTTGAGCTAGAGGGAGAGTTGAGTACATGTATGTGTGTTTAGAACTCTTTCAAATGCAATTTGCATACATAGAACAGGTTGTCATTACTGAAATAAGGAACACCCTCCTCCTACACATTCCCACTTTAAGTATTATCTATGAATATTTATGTAACATTGTGTTTTACAGATTCATATAGGAATATTGAAATTATTGAAGGGAGATAAAATACTAATTAGTTCTCTTTCATATTTAGACTTATATGTTAGAAAATGGAGGTTTAAAAACCCTTTTTTAAAATCGTTGGAAATAAAGCTACATGTGTGGCAGACATGATTAAAATGAAGGCAGAGAAACACAAAAGAACTGGAACTTAAAAAGGTAGAGTCTTATGCTGGCAGCTATGACTTTTTTTACTTTAAACCACGAGCAGCAGTTGCATTAAATTAGGTCATGATCGGAAACCTCATACAAAAGCATCACCAGTTCTGCCTCAGAGAGATTCTACTCCTTTACCCACCACAACATATAATCTCTGGTGTTGCTTTTGTTAGTTCAAATTAATATTTTTATCTCGGTTTGTTTGTGAGTTTATCCATATTTGCCTGAAGTTCCAGGGAGTGGAAACTTCCAGATTTCTAATATCAGAAGAGGTGAGCCACTGTTTCTAGTGATATTATCATCCACAGAATTTAAAATTGTAGACAGTAATCTCATCTGTACTATTAACTTCTAACAGCCTAAAGGTATGGCTTTATTTTTGTGACAGGTTAATTGTAAAAGTGCTATTTGTGACATCTTTTTAATTTCCTTTGACTTATCCTGTATCTTCAAAGTTTTTCTGACTTCTCACTGTGAAGTTGTTTTCAATGAGAAAGTGGCATATTACATACCTTTGGCCACATTGTACAATAATCCCACCCATATTAAATAACCTTAGATCCAATAAAACCAGTCTACCATAGCATGACAAACTTGCTAGGGTGTTATGACCCTAGATTTATTAAATCAGCTCATAAAGCTGGAAAAAATGTATGGCAAGGTTTTGGGCACACCAACCATTTTAATTCTTATATTCTTATACCTGCAAATTTACTAAAATAATCAACACTATTACTATTTTAACAGTAAATCTGGGAAGTGTCCAAGCACTCCAATATTCCCAGAAAAAAAAAAAAAAAATCACTAAAAAAAAGACTATATTTAGCATATATTTAGCAACCTTTTGTTGTTGGTTTCTTTAATGAATCATGCTTTTCAGCTTTTCTCTATGATTATTTGTCTTTTAATATATGGGATGATCATGTAGCCACAGAACTCCAAAACCTGAAGCAATTATTTTCAGATTCAAAAGAAATTTGAAAACTGGGCAGTTCTGATCATTCCATTTAAAGTAAGCATTAAAATATTTAGCACTGAAATTAAAAATCAATAGCTATAAGTAGTAAGGAAAAAAAAAACCCTCAGAAATTACAATGCATTTGTCTGATTGTGTTAAGTAGAACTAATTATACCCATAACTATTTCAGTAAAAGAAAATGTGTAATCACAGGCAATGACAAACACGAAGAGAGTACTTTCCCATTGGTTTAACAAGACTTTTTTCCACTCTACAGTCTACTTTAGTCATGAAGTTTGTTTGTTTCCTGGGGAAAATCTTTACATTTTGCATCTTTTTATGGAAATAAAGATGGAACACCTTTTGGTCATTCAGTGTAAGTTGTCTGTATTTTTTTTCAGTCTTGGAAAGTTATTTTTTAGCTAACTGGTGCCTATATTGCTCTATTTCCAGCTGTCAATTTCTTAGGTATTGTTCAAGCTTCTATACCTACATCTTCCACATGCCAAATGTGTCTTGCACCTCTCTTGCAAAACCTTTTTTCTGTGCCAGACTGAGGATTTTATTTTATTTTATTTTATTTAATCAGAGAATGAGAACTGTGATGAACTGTTGATGTGGTTGTGTAGATGCTTGTACTGATTCACCTGCCATCAAAGTAACTCACTTAAGTTGTTGCATATTCAATTGCTGCTCTGTAGTTTTCTTGATTATTACTAGAGTACCTTGTTGTATATAACTTTAGATCCTTTAACTAAAGGTATACGATTCCCTTATAGGTAGTGACTTACAGAGTATCCTGTATCATCACTTGAATTATCCATTTCTGAGTAATTAATGCAGTAGTTGTAATAGCTTCCAATATAAATATGAGAAACTACAACTCATATAGACTGCTCTGAAGTGTGGAATATCTGAGTAATATGAGCAAACTCATTCTCTGTCATAATTCAGCCATCCACCTTCAGTCCCTAAGGTGGGACATTACATGGCTGGGAGAAAAGGAAGGGTAAGTCCTCTTAGCATATCCTGCTCTTGTGACTGGAAGTTTTCATCCTCTGACCATTGCCAGAGTATGGGCTACATTCCTCTCTGATTCTGAAAGCAGCTTCAGGCTAAGTGCTGATAGCATTAGCTAAGCATTTTCCTTTCAGGCAAGTATATAGTTTCAATTCTCCTGGTTTTTATTTGTTTCAATATTAGGAAAGAAGTTATCCCAAGGGAGGCATTTGTTTCAGAAAAACAGTAAGTTAAATGCTATTCTCAATTATGTTGGTGTAAAGTAGGATTAAATCCTAGTTAAATTCAGAAGATTAAATCTAAGTTTACATCTCAACACTAGAGATAAGAATTTGGCCAAGCATATCCCATAAATTGTTAAGTTTCTAAATTTGTCAGTCACTTGAAAACTAATTGATGAATTACGTTGGTTGAAATTGCCTAGCAAATTGTTCAGAAAGTGTTTTTAGTCTATGACATGCAACATAACATAATGGATATTTTACATAAAAATAAAGTATTTTGAAAATGTTTATTATTCCCTGACTTCGGTGGCTCAAAAATATTGTTGGAATAGTTTCCCTTCTACATTTACTCCTCTATTCCCAAGAGAAACCATCTCAAAGAAAGAACAAAAGAAAAAATATACTACGAGCCTTACAAATTAATTAGTAATTTAAAAACTTTTTAGCAAGTTACTAAATGACCTCTGTTGGTTTTCTGTGTTTAGGAAATATACTAATATTTTGCTTGTGCTTTGTTTTGGTTTTTGGTTGGGTTTTGATTTGGCTTTGTGGTTTTGTTTTTTTTTTTTTTTAAACATCTAATTTCAGTCTTGGGTCCAATGTATTCTTCTTTTTGAATTTTTTAAGTCTTCCTCTGCGCTTAAACTTTTAAAATCTGTCATATCAGGTTAGTAACTATGCATTAGGGAATCCAGAAATATCACTAACCTTTTCAAATTATTGGGTATGCCGTACAAAAAGTAATATTTTAAGAGGAATAGAATTAGGTATCTCTCCAAAGTTTAATCACCATTTAAAAATGACATCAATGTTTTGTCATTTTTACTATATTATTAATACTCTTCTCTTTAAAAAAAGAGCAAATAGAATGAAAGTGTATATGGAGAACTTGTTTTAAGTATTTCAAGTACCAGGTATCTAATGTACTATTCATGTTTGGAAAAAACCTTTCAACAGGTAGCTGTTACAGTTTGCTTAATAAAATCACCAGTTATTGACAAAATTTCCTCATAGCCTTCACTATATATACTTTGAACATAATGTCTAATTGCCAACAATGTGAATGATATGTGAGACTGACAATGGGATGTTTTTATTTTGAGTGTACCTTAAACAGGCCTTACAGCATGACTCACAGGTTTTTCAGGTGTTGAACTGAGTCTAGCCACATAAAGTTTGTTCAAGAGGCATTGATTATATAGTCCTTGCCAAGAGCTATAACATGTGTTAGTGGGGGCATTTTCCACTCACGATGCAGTGCTATTACTTTAAATCTCCAGTTAACCTGAAAAAGGAAGTTCTTTGTAAAATCTTTTTTGAATTGTGCATATTAATGCAAAACCACTAAGATTTTCTACTACTTCTATTAAATCTGCTACAAAACCAATAATGACTTTTGAAAAAGAAAAAAAAAGATATGCAACTGTATGTAGTAACATCCCTATACAAATGCAGATACGTTCACGCTTTCTGTTTCAGGCATTAGTCTGTATAGCAGGATATTTGCTTGGTGCAAGTTAGCCAATAGAATGATCATCTGTGAAACATGTCTGCCTGCATATTTCTATTAATCAGAGAAAACATACTTTATTGATCATGCTATGCCACATGGATTTCTTATGTGGATGGCATGGTTTTGTTTTGCATTCAATGGGATAGATACATAACAATATTGCAACACAACCATAAACCATAGCACTGCTGTAATCCCCAGTTTTGATTCCTGAAGGTCTTCTATGTCTTTTTGTTTGCTGATGCTTATCTTCCTGCACGATCCTGGGTAACAGGTAGAAGTCTGGGGGAGGTGAGGTAGATTAAAGCATGAATTTTGGGCTCAGCGGCATGTGGTCGTGGGTGATGGTAAGGGGAAGTAGATGAGTAGTGAGTCTGTGGTAGAGTAGCAGGTGACTGTATGAAGCACAGCTGATTGATGTTGGCCAGCTGCCTGCTAAATTAAACTGAGCTCTTTAACCTGGGAGAAATATCAAGAGCTCAAGTATGAGGCACATGGAGACATTTTGGGGGTTGTGGGAAAGTCGGGGAACCACAGTGCATGAGAGCAGAATCTAGCTGGAGAAATCCTTTTGGCAAAGTTTGAAATTTTGATGGATCCAAGCCTCATTAAACTTAATTTGCCCACCAGTTTCACTGTACGTGGACTTTGCCAAGCCTTTCCAACAAATTTAATTCACACATTGTATTTCTTCCTCATCAGTGTCCTTTAGAGTTCTGAACTTTCTGGGAAAATGAAATAAAAAAAGAACAAGCTGTGACATTTCTTTTTTAAATTCCATGATGTTAATAAGTTTTATACTGAAATACTTTTAAAAACTTTTATGTACTGAGGAGGAAATTCTGTTGATCAATGAAAACCAGTGTATGGTTCTAGGCAACTTTAAGTTGTAAGGGTTTCATTTTAAGAAATATATCAAGACAGTCACTGAGTTTGCCGATATGATTTATTCAACAGGTACTGTAAAAGATGGGTGTAGCATACTGGCTTAAACTGGGTTGTCAAAATCCTCATGTATGTTGCGTACATCAAATAATGGAATATGACTTAAAATGGTTTGAATTATAATTTGATTTTTTAAAGAGTCTAAAAAACTGGGTTTCTTTTTAATTTTAAAGAAGCAAACAATGCTTTTCAAAGAAATATACCCCTGCTTTGCCTAATTTTGATTGATACACAGGTGAAGAAAAGGAAAACTGATCTTGCTTTTTCAAGTATTTAATAAATGTTAATAGCAGATACATCTACTTCTAAATTATAGTTACAATAATAATTAATTCCCGTTCCATAAAACACTTGGGAAAATCCCTTTTATGTTTATGAAATATGACTCAGCATGGAAATACCTTATTTTTCAAGACAGGGAGATTTTGTATTAATTAGTTTATCTTCAATCCCATGCTGACATTGCAGTGAGTCACCAAATGATTTCTGATATTCTTTAGAAATTACAAATATTATTCTTAAAATAAATAATTCAGTGGCAGACTGTAGATAATAAAGATCCCATTGAGTTGATCACACCAAGGTTCCTTATGCCATTTAAGATACTTCAGTTTATCAGAGATATCCACAAGGGACTGGTAGATATTTGAGGAGAGGAAACTTATACTGGAAGCTGGATGCCAGAGTGGGTATTCTAGAGCATCTCGTATGGTAATAGACACTACTGTGAAGCAACTCAAACCTTAGATTTTCCTGGATCATAATGGAAGCTTAGACATCTAGCAGTAGACACATAGAAGCTTCATTCAGAGCATAGGTCTGAACATAGGTCCCCAAAATACTGCTATGGTACAAATCTCCCATAGGTACTGAGTTATATCTCTGAGAACCATGATCTTAGGTATCTTAGGGCACCTCAAGTGGCTCCAGATGCATATAGAAATATAGGCAACCAAACTGAGCCCCAGTCTCCACTAACCGTAACAGGAACCCAGGTACTTAGCTTACACACAGAAGTCAACATTTAGATGTCCACAGTACGTAGCTGAATACCACCCAAAAATACCGGAATCAGGACTTTGATCCATATCTCAGAATAACCCCTTCAGCGATATAAACACAGATTATACTTTACTCCTAGAACTGCCCTTTGCATTGTAGGTAATAAATAACAATCATATGAGACTTAACTGGTAAGAATTCAGTAAAGTACAGAAAAATGCTGGTAAAGAGAAGAAAAGCAAGATGAGTTTTTTCCTAAGTTGTAGTTTAAATGTTTCAAAGACAAAGAGCATGTATAGCCAGCTTCTCACAGAGCATTGCCAAGAAATGCTGACTGTACAGCTGGACTGATCCAGATTGACATCAGTGGTAGGAGAGTCCAATAGAAGCTTTCAAGAAACAAGATATTCTTGGCAATAAAACTAAAAATATGACTAGTTATACCAGTTCTGATATAAAATTGGCAGGCATTCTTCACATTTTTTAAAGGCATTATCAGTTGAAAGCAATCCAAATGGTGATGAGCAAAAAGAGAGCACCTGCTTTTCATTGATAAACACATACTGCTCAAGACATGATTTCCTGGATAAAGACACGTGTGTGCTTCTGTAATAACTGCCTGTTTAAGAAATGTCTGGGAAAAGAAAGTAAAAAACAATCAGAACAACATGACTACATTAAAAAGAGACTTTCATGCTGACTATATATTAAGAGGATAATTTGTCTTGCCATTTTTAATCATTATCAACAATAGCTTCTTTCCTCAGCCCAGCTGCCCATCCTACTTTGCCATTCAGCAAGGCTTGATTGGTATCAAGTTATTTTTGAAATAAAAATATTTTAATGATAGAAAAGAATAATTTTACCAGTCACATAAATTACGTACTTCAACATTATAATGACTATGTTCCTTTGTCGAGCACTGCTCCAACTAGATCCCAGCCTGAAATAATACCTGAGGACCTTAAAACATAAAATAGAATCCACTATTAAAATCAAGTGAAAAGATTACAGATATGTGGAGCATTTATTGAAAAAGTTGTCTAGAACTTCTTTTCTTACAAAATTTGCCAGCAATTGAATATGTGAATCCTATTCAATGTATGTTGAATACTAAGACAAACATTTACCAAAACATATGAAAAGCAACTTAGGTAAAAAATACTGCTCTTTACAGCTGAACTCATGCACACTGATTATTTTGCCCTCAAACTTATGACATGACATGTAGTGATTAAAATAAATATGAAAAGTTGTACTAAATTATGCATTCTGCCTTAAAATATTAGCTGAGTTTCAATAAATAATCATAATTTTAAAAATATAAAAACAAGTATAATTTAAAAGACTCAGATACAAAATATATTCCATTCTTCTAGGACAGAACAAAAAGATGGGTTTAGTACTTGTCATGTTATCACCTTCAATTAACTTGCCAAGAAAGTGACAGAGAGGTGATTTATGGAACTGCAAAATAAAAATTCACACAATAAACTTTCCTGAAGACTTGTACCCAGTCTGAAAATGGTTAAATCTATTCTATGTGATAATGTAGGGAAATGACAGTTCATGGATAGATTTAACATTATACAAATACAGATAGAGTGGAGTAGATTTTACCCCAAAAAAGAGTTAAAAAACAGTCTTTGAACGGGAGCAGGCAAATACCGGGAAAAAAAGAATTCAGATAGCTCATTTTATTTAATTAAAATCCTTAAAAATACTCTCAGAAGAATGAAGGCAAGTAAGAAGAAGAGGACTTGAACACAACACTCCTATTTTACAGTCATAGTATTTAGGTCTTTGGCTGCTGAAATATTTCCTGTCTCATTATCATAATATAACATCAAACAAGCACTATAGTATTCTATTACCATTTTTCAGTTGATGAAATAGAATCATAGATTCATAGAATGGTTTGAGTTGGAAAGGGCCTTAAAAGATCATCCAGTTCCAACCTCCCTGCCATGGGCAGGGACATCTTGCACTAGACCAGTTGCTCAAAGCCCCATCCAACCTGACCTCGAACGCTTCCAGGGATGGGACATCCACAACTTCTCTGGGCAAGCTGTTCCAGTGTCTCATCACCCTCATCACAAAAATGTTCTTCATTATATCTAAATCTATCCCCTTTTAGTTTAAAACCTTTACTCCTTGTCCTATCACTACAGGCCCTGGAAAAACACGTCTCTCCTTCTCATAAGCCCCCTTTAAGTACTGAAAGGCTGCAATAAGGCCCCCCCCAAGTCTTCTTTTCTCCAGGCTGAACAACCCCAACTCTCTCAGTCTTTCCTCATAGCAGAGGTGTTCCAGCCCTCTGTTCATTTTTGTGGCCCTCCTCTGGACCCGCTCCAGCAGGTCCATGTCTTTCTTGTACTGGTGACCCCAGAGCGGGATGCAGTACTCCAGGTGGGGTCTTACGAGAATGGAGTAGAGGGGGACAATCACCTCCCTTGACCTGCTGGCCACTTTTCTTTTGATGCAGCCCAGGATATGGTTGGCTTTCTGAGATGTAAGTGGGCACTGCTGGCTCATACCTAACTTTTCATCTACCAATATCCCCAAGTCTTCTCTGCAGGTCTGCTCTCAATCCACTCACCACTCAGTCTGTACCGATACTGAAGATTACCCCAACCCACGTGCAGAACCTTGCACTTGGCCTTCTTGAACTTCATGAGGTTCATACTGGCCTGCCCTCCAACCCTGTCAAGGTCCCTCTGGATGGCATCCCTTCCCTCTGGCATATCAGCTGCACCACTCAACTTGGCATCATCCGCAAACTTGCTGAGGGTACACTCAGTCCCACTGTCTATGTCATTTACGAAGATATTGAACAGTACTGGTCCCAATACGGACTGCTGAGGGGCACTGCTTGTTACTGATCTCCTTTTGGACATTGAGCTGTTGACTGCCATTCTTTGGATGAGGCAATCCAACCAGCTCCTTACCCATCAAATAGTCCATCCATCGAGTCCATCTCTCTCCAGTTTAGAGACCAGGATGCTGTGTGGGACTGTGTCAAAGGCCTTGCAGAAGTCAAAATAGATGAAATCAGTTGCTCTTCCCTCTATCCACCAGTACAGTCACTCCACTGTAGAAGGCCACCAGATTAGTCAGGCACGATTTGCCCTTGATGAAGCTATGCTGGGTCTCTCCAGTCACCTCCTTGTCATCCATGTGCCTTGACATATCTTCCAGGAGGTTCTTTTTCATGATCTTACTGGGACCGGAGGTGAGGCTGACTGGTCAGTAGTTCCAAGGGTCTTCCTTTTTACCCTTTTTAGAAATGGGTGTGATGTTTCCCTTTTTCCAGTCACTGGGGACTTCACCTGACTGCCATGACTTTTCAAATATGATGGAGAGCAGCTTAGCATCTACACCTGCCAGTTCCCTCAGGACCCTGGACTTAAGGATCACAACAGCTACACTGGGCCTATTTGAAGTGTCTTAGGAAAGGATGTATAATGCCATTAAAGTGTTTGTTTCTCTCTATAAAAGGAACTTTAAACGACCAGATTGGCTTGTCTATACTGTAGACATATAAGTGTAGTCAGACATACTTCACCTCAAATAGTTATTATAAATCCATTACCAATATCAACCCTAACTATTACCAACATATATATATTTTTAAAAATGCCTTAACAGGCCTACTATGCACATCCAATGCTTTGGAAAACCCCTGAGAAACTAAATCAATAATTGGTCCATATACGTATTTTCTGCCTTGACTGTGACCAGAACCAGGACTATATATTGGTTAGAATGGTGTGAATACAACCAGCACATAGAAAATTTCTTCTGCTCCATATACTTTGCATTAATTTATTCCCTAGAGCATGAAGGCATACATGTATGAATACATAAGCCTGTCTAATGTAACTATAGATGTTCTCATTAAGCATATCAATATTAATTTTACTTTTTTTTAGTTTCATGGCCTCAAGTAACTTGTGGTAATTATTAATACAAGTTAATTAACAGGATAGAATATTTGGTAGAATGTTTAATTGTTTTACTTTTCAGTTCAATTTATGTCTCTATGATCTTACATTATACTTAAATACTGAGTCAGAAGCCATGATCTACCTAGCTGTAACTTATACCATCCATTAGCTGATATGCCTCCTTGTGTTACTTTTTATTATTATGCACTCCTGAGTAAATAAGACCAGTGTTTTCACAGTGAAGCTTTCTCTTGCCCTAATCTTTTTCTTCAAAAAATTCTCATAAAAGAAATCACAGTTCTAATAGGCTTGAACTGGGCTGACTTAAATGAAATTCAATATTTCAGCTGAAGAAGTATTATAGCTTTATAGAAATTATACTGTTTCCTTCTTTTTTCCTATATCAATCTTCATTTCTGCTAATTCATTTTGACACATACTCATACTGTCAGTTCCAGTTCTCAAATGGATCACAGTGAAGGACCAGCACTGTGTGTGTGTTTGACTCACATTGCCAGTATTAGATGTCTTCTATTGTTGCGCTGTTCTCTTATTTTGCCTACATCCTCTCAATGTCCTACCAACTCTTCTCTGATCTTGAGTGATGTAAATAAAAAAATCAGGTTGTCTATAAACATATCCCTTTTTTCCCTGTATTCACCTTTCCAAATGTTGTAATATTCACTTAATACATTAAATTCTAAGATAGTGATGAACAACTATAGACACAACTATGAAACAAGGAAGTAACTGTATCAGCTGAGTCTGTATAGTAAACTTTGTATTACTTCTTTCCTTTGAACTGCATTACCTTCCTCACAGTTAAAAAAAAAAAAAAAAAAGACATTGAATGAATTCCAAGTCTCCATGTCTTCAGTCTGTGCTTCTAAGCTTGCATTTAGACATAGAGTTTGTGATCTTTACTAGGCTTTGCTCCTGGAACAAAATGATACCACCAGACTTCCTTAACTGAACATCAGGAGAGACTTTCTGAAAGTCTGAAGTGATTACATTAACTGTTCTCTTTTTCACAGTACTCTCACTGACAAGCAGAAGATTCCAATGTGGAGGTTGTCAGATGCTTTTGATTGAATATGCTATTTGGGAGCCAAAACACTTCACAAACACATGTTGCTTTTTTTTTTTTTTTTTTTTTATCCTTTTCCCATCCTTTCCTACTCCTATTCCCTTGCAAAATAGATTTTTCAAGACAGTTCCCTTCAAAATATATTTATAGACATGGAAAAATTTTGTGAAACGGAATTGTTTTCTCCCAAGTAGTTTTCTTTTTTTTTTTCCTTTGCCTTTTTATTTTTTTTTATCTAAACCACGTTTTTCTCTAATCATCCTTTGTGTTTTCCACAGTACATTTGGAGGCATTCTTTGGCTTTTTCCATTTATGAAGAGACTATTCCAAGGCTGTGAATAAGCAGAGCAGAGCACACTGTCACCACATCCATACTCCTTGCACATCTGAGACAAGAACTTTCTCCATTTTTAGTATTATTCTTAAGCTATCCAATATTTTTTATCAAACCTATACATACATCTCAATGGAATTTTAAATTCTATTCTGATTATGAAAGAGAAGTCTTTTTTTCCATGAACGCTGTCTTTACCTGTCATATGGTAGATCATAATACAGAGTAAAAGTGAAAATTTGCCCTTTAAAAGATGAGTTTTGTTGATTTTGTAAACATGACAAGAAATCTGTCTTTTCGCATGTGAGTTTAGAAAAGAGGTGGGCCAAGGAATGAACCAGCTATGCTAATACTCAAACATGAATGGGTGGAGAAGCAGACTTAAGAACTATTAAGTCCAGCTCCTGAAAAGCTTGACAGCCTATGCTGTAAAGCTTGTCTTACAAGTTTATGCTAGCCTTAACTTACTTATTAATTATATAACACATAAGAAAGTTAAAATTGTCTGCAGTCATCAAATAGGAGAACATAATATGCTCTAATCTTATTTAGTTTTACCCTCAGTATCGGAATAGTAGGCTACCTTCAGATTTATTCTGTAAATTTTTATTGCACTATTTTCAGCAATCTCTTGGTTTATTCACTCTTGACAAGTAAATTGAAAGTTTTTAGTATTTAAAATATCATGGAAGCATGTATTTTTTCAAATCAGATGAGCGGAATAAATTTACTTAGTTTAGACAGGTAAGGGTAGACTCATATATTTTACTCTGCAATGTGTGATCAATTACAAGGAAGATATAGAAGTCCTGATGTTATTCTCACTTTTTTTTTTTTTTAATATAGAAGTGATGCAAATGATTTTGTTTGAATCATATCTGATTTGAACTCATACATTGAGAAAAAAAATACATTCCAGGCTTCTTTCTTTTTTTTTATTTTTTTTTAAACCTTTTAAATCATGGTTGGCTGAGGTATTTCCACCATCCTTTTGATATAAGAAACAATTCCTTAAAGAAATAGACATTCAGATACAGTGCTTTTCAGAGATCCACTGACGAAAGATGAGCAAAAATAGGACTGTCACTAGTGCAGAGATTCCCTGTAATTTTATAAAAAAAATAGAAGAGGGGAAAAATGCAAGAAAAAATAAAACCTCGAGTCCTAATTTCAATATTATAATGAAACACAATTGCATTTGCACTATTAAAGAAAGATGTTTAGTACTCAGCTGTATTACTTCTATAGAGTTAATCTATGGTCCATTACTTATTGTGCTTTCCTTACTACTTTATGCTCTCTCCTTTTGGTCAAGCATATTTTTGGTACCACTTGCTTACTTTCTAAGTTCTCCAGTTCATCTCAGTGGATTCTTTTTTAAAGTACTGGTGCTAAACTAATAAAAAGAACTATAAATAATAGTATAAATATGAGGCTTATAAATTACTGCTGCAGATGTTCAAACTATTTATAGTAGAAAAAATATGCAAATGATCATGGAAAACTTGATTGGATAGATCAGTATCACCACTGAGGATACTGATTTTGTAAGGAAATCAACTGAACATGCACTGAATTATATTTTTATCCAAAGATCTTTGCATAACTAAAATAAGATTGATATTGATCTACTTCACAGTGGTCAGAGAATATGTTTCCTCTTCTTACCTGATGCCAAAGGTTAAGGAGGTGATTTGTCTAACTGAACTGCACCTTTATGGACAGTATTAGAGAATTCACAGACCCCCAAAATAAGTAATACTTATTACATGCATTTATTTTTGCTATTTGTCAGCTTTTAAACCCTCACAAACTTCTGAGACTTCTGCCATTTGTGTGGCAGTTTTGAAGACTTCTTCCTTCACTCCTTTGAGCTTTATGTGATGATACTGAAGGACTTGCTCAGCACAAAAGTAATCATTTAGGGAAAAGACTGGGATATCAATCATTTGTCAGGCTTGCAGAAACCTATCCACGTATGGAAGAAAAAGCCTTGACTAACAGACAACCCATCTCCCACCATTTCTCTAGGCTATTTTCTGTATTTGCTTTCTGTATTTTCTTCACTGTTAAAATTTCTCCCCAGCAGCAAGTAGCCAATACCGTTACTACCTTCTACTTCAGTGCTGCCACAAATGCAGTCTTTTATAAATGCTGTCTCATTGCAAAAAGAGGAAATATAGCTCTTTCTCAATCAAAAACTGTCCAAAATCTCACTTTACTCATTCAGAAGAGAGAATTATTGTTAAGAAAATGTAGGTAAAAGTTCAACAGTTGATGAAAAAAATAAATTGTTGTCACTAAAAAGAAAAGGATAAGTAGAGTCAGTCAGTCCATCACAGCTTCAAGGAACTGGATAGTAAAATTACAAAGTTGAAGTTGGCATTCTTAAGTCAATGCCACATATTAGGAATTAATTTATATCAGAAGGCATAGTTAGAGTCAAATTTCAACCCAAACATGAAACTACACAGCAACTGAAACATCAGAAAAATATTTTTGAAAATCATTGACATAAATACAGTAGCTAAAGGAAGAGGGTAAAGTATGAAATAAAAAGAAAAATGCTAAATGTTGATGGAAATATTTTACTGTCCCTTGAATTACATAAACCCTAGTTGTTTCAGTGGCAGTATTTATTTCCTAATGATGCATACCTGCAATATATTGCTAGATCCAGATCAATGAGTTGGTATGCCAGATTTGTTTCATGTGTGTGTCAGGTTTACATTAAAGATAAATTGCTAAGCAAAGTTGAGTCAGGCTCAATGCCAAAGGCAGAAGGTTGTAAATGTAATACAAGCTTATAAAGGTTGGCAAAGGTAGCTTTCATAACTTGCCTTGTCAGAATCAAGATAAGAGAAAAATCTGTATGTATGATTTGGACTTCATTAGGTAGGGTCCTTCCTTGGACCTTTTAAAAATTTGGAAGGATTCATCGGTAAATCCAGGCTCTGCAAGCAACTGTCATCCTCAAAACAATTTGCCTTTTCTATTTTGCTGTTCAGCAACAACAGTGAATGAAAATATTAATATACGGCTTTAAAAAAGCAAATGAAACCCACTGGAATTAATACTTTTCCCCCCAAGATAATTCAAAGATCATATTCTCCTTAGCTGATACTGATTCAATTGCAGTGTTAATAAAAGTGCTGAGAGAATTGGCAGAGAACTTTATGTAAAGATGTTTCAACTTTTTCCAGTCCCCTAAATAGACCAAGTTTATTAATGGCCCAGGTAAATGGTGGGATCTGTTTCTTTCTTGAAGACATCTTTGTTTGAAGATCAATACCCATGTTAGTTATGTAGACTTATCTGGAAATTGAAATTATACCCAAGAGTTTTTATTTTTGTTAGGGGTCAAAAGGATATTTTCTAGAAAAGAACTCACTGTTTAAATGAACACTTAACACAGTATTTTAACAAAGAAACTTACCGGGGTTTGGAGACAGGGAGCATATCTAGCATTCATGAAAGCTTTAGAAAAAAAAGTTTTCTCATGTTCAAGCTAGAATTTCTGTGTAGGTCTATAGGTGAGGAGAGTTGGAGCACACCCAAACAGCAAACAGCCCTGTGGTAAATCAGAGGACTGGTTCATGTTTGAGTGCTGGACTGCCTGATTCCAACATGGGACTGCAGCTTCAATTTCCTGCTTTGTGTGTTAACATCTTAACCATGGGTTCTTTTAAGGCAGCTTTTCAGGACATCCAGAATGGCTTTACTACAAAAAGGACTATCAACATGTATCAGCTACTGACCAAGGGATATCAGCAATATGCTCACAGAAGTCTGCAGTATCATCAAGAAAGTCTGCCTCCTCTTGTGTAATAGAACAGCTCTTTAATGCCCCAAATATCTAATTTCAAATCAGCATTGTGTAATCTATGAAACTACATCAGACTTTAATGGGGACTTTGTCATTACATGTTCAATAGTCCATCGAGTGAGTTTGGGAAATAGTATACTCAGCTATACCCTGTGGTATACTCGGTACTGGTGAGTGATTCCTTTTACCGGTTGTGCTGTCTCTTGGATACTAATCAGTTTCAGTGTTTCTCTGAAATCCTAGGAGTGACTCTGTTGAAAGTGGGTATTTTTTTAATGAAAAATATTATTTCATGAATATTTCATGCACATTTCATGCACATTTTACCATCCATATAGGAGAACAGGTGCAATTGGAAGTTGTAGGAGTCAAAATCTCTCCTATTTATCATTAAGGCACCAGGAATAGCTTTCATATGTTACCATGGATAAGAAATAAGCCACATAATGAAATGACACTTAAGATAACCAATGGTTAATTAAATATATGTTAATGAAAAATAAAATCAATTGGTGCGTATCCAATCCAGCCTCTGAAAAGAGTGTTTTATGGCTGCATTTCCCTTCTTTTGATGTTGAATTTGGGGCCCTTAACATAGTTCTAAGGAGTAGACACATTACAATTAAATAAAAGCTAGTAATTGATTGGTATTTTAGTATGTTCTCTGATTGTAGGGTTGATTCTCAAAAGCCAGTAATTGGAAATCAAAATACTGAAAGGGTCACAAAAACAGCTATCATCAAGTATAATTCACTTTCACATTGGCTGCTGGGTGAGGAAGACAGCAATATAAAACATTGGAAAAAGTTCCAGAGGATTTTAAGATATTATTGAAGCAATAGCATGAACAAACATAATTTGATTAGAGTCATTCAGCACAGGTTTAAGAGGGGAAACTCATGCTCAAGCAAATTAAAAGGTCTTCAAAGGTTATTGTCATGAAGTTCTGAGTGACTTTGGGTGATGGTAATGGGATACGGACCCGTTCATCTCTGGGTCATTATTTGAAATTTAGCCAAGGTCAATGGCAACCAAAAGTTGTCAGTATCTTGCAGCTTAGTGACCTATATGAAATAAGCTGAAGGTCTCCTTTGTATGCTTATTGGACACTAACCCACATCAAAAAGGCACCCTCACAATTGATACTGCTGTTGTCAATCTTAACAGTGATGAAGGGGGCTGCATGGGCACACAGGCTGTACTCCCCTCTGAACTGTGGAGGTGATCTTTCTAGTCGGGACTGAAATATGCTGAGAAGCTGAAGCGGAGATACTTTTAGCAACAGTGCCTTTGCTGTACCTGTACAGATATGTGAACAACCTAGCTCAAGCACTATATAAAATAAGAAATTAAAAAAAAAAAAAAAAAGAAAACAGGAAAAAGAAAAAAAGAAGAAAGAAAAAAGACACACTGCTAAAAGCTTGTGTTTTGTTAGTTTTAGTTTACACGAATAATTTCTAAAAAGGATTTCGCAGAGGACATAGTGAATATTACAGGTTTAATGAAAATACTCTAGAATACAAAGCTCATCTAAATCTGGACATGAATGTGTGTCTTGGGGAAGTTTAGCATCAAGGCATAAAAGATATAGATTATTTCATTCAATATATGTACACAGTTGAAGTGTCAATGAAATATAGTCTGTGCATATGTACTAGATGTAAAATATATTTTAAATTTATTGAAAAATATAAACTCTACATGTATTTATTAGTAATAAGTTAGTAATGAGTGGATTTGTTTAATTCAAGTTATGAAGACACTGATCAACAAGGACAGTGATATGAGATGCGAGAGATTGGAAAATAACACAAACCTATCCTGAGAACATTTTTACCTAAAATCTATTGCTTAATATGACTGCTCTGGGTACTGCTTGCTTTCTTTTGTTTGTTTGTTTAATTACTCATTCTCCAACTCACCCCATGATTCTGTCTGCACAGCTTTGTCAGATTATTCTGAAGTCCAGAGTAAGAGTTGTCCCTGAAAAGCAAAGTGGTCATTTCACTCCTCCTCCCTCCACATTTTCTATGCCACACTTCCTGAGCTTTAACCACAAATTCTGCTATGACTAAGGAGGAAGTCTCCTCCTTATTTC
This sequence comes from Platalea leucorodia, assembly GCF_965183815.1. Classification (NCBI taxonomy): domain Eukaryota; kingdom Metazoa; phylum Chordata; class Aves; order Pelecaniformes; family Threskiornithidae; genus Platalea; species Platalea leucorodia. Next base: position 61,622,980 of record NC_138824.1, read on the forward strand.
CACCCCCAGAGACTATCCCAAAAAGAAATGTTTTGAATCTCAGATGACTGTAGATGCCTTCTGAGGCAGGCATCAACTCACACATACCACTTACCTGATGCTGAACATTATCTGTCAATATGTTGTACTGCAACGGTAAGCACTAAATTCAATGATCCATATATGATAATTGCAGAAGTAGAAACATATGGTACATGCAGCAGCAGATTTCAGAAAGATAGCTAAGACAACCTGTTTAGGTTAGAAATTACTTAATGCTGACTGTATGTCAAATGAGATGGATAAAAAACCAGTTAATATAAACTCAACAGCAGAAAGCACTGAAAAACAAACCTATTGAAAAGAAGTCTTGCTCCAGCTCTTCTTTTCAGTGTACGAATATTTCAGTTGGCAGGCTGCAGGTTTAAAAAACTGATAGGCTAAAGGATCTCATTTAAATTAGCTTTTACATAAAGATATAAGTCATTCCCAATCTCAAATACAGCTTTCAAACATGAACAATTTTCTTTAAAAAAAAAAAAATAGAGATTTTCCCTCGTAAATTAAAAATCGTCATTAGAAAATTGAGGACAAAGGACAGTTCCAGTTTCAAATATCTGTTAGTAAGTATGGTGTACAGCAGGAAACTGGGCTGCACTAGTACAATGCAGAGAGCCAGTATGGAATTTCATTGCTAATTTTCACCTAAATATAAAACAGTTCTTCCAAAAAGTTTCAAAAAATAAGTGAATTAGTTTCTCTTAGTTCTGGACTGTTTATGTCTACTACTATGCTGTGATCACTTTCTAAAACAAAGTTTTTTAGTCCTTAAAGTCTTAATTAAGAAATCCTTTTATTATTAGGATGCCCCTTCAGCTGACCTTTTTATATGAATCCAGTTCCACCGATCCAATCATACACTAAATGGTCACAGGGTTGGGTTTAGAAACATCTGAATACATGAAATCCCATATGCAAGAGAAGCTGCAAAATACCAACAGCGAAAAAAGGGAAAATGAGCTGAGGGTTGTATTTAATTCTATATGGGTGATAGACAACAACAGCATAAAACACGTGTATTGTTTAGGGGTTAAAAACAGAGGGAACATAGTTTAACCAGGAAATGAAAAGTAAACAATAGATAGAAACAGAAATATTTCACTATAATGATAATAACCACATGGAATAATTTGCCACCAGGGTCAAAACAGCAAATGGTATCAATCAGATAAGAGAACAAGCCATTTTCTGAAGAAGAAAGAAAATGGAGGTAAAAGTGACTTTTAACCCTGCTTTTCAGCTCAGCTTTTCCACTTTAAGAACTCCTTGTTTTCTATATAGTGCTACTCTATGGATCACTGATCATATCTTGCCAAGATACACATCATGGAAATAGTAAAGCTGAATTTCTTTTTTTATAAAGTACTTTCCAAATGCATCATATACAATAGACAGAATTATAGAGTTTTATTATAAATAATCAGAACAGTGGTGTTTTTTAAAAGACTTTTCCCCCGAGTCTTTTTCAGGGCAAAAGGCCAACAATTTGATTTACTCTTAAAATAAAAGAATCCAAAATATCCACTTTAATGAATGCATTTTTTTTAATAATTTACTCCTTTTGATTGTATTAATGTATACAGGTGTAACAAATAGAAATATCAAAACTAGTTTCTACCTTTTAACCCTCTCATTGCAACCCTTCAAAGCACGTTTGTTCAAATTTTCACAATTTCAAAAATCTTAAACAATTACTTTAATCAAAATTGCAATTCTTGTTAAAGGAAGTTTTCACTTATTTTGCCCAACTCAATATGAAGTTTTGACTAAATTTTCTTTCTTTGCCTTCAGACAGAGAACAGACTCCAGGAATCACCCTATCTGCCTCTTTCATTGCTTTGGGTCAGTTCAAGTTTACAGTTGGATAGTTTACATTCCTCAGTTCATTTACATAGCTAGATCCATGCCAACCATTCTTCACTCTACATGCATAAAAGAGGAAATATCCAAGTATTCCCAGAAGCACCTTGTAATAAGACGTATTTATGCATAATAATATGTTACTAGCACATACACTAGCAGCATATGCTATTCTAGAACACAATATAAAAATAATTATTAATCCATAAATACAATTTTTTAATTTTGGCAATTCAGGGGTGAAGGGGAATGCGTCACACTTCTTTGTCATGGTGAATAGCTATGTTTTAGTGTGGTTTGTCATTCATAAATAATTTGCATATAAAGTAGTTTATGTTATTCTTTTTTCTTTTTATCAATGCATCCATCTGTACCAACAGATACCTATTCCAATGCAGATAAGTAGATAGATGTGTAGATAGATACATGGATAGATATGATGAATAAAATAAGTTTTTAACTATTTCAACGGATCACAGTACATAAATTCTACTGCAGCAGTTATCGATGGATTACTCTCATCAGCAAAATGTTAAGCCATGATCTCTCAAGAGCTGGTTGGCTATAGTTGCCACTTCACGTTGCTCTAAGGTATCCTTAATTAAGAAGAGATATATATACATGAAATAATAATTTCTTAATTACACTTTCTCTGTATAAAATCTCACTGGTCCCACAGACAACTATTGAATAAGAGCAGGACATGAGGTATTTATTTGGTGCTAAAATATAATCCACAAGATGTTAAAAAAATCTGTGCCACTTGTAAATTCTTTCTTTCCACCTCCCCAACATTTTCATATTTCTGATATGGAACTCCGCTAATCAAAAGGGTTTTTGCAACTTTTTGCACATCTTGCCATAAAATCTTGTGCTTCATTCACCTTGCAATCCAATTGTACTTGTTTTATGTGCTGTCCTTTTTCATGGTTTATTGGTGAAAGGAGCAATTCTAAACATTTATGACACATGAAGTCTATGCAGAAATTCAGCCTCCTGGTTCTCAAATGCATTAGAAAAATACTTATTTTCTGGCATTCGTATTACTTCCTGGAAACTTCCAGGCAATGAGATACAGTAGGGTATCGTGGTAGAATGCTGCAGAATGTGTAATGGACAGAAGTCTTGTTTGACAGACAAACTGATTCTTTGACCTAACAGGTCTTTTCCATCTCTAACTTCTATGAATCTATGATACTCAAACATACTGCAGCCAAACAATTTCAGCATGGTATTAATTGCTCTTTTGCTGTCTCTCTGTGTTTGTATGTATGTGTGTACGTGTGCTGTTTTGTATAAAAGTAAAGCAACCCTCTTTTCAATGGTTTTACCTGAAACTATATAATGCTTAATATTCTGCTGTTCTGTTTTCCCATAGATTATTATGTTCAGTATTCCACATCATAATCATTTTAATACTTCAGTTTTTGACATTTCGTTCTCTTTTATCTTACCCCTGAATCATACTTGCTTATGTATGTTATACATGTGCACCTACAAGTGAGGAAAGATAAAATGCGAAAACCTCAAAAAATAATAATTGCTGTATTTTGAAATGTTGCAGCAGCCTTGAATAACTTAATGATTCAGCCAGTGCTGGCCATAGCACATAAGGGTAAATGTTAAATATCTCTCTATCATTAAAATTGACATGGTGGTAAATGAAAGAATTTCCTTTTTTAAAAAATTTATTTATTTATATTTGGTTTCATGGTTAATGGAACATTTTCTTAAAAACAAAGAACCCTTCACTAGTGCTTACTTTTTCCCCTCATTTATCTTACATACTATCAACAAGAATCAGCTTTCCCTCTGCAAAAAAATCCAACTGCTTATCACCCAGATGATGCACAAGAAAAAGCTTCGCATTTGTGAGCAAACTCTTATCTGTGGCATGCAGAAACCCATGAAATATCAAAATAGAAATGCATCAACATTAATGTCAGCAAGGAGAAGGGAAGCAGGACCTGCCACTTTGATTAAGAGATCACCTGACAGAACTCCTTCCTGTGCTCAGAAAACAAATATATAACTCTGGCAACCAGGTGGAGTTGCTGTTTTCTCAAGTCACAATTATTAATTGCTTTGTAATCTTTGTTGCACCTCACTCTAGTTATCCTATAGCACATAAGAATGAAAGCCAGACTTCTTTGTTTATATTTGCTCCGTATCAAATATATTAGACCTGTTTCTTCTTAGACAGGAGATTAGCTTTCTACAACTGTTATGCCTTTCTTGTAATGAGCCTTTTCATTAGTATATTATATGACTGGTTTTAGGTAATGGACTTTCCAGAACTAGCAAGATCATTTTTTTATGTCTTCTTGTTTTGTGAAATAACCTGGTGTATGCAAATGATAAATTTCTCCTGTCAGAGCAACTGCTAGTCAGGAACTGTACATGTACTTAAAAACCATGCGCTATCACTATATTTAAGCGGTTATTCTAGTATCTCATATTTAATACACCTTCCCAACCATGCCATTCTGAATGTTGATCATAGCATCACAAATGGGTAAGTGCCAGTGAAATGGCACCATCAGAAATTCATAGTTTAGACCAGTGCCATGGAAACTTAGACGAAACACAGTCCAAGTGTCTTTGTATCCAGCTGTTATGCACTACTGAATATCCTATCCATCCCACCATTTAGTTTAGTTCAAGATAGTCTTTGTTTTCAACAAAAGAGTTCCTGAAAACCTAAGAAACTATTCTGTTCTCACTGCAATTTTTCAATTTTATTTCCCACTCCACCCCCTGAAATCATGGCAGTAAAGAACAGAAGGGATCAAAAGCCACTGGCAGCCAAGGGATTAAAATGTGGGACCAGCACTGATTACTAACTGCCCATGCTATCGGGATCTTGGCTTATTTAAGTATGTTCAATTTCTGGTAAGGAGAGGAACAGACCATACATGATTCAACTGTCCCTCTCAGCAGTCATCAAGCCTAATCCTTTTTTAATGTGTAGCCTTTAGAAGAGATATAAACACAGATTTTTACTCTCCTCATTCAAAAAATAAGCAGATTGAAGTCAGACCCTATGACATTCGGGTACCCCACACTGAGTACCCTAACAGTGGTTTTGCTGCTCTGCACTTAATAAGCTCTGCAGTAAGCCTGTAAAGAAATGTCCTTAAGAACATGCAGACAATTATCGTAAGTATGACTAAAAGCATTACATTGCTATTCTTAAAAGGTTCTGGGTAATCTAGTGTTGAAATTGTACTGCACAGAATATCTTTTTCAATATATAATTTCATGGAACGCTATGTTTCTCTCCTTTGACTTTCACTGCCCCATCAGATTACTTCCTCACCCATAATTTCTGAAATCTGTTTGGCAGCATATAATGGCTTGTGGAAAATGCATGTTGCTTTTTGTGTCCTTTCAGGCTATTAATCATTAGTAACCTTGTATTCAAAGTTAGTTCATTAAATATGTATGCCTTTTGGTAATCTGATGCCTAATATATATTACAAACATTGTGCACTAACAGCAATTATATTCTCTCTAATGGGTTTTGTAATTGTAGTACCATGTTGGAGAAGCCTGTGAAGACTGAAATTCTAAAAGTATCAGTAAAACAGATTCTGCTAAATGATAGCTGAGTAATAAACACATGGAGAAAGGTATTAGGAACATGATAGGATAATCTATGTAGGGAACTGAATTATTAAGATTCATCTTTATTTCAATCTGATGAAGAACAAAAGAAATGAGGAGGAAAAGCATACCACAAACACTGCAAAATATCAGGACACTACAATGTCATTCTTTAGTTCACATGTTCTCACTGCTCTAAACCTAGCCCACTTCAAACTTGCTAAAGCTTTTTTTTTTTCCTCCCCCAAGTGAAAATGATCCTTTTGAGAGTTAGATAATCAAGGACTAGCAGAATATTCTTGGTGGAGACATCAACAGATTTTCCACTTTCTGCAAATAAACTACACCATGAATATTTACCAAAAACATTTGAGTAACAGGAAAACAAATATATCAAGTACCTTTAATCTTTTGTCTTATGCTGGTAAGCCTGCAATAATAAGGGCAATACTACGCTGTTAACTAAAAAAAATAGAAAACCAAACCCAAATATAGACCTTTACTTACGGCAGTTTTTTCCTCTGTACTTGAATGAACTTTCACAGAATATGATGAACTGTCAGTAAATATTTTACATGCTTTAGAACTGATTTAGAAAACTTATCTAGTTTATAGGTGGTAATAGCAAGTTGTGTTATTTAGGTGCATAATGAAGCTTTGCTCCAATTGTAACCTAATTGAAGAATATTTATTAGAAGAAGCGGTGATTAGAGTATTCTTTTTTCATTTACAAAGGTTTTAAGTATAGTTAATTATGACGTTCAGAAATATCACTGGCATAGAGCAAGGTCCATGAAATTTGAGGAGTGCTGACTCTAGAATTTCCGATTCATTGCGGATGGTGAGGGATCACTCTGACTGAGATTACAAAAGATATTCTAGCATCTAATATCTTACATTTCTGTGGTGCGAGAAAATCTTTAAGGTTCTTGCTAGGCTATGTTAATAAAAAGCTGATCTCCACAGACACAAAGAAGCACAGAGGAACAAGGGCAGGTGGGGAGCCAAAATAGTACCCTGCCCTGACTAATCCTACGCCCACCACAGGAGAGCCATCAGCTCATTAAAGGCTCCTCCATGCTCATAGGAGAGCCACCAGCCTATCAAAGGCTCCTCTACACACACAAAGGAATAGAGAGGCACGACAGCAGATGGGGGAACCCAACAATCCAGCTAGAGACAGAAGCCTGTTCCCTCCTGGGGCTCTCAGGGGAGCCTCCAGCCCCATGGGCTGGAGCACCATAAGTCATCTGCAGCAGCTCTCTGGAGCATCTTGTGGATGGAGGGGTGTTACTGCCTACATACATACGAGACATATTACTGAATACATGGGAAAAATATTTTGCGATTGTGCAATGCTTATTTGGGGTTGTTTAGCAGATGAACCAAACATGGGGAAAAGGAAGTATCAAGGCGGTTTAGGAGGAACAGGTGTGGTAAAATAGAGAGATAAGGGGATAAAAGGGCTAGAGTGCATGAAGACAGGTGGCTGGTAAGTACACTTGTCTGGCCATGTCCTGTACCTGATCAGCACAGTTTGTCCTGCTTTCTTGTTAAACACCACTCATAACTATTTTCCTGGGTGAGGGGACTTTATTCTCTGTATGTGGTGGTCTGTACCGGCAGCTGGAGTCAGGTGCAGCCTCAGCAGCTCATATGTCCAGATGCCAGCAACTGGGGAGATAGGGATCTGGGTGTAAGCTACTGGTCAGACCAGCTGTACCAGAGGAATCTGCACTGAATGTACATTTATATTTCTATTAACAGACCTTTACACTGATTAGCCAGAAAGAGTAACAGGATGAGGCCATTTGTGCTGTGTGTTTCTGTCTGTGTTGATCTGCATGGTTGGCTGCATATACAGTATATGTGCACCATATAAGCGTGTTTGTGGTCTGCCTATGCAGAGTACCTTCTCAGCCTCACTTCTGGTTGGACCTGGGGGCATGGAGCTGCTGCAGCCTTGCCTCTCAGGTTGTTGGATTCAGCAACTCCCTAATAGATCTGAGTCCTCAAACTTTTTCAGATTTGAGTTTAGTTTTCTTAGAAGAATATGTAATTTACAGGAAGGGATTGTTACCTTCAGCTTGCAAATGGTCATCGGCTCCTCATACCAACAAATTGCTGTTAAATTATTTGATTGAACAAGCTAGGAATCCTGATGAATGTCTTTTATATTATTTGGAAATTTTGAGTTAATTATTTTACAAAATATGTAAATGTTTGTATCAGCATTTACTAAGAGCAGTTCTTGTCCATCAAGAAACTCAGTGGAGTTAGAGAAGGGCAACTTAAACAAATAAGGGAACAGAATAGCTACTTTTAAGGAGAATTTGAAAAGGCTAGGACTCTAATTTGAAAAGGAGAAGGCTAAGAAGGTATATTAATAAGATTTAGAAAAAAACAGGAAGGTAGTAGATAAGATGAATACAGAACTGTTATTTGCCAGATCCCACAGTACTGGACATAGAGGGCTCTCATTGAAGCTAGCACAAGATAAACAGATTAAAAAAGTACTTAAAACATTAGGTAACACAGTTCTGGAATTTATTGCTAGTTTGTGGGTGAAGACTTTATCAGGAGGTTCTAAAGTGGATTAGAAGAATTCATAGATAGCTGGTCCACAGACAGATATTAAAGTGAATGCATAGGAACGTACCTTATAACATCCCTAATTTAATGACTGTGGATAATAGAGTTTACAAAGGAAATGGACTGCAGTAGCCAGGCTTGTATGCTGCTTTGAAATGGCATATCCCACTGACATTACTGGAAGCAGGACTAAGTGGATGGTTGCTCCGACTCCAAGAACATTTCTTACATTCTTATTTTTATGTACTTCCATCAGGTTCAAGAGTCCATTTTCTTAAGTGTTACACAGATATATTCCATAAATTTGTGACTGAAGGTCTTCATTCTGCAGTTTTCCACATGAAGATGTACCTTTGCACACACATTTTATCTAATTTCCACTGACACACCAGTGTAGTAAAAACAATAACAGGTTTATGGCCTGAAACTGTTAGAAGTTACAGAAAGATACAATGATAATTAAAGAAATAAGTTCCAAAAAGGAATCATAGTGACAGCGAATCGACTTAGCATTAGCAGCATGAATAAAATATCAGAACAGGAAATATTGCTTAGAACCACAATCTTAAAATATGATGTTAAAAGCATTTTAGGCATTTGATAGGAAGTAGCCAGGTACAGTCAATAGACATTGTATTTTTAGAAGATTCTTTAGAGCCAGTCAGTAGAATCTTCTGGTTTGCTTTCACTATTTAAAGAAAGCTCTGTTGTTATGTCAAATGGTTTGAGAGAATGCTGTTTTCTTGGAGTATGCAATAAAACACTTTATAGTTCACCATTTCTGTTGCAGAGCACATCCCCTTCAGAAAAGTAAGAACTTATAGTAAATGTAATATTGCTAATGGATAGAAAGATTGCACTTACTTGACCTTGGACAAAATCATGACTTTTTTTAGAGAGAAAGACCTCCATCAATTTATAAAACTTATTAATTGGCAAAGACATTATTAAGAACTTATGGGGAAAAAACATCATTTCCTTCATAATTTGGCTTCGCTCATCCCAGAATTTATTGCCTTTGAAAAGAGGATCAAGTAAAATGTCCAGCTAGCTAGTAACAGGTAAGCTGTTTTCAGTCTGTGTATGAAGAAAAATAATAAATGTATCTGCTATCCACCCATAAAAATAACACTAGAGAGACAAGTTTTGATATTATATACCTGATGATTCAGCACCTATGACTCCTCTTTTGTCTGAGGATCACCTTCATATTACCCATTTCTCTACAGGGCTCTCATCTAAAGCAAATGACAACCAATGAGATAATTTTAAAATAAATGCATCATTAACATCTCTAAACATTATAAATTTAGAAAACAGTTGTATCTTGTGAGGCATTGGTATGCAAAGCATAATTGTCTTAGCTTTCAGCATGGGCAACCCTTTAAGTAGCTGCACTATAGTGTTTCTGATACTCCTGCTGGAATATTTAAAATCTTTGGAAGTGTCTCCTGGTATGGAATGCCTCTTGTTGGGTGTAAGGCAAGATTTGAAACTGTAAGGGATACTTTTAATCAGTGCTGATTGCCAATTGTTCCCAATATTCAGAGACTCTGAAATTAAACACATAGATTGTTTAAGTTGAATACTCTAGAAATTCTCTCCTAACCTGAGAGGAGTCTGGAAAACTTGGGCATCAACCGCCTCCTGTGTGGGCAGGATCTAAAGTAAATATTTAAATCTATTGTCTGGGTCTGCAGGTGCAAAAATGGTGTGTAAAATCAGTAACTGTCCCAAAAATCACTCTCAGAAAAATAGATGCCCAGTTTAAATAATCAGAACTAATAGCTCTGTTACATCTGTAACTTCTGTGATTCCATGATTGCTGCAAAGATGTTTTGAATGCATCTATTTCTATGCAAATTCAGTGTGAATATGTCTGTTTATATGCAAATAAAACAGAATATGAAAATGGACTTTTTTAAAAGATGATTCACTTTTTAAATGTAATCACTAAAATACACTGTAATATCTTTGTTCTTTTGATGTAATTGCTATAATTTCTTTGAAAATTTCCATCCATCTTCTGTTGGGTGCTGGGTATATCTTAGATAATAAAATCTGTTGACATAAAATTAAGGATAGCATCAGAAGCTTGCAAGCAAAATTCTTTGCAAAAACATCAAAACTTGTGAAAAATATAAGGACAGGAACTTCAGAGTTAAAGGCAAAATCAACATGTCAAAGCAAGAAAATGCATGGTTAAGATTTCCAAATTACCTTAACCCTCTCTGCTTAGACATCCCACTCATTCCCCTTTCTTCCTGTCTTCAAGATATGTTATTCTTGAGTTTAGTTTTCCTGAAAGAACCTTAAAAATTCTAAAACTCATTCATTGAGTGTTCACTTTTATAGATTAATGCTAAGCATGTGTCCCACAAACTATAGGTTTCCTTGCCTAAAAACTGGGTCTGTATTCTGTGAATTAGCTTTACAGTCCATTTATGCAGTTCATTTCTCACTACTGAGGTGTGCTTTGAACTTAGGTCTCTCACTTCTTTGAAAATTGCTTTATGCACATATGTATTGCTGATACACAACAGAATCTTAGATTAAACATATCTTTGAATAGATTTAATAATATATATATATTTAAAACAGTTGTCATAACCTTCTTCTAGGGGGCTGACCTATCTCTGAAGCATGCTCATGGCCTCTTTTAATGTCCAACCCATTATCTGTGTGAACTAGTGCCTTGCTTTTTGAGGTAAGATCTCTCATAAAACATATGTACAGGCTTTAGCTTAATGATGTATTAATTGTCTCTCATATCTTCAGGGAAAAAGAACATGCCTGCATGAAGATTTTGGTTTGTACTGACTTAACATTGTTAACAACAGTACCAGTTGATCTCTTCCCTACAAACTGAAAAATCGCCAGGTTAAATTTGAAATAGAAACTTCATTGTTTTGATTATAAAATCATAATGTACTAAAATTCTGATGAAAATACCTTTTGGATAAAAAAAAAAAAAAAGAAAAAGGAGAAGTAGCTTAACACAGCTCCTTTTTAAACAGAAAATCATGAATCTTTGAGAATTTCAGCCTCAGATAGATTCCTTATTAGATGAGAATTATGACTTCTTCAATAACTTATTCATTAACTACCTATCTAATAATTTATCAGCAGGAACTAATGAACTCCCACACAGTGTACCATTTCATTTAGGCTAGAAAAATACACATAAAATTGAAAGTCATTCATACAGTCTATATTCAAAGCACAAGTGAAAACTTAAATATGGAGCTGCTATAACACACAAACTCGATAAATAAACTACTTATTTTAAATACTCTACTGATTATCATAAAGTAGACCGAGAAACACCGAAATTTCCTCTTTCTTCCAATATTCCATTTACTTTAATGCATTGTCTTAGTGTTATACTGCTACAAAGATGTTTGAAAATGGTGCCTGTAATCTACATTTTTGATCTGTTTAAAGAGCTGCTGGCTTCAGCAGAACATTAATGCAAATCTAATGTACCTGCTGGCATGATTAGCTGAATCAAATGATGGCATTTAAGTAACACCTAAATAATCTTAATTAGGATCTTCAGCTCATCTTAACACTTGGAACTCTACAGATGGATAGTCTTAATTATCAGCCTTTTGATTAGGATAACAGCTCTAATCAAGATGATGTGGTTCTGATAGACAGCGTATCAGTAAATTAATGACTGTTGTTAAGAGGAAAACATAAGTGAAAAACAAGAGCTGTCTGCTATCTGGAACATGGTAAAAGAATAAAGTCTACAGTATGTGAAGAAATTAATGTTTTGTTGGAAGAACATAAGTATTCACATTTGGTATGTGTGGAATTGAGCCAATAATAACGCCTACTCCCAGTTTTCCCCATTCTACTCCCCCACACTAAATATGGCTATGAGTTCTCTCTTGCACAGTCACAAATCATGAGTAATGCAAATTAGTTTATAAACATTCCTTTTTGACACCTTGTGATTTTATGAAAGTCCGATGGACACAGGGCATTTGAACCAATGCCAGTGAAAAGGTTCCATATGTAGGTAAAAGTAACAAATGGCTTGTTAGCGGGTGCTGTTCATTTGAAATGGAGGCTATAAATTTAAAAGTACTTCTACATCACAAGAAACACAAAACCATATATGAAAATGCAACACTTTCTTGCAGCCAAGTTACATGGTGTAACTTCCGCTTCTGAGATGTTTCATCATTCACTGCTGGAAAATTAATGTAAATGTCGGACTAATTAGGGTACCATGGTAGAATATGGCAAACTGTTTGTTATCCAATACCCAGATATTGAAATTATGAGTTAAGTGTTTCCAAAAAAACGTTTAATTAATCCTAATGAAGGCAACCGTATATTTTATTTATATATCAGTAACTGTTTTTAGAAGTTATTTTGTATTAGCAAATGAAGGGCATTGAAATGTCAGCTCTTTTTGCCTAGTCCAGATCATTATACAGAATAATTTCTCACTTCCTGATGAGGGTGAGACCTATGGGAAAAATTTGTTTTCAACTTTGAATTACTATCTTGGGCTTACTTTCTGATGCACTCCAATTTCCTTACTGAAATAAACAAACTTCATCACTATAGTTTGGGGAAAGAAAAAACAAAACAAAACAAAACCCACCCCAAACCACACAAAACCAACTGAACTCAAAGAGAAAGAGCATAATGAAGGTGAAAGATAGTATCTGGAGGTGAAAGACAGGTATGTTTTGGGGGAAGAAATAGGCAGGACAAGAGACGTAACTGACTCCTTAAAGAATAAGCTCAGTAACAGTAGCTTAGGTGCAGCAGTTTATCAATGTGTTCCTTGAATATTCAAAGAATTTTGTGGGAGAGAAGGTTTAAGGATTTGCACTTTTATGTTTTATTTCCAGGGAACACTGGCAAATCCATGCTACCTCTGTAAACACTTAGCATGGAAAACAAATACAATCTTCTATAATCAAACTAACCCTGCATACTATGACAGTTAATGAGCTTATCTGGTTAAGACTGTCTATAAGATCAAATGACCTGAGAAATGCTGAGTTTGGACAATGAAACAGGAAGTTTTCAGGGGCAAGTGACAGTCATAAATGCTTTTGAGAGATAAAAAGAAAAGAATTTGAAAATACTGACACCGGCATCAGACGGCACTTTTCCTAAAATAATCCTTGGAGGAATTATTAATGAAGACTTAGCATTTTCCTGATCATATGACCTGACAACCAGTCATGTCACACACTGGAAGACCTCCCCTTGAAAGTGGAGGAGAGCAATGAGACTAACCTAAGAATGCTCAGAGAACATTAATAGTGAGAGTTTCCCAGTGATGTAAGATTTCCACCTTAAATTAGCAAATGATTGATTTATATAAAATACCAAGTCAAAGAGTCCCATACAAATAGTATTCATCTTACAAACTGTAGTTAGCTGAGATTAAAAAAAAGAAAATTGATATTATGGTTTGTGTAATTTCACGCAGCTGTCCCTCCTCCCTCAAAACCCCTCCCCATCTAATCCACAGATGTTAAAGAGAAATGATCCTAAGGAAAATTTGGGGATTAAATTCTCCACTTATGCTGTCAGGTGGGACATGATCAAAGGTATATCTTGAAGTTCTAATACATGCAAACACAAGACAGTTTGTAACAAATTAAGAGGAACAGGAATGTTAAAAAAAATGCAAATAAAGCTAGACTTTAAGCCTCAATATACATATGATTTTAGTACAAGCAAAGTATACTTAGTGGTGCATTAATGTGTTTCTACTGTCTGCCTGTCCTCCAATTTTAAGTGTGCTACTTTGGCCGACTGCATATTTTCTCATACTTCTGATACAAATTTTAGTCTTAAGCATTCAGAAAAAGAGAAGAATAACAGAGGAGACAAAAAATATTTATAATAAACTGCTTCCTCCTTTTCTTATGTGGAGACTTTTAAATATATCAGTTTGTTATATATAATTAAGACAGGTTTAAAAAGTATGTTATATTCTCTCCATGTCCCAAAATCCTTTGTGAATTGTGTGTTTCACAAAGACAGAATCCAGAATCAGACAAAACATAAAAGGTAGTACCTTGATAATCCTTCATTTGTCCTCTAGCAGATTAGTAAATCATGTATTTGAATAGAGTAAGCAGAAAAACATAGTTTATTAAATCAGCCATTAAATAACATCTTAAATGTATTTATTTTATACATCATACAATCTAACTACTTAAATTAATTGATTTTTTAATAAACACTTGCATAGTGCTTGTTGTAATGTCAGTTAAATGCCTATTTGTAAGTAAATAACCATTACCAATTTATATTTATAAAGTAGAGCCCTGATCCTGTAAGTGGAACCACACAGACGGATTCTGGTACCACACTGTCGCCAGTAGGACACGTGGAAAACACAAGAGAGCTCACAAAAGTCTAAAGGAAAAAAAAAAAAAAAAGCTCTGATACAATTTTTGTTTAGGGGGGATTTTTTGTTTTCCTTGAGACGTACCATGCACACCATTGCCTGCATGCTGCATCCAAAACCTTGGGAACAAAAGCTGAAAAACTGCGGGCTGGATCCATATGGAGCACAAGCTCTTTGCCTGCTGACACCTCTGTGTGTGCACTGGTACACAATAAATGTGGCTCTGGTCCCGGGTTTCACTTTCTGAAATGTGTGTTTACACACACATTTTAGTGGTTACATTCACAACCAGCCCTGCAGGCCTTTGCTGACTCCTCAGAGAGCTACTTCGTGTTCATCATTGGTGTTATTTCATTTACTTAAAGGAATCGAGTTTTTAGTGTGTTTCTAATGATATAGAAATCTTTAAAATAATGCTATTTTGTACCACTAACAGGCATGAATGGGGGAGGGGGGAGAGGGAAGAAAAAGAAAAAGGAAAAGGAAAAGGAAAAGGAAAAAAAGAAAAAGAAAAAGGAAAAAGGGCAGCAACATAACAAGACCCTGAATGACATTTGATATTGAAATTGCTCATCATTTGCCATGGTACTAATTGGTCTCTATCTAAGACTTTGCCATTTAAAATTATATGCTTCCCTGCTGTAGGTTATTGCTATCAATTAATCGTAACAATGACATTTCCAAATGAGAACTGAATCAGTGTCAGCACTGAGTAAAGTCTTAAAACCCACACCCCTCCAAAAAGCCTAACATTATTCAACATTTTAAGAGATACATTTCCTGTTTTTTTCAGTTTTGTCAGTTAGTTACACTGCTGCTTACAAGTGGTGTTTCTGATACAAATTATCTGATTCAAGATGTTTATGTTTGTTAGAAAGTTAAACCCTTGAAATGTTAATGCCACATAAAGC
Source organism: Platalea leucorodia (assembly GCF_965183815.1). Classification (NCBI taxonomy): domain Eukaryota; kingdom Metazoa; phylum Chordata; class Aves; order Pelecaniformes; family Threskiornithidae; genus Platalea; species Platalea leucorodia. The sequence goes on from NC_138824.1 coordinate 61,638,382, forward strand.
TAACTGTGATGTGGGAATTAACCATTCTTAAAAGTTGTGGATATAATTTCTTGCTTGTCTTTACTGTCGAAGACTACAGTATTTTCATTTATTTTCAGTTCAGGTTTTTCACACAGAATTGGATAATTAAGTATCAATTTAAGACATATTAAGTAGAGGAAATTAAATTGAGTTTAGCATGCAGAATGTGAAAATATTTTTTAAATATATCTGGAATGTAGTAAAGGTGCTTGACTTCTTAGAGTAGATATTTTACATGGACAATCTGTGCTGACATGATGCCTGTAGGCAATTTTATAATCATTTTAATAATTTTATTTGGTTTTGGGGTATTTGATTATGTCTCTATATGGAGAGTAAGTATATTGTGACTATAACATTTCCGACGTTTACCTATATACTCAGTGATCCAATAGTTTCTGCTAGACATATCTGATGATATCTGAAGACATATAAAAACCTCATTATGGCTAAATCTCATCAAATTCCTGTTGATCCACTGCTTACCTGACTCCTATGTTTCTCTTTTTTTTTTTTTTTTTTTTTTCTGGAAGGACAGGACAAATGTCTGAGATATGGCAAGATGAAATATATTCAAGACTTCAGATACACACCAGGCCTTTTTTTTGATGTAGTTCTGGTGCATCAGTGAGAAAGACTTGGAGTGGTACACATCTGCAATCACACGTAGGCATCCAGCTTGACCCTCAACTATTCTTATGTTTCCCCATCTTGTCTTTCACATCAAGCAAGAAAAAAGTTGTCTCTCCTGTTACCTATTCAAATTCTTCACACTCCCTGTTGACTAAGATTGAGTAAGGCCAGACCTGAACCATGCATATAAAATTATGAACCATTGTCCAAACTGAAGAAATGTCCCATTGTTATAACTACATAATGTGCTGTGTAATAATATGTTATGATAATATAATAACTAACAATTAACAACAACAACAAACAACAACAACAACAATAATAATAATAATAATAGTGTGGAAATAGTAGCCATGGGTATTATAACCAGTAATAGCCTTAGGTATGACACTATGATGGCCATTCTATCTTTAGACGGCAATTGCAATGTACAGCTGGCCAGAAGGAACAATTTCATTTCAGGGAAGGGGGGTGGGAGGGGCGGAATCTAGCATTTTATTTTCTTTGTATTGAAACCAGGTACTTAATTTTATTTTCTTTGCGTATACATTATCAAGATATATATATGTATAAATTTATATAATATATTTGCACACACACACACACAAACACCTTCCACTTAGCTATCCAACTATTTAATAAGATCCTCTACTCCAGTTCCCAAATAGCCAAATAGTCACTGATGATGTCAACAGTCAATGATGAAATACCTCCTTATCCTGTAATAATCATTAGTTTTCTTTTCTTATCCGGTATAATAGGAAATTCCTGTTTTGCACATGATAGATAAAGTATTTAAATTCATCTAGTCTGTTCCAAACTCTCTTCAAAGGGGTGAAACAACCAAAAAACATTCCCAAATGCAGTTTCACTGAAACCTACATTTTTTTCTGTGAATTTGTTCGTTTTGTTGAATCAGCTTTTTCAGTTAAAAATCAACCAACCAAACAAAAAAGCTACGTTCTTAAAATTTCATAGTTGTTGCAATATAGATCTTTTTGTACCTTTTAGAACTGAGCATCCATTAATCGTGCCTAATAGTGAGTCAAACTGCTCATCTGAAACTGATTATAAAATCAACAATTTCAGTGTAGTTAGAATAATGAGGATAGACATAACCATTATTGACTTTCATCAGATTCTTTCCATTTGTGAACTACTGACAATATTTTTATCCTCAAAGTTCCAAATTAACACAATTGTTTTAAAAACTTTTCTAAAACATGTTGATATCTGTAGAAAAATGGTATACTTTAAAGCAGGATTTTTTCCTGTATCTTTTTAATTGAAATTTAAAACAAAAAGTGACATTTGTATAGGGTTTTATTTAAATACTCACTTTAAGATCAATTATATTTAAGGTTTCTTTTTTTTTTTTCTTCTTTTAAGCTTCATCTTGACCTTTGAACTAGTTTTTCAAATTTTTAGCTCATACAGACTAAGTCAGATGTTGCTTAATGCATACTTAAATCAGGAAAAAAAGGAAAAAAAATAAACATCATTTACTTGCCAGAGCTTTTAGCTTCAAAGATATGTACTTGTTTAAAGTACTCAAAGTGTTCTTATTAATTTCAGGAAAAACTGATTCTGAACTCCAGATATTGGAAAATTAATCTTGGGCAAACAAGACTTGACACTAATTGGTTACAATGCCTACGATAACAAACTGTTAACAGGGTAGACTTAGAGTGTCAATCGTCAACCAGTTGGTTGTATCAACAACTAAATGCTTATTTAAGCAAGTTGTAGAAGGTAATCTGAGGAGGGTTCAGGTTTCTTTTGTTTGCTTGGCTTTTTTGAGGGAGGAGAAGAGAGAAGGGAAGGAAGGAAGGAAGGAGGAGGAGGGCACATATAGCAGGGCATATTTCATGTAAAAAAGTCCATTTTAATAAAATTACAAACCCAAAGATTTAATTCTGACATTGACTTAAAATGTGCAAATACCATCAAATACGAAGGTACATGCTTAACGTCAAAGAAAGTAGTAAGGTAAGTCACCCAGTGAGTGGGAAAAATGAGGGCGATTCCTTCCGTGTCTGCAGAGGTTCAAAGTCACAAGACCCATGACAGCGAACCAATCACCAGAAATTATGACTAGTTCTGGAGATTGCTGTTGCTATGAGGCAACATAGCTGTTCTACCTAGGAGGATGAAGAGTTGGGTTTTAACTTCCTTTTGGCAAAGAGAGACTAAACTGTGGGTCTGTCACTTTCTGATCACAAAGGTAGTGTATAAAGACAAGCCACAGTCTCATCCTTTCCAATAATTCCTAAGAACAGTAGTCAACACTGCATTTTGTTAGGAGAACTGTCTTGCTGGTGTATTCTGGACATGCTGGCCATGCCCCTGCTGAGTTAATGCTCTTCAGAGGTTTATAGAGAAAGGTGCCTGCTTTATCAGATATGGGAAAATAAATATTTATAAATTTATTTTTACTTAACATTTCTGTTCTTTCTCCATTCTGAAAAGAGTCATATCTGTTCATGTGTTTAGAACTGCACATGAAATTTGGAAGCTATCTCTAATGATGACAATGGTAATACTTCTGTTGACATCACTACCTCTGGAACCTATTGTAGAGTAGGAATATCTTAGAACACCACTACGTGAAATAGCATCAACATTGCTATATCAATTGTTAGGAGAAATAAAATACTTCCATGAGTTTCTTGAGAATGCATATAGGGTGAATGAAGTTCTCTAATCCCCACCATCTCATATTTATTGTTAGAAAAAGACAGTGCTTCAAACTTCAGTTTTCCTCCTTACAGAAGGAGGAAATTGTGCTTCTATTAAATATATGAACCTGCTTTGAAATCAGCTCTGTATCAGACAGAAAGTTTTATTCAGTAAAATGTTAAGTAAAGCAATTTATTTTGCCAAAATTATTCATGGCACATGACCAAAAACTGAATTCCAATGTGCAATTCATTGGTATCTTCTTATGTCTATACCTGGTTTAAATACTCCTGTCTTGTTCAGTCTTTCTATATCAACATCCATCTACTAATTCAGATCACAGCTATTCCATGCAGACAGGTGTTTTATGAAAGAGACATATGCATACACTATAATACCATCTATAATAATAATAATGCTTAGTATCTATATTCTGTATTCAATTGCCTTGTCAAGTTGGCTCTCCCAAACAAAGGACATTAACTTCTCAATGGGAAGAAAATGGTCAGGGAAAGAAATTATAGCTCCCCACAGGGAAAGGAGGATCACTATTAAGGATAATACGATTGCTTTGGAGACAAATAGCTTAGGGGTTCTTTAATACTCCCTGAAATATGTCTCTAGCCTTTTCCTTGTACTGTATTACCCAGTCAGTCAGACTACTGCTATTTTGTACATGACATGGATGAAGAATGCCTAGGTCAGGTATCCTTCTGAAAGCAGTATATAACCAGGAGCACTGCTGTCAATTTGTGTTGGTGTTTTGAAAAGAAATCTCACAGGCTGTCTATCTGCCTCGTAGTTCTGGGTAGCTGCAACATCATATGTCATTATTAACATATTCCAAATAGAACTATTATCACGTACTAATTCCATTTCCATCCAGCCCAGAATTTGTAAAGCTGTTAGCTGGTATTAAGTGGTGTTGTCAGCTGCTCACTGGATGTCAGCATTAAGTTATGTGAGAATGAAGCCTGTGTCCCAAAGAAGCCATTTCCTCAAGTTCAACCTGAAGGAAAGAAGCAAAGGGAGGTAAAAATTATAACTCCAAAGATCAAAGTCCTTTTGCTTTCTGCTAAGCCTGGTAAAATGGCTGAGGGTGATACTGCAAAGAGAATGGATGATGTGCTGAAAACTGGTGTGTGAGTTGTTTGAATTATACTCAATCTGCTGAGGCAGCTTGACAAGTTCAACTTGTAACCTGATGCGATGTGTCTGATTTTACCTAAAGCAAATTACAAAGCACTCACACAATCTTCTGCCAGGAGAATGTGTGCGGATGGTGGTAGCAACTTCATAGAATCATAGAATCATAGAATTGTTAAGGTTGGAAAAGACCTTTAAGGTCATCGAGACCAACTGTTAACCTATCACTGCCAAGTCCACCACTAAACCATGTCCTTAAGCACCACATCTACCCATCTCTTAAATACCTCCAGGGATAGGGACTCAACCACTTCCCGGGGCAGCCTGGTCCAGTGCCTGATTACCCTTACAGTGAAGAAGTTTTTCCTAATATCTAATCTAAACCTCCCCTGACGCAGCTTGAGGCCATTTCCTCTTGTCCTATCACTTGTTACTTGGGAGAAGAGACCGACCCCCACCTCACTACAACCTCCTTTCAGGTAGTTGTAGAGAGCAATAAGGTCTCCCCTCAGCCTCCTCTTCTCCAGACTAAACAACCCCAGCTCCCTCAGCTGCTCCTCGTAAGACTTGTGCTCTAGACCCTTCACCAACTTCATTGCCCTTCTTTGCGCACACTCCAACAACTCAATGTCCTTCTTGTAGTGAGGGGCCCAAAACTGAACACAGTACTCGAGGTGCAGCCTCACCAGTGCCGAGTACAGGGGCAGTATCACCTCCCTGGTCCTGCTGGCCACACTATTCCTGATACAAACCAGGATGCCATTAGCCCTCTTGGCCACCTGAGCACACTGCTGGCTCAAGTTCAGTTGACACTATAAGATCTTGTCAAGGCTTTCTCTCTGTGACCAGTGGGGTAGGTGGAGTCTGCTTGACTGCCGTCAAGATAAGGCCCTTTCTAGTTCTCCTTGATTAGTAGTTTTGACTTCCTGAAGGAATTTGCCAAGGCTTATACTGAAATCAAAAGAAATAAATATTAAATTTACACTCTCAAGTCTTTACAGAATTTTTATGAGCAAACTTATTTTCTAAGGGATTGTTTACTCCCTAGTTTTAAAGGGAAATTTAAAATACTCAACTTTCCCCATCCCCTCCCCCCCCATCTATGCTTGCCACTTTTAATAAATATAAACCACACCCTTTTCTGGGGGTTGTGTCTGTGAAAGTTTTTCTCTATAAGAGCATATACAGTCATCTTAGATCCATTTTGGGATACCTTATCACTGATTATGCAAGGCCTTTTATACTACTTTTATTATAGTTTAAGTTACTACATGGAGTACCCATGGGGTACCCTACTGCTACATAGCCACAAAAGTTTAGCAATCACTATGAACTCATGTTGATCAACTTCTGGAAAATTCCTTGTGAATGTATCCCTCCACTCCGTTTTGCACATAGACCCATAAACCCATATTTAGCTGCCAAAAACCCAGTCCAGAAGTTTTAGTCACATTCCCATGTCCTATCCACTAGACTAAACTGTCCATCATAGCTATAGCTGACAGTTTAAAGAGGGGTGTATGAGAGACGTAGAAGCTACTGCAGTACAAAAAATAAATGAGAAAGACTGCTGCCAAAGAGAGTAGGAAGTGTAATAGGAGCACTAATGTAGTGTTAAAATACACCCAGAACAAGCTTGTGTATATTGCATAACTAACCAGACATTTATTTGTGCAGTGTCTTAACAGAGTCCAATTTTTAAGAAATTATTTATTTCATATTTCTTTGTTTATAAATGTTGTTTGTATTAGAAAAGGAAGGTAATTGTTTCCTTCTGACACGATTTGTCAAAAAGTATTAGAAGGTGGCGCATTTCCAATCTATGTTCCCAATTGTTTAAAATTTATGTGTAAAATTCAAATCTGGTAGGAAATAAAAAATGCAAAGTGTTTGTCTTTAAAATACCTGATAAATCTTATTTATAATAATGTTATTTTCCAAGGTGTAAATTACTTGATGATTTATTTATTACAGAAAAGGCCTCTGTATTTGGGAAATGGTGTTATATATCCGTACCAGCGTTTTGCAGGTGCTGTACGGATGTTACCTGTTGCTCATGAAATGCAAAGTTTTGGCTTAATCTATCATCAGGGAAAAGCTGTACAGAGAATATAATGTAAACCATCACAGAGTTTTACTGTATTACATCATGCCATACTTTAATACTGTACTTCAAATTATTATTAAAATGGTAAATTGCTGCCTGATAAGATAAGAAGTCATGCTTAATCAGAAGTATCATTCTTTCTGTCACTTACTTAACTTGAAATACCACCTAGATTCCTAGAACGGTTTCTTATTTTGTGTAGTTATTTATGGTTTATTTTATTTTCATGTTTTTTAATACAACTCTTTGCTATAGATTACTTATATCCACCTTTCTAATAACCAAGTACATCCATAAAATATCCTACAGTTTAGTAATTTGGTGCCATGTCACCGTATATCACAGAATCACAGAATGGTTGATGTTGCAAGACACCTCTACAGACCATCTAGTCCAAACACCCTGCTGTGTTTAGTCTAGTCTAAACACACTTGTGTTTAGAAGTTCTCAAAAGTGCACTCCAGAAACCTCCTTGATGCTTGTGCTTACTGCGTTGTCCCTCCTGCAGATATTGGGATGGCTGCAGTCCCCCATGAGGACCCAGGCCCGCAAATGTGAGGCTTCTTCTAGTTGTCTGAAGAAGGTGTCATCTACTTCTTCGTGATCAGAAACTTATTACCATGTCACATATGTTGATCAATCTACTAATCCGGGTCTCAGCCAGCTAGTAATTCATCCCTAGGCAGAGCTCTAGGCATTCCTGTTGCAACTGTCCCTCTTCAAGTTTCTGTGTCTTCTATAGTTTTCTTTACATTCATTGAATGTCCTGGTGATTACACTTTATATACTGATCTCTAAAACATGTTAAATAAACATTTCTCTCCAGAAAAAAAACACATTTTCCTCTGATCTTATACATAAATGCAAACACCCTATATATACCAATTCAATTTGAAAATACCGTATTGACTACAGATCTTGAGAAAATGAATTAATTAAATTCATTGATTAAATTAATTGCATTAATTAAAAATATGACTAATACAAATCTCTGAAAGAATTTTTCACTGAGATAATAAAATTCCTAATTCTTCTCAAAAGGTGGTAGAGTGGCTAAAGTGCCTAGTTGTAAAAGCCAAAAACTAACAAAGATATAATTACTAAATAAAAGAAAAGTCTTTCTATCCTTATTGTCTTTCATCTGCTCAATTACTTCTTCAGAACTTAATAGTTGCTTCTAATTGTTGCTGGGTTTGTTTGGTTTCTTTTTGGTTTTGTTTTGTTGTTTTGTTTTTGTTTTTTTTTCCTCCAAATACTTTGGTAATAATCCAGGTGGAACAGCAGCATTCTCTTGCTCTTTATGGTGTGTACTCTATGATTTGTATTCATTTTGGCTTGTTTTCCATGTACTGCAGTTTTCTAAGAACTAGAAATTACCTTGCTGTTCTTCCTCTCCAGTTACAAAAGCATTTTACATCTCGTGTGGTCATTCAAACCAGTAAATGAAATGTCTTATATTCAGGCCCTGGCAGCAGCAATGCATTTGAAGTAAGCTAGCATTTCCTCTGATAAAGAATAATTTTTGGGGAAAAGCAGGGCCAAGATACATAGATTTACACCATCCTTACAGCTTTCAAGTCTGAAGATATTTCTGGGTTATCAGGCAGCCACTTCGTACTGTTCCTATTTGGCATGTTATATTGTTCTTAAAGAGATCATAATACATAGTGATTTTGAGTATAAATTATATATGTTACTCTAAAGATATATTATCCTTTCTTCTCATATGCCAAATACAGCTCTTAAACTGTTAAGAAATTATCTGGTACACAGAGCACAAGGCAATAATGATTTCAGTGAAAAACTTCTTTGGATCCTGGAAAACCTCATAACCTGGGAGGCATTCATGGTTAAAAGTGCTCTGAATGTATCCAAAACATTTGTACCACCCTATACTGGGTTTTGAATGCCTAAAAGTGAAAAGCCCCACTGCTAGCGAAGTTCCTTCACCTGGATATCCAAATGGTATTTTTCTCTCAGGACTCAATGATCTTGTGAATTTTACCCTTCTTGGTAATGCAGAAGTATAACATAAAAAAGTTTTTTATCTGAGATAATATAAATAACCTGCTGAAATATTTTTTTCTGAGCTACAGGAGCTTGTAACTTTAAATCTTTATTAGGTTTTAAATTGCTTGCATAAGAAACTTTCTTTTAGAATAGATTTGTCCATACTATAGACAGCAGTAGCAATGTTGAGAACTAGCTAAACCAAGAACTGGTAGTACTCTTTGAAAACAAAACAAAATGCAACAAAAAAATTCAATGAAAGTTAACTTACTCTGCTTTTCACAACACTTTTTTTTTTTGGTGGAGCTGGATCTGACTAAGCTGAATCACATCTATTTGACTGCTTGCTCTATGCAATATCAAAATATCCAGTCTCTGCAATAAGAAACTTATAAAGAGATGAAAATGCAAAGGATTGGGGAAAACCACAGGAGATATATGACTTGCTAAAAATCTATTGGTTGTTGGCAAAACCCACAACAACTGAAGTTTCCTGGCTTTCAGACTCCTGACCCATTCATTGAATGAGTGTATTCCATTAGATGTTGAGTCCATTCTCTATCAAACAAAATTACTTACTTAGTAAGTCTCTATAATATCTTTTAGGATGAAACTTCCTCTATTAGTATAAGGTTACACTATTGCATTGTTGGAAGTTAATGTGTTTTTCCCTATAACTGCAGACAATCTGAACCACCCATCCACTGGCCTATTTCAGAAGTACTTTGGTGTAGTCAAAATCATTTTTTCTTACTTGCTAGACCTTTTATTTTTAAGATAGCAAAGGTTGTTGAAATGTAAAAAGTAAACTACGTATTTTATTACTTTTATTGAATTTATTGCAGATAACGGTATGCATTTTGAATAAGTAATGCTGCCTTACATCCTACAAACTACTTCTGGAAACTGAAATAATAATCTCATAAATTGTATATTAAAATAGTAAACTGCACATTTGTAAGGCATCCTCATTTATTTCCATAAAAATTTCTCCGAAAACAAGGGGCTGTTTGCCAAGGAGTCAATCAGGTAAGGCCATATGTTATTGATTCCTCTATTGCTCTGCATCATTTAAAAATAGCATCAAAACTGAAAAGCATAAAACTTTGCACTTTAATGTGATTTAAATCCATTTTTTTCATCTTGTACTGTCTGTGGCAAACGGGCGTGCAAAGTCTGCTGGGCTCATTGAATTTTTAAGGTCAGTGTTAAGTCCTGTTCTGGGATTCTGATGTCATTTACTCAAAATTCAGTCTTTTTCTGGTTTTAAGTAACAAGCTTATGCATTTATGATGGGTTTGTACATGGGAAATCATATACAATTAAATAGATAGTAATTAAACAGAGAACTTACAAGTCAGCTTGTCATAGCTATTAATTTGGCAGAGACCAATAGAGAAACATTGACCACACAAGTGGCATATACATCTTTTCAAACTCATGTACACTGTACTAAATCAAACCTACAGGGTACACCAGTGGAGAAAATTTGGGATTTAACAGAAGTTCTTCAGATGTGTGAATTATAAGCCCATGCCTCTGCTGTCTCATGCTCTGGATTTTACCAGCCATTGCATATATGGCACATAGCCAATACTGGGCAGATAAGTTGCCTTCAGGTCCTTTCCTAGAAATGTATAGGTAATTTAAACTCAGATTCCTGAAAAGAGTTTAGAAAACTCTGTAGATATGTCATAGAAAGCTACATGAGACTTACAGCACAGCAACATGGTCTGTTTTCCTACTAACCAGGTAACCTACTTCTTAACCTGGACTTACAAAGACTTTACAGATCAAGCAAGAATCTATGAAAAGCAGAAAAGCATATTGCTTCAGTTTTACAATTTTGCCTTTAAATCAGAAGACTTTAACAGCTCAAATGAGCTGAAGTTTTCAGCTGTGGCATTCTTCGCCTTTCTTCACAACACCTTTTAGCCACAAATGATATGCAGAGCTAACAATTCCAAATTCCCTAGACCACTGAAAATCAAGAAAACTTGATGCTCCACATTACAGGAAATCAGTTATGTTTTGCTTCTCACTTCATCATCTGGCAGAAGTTTTATTAGTTACAGTAGCTTTTTTCTGTTGGTTTTGGGGTCTTTTTGGTTTTGTTTTGTTGTTTGTTTTTTTTTAATGAAGTTGTTACTTAGTTTTTGAGATCTGGCTAGATTACAGCCTATTATGAGTTTTGAATTATGAAAGGATCTTTCACTAGCTTTTATGAAAGATTAAAAATTGTTTGTGTTTCTATATGCTTTAAAAATATTAAATGTCTCAGAGCAACTATGATAATACTACAAACAAATAATGCTGCTTATAAGGAAGAAATATAAAAGCTAGCAGATCCTAAAACAAAAACATCAATGACTTGAGTATTAGAAGATCCTGAAGTGTAAAATTAATTTCTGTTCATTTTCCATTCTGGAAGTTTTGTGCAATGCAGAAATAGACATGTTAACCACTTTGCCTCCTTTTAGAGTCGTTAGAATATCTTGGGTTTGAAATTAGGATTCAGTTTTGAATATTTGGGTTATGTTCTGACAGGATTTACCAAAGGTAATAGAGTTAATTGTCATAGGGAACTGTGAGATTCAAACAGAAACCTTTTATAAGAGCTACAACTCAGGCTTCTAAATCATGTGTTTACTATAAGAATTTGGACCTTGCATCATTAAAAAAAATATAGATTTTTATCATTGCCTGGAACAGAAGCATTTCTTTGACCACAGATCCTGGATAAAATCTTGCTAAAGAAATTTTTCTATTCTCATCATTTATTGTTTAAGAGAAAACACTGATTAAGCAACAAGAAAGCTCAAGGTTTAAAATGCACATATAGGTATATCCACATAGAAGCATACATACATATAAAGGAGATCTTAACTAATTGTTGAATTATACACTCCAAGCAAAATCATTCTTATTAATGAGCTAAGTTATACCATCTATAATTTGGGGCAAAAGTGCAACAGAGTGGTTGAAAAATCATCACTAACATCTTTTTTACACTCCTTCAAGCCTTTTATTGACGTGACATTTTAAAAAAGTAATCTGTTTACAGCAAAGATTTCTAGAATTGTGCTCTGCATGTGAATTTTCGGTATTTTCCATTGTTTGCAAGTGTTCTCAGCTGAAAAGATAAAAGAATTAAATTGTTATCTGTTGATTATGAAAGTTAGCTGGAAATGTCCATATGAAGACTTTATTTGCAGCAGGATATGGTGTTCCCTCTGAAATATCTTTTCAGTTTCTTTATCTAACATGGTTCAATTACATTGAAAGATCTGAAATGTAGTGTTACTAATAGTACTGAGTCTTCATCATGTGTACTTGCAAAGGAGCAGAAAGATACAGATTAGCAGTGTTACTCAACTATTCGTCATCAATGAAAGCAGAGAAGTGCTTGCAACATCCAAACAGCATGGTTAAGGACAGAGAAATATGGGAACAGGTGAGCAAAAGTGAGCAAAAAAATTGTTGCTGAGACGTTACTGTTAAAGCACAAACTGGAAATTCCAGCAAATGCATGCAGTAGACCTTTATAGGGTAGTCACTTAACCTGGTTATTGCCAGTTGTCATGGTTTAACCCCAGCCAGCAACTAAGCACCACGCAGCCGCTCGCTCACTCCCGCCTTGGTGGGATGGGGGAGAGAATCAGAAGGGTAAAAGGGAGAAAACTCGTGGGTTGAGATAAGAACAGTTTAATCATTGAAGTAAAATAAATTAGAACAGTTAAATAGGCAAAGCAAAAACCGTGCACGCAAGCAAAGCAAAACAAGGAATTCATTCACTATTTCCCATGGGCGGGCAGGTGTTCAGCCATCCCCAGGAAAGTAGGGCTCCATCACACGTAACAGTTACTTGGAAAGGCAAAAGCCATCACACCCAATGTATGTATGTATGTCTGTCTGTCTGTCTGTCTGTCTGTCTGTCTGTCTGTCTGTCCGTCCATGTCCCGTCTCCCCCCACCTCCTTCCTTCTTCTTCCCCCAGTTTATATACTGGGCATGACGTCATATGGTATGGAATAACCTTTTGGCCAGTCTGGGTCAGCCCCCCCGGCTGTGCTCCCTCCCAGCCCCCCGTGCCCCCGGCAGAGCAGGGGAAGCTGAAAAAGTCCTTGACCAGTGTGAGCGCCACTTAGCACCTATTTAGCAACAGCTTAGCACTACTTAGCAAGAACCAAAACATCAGTGTATCATCGACATTGTTCTCATCCTGAACCCAAAACACAGCCCCATACCGGCAACCAAGACGAAAATTAACTCTATCCCAGCTGAAACCAGGACACCAGTCATGAATAACTACATATTTGACTGTACTTGAGAAATTCACTTAGATGAAAACATAAGCAGAGGTAGCTCTGAAGGCAAATCACTGACAGATAAGCCTTAGAATATTTCCAAGAAATATTCTCTGTCAGCCCTTTCCATGCACTACTATGGACTTTTTGTCATAAGCAACAGATTTAAAGGATCATATTTCATTTTACTGGGATTTGAGTACGTAAAATATTAGAAGAGCTGTCCTGGGTCATACCACTGGTCCCCCTACCTGAGAGTTATGCTTCTAAGGGTGGTCAGCAACAGTTCCTTAGTAGACAGGGTAAATGTACAAAGTTCATTTCCTTGGAAAATTCTTTCAGCTTGCAGAAAGTAGATAGAAACAGAGTTAGAGCTAGAGAACTACATTTCATTTCAGGTTTTGAATTAATTCCTTTTGACTCTGTTTCCTGAAAGCAAATATCTGAGGGTTGACACCCCAGCATAGGTATTTAAAAGGTGTATTTCAAAGCTTGTACTTGGTTATACATGACAATTATTACACTGCTGTATATTTTCACTAACTTTGGTTATCTATTTATCCAATCAGGTGATATAAGCAATTCTGTCTGACTTCTTTTGACCAGTCACAAATATTATAAGCAACATACCGTTTGGATAATTAAATCCAATCTTTTAAGAATGTAAATGAATATTAGTTGAATGAATTTGCATAATGAATACATTTAAGAAAGTTGTGATCACTAGGCTGTAGCAAAAAAAAAAAAAACCACAGCTAAATTCATTGAATAAATTATTCATTGCTTTTTTTCTCTTAATTATTCATTCAGCTCTGAATGTAACAAGTAACAAGCCTCATGTTTAGCAGTTTTACTTGTACTGGAAAACCAATGAAACTCTTCTTTCACTTCCATGCAGGGTCGCCCCTATGATTCATTGTTAGGTTGTTAATTTCTGCTCTGGTAGTTTACTTATTTTGTGAATAATTTTTCCCTCAGTAGGCAGCAGTTCATCCATTTTATTTAAACCTGTTCTCAGTGTTTCTAGGTGAGTTTTTAGTCCTGTTTCTGCCTGGAAAACAATAGACACAAAGGAGCCACTTGGCTCTTTTCTGGGGAAGCCTAGCTACTCTTGGTGAGAGATATGGTAAGGTTGTTCTTTTAACTGTAATTGATTGACTTCCTCTATTTATATTATTAAGAAGACCTCTGACAGTGTTATCAGAGTTCTTCCTTTAGAGATTTTCTTCATGTTTTGTTATGTGTCTTTGTAACATAATCTCTACCTGTTTTTCACATTTACACGAAACATCATTGTGATTAAACTGAATTTAGCAAAATAGATACTTGAAGAGGTCTCAGGAATCCAATGTGAGTGCCCTGATCACTGGTACTATTGGCTGAGCAGAGAGAAGGAGTAGTGTAAACGTTCTTGAGGTTTTGTATTCTTATCTTTCCTTTAGGCTTTTATTAGACCTGAAGGGCCAGTAATGTCTGCCTTTCACTTCCATTCCTGTACTAACTCTCTGCCTCTGCCTTCCCCATATAGGTAAATTCTCTTTTTAACCAGAATTACGACAACATATATGCTAATGTCTGTATTGCAAAATGAAACTATGAAAAAAGAATAAAATTATACTGGCAGCTTAGTGATTTGAGTGAACCATTTAGAGTTTGTAGAGTCAAAATGGGAATCACAAAGATCTTGCAAAATCATGCCTAGGTATCAGAGTGATGCTAAATTTGGAAAGAAATTGTAATATGCGAATATTCGGAAAGTCTGCATAGCTTTATTTAAGTGAAAACAAACACTGAAAATTAATTCTTCACTACAAGCTGTAGATCCATTTCAAAAACAGAACCACCTGCTCACCAGGAACACAAAGCCAAGCATAGATTCAAAATAGCAGTAATGTTAAAAATCTTAGATAAAAAGTTCCAGTTACTAAAACACCTTCTTCTTGAATCTCTGTCCCCCAAAGTGTCTTTTATGATTCACATTAAAACTTACAGAAATTTCCTGTCCTGCTTAAAACCTGCATGTTGAGTTTCAGGAAGCTTGTTTTTGGTTTGGCAAGAGCAGGCTCCTTTGGGTCAGTGAGAATAGAATAGAGTCACTGAAAGGCTTGCCTCAGCCTTCACCATGGAAGAGATTAATGTCCTTCCAGAGTCACTAGGCACAAAACTCCCATCAGACAGATTACTTTAAACGTGTGGTCATACATGCTGACTGCAATTTCACTTTTTCACAATCGGCAGCAGTAAAGTCCAGGAAATAACAACATGCTCAAACAGCCCAAAGACTTGCAAATTATACAAATATTCCATAATGGACTGCATATAAGAAAGGCATCTGAACAGTAGTAAAGATAAATTTAGCTGTCTTCTCTAGCTCCCCTCAATGCAAACAATGGAAACACAGGTCAGTGCCCATTTCCTCCCTACAAGGCTCAGCTCCACAAATAAACATCCCAAAGGTAGAGTAACCACTTAGGAATTTGAAAGCTAATAAAATGTTAAAGTGAAGAAGGGCAATGAACAGCTCTCTGAAAGACAAGTTGATTATCAACATTAGGTCTCCTTTCCTTAGGAAAATAGAAGCAGACTATATCTCTGTCAAGCATTGAGTCTTATCATTTCTGAAGAGAAGTCAAATGCCATTTCTCTTTACTTGTCAAAAGGAAGAAATTATCCTCCCCAGCTACATGTTATTATCCACCATCTGTGTGATAGCTTCTCATAATTACTTACATACAGCGTCTTTGATAAGCCTTATTCCTGATAAACAGAAAATAAAATTAACTCTCATACTAGATCAGTCACTGAGAAGACTTGGAATAAATATAGTAGAGCTTTAATTTTTCTCTTTCAGAAACCTGACAAGACAGCTGCTGAAACACACACTTAGAAATCTTTGTTTAGAAGAAATTCTAAATGAAGCTACAGCCTTTGAAGACTCAATGTGCTGCATGGTCAATTAGAAGGAAACATACAGTTGTTTGCTTTAAAAAATGAATCAACAGCTAAAAGAATATAAGATAATGCAGAGTTATATGATAGTCAGGGTTGTTTACTTTCTTTTTTGTCATTGAATTTTAAAATCTACACCTGGGTTAGGCACTAGTAATGCATACAGACAGTTTATTTAAAAAAAAAAATTTTTTTTTTTGTTTTTACTGATTCTACACATTTGTTTCACCATACTTTACCTTTAGAAGGTTAAGCCTTCTGATGACAGATAAGTTATTACTCTATTAATGATTTATTGATGTTACAGTCATGACTGAAAAAAGCTGATAACCCATCCTCTCCTGAATGGAATTGATTTGAATAAAGAAGGAAAATAGTATGTTCCTTGAAGCATACCAGAAATGGTTTCATAGCTCCACTGATTGGCTTATTGTGCAAATGTATCATTTACTGTGAGACGGACTGAATGTTGCTCCCCCCACAAAAAAAATTGGAAGTTATAATGATATTTTATATACATTACAGCCATTCAACACTCTGTTGAGGATTAACCAATTAGGCTAATTGTTTATTTAGTCTTCAATTTTGGACCTGATGTTTTAAGTATAGTCCCTTCATCATTCATTTTAAACCAATATCTTTATAAAACTGACATTTATTTTTCTCTGATGCCTGTCATTTTTGCTCTGAAACTTTACTATTGACTTCAAGTATCAGGGATCTGGCAATATAATCTAAGTAATTTGAAGTAAAAATTATTTAAGCCAGACATTGAATTAAATCTGCAAATAATCGGGCAGAATGTAAAATTATAGGTGAACAGTTGTTTTATCCATATAGATTCTTTTAAAGGAGCAGAATTTTATCTCATCAATAACATTAGGCTGAAAATAGTCTTCAAGTAAAATATAGAGGAATACATAAAATCTAAACACTTCTTTTTGTCTTCATGGCAAGACTACTTGTTCTGTGATTTAGGACTATTAATTTTTCTGAGCCTCAGGGAAAAATTTAGAACCTAGTGAGAGAAGTTCAAGAATGAATTCTTTTTGAATTTTAATCTTAATTACAAAAAATGTGATTGCCTTTTTATTGATATCCATTTGTTCTTACTCTCCAGGAAAAGCATAATGAACAAATTCATTTACATGAATGTTAAAAAAAGACATTAAATTTCAGCAAATATTAGAGAGCACTTGTAGAAAGTGAATGTAAAACTATCAAGTATGAATAGCTACACTGGAATTTAAAAGTTATACTAATCAAAAAAAGGATTGAAAAGGATTGAAAAGGATAGTGTGTTACTTATGAATTTAGTGTAGCTATATTCAGGGTAGAGAAATGATTCAGACAATCTAAAGACCTTCTCCCAGTCCAATACATCATACAAATATGTGACTATCATCTAAAATGCATATTTGTAGTGTAACACATATCTGTTGAATATGTTACATTTCTTTCCCTGCAGACTAGTAAAATGGTACAAGACCAAGTGTACTGGTTTTGGCTGGGATAGAGTTAATTTTCTTCATAATGGCTTGTATGGTGCCATGTTTTGAATTTGTGATGAAAACAATGCTGATAAAATAGGGATGTTTTAGCTATTGCTGACCAGTGCTTGCACAGCATGAAGGCCTTTTCTGCTTCTCACACCACCCCACCAGCAAGTAGGCTGGGGGTGCACAAGAAGTCGGGAGAGGACACAGCTGGGACAGCTGACCCCAACTGACCAAAGGGATATCCCATACCATATGATATCATGCTCAGCATATAAATCTGGGGGAAGAAGAAGGAAGCGGGGATGTTCGGAGTGATGGCATTTTGTCTTCCCAAGTGACCATTACGCGTGATGAAGCCCTGCTTTCCTGGAGATGGCTGAACACTTGCCTGCTGGTAGGAAGCAGTGAATGAATTCCTTGTTTTGCTTTGCTTTGCTTGCATGTGCGGATTTTGCTTTACCTTTGTCTTTGTCTCAACCCACAGGTAGTCTCACTTTTGCCCATCCAATTCTCTTCCTCATCCCACTGGGGAGGAGGTGAGCAAGCGGGTGGGTGGGGCTGAGCTACCTGCCAGGGTTAAACTATGACACAAAGTTGCAGAGGATCAGAACCTACAACATCACTGCCTGCTTTCACAGGTATTCAGGGCAATTTTTTTTTAAATTAGTTTTCTAGGTAATATTTTTGCTGGCATAGAAAAACATAAAAAAAAAATGAACAGGAATTCTTAGCATTGCCCTTTTACATAAAGAATAGTTTTTAAATGTAAATATTACTTTATCACAACAAGTTTACCAGGACAACTGGCACTGCTAGCTAAGAAAAAGCAGCTATTTGGAAGGTCTGGGTGCTTCTTTTTCTCTATCATCATACAATTTAAGAATTTATTTCCTTTTGACATCTCTATTGTCTCATCCTTGAAAAAGTTTAAGAAAAAAGGTAAAAACAGAAGAGCTAAAATAAATCCTACTTATTAATTAAAATGTATCTTAACTGCACTTTAATAATAAAAGTTCATTGATTAACTCTGTTAAGTATATGTATAAAGGTTTGTCAATACTTAAACCCCATATTTCTTAAGAATGTAAATAATGGTATGTAAACTATCACACACACATTATCGATATTCTAACGTCAATATTCTGTGGCATGTTGAAAAACTTTATAGACTGTCCTTAGATCTTGGAGAGGACGACACAAATAGTGTACATTACACAGAAACTTAAGAGGTCTGTAATGCCCCAAATAAATATGTTAATCAAGAGTTGATACAATGAACAGTTAATATCTTTTACTTTAACTACTTACCTACTAAACTTTACAAAGAGTCTCTTTAAATGAAGGAGTTTCTCAAAAAAGAACTAATCAACTAATAAATTAATTTCACCAAATTAAACAGTCTTCTTGAATTTCACTTAACAGTTTTCTTGGATTATACTGACTAAGAACAGTCCAGAAAATACTTGGCCTCTCAGGGAAAAAAAAAAGAAGTGTGTGTGTGTGCTTGTTTTATCAAGCTGACTTACTGATACAGAAGGCTACTGACCCTCTGTTCAGAGACTTTCATAAATCAATAATTCAAACTGAATTATTTGAATAATATTATTCACCTTTTGTCAGACCTGTATCATGGTGATATGTGAGGGTCTGGAGAGTGTACAAAATAGAAAAAAGACTACAATGAATCTTATTACAAAGACTTGACTGCCATGTCAATGGAAACAATAAAAACACAGTTTGCTGTGCTCCAGAATATATGCTGGAAGACAATTTAAGAAGGAATTAATGAACTTACTAATGCGTAACTTGTCTATGGCCTGATATCATAGAACCATAGAATCATAGAATGGCTTGGGCTGGAAGGGACCTTAAAGATCATCTAGCTCCAACCCCCCTGCCATGGGCAGGAATGTCACCCACTAGACCAGCTTGCTCAGGGCCCCGTCCAACCTGGCCTTGAACACTGCCAGGGATGGGGCGTCCACAACCTCTCTGGGCAACCTGTTCCATTGCCTCACCACCCTCTGAGTAAAGAATTTTTTCCTAACATCTAATCTAAATCTCCCCTCTTTCAGTTTGAAACCGTTCCCCCTTGTCCTGTCGCTATCTGCTCTTATAAAGAGTCTCTGCCCCTCTTTTATATAAGCCCCTTTCAGTATTGGAAGGCCACTATAAGGTCTCCCCAGAGCCTTCTCTTCTCCAGGCTGAACAAACTGAACTCTCTCAGCCTGTCTTCATAGCAGAGGTGCTGCAGCCCTCTGATCATCTTTGTGGTATCACTTGCTTAACCTTCTACTACAAGTTTGTTCATGAGGGATTTGGATTAAATGAGGCTTAGTCATGCTAGTTCTACCCAAGGATGTTTTGCAAACTGATAGTGAGGTCTAGGTATAAGTCACTGAAGCACGAGGCAGCATTTAGGTACAAGGCAACAGTCTAGATTATCTTTTAAAAGTTTCCTTCCCCCAACCCCCTTAAATATTGAGTGAAAATACTAAAAAAATATAGAGATGAATTTTTTTCTGAAGAAATATCTGAGAATGAAATAGACTGGAGTAGATACAAGTAGACGGAAGAAGGGCTAAGTATATAAGGAGCAATTTCTTTCCTGCCCTCATTGTATCTGCTATCTGAGCATGTAGTATTTACTAAGCCTTGAAAACAAAGTTCAACAGCATGCTTGAAACAGGAGAGACAATAATAATAATAATCATCATCATCATCATCATCATCATCATCATCATCATCATTATCATATATATTGGGGGGCACAAGAAAAATATAAAATAATTAATTCCCTTCATCTTTTTTATGTGGAGATTTCCTTTCTCTAATATGTTGACTCCATGGAGGCTCAGAACTGAAAACTGTACAACATAAAGACATAGAGTCCCATTTAAACTGTCAAAGCTTGGCATGTCCACATGCTTTCTCATCTTCATCTTACCCTGGAATATCAATTTTAACATTAAATAAAGAAATGATGAGGAAGGGAGCTACCGAAGTTAGTTTTCAACTGGCAATGACACATTTAGCAACTAGCTCAACATGCTTTTGAATTTCACTTCCAGGAAAAGGAAATGCTTTCTATAAACACATGTTCTACACAGAACTGACCTGGTCTACATATGGAGAATATATCCAGACTGGCCACCTGTACTCTGTGTCTGCCAACATGTTCAGAATAATAGGGCTCAATTTTGCAATTACTTATTCTTGATGAAGCAGCACAAATGGATTAGGACATTATCATCATTTATATTTCAAAAAAACCCCTCTAATAATGTTCAAGTAGGTAAGCAGCCACAATAACCGATGAAAAAAACCCCACATATGGAGAATTCAGAAATGTGGAAGTTGTTTCTCTTTCATAAGTTCTCATTCAGATAATGTGTACTGTGAACACATTTACTTGAACTCATATGCTAGCTCTGAAGTAGGAAAAAACCAAATCAAACCAAACCAAACCAAACCAAACCAAACCAAACTAGTTTAATGGACTTAATACAGAGAGAAATGATGCAAAAAAGTGTTGGCTTTCAGCTTCCCCATAATTTTTTGCATCCAGTGTGTATTCCTGTGTTGACTGTATGTTTGTTCCAGCCTCAAATGAAACAATATTTACTTAGTGTAAAATATTGGCATTATGCCATTTTGAGAGCATTATCTACACACAAAAAATATGTCAATCTATGTAACTCAGTACTAAAATCTGCACAGAAAGGTTTCTTCTATTTAAAAAGTAGTTTATTTCAGTTTCCTATGACCTTTTTTTTACAGGAGTTAAAATAAAATTCCTTTTTGATAAATCAGTTTTAAATTGAAATAAACATGCATATACAAATAGCTGTAGGATTTAAAAAAAATCAGTTGAAAACTTTAGGTAAACACGTACAAGTTGGTGCACAGACA
Organism: Platalea leucorodia; assembly: GCF_965183815.1. NCBI lineage: Eukaryota > Metazoa > Chordata > Aves > Pelecaniformes > Threskiornithidae > Platalea > Platalea leucorodia. Next base: position 61,659,644 of record NC_138824.1, read on the forward strand.
AATCTTGATTTATCTAGTACAAGACTAAACTCAGTTCAGCAAGACAAGCAATTCCAATTCTTGGGTAAAAGCGATCAACTTCTATATACACTTACCAAGATACAGAAGTGTTCCTCCATATTTTAGAAGAACATTTGACTTGAAGAGGAAACTACACATATCTTAGAGTGGGGAACCTTAAACTGTCCACTTAGTAGAGTCTGCGAAAGATAATTAAAGGAAATCTGGGTTTAGAACAGTATACTATATTGACTGTAAAAAACTAGACTGAATTTCTCAAATAATTTTAGCTGAAGTGAAAAAAAAAAAAAAGGCAAAAAAACCTAAAACCAAACCCAAACCCCCTAGGTTTTATGTACTACTGGTAACTTCTTTTCTCTTGTGTTTTGAGCTTTAAATCTAATTGGGGATAGCCAAGTTTGAGTCCCAGATAAATCTAAAGGGATTATATCTCCCACCTTTCACAAAAGATGATTTTACATCTGATTATAGGATCTCAGAGAGATCCTGTCCCTATTTCTATAGTGATGTTCTTTCTGTTTTGTAAAGGATACTTCACTGACAGAAGTTTTGACCTGTCTGTGCACTCACCAGCAATTTAAAAGTCATTCATTTGCTATTGTTTTGTCTCAGTGACCACGTAATTTTTTTTTTCAAAGTGAGACCAGCATTAATAGAAAATAGAAAATAATAAGCAAATAGAGCCCATGATACCCAACGGCCTCATGAGTCAGAGAAAGAATAACCTTTAACTTGATTTGAAATGGCCTAATACATGGCCTAAGTACCCATGATAGATTTTTAAGGAAGTGATTTCTTGTTGATGCCTATCGTTTTGTATAAAACAAATATTGAGAGAGGCAAGAAAGAATTGTTGGAGGAACAGAGGGAGAAAATACAGGAACAAAACCAACTGACTCTCCTGTCCATTGCAAGTATCTGTTTCACAGGGAATGAAAAATCATGGTTTTCCACAACCTGTTTCTACTAATCAGCCAGGCTCAATAGCCAGGATGGAGAGGTATTTTCCTCGTAATATCTCATAACATGATAGTTAGGGCACACTCTTAGAATACAGTTCAAAAAATTCCTTGTTTAGGAACTGATGTAAAATCTTCTACAACTGAGACTAATTAATAAGGTCACTGAGTAAAACCGGTCTAAATCACTTTGAAATTAACCCTGTGCTTCATTTGCTTCTGTCACAGATGCCACAGACAAAGTATTTTTAAAAATGGAATTATTAAAAATAATAATAATTTTGGCTTGATCAAAGATGTTTGTTTGCTTTGTTGTTGATGTTTTTGTTCAGCAGCAGATGTGTGTGCAGCATTACTACATGGCTGAAGTCTGAATAACTTGTCGGAGTAGCCAGAACAGGTTTAAGGAATTTGGGTGGTCGAAGTTTTAGACATGCACTGAGTATTGTTTATTTACGCCCCTGGGACAAACTTCTTATTTCATTTCTCATAAATTTCTGCATTACCTTCTGAACAGAATGACTTAGCTACACAGTTTATATCTTTTATTAATAACTGTCCTAGAAACATAAACATAATAAATTAGTTTGATACTCCAATCGTCCTCAGCTACAAGCTGGATATTGAAAGGAAAATAATCCAGTGCCCGCAGGACTTTTTTTTATAAATGTAAGGATCAGACAGTGCCCTAAAAATGAGTGTTGTTTGTTCTCTGTTTCTAGTCAGCTAGATAACTTAGCTGGCAATCAGGTATGGGTTTTCCTGGAATAGAAGACTGTATCAATCTACGGCATATATAGCCAACAGTTAGGTCAGTATCATTAGTTCTTTTTGGGGTTGTTTTTTTTTGGGGGGATTGGGATTTTTTTGATTGTTTAAATCAGAAGTCACAGATCTTTAAAAAAGAATCAGGCTGGGGATGGACTGAGCTGAAAGCAGCTTTGGGGAACTGGCCCTGGGGGCAGTGAGCTGGGCAGGAGCCAGCAGCAAACCCTGGCAGGAAAGACGGCCAGCAGCATCTGGGGCTGCATCAGCAGAAGCACCACCAGCAGATCAAAGAAAATTTTGATCCCCCTCTACCCAGCACTCACACATACTATGTCCAGTTTGGAGCCCCCCAGTACAGGAAACACATCAACATGCCGTAGTAAGCTCAGTGGAAAACCACCAACATGACCAGGCTGGAGTAGTTGCCCCATCAGGAGAGGCTGGGACAGTGGGACTTGTACAGGCTGGTGCAGAGATGGCTTCAGGGCACCTCACAGCTACTGCTCAATGTGGGGAGGGGACTGTGAGGACACAGCTTCACTCTTCACAGTGGTTCATTGTGACAAGATGAGGGACAACAGGCATAAATCAAAACAAGAGAGGTTCAGGCTGGATACGAGAAGAAACTTTTCTTGCAAGGACAGTCAAGCACTGAGACACATTGCCTGGAGAGTTCATACTGGCGCCGTCCTTGGATGTTTTCAGAACACAATTGGATAAAGTCCTCAAGATCTGGTCTCACCATGCTGTTAGCAGGAGGTTGGATCCAACCTGAATTATGCTGTACTCCTAATGAAAGAATACAAATGTGAACACAGACTATCCTAGAATATGTAGACAGACCTTAGATTAAACTGAGTGGTTTTTATCATTTCCATAAATTTTAATTATTTCTTGTATTCACCAGTTAAAAGGAACCTTAATTCAACTGATGATTTTATCTCTTGAATTTCTACTTGTAAGACTCCTTAAATATCTTAAACAGTGATTCTTTAATGAAAATTGTACAAGCCATTCCTACAGGTCCTGATTCGGGACCCAAAACCTGCAGCTGCCATAGGAGCTAGTGTTAATGATCTATGGTATTCTCTCTCTCGCTTATTTTCTTTTTGGCACCATGAATTCTTCATCTTGTCTTGGAGTTAAATCATGCAAAAGTATTGTTTGCTGTTCTACTGTTTTAATGTTTTTATACTGGAGTTTGGGTATTCAAAGATAATTTCTAACAGGCCATTTTATCTATATCATTGCAAAACCCCAGAGTGATTGTTGTCCAGTGAAAGTTTACCTAGAAAAGTGTCTTGCTTAAAGGCAAGCAGTTCTTACTAAACTTTATAAGTTGGCTCTAAATCTACCTTTATTGCCTTCTTCCTAACAAATGTTGCCATCTTCAAAGGTTGAAATTAGCATAAGTATGTGCAACGTAAAAAAAACAACCAACAAGACACAAGTAGATATATTTCTTATTGACAAAGAAATTATTGTATCATAACTTGTATATAAGAATGCAGAAATCTTTATTAAGATACAGAAAACTCATATGCCTGTACAGCTAATTTTCAAGCCTCTATTTTCCTCTAGAACATGTTTTCAGCAGTTACCCAGTTTTTAAATTAAATTAAGTTCAGTTAAGATTAGTCAGGGCACCTAAAATATGGACAGACAACCTGATTTTGTAGGGAATTTTTGTAAGGATTTTGTTCCACCAAAAGCCTTTTTATGATAGACTGATCTGAACAACCTATTAATACATTTTGAAGAAAGAGATCTCCAATATAATACTGCTCATCTTTTTCATTTGTGGTGGTTAAGGCACAAATGAGTGGAATGTAATAAGAGAGTTGTTAAATGTTTGAAGCAAAAATCTACACTGTAATATTGCTGCAAAATTTAAATTGGCTGTAAGTTTCGCTTAGGGGCAGGGAGTTTAAGGAACATCTGGAGATTCTGAAATAACCTGCATTCATTTACGTTATTTAAGTTGTAAAATCATATTCATTCTTGACCCACTCAGGAAATCTAACATAAACGTCCTGCTGATTTTGACAGTCATACAGCAAAAACACCCTCTAATGAGCATTTAATAGTCACCAAAAGTTCTGCATTAAGTACAAAGCCCTTTTGATTACTTATTCCACTAATTTAAAGTAAATGCTTTTACAGATGGCATCTGTTAGGACTCAGAGCGTGTGCTGCATTTATATGTAGTCATTGAAAATAAATTCCAGCTTTGGTATAAAGATCGTACAAAAAAGATCAAACATGAAACACTGAGTAAACATTTACTAGTGATATTTTTAAAGCTCTTCATAAAAGCTTACCCAATACCAGAATACAATACCTAAAGTATATGAAGTAATTTAGAAATACTTTGGCAAATTAGCACCTAAAGAAAAATGACTGAGACAAAGTAATTGAGCTCTTCCATTTTGTTTATCATCTTCCCTGGGGTGCAACAATATTATATTTCACTATCCCTTCAAACTGTATTACCTTATGAATAAAGGAGAAAAAAAACCCCACACTTTTAGTTACTAGAGATTAATAGGAGAACAATAATGGCTCCGATTTAAATGAGAAAAAAAAAGAAAAGAAAACTAAAGCAGTTGTCTACTTTTTTGAAGAAGGATATGGGGAAACATTCATTTATTTTTGTGCCATCACCAAGAATTTCATCAACAAAAGTCATGCCAAAACATGCATTCAAAAGTGTGCAAATTAAGAGCGATTTTTGTCAGTCTACAAACATTTCCCCAATGATCAACTATTTAATAGTTTGATATGTTTGTAAAGAAACATCTTCTGCATATTTTAGAATACTGACATGTTGAGGGCATATTGATAAATAAAAACCCCAATATTTTTAAAGAAAATGTCAACTAATTTAAATGCAAATTATGTAGCTGTGTTTTATGGTTATTTCCAATATTGCTGTTAAAACTTTTGTGATTACTTCTTACAAGCTATTAGCATCACCACAGTGTGTGTGCTGTCACACAGAATGTACCAAGTGAATATTAATTTCAGAGTAAAATTACAAAAATTTTAGGGAAAAACTTTGTAATAGAATATCAAGTTCCTCCAAGCACTCAACAAAAAAAAAAAACATTGTGATTCAATCATTAGTTGAGTCAAACACCTAAAGTTCAAAAATCATCATCATAATTGTGATGTCCCTGTGTTCCAACATGCAGAGCTGTGGTTCTTGGCCTTGTCTCAACTCTGAGGAAAGTGTACTATATCGTACATTCTATGGCCTTTTACACCTGTTCATCAAGACTGGACATTATCCCACCTTTGTCCCTTACTGTGTACCTAAAGTTGTTTTTAGTGAAAATAGGAGCATTGAGAAATGTGCATTTGTTTGTGTGTGCATGTGTAATACATAAAGTTGATCAAGTTTAATACCAATAGACAGTCAAGAAAAAATCAAGATGCCCACCTGAACCCAGAACACAAGAACAGTCAGTGTCAATAATTTGGATGAGAGCTGTGTTTCTTTTCCCTGCTTTCAATAAAACTACCTCTCTTAGAATGCCAAAAAATAAAAAGAAATTATATTGTTATATTCAGATAGCAATTACTGCTCCAGTCTTTATCTGTAATTTTTAGCTTGTTGTAATTAGGATTAATTATTTGTAAAATAACCCATATTAACTACTGCAATTAAAAATGCAGTTACAGACAACTCCAGAAATGATTGTTCTAGGACATTGTTATACGTTCATTGTGACAACAGAGCCAGGTAATCAGCCAGACCAAGTTAACACAAGAGGAACATTTCTTGCATTCTTAAGAAGGATGTTCTTTCCCATGAAATTTATTTACTGTGGGATGTGGGAGGCAATATTACTGTGGGATGAGGGAGGTACAAGGGAGGAAGAAGGTGTTTTTTCTTTCTCATAAAGGTGAACAACGGCAGTGAAGGAGCTGATGAGCACATGAAAGAGCACCCTTATAAAGAAAATTTAACAGACAACAACAGCCTATATTTAATTAAATTTCTAACCAGTATGCCTGTAATAATATCCTGAAAAAGCTACATCTTCTGGGAGCAAAATGGTAACTCACTGCCCTTCCCAAGTCTATGTTTGGTCTTTATCAGTTTCATTTTGCTAGAACTGTTTCAGAGGTAAGAGAGTAATGAACTTTTAATCCCTGTAGACTACAGCCTATATTTATTTTTCCATCTCTGCGGAACAATAACTTTCATGGAACAGGTACATACCACAGGAACCCCATATTCGTGAGCTGGTTTTATTTCAATTACCTTTTTGTAAGATGACGGGTTCAACCCAAGATATTAGTAACAGAAGACCCAGGATATACAGCAATGTAAACTAAGGACATACAGCCAGAATTTCTCATGGAGAGAGGAGCCCACACTGGAGCAGGTTTACTGACAGGACTTGTGATCCCTTGGAGGACTCATGCTGGAGCAGTCTGTTCCTGAAGGACTGCATGCCATGGAAAGGACCCACGCTGGAGCAGTATGTGAAGAACTGCAGCCTGTGGGAAGGACCCATATTGGAGAAATTAATGAAGGACTGTCTCCCGTGGGAGAGACCTCATGCTGGAGCAGGGGAAGAACGTGAGGAGTCCTTCCCCTGAGGAGGAAGGAACGGCAGAGACAACGTGTGATGAACTGACCGCAACTCTCATTCCCCATCCCCCTGTGCTGCTTTTGGGGAGGAGGTAGAGACATCGGGAGTAAAGTTGAGCCCAGGAAGAAGGAAGAGGTGGGGGGAAGGTGTTTTAAGATTTAGGTTTTATTTTCTCATTATCCTACTCTGATTTGATTAGTAATAAATTAAACTCATTTCCCCAAGTTGAGTCTGTTTTGCCCATGAGGGTAATTAGTGAATGATCTCTCCCTGTCCTTATCTCGACCCACGAGCCTTTTGTTATATTTTCTCTCCTCTGTCCAGCTGAGGAGGGGAGTGACAGAGTGGCTTTGGTGAGCACCTGGCGTTCAGCCAGCGTCAACCCACCGCACACTCAGATAGGGTATTAAGAGCAAGTAGAAAGTCTATGTGGAATGGAAACCAACACTGACTATAAAATAAAAATACAGTCCTAGATATCAGGACATATAGGCATAAAATGAGTATTACTAAAAAGTCGAGTCAGTTCAGCCCTGAAGAGAAAATTAATAGAAATTATAAAAGTTGGCTGAACATGAGCCAGCAGTGTGCTCAGGTGGCCAAGAGGGCTAATGGCATCCTGGTTTGTATCAGGAATAGTGTGCCCAGCAGGACCAGGCAGGTGATAGTGCCCCTGTACTCAGCACTGGTGAGGCCACACCTCAAATCCTGTGTTCAGTTTTTGGCCCCTCACTACAAGAAGGACATTGAGGTGATGGACTGTGTCCAAAGAAGGGCAACAAAGCTGGTGAAGGGTCTAGAGCACAAGTCTTATGAGGAGCGGCTGAGGGAGCTGGGGTTGTTTAGCCTGGAGAAGAGGAGGCTGAGAGGAGACCTTATCGCTCTCTGCAACTATCTGTAAGGAGGTTGTAGTGAGGTGGGGGTCGGTCTCTTCTCCCAAGTAACAAGCGATAGGACAAGAGGAAATGGCCTCAAGTCATGCCAGGGGACGTTTAGGTTGGATATTAGGAAAAACTTCTTCACTGAAAGGGTGGCCAAGCATTGGAACAGGCTTCCCAGGGAAGGGGTTGAGGCTCCATCCCTGGAGGTATTTAAAAGACCGGTAGACATAGTGCTTAAGGACATGGTTTAGTGGTGGACTTGGCAGTGCTAGGTTAACAGTTGGACTTGATGATCTTAAAGGTCTTTTCCAACCTTAACGATTCTATGATTCTATGATTGTATGATTCTTTGCTATATAAATAGCGTATTTACATATCTGAAACTTAGCCATTCAAACCTGAGGTAATCTGTCTATGCTCCATGATAATCAAAGAAGAGATACAGAATCTTTGGATGATGAATCATCTTATCCTAAGACAGATGTATAGGGCAGGTCAGTTGAAAAAATGAGATCAGGGTGAGGTGAAAAAACTGGGACCTGCATTTTATTGCAAAGAGCAAGTCATAGTTTAGCATAGTTAAGACTGGAGTTGGAGTTTTGGGTACTGTATTACATCAAGGGCTGAGGTGCTGTATTACAATTGTCAAACTGGTGATGGTCTAGAGGAAAGCAAAACAATGCAGAAAGCAAACTCAAGTTGGCTAACCTAAAAAACAGAAGACTAAGATAAGATCACACACACACAAATGAAATATTCCTCGAAGGCAAAAGGAAATAGTTGTTCCTTTGAGTCCACAAAAGATAAGACTTGGTGATGAACCTACACTGAAAAGCAGAAAATTCAGGCTTGAAATGTGAAACATTTTCTTATAGTTTAAGTAGTGATGTGCTAGAATAGATTACCTACAGAAGTTGTGGAATTTTGAAGAAGAGATGGGGAAAATACCTAACAACATAGCTGCTCTTTGTTAGAGGCAGCAGATGGACTAGATGCCTTCTTGAGATCCTTTACAGACAATGTGACTTGAAGAGAAAGTATGATGGTGAGATGACTGAGCCCCACAGTATGATGCAGTCATATGAAAGGTAATTTTTGTGCTGTTTTTTCTCAGTGAGATAGGTAAAAATTGCTTACTCGATCCCACTGGTTGGACATCACCTGGAGCATTATGGACAGGTCAGTCGCTGGTGTTCCAGAATGGTTATATGAAATGGAAACAAGACAAAGAAGCCCTACTAAGATCCTGGCACAGTAAGGGAGACTAAAGGTACACCTGCCTAGAAGGGCAGAGATGTTTGGTTTACATTTACTTTCAATTGACTAGAAGTGACCCAGCTCTGATCTGGAAAGTATTTAGCCCAATTGTGTGACTCTGTACAATACTAAGAAGACGTTCTTCCACTTGCTTGCACTTATCTCTAGACATACTCTAAATGACTTATTTAGTCTAGGAAAATGAAAGTTAAGTAGAAAAATTGTTTTTTATATAAACACATCAACAGTACAAATAGCAAAAGAGGACCAGAACAATTTAAACTAAGAAACAACACTGGACTGACAATAAATGTTATAAAGTACTACTAAGAATAATTTGATTGAAAGTACAAGGTATTTATCCATCAAAAATGTGCAGAATCGCCTTTCATTAAAGCAGTACAGGTAAAACTGTTCTTCCTCCAGTACTTCAACTGTTTTCAAGATAGAATTTTATCAAGTTTTGAGTGAGGTAGTGTAACATAACTGCCTGAAATAGTGGGGACTGAGCTTGATATCCTAAGAAGTCCATTTTAGCTCTATGTGTGTGCATTTCAGTGCATTTCAGTTCATTCATACAATCACGTGTATGCATTTCACTTCTCCTATGTACAGTTTTAACCCTCTTAAGCTTAAATTTAACGTGTTTCCTTCTGTAATGGCCTAAAGGGTTACTCAGTCCATGGGTGTATAGAGGTTGCGACTGCGGGTTCGTAGGATTCTGTAATACACAAGGACACGGAACCTTTATCCTCTAAATTTCACTACTTTGTTACAGATTACCACAAGTACTACAAATATCACCACTTGCAAGTATGCCTATGATTAATGAAGTGCATATATATGTATGTATCTCTCAAGTTATTACAAAGTATTGTCAGCAATCAATATTATAGCAATAATCAATTATAACAGCACTCAATAGCAGCAATCAAGTATATGCATAATATTACAGGTTACTACAAAACTATCAGTAGTGAAGCAAACATTAATAATATAGTAGCAGATATACTTATGATAGATTACTTACATATATATATTGCACCAAGCACATTAGACAGAACTGAGAAGCGGGACAAATTGTCCCAGAAGGGGACCCAACCATCCCATAAGTGAGAGAACAAACTGAACTGGCCCCAGGAATGGGCCCAAAAGGGGACCAAGAAAATAACAGACAGTCTCAGTTTGAAGATGATCCACATCATGGAGTTTGGAGTCAGCCAGGTGTCCCAGGTGAGAGTCCAAGATCTTGTACAAAGTTCATGCAGACCTGTTTAGGAAAGGGAAAAGTATGCAGCACAGGAATTTCTCAGAGAGAGAAGCTCCATTTTGGATAAAAATTAAATCATTTTATAGAGGCATAAGAGGGCATAAGACACCACCACTTCAAGCAGCCAATAGATGCTCTTAATTTCTATTTTTTACCTGTAACAGCCAATAGATGATGATGCTCTCTGTTCTCTCAGACCATTTTTTTTTCCACTGTTTTACTGTTCTTACAATTAGAACAACTAACAACAGTTACCAATTCTTACTTTCTCAGAATGTTTTCCCCTTTTTCCAGACTATTTTTCACCTTGATTTTATGCTTATTGATGGTATTTAAGGATGTCTTCAGTTTCTAGGTACCCAGGTATACTTCAAAGATACCAGTTGCACTTCTTAAGGATGCTTCTGGTTCATAAGCCTAGTTCCCAGGCTAACGTTTCCCAAGCTGCCAGGCATTTTCTCTGTCAGTACTTCAGCAGACATTTCTTTCTATTCAGTAATTTTCCCTTCTAACCAGGTTGGCTTTCTGGCTGCTTACATCACCTCCATAACAAAATATCCTGTGGTTAATAGCACCTTTGTCAGATGAAGTAATAGGATTAAGGAATATATAAATATCATTCATATGTTGGATATTTATCAATCTGCAGTAAATTGTGTTTCCTTCAAGCTTCTTTATATTGGTGATTCACATGTTCTACCTTGTATATGAGTCAGAAGAAGGCATGGATCCCAAGTGCCTTAAGTGCTGGACAATTAAGGGAAAAAAACCTGTTTACAAAAAGGAAAAAAAGATGTTATTAAAAAAAAAAAAGGCTTTAGAAACACTTACAGTCAGAACAAAGTTCTGTAATCTGTACCTTCAACACATGGAAAATCCACTGTACAAGATACAGAGGGCTTTCTTCCCATCCAAGAAATCTAGGAGCACCACTACTGACTTTGGTGTTTGCTTTGGATTCTCTCATTAAACTCTTACTATGCAATATCCACTGTATGGAGAGTCTAGTGAGTTAAATAATTAATTTCTAGTTCTTACTCTCCAAATGCTATTTTTGCATTCATAGAAACCATCTTTCCAAGTGGCTAAGCCTCCTTTGAAAATAGGACTTAAGCTTCTTACATTTAAAGCTTATTATTAGAATTAATTTACTGTATAGAATTAAACATTCCCATTAAATACTCTATCAAAGTTACACTAGCTAACAGCTGTTACAGATTTCAGAATATACTGTAACACGGAAAATACTACAAAGTGTTAAGCAAATTCGAAATAGTAAATTGAAATATGCAAATACACAACTTGTTAGTCAAAGACATCATGCTCATGAAACTCGGGTGTCCCAAACCAGAAACCTCTTGGAAATTCATTTAATAAAATAAACATTACATCCTTTTGGTAGCCTGTACATGATCATAGAATCATAGAATAATAGAATCATTTAGGTTGGATAAGACCTTTAAGATCATTGAGTCGAACTGTAAACCTAACACTGCCAAGTCCACCACTAAACCATGTCCCTAAGTGCCACATCTACCTGTCTTTCAAGTACCTCCAGGGACAGTGACTCAACCACTTCCCTGGGCAGCCTGTTCCAATGTTTGATAACCCTTTCAGTGAAGACAGTATCTTAAAAATCAGTAAAGATTATTTTTAATAATCCGAAATCATAAAAATAATTTTTTCATTCATTTTGAGGTTTATCATTCAGATATATCACATAGATGGTCTGAAAAATTACTCCAAGATTTCTTGTATTACCGCTAGCATATATCATTTCTTAAAATAATTTAAATGGGAATGAAGTACTATACATCAATAAAGATTGATATGAACTTTAGGAAAAAAAGCCTGCCATATTACAGCATGCATGCACATAAAACTCTAACTGAAAAAGAAGTGAAACAACAAATTTTTAAGTAAGACATTTTCACTGGTGAGTACTGAAGTACCTCTGCTTCTTAGTGGTAGAGCAATTCAATGTATGTGACAGTTGCAAATAGCTGTTGCAGTCTTATTTCTTTCTGTATATTAACAATCCTTTCAGACTTGTTTGAGAAATCACGTCCTGTTACAGTCAGAAAGACCCAGAGACACTCAGCAGCTTACGAAAAAAGTGGTGCAAAATTTTCTTGAGTACAAACTTTAATGATGATTCCTTTTAAATTTAGAAAGAAAAAAAAAGTGAATTAAGAAAATATATATACGGAAGTGGAACACAAATTTGGAGGAATATGTACTGTGGGGAGAAAAAAATATTTCCAGTGAAGAAAGGGTTCTTCAAATAAATTTGAAACAAGCTGGAAATTTGGCTGTGTAGGAATACATAAGGAAAAGGAACCACAGGAGGGCATTTGTAATCAGGAAGTAATTTTAGTTTTAATGAGGGGAAGCAGTAGAAAAGACAGGTCTTTAAGTCACCACCTGGAGGACTTTAAAGGAAGAGGAAAGCTCAGAAAAGACATACCAGCTTAATTTTATAATGGGATTTTTTTTTTTTTTTTTTGAGAAAACAGTGAGGCTGCATAGTAATCTGAGGGGCAATAAAGCATGAGGCACTTACTGTGAAATCCAAGAAATGACCTATGTAAGAGATGATATAATTGAAGAAAGACTGTGATCAGAAAAGGCTACCAAAGTCAAGAACTGTAAGGAGGATAGAGGACTAATGATGATGACATCCATCACTAATCTAATTAACCTTTCTACATTAAATCATTCTTATTAGGAGTAGCACTTTTAGTCAAATACTTATAGCAAGAAGAGACATTCACCATGGGAGAAAGGGAAGGTGAGGATGGCATAAGAAGGTTCTTGTGCAAGAGCCCTCTAAGAGCAGAGATAGTGAAACTGTGGGAGCAACAGCAATGGCTGCAGAAGAAAAGATCTTAAAATCTTCAGAAAATGAATAACAAAATTAAAAAAGGTAAGAAAGACAGAAGAAAAGGTGATAGCCAGTGACAGCCAGTTTTAATACTTACAAGTTTTATGCCTGCCCCTTTATGTGCATTTACTTTTCATTTTTTAGCTGTATTTCCTAAGAACCTTAACATGAAGCTTCTTATTTTTGTGTACAGAACATTGGTGCATATTGAGAGCATTCCTTGCTCAATCAGGGTCCTAACCCTTTCTTCTGGAATGAATTTCATTCCATAACATTAACTGCTCTTTGAATGAATTCTTTGTTTTCTATTATACTGTGCATAATTTCTTGAGCTTTTCCCTGCCATGCATTTTGGAATTAAAATGACATCACAAATTATGCCCTGAGGAGTAGCTCACTTGACTCATTCATGAATAAATTAATATTTTAATATACCTGATTTTATTGTTTTAAAAATTTATTTCAAACGTTTTACATTACTAAAGGGATGGGTTTTTTTTGATTTTTACATCCATGACTTCAAGGCATCCTGCATACTTTTTCCTACCAACAATTTCATTGAAATTAATAGATACATAAGGGGTGACAAAGCCTTCAGCAGAGCTGCCACTTGAATAAGTTCTTAAATCCAGAAATAAAAATATGCATGTACATACTCTAACTCTTATCTTTAAATACACTGATTTCTGTTTGTAGCAACCTGTTTATCACTTTAAACCCTAACCTCACAGTACTGTTCAATAAATTGTTCAAATAGATGTACTCTGTTCAAAATTTTGTAAGGTAGTTTACTAGAGAAACAAATATTTTTTAAACCAATTTTAGTTTATATTAATGTTAATAAATTCTTATGTTCTCATTACTCTGTAGTCCAAAGGTATTGTGGGTTTGCCTGAAGAAGCTGAGTAGTATGGCTTATTTCTTTATAGACATATTTCCATTTAGAAAATAATCAAGATTATTTTCTGAATTGTTGCACAGCTAACAAAAATTCTTCTTTAAAATTTTCATTCAGGCTGGAACATTGGGGTTATATCTTTCTGGATGTATCATCCTTCCCTCACCATAAGGAATAATGAACAAGAAGGTCAAATAAACATGTACTTTTGGCGGAGGACAAATAAAAAATAAACAATCAATGTTGTTTCTCAATACAAAAACTAATGGAAAAAAAATCTAATGGGAAAAGTGACTCACAATTATAAATACAGCAACCCGCTGTCTAGAACTAGTTTTTGGTTGTCCTTTCTGCTCTTTGCTCCCTGATCTGCTTTGTAAACTTCTATTACTGTTACCCAAATGCCATTAAGTAACTGAGATTATATTATTTGAAAAAAAGTTCTGGTTTTATCCACTTTAATTCTAAAATTAGGATTAAGATAAATTGAAGTCACACATATACTTTGATAGTATGACTCCTAAAATATGTCAACTTGCTTTAAAGGACTTGAACTGATCAATAAAGTTCACTTTGGAACCTAATGGCCAATTACCTTTTTTAAGATACTAGCAGATGATCAGAAAATAGTTCTTAGTTTCAGTATCCAAAGGAAATACACTTGCAAAGCAACTTGCATTTTCATTCAGGTGATTACAGGGTTGTGAAATTGGAAGCAAACAATTTTTTGACAACTATTTTTGTTCAGAAAACTCTATCTAGAAGAAGATAGAAGTAGAGGATATTTGGACCACCCTATAAAATAATCATCCCATAAGATGAGACCAGGACAATAGATCGATAAAGATATGACTATACTGTAACATGGCTATATGACCTATTATCTGGTGACGTGATAGCATTTTGATCTCAGAATTCATAGTAGTTCAGAAGTGAGATGACGGTTCTAAAGAGATACAGTATAATTCCCAGTGATAATATTTGCATAAACATAAGCATCTTACTGATAATTTAAGTTATATGTGACCAATAATCAGTTAGAGACTAAATGATATTATATAACCCTAAATACATCATTTATTTCCTTCAGTAGTTTCTTCTGCCAAGCAAGTCTAAATGAAAATCTAAATCACTCTATATAGTTCAAAATACTTCAGTAAGCCTTTGGAGAGTGTTTTCTGTCCTTCCATTTGTCTTGTAGGGTAAGTGAAACAGCAGAATAGCTATCTGTGGAATGCATCCAGAGGAAAAACATTATCCCTAAAAGACAACTGAATTTCAATAGCACTGGAGACTTTCTGAGAAATTGTACTGCTTTCCCTGGATCATCAATATCAACATTAGTCTCACATGACCCATTTTTACAAAGCATTTGCATCAAGGACACTTATCAAGGGTTTCTCATGGAAGCTTCTGTGGTTTTGCTTCTGAGTAGAGACTCCTTGTGATATTCCTTACAATCCATGTTAATTTACAGTTTCTGTTATAGTTAATGATCAGAAATGCTATAATCTGCTCTTTGTGGAATACTTTATATGCCTGCTTTTCTCTACTATCGTGCCACCTTAAATGACTACCAAAACTATTAGTCTGCACTGAAAAGAGAATAGCTTTCATTTAAAAGTTACTTCTTGTGTAGGTATACAGATAGCAAAGAAAAGATGAGAGCTGAACTTGCACTTTGACAGCTGTGATATGTCAAAAGGTGTCAGAGAGAAGCTAACCAAATTTAGATCATGCCTAACTTGCAAAAAGGGTGAATCCAAGCCACAGTTTATAGCTTGCCATCTATTCAGTCCAGATGAAAAACTCTATGTTATTTAGTCTAGTTGTTAAAAATGGTGAACCAGCAAGTTCATTGGGATTTATAGATGATTAACCCATCTAAAGAACAAATTGCTTTAATTTTGATTACTTTTTTGGAATTAAGGCATGAAAGCATGAATATTTTGACTAAATGGCCTTTTTGCCTAAGAATCTGCCATTCCTAAGGTGGGCACACTACTTTTTGTAGGACTCAGTCTCCTGTCAATGGCAGTTTTCTCAAGTTTTCCTCACCTCCTCTCCCCAGGTAATCATGCTTGTGGAGATAAAATGCTGTTTTTCCTAGTATCTGACAGGTGTAACCTACTGCCTCCACAAAGTAGAATCCTTCCTTGGGAAAGAGAAGTGACAAATGTGAAAAAAATTTTACAATTTTCTTTCCTCAATGTACATTTCTCTGTAGAAAGGGAAGCATTTGAGAGACTTGATCTCATCCCCTTTTGAGCTCTTGAAGGGTTCAAGAGCCACATGAAATAAGGGCCCCTCGAAAAAGACATGTTAAAAGAGAATCTGATTTTCATTGAAATTATTTGACATAGGGAGTGCTCTGTGAACCTTGGTCTGCAACTTGTCTCAAACCTGCATCCCCAACAAGAAAACTGCTTAATGTTTTTTTTTTTTTTTTTTTCTTTCTGGTTTGAAACTAGGTTTCTCAGCTATTCCCCTTCGCTAACTGATGCTGTATTTTCTGCAAATGCCCTGTGAGATGCTGTGACAGACAAGACATGTAAAATGTGACAGACAAGAGATGTAAAATGTGACAAACTTTGCTGAAGGATGCCTTGCTTTGTAGTGGTACAACAGCATAAAACCATTAAAACATACTAGTCAATTATTTTCTGCATAATTTACTGTTTATAAATTGGTATCTTTCAGGAAATAAAACTGTATGAGAGTCAGAGATTTGACTTCTAGATGGTGATAGTCTATATCTTTTCCCTGATGAATCTTTCAGCCTAATACTTTTTGAATAGCCTTATATGGTCTGGGGATACAAATTTTATATTCTACCCTGTTGTAGGGTATACTTATGCAGTTGTTCTGTGGTGGTGTATGCTGTGCAGATTTTAAAAGTTGTACATAATGCTTGTTACAGGAAAAACAATACTGAAATGTAAAGAGCATAGATCTTATTTGTAAATAAAAATTGTCTTATTTAAGCAAAAAAGTCACTTAAAACAAGGTTATATTCTGATTTCTTGAACAATGCTACAACCAGCACTGGATGGTGTACAGATGATTTTTTGCATTGAACGCCAGAAATACAGCATTATCTTCTGCTAATTTTCCTCTGGTTATAGAAATGACATCATCGCTGAAGTTGGAAGGAAGAGCCAGCAAGGATATTCAGATGTTAATTAGGAGGAATATGAGAGTAAAATAATAATCCCTCAAGGCTCAAAGGACTTCAGAGGGACATGTGACTGCTAAAATATCAGCAAGTGAACCACAAGTTCCTGTGAAGTTGAAAGGTAAATATGAAGGGAATACCATGGAATATTTCTGGAAGAGAGGAAAGAAAAGTAGAGGAAAAACATTAAGAAAGAAAGGATAGCAAAATGAAATGGAAGGAATGCCAAGGGAGACAAGAAAATAGTTTAATCTAGAAAAAGCTGTATTTGGAATTAAAAGTCATACTTTCTCTTGGCAGTAACAAGGTCAGAAGGGCTATTCATAATTATCTTTAAATTTTGCGTAGTGATTCAAGACTAATAATAAAAAAGTCCTTTTAAAGGCCTTTAAGTATGACTAAATGCTCTGAATTTTAGACTACAGTATGCCTCATTCAGTAGTGTTTCTTCTCCCTGTTCTATTCTGAAAGGAAGATCATGTGGCAGCTACTGTTTATGGTTAAGTTATTTATTCATTAAGGCAATGTAAACTATATCTTAATGAAATGGAAAGTGATTTCCATTCCGTAAAAAAAGGTACAAGGTATTTGAAAGGTAATGAAAGTCTTACTGACATCAGCTCTTTAGTGTAACAGCTGTAAGTGTAGGAGGCCTGAAAAAGAGATAATATAATCCTACACTGTATATTTTTTGCCCAAGTCCTCTTGAAATTACCCACCTTGTCTACTTTTCTCTTGGATTATTCAAATTCCACTATCTTTCTTTCTGTGCATTTTACAGTCTATGTCAATGCTATTGATAAGGCAGACCCTCCACTTACTTAAGTGAAAATCTGAGAGGGTGTGATTTTGACATGCATATGAAAATACCTAAGCATTGTAGGTTTATTTCATGCTGAGGTCCTTCAATGACAAGAAAATGCCCTAATGTGACAATGATGCTCTGAAATGCTTTCTTGATAAAGTAGTCACACCAATAAAGTTGATTTCATGTACATCACAACTAACAGTGTCAGTGCCTGTGTGAGAATGATCAGTTCTCAGCTTCCAAAACCTCTGTACCTAAATAGAAATTCATAAACCAAAACTTGCAATTAAGCAATAAATGGAAACCTTTCTCATTTTTACTGCAACAGCTGATAACATACAGTACAGGCTGCTGAAAAATAAGTGGACATCTCTGTTCCATATATATCAAGATTGTTGGCTCACATAAAGACAAACCTTAGCTTTCCTTAGCTATGTTTTACATGGAAATAAGTCTCTAAAGCCTGACCATGGAGCACATACACTCGGACTAATCACTTGTGGTATTGACAGACTTTGGTAGTTGAGGTTTGGAAAGAAAATTAATTATTACTTCCTACTCCAGTTCCTTTACTCTTGAAGATCACCATTTCTTAAGTTAACTATGCTTCATGTATAACAACAGAGTAAGTAAAAGAAATTGACAGCCTCTAAATCATTCACTTTTGTCCCTTATTTTCATTCAGTTCTAACATTAAAAAATAAATAAATTTTTTACTTTTTAGAAAGTCTGATAATAAAGTGTGTACAACAAATTCTACACAGTAATCTGTATTCCACATGGAATGCTTTTTAAAGTTAATGTTAATCCTTCCAGTAATAAATTGCTTCTCATTACTGTTCCCTTCATGTTTCTTAAATATATGGTCTATACAATCCAGCCATTTCATGCCAGAATGAGCTTCTTATAGCTATTTCTAGCTATCAGAAAACCAAAGGATATCTATACAACCAACTAATATCCTTATTTCAGAAACATTGTGATTTGGGTATTTTGATTGGTGTTTTATTTATTTATTTATTTATTTATTTATTTATTTATTTATTTTCCTGGTCATGATGCACTTTGACAGGAGCAGAGAAAAGCTACATTCTCTCCCTCTCCTCCCATTTTTGAGGCATCAAGATTTTGTAACTGGAACAACATTCCTCTTAGGAAAGACTATTGCATTTGGCTTTGGGGTCACCCAGTAACTTGGCAGCTCAGCTACAGGAGGAGAGGGAGATAGATCCTATCTTTGGGTAAGTGTTCCCTCTCAGGACTATTCCAGTTACTTTCTAGGCAGTGTTGAATTACCCTAAACCTATTGAGTAGAATGGCCTTAATGGTATTGTAGACCCTGCTTCCATGAAGTTTCACAAGAGAAACATCAAGTTTCCCTGCCCAAGGCAGCTGAAGGCAATGGTGCATTATAATATATTTTGCAAGGCAAAGCAAACAAATATGGAGAACAGTTACATTTTCAACCAGAATCTGTGAAAAACAAGTATGTTCCATTTATAGCATAATCGTCGCTGTCACTGTATTTTTAAGACACAAAGCAGTCTAACACAGATTTAAAAAAAAAAAAAAGACTTAATTACCACTCCTAGTCATTGCATTGCACCAGATGTTGGCTTAATTGAACAAATACTGTCTGTTATGATTACAGCAAAGCATATTGTAACTATGGCTAAAACAGACACTGGCACAGATCACCAGCCAGCATAAATCAATAGAATCCCATTGACACCAGTATATGTAAGCTGATTTCACAAGCAGAGGTTTTGGACTATAATTTCCTAATTATAAGAAAGGAGGGGTATATGAAAGGCATTTTCAACATTATTTAAAAAAAAAAAAAAAACAACACTTCCTTACTTTCTTTTTTTTTTTTTTTTTTTTTTTTCCTTTTTTTTTCCCAGGCTGGAGTGGCGCACATAGTAATTTCAGCTGTCTGAGTACAGATTGTAACCAAATACCTTACTTGTTGAATTAGCATATGCTGTCATACTATCACATCTGACAACATAACTTCAAATTTTGCCCTCAGAAATTAAGGCAAAGGTTCTATGCTCTCCAACATACAGCTAAAGTAATCCAAATTATCGATTAAATAGTTTTATCAGATAGTATAGCAGTAATATCTGTGTGACTGCTACATATGCATAACATTACCCAACCATAGTGAAAGGTTTTATATGTAGTATTCCTCTGGGGTTTATCAGTCTCTCTTTGTTATTAAGTCTGCCACAGACTAAAGAGGTCATTTGAAGTAAATTACATTTTTAGCATTCTTTTTTAATATTTTGCAACAAATGGAATATCTATGATAAAACTCAGTGGACTATCCCAAATTTAAAATTGGGACTTTAGATTTCCAACCATTATGAGATAAAACAACATTAAAAAACATAATCAACATCAAGATTATGAGGAAAAAGTGCAGAAATCCTTATCTATGAAGACTTCTTTATATATATGGAGTTCCAAAAATACATTTAATCTGAAGGCTTTTTCAGAGTAAAATTTCACTACAATATTTACAGATACAGGATCAGTACATACCTAATAAATGCCATTATTAGAAAAAAGTGAAATAATCATCTTCATTGCCTCACTCACCAATTTATGAAAAAAAGAAATCATTGTATGGAAACAGGATAACATTAAAATGTAATGTTGACCTCCACTCTTGAATAAGGAAATTCAATACTGAATATATGCTGTTTTGAAGGGCCCCTTGAGCTTTGACTATTTTATTGTTAACTCTGTGCCTAGAACCACTTAAGCAACTCAAAAGATTAGCCAGGGGCCTCCCATTCCTACCAAGGTCTGGTACAAACTGTAGTTAACAGATTAAGTTGAAGAGCCCTTCTGTTGGTTGCTTTCATTGTTTCATTCCTTGGAGTACTCCAGCTAGAAGACACCAAGCTGATTACATACATTATAAACAGTCTGTCTTGTTTTGAAATTTGCATGTAGGGTAATGAACACTGTAAACATATGTAAAACTTCACACTAAGTTATTTTAGAGCTGCAGTTCAGTGCTTATTAAAATTCTGTCTTTCTGGCCTTTATCAGGCAATGCCATTCAGCTATAGTGATTTCACCAGGGGTGAAATATGCCTTATTCAGAAATGGAAATCCTAAATTCCAGGAACACAATGATACAAAGGGGTCAGGCTCTCCCTCCAAACTATGCATGTCACTTATTTCCCAGAACCTAAAGTAGGCATAAAAAATCCAGTTAAACAAAGAAACTGCAGCTAAAATTTAAATTATCTCCAACTGAGGTGACAAAAATGGTTAGAGGAACAAGTGTGCTGCTCCCAAAATTGATTATAATTATAATTCTTTATAATTAGCACCATCTTTGAATTTTTAAATATATTTATCTTTTAAAAATATTCAGATCTCTCATTCTCCACAGACCCCCACCCTTCTTTCTCTTTCTGTATAAAGCTAAAGGAAAATTAAATGTTGGCAGTTAAAGTAGCTACATAAGTATGGCAACCATCCAAAATTCATACAGGCAGATCTGGAGTCATCTTTACATGTGCAAAAATAGTTGAAAAAGATTTTAGCACTCTAGACATTTTATCTGGGTAAAATCTTACTCAGTGGAAGGTGACTGACAGCAGCTCTTATGTTTGAAGATTTTAATGTAGAATGTGCAATGTCTAATAAATGGTGCTCCTCACACAGTTCAGCCATTTATTTGTTCAGAAAACCACATGCAGAGCACTCTGGGTCAGATGCTGGGGAAACGTTTCATTGTCTTATGTAGATGAGGTTGTCCTTTTGTACGGACCCACTATATTTACCAAAGTAATTGGTAATTGTTACATAGAATATCACTTCTGCCACAGAAACATGACCACTGAAGATTTAATGAGCTGAACTTGTGTCAAAAAGAAGCAGTTTTATTTACTGTTATGAATTTTGTTAAGTATCCATCAGTGTGTATTTTTTTGCTCCAAGGGGCTAGTTTACATGAATCAGTCAAATATAATCCACCACTGTTTCAGGTATATTTGAGCTCTTTATTAATACTTCCTCACAACTTACTGAAATCTGTATTGGGAATTTAGATCCTAAGAATACTTTTAAAAGGGTGATGAATCAGACTACAGGTATTTTAAAAGGACAATCACTATAAGATATGTCACTTTGGAATAATAAATTTGTGTCAAAAGTTTTCAGACTAGATGCTGCCCTCACTTACAGTAGTGTTAGTCAAGAGTAAGTCTTCTGAAGCCAATGTAACTATTCTGGATTTTAATCCATATATCTGAAATCACACAGTGGTTCAGTCCTCTCTATAAATTAACCAGGGTTTGCTCATGCACTTTTTGTTCAGGCAAACATATATTCAGGTAAATATATAGAAGTCTGTGCCTGGGGAAAGAATTGTAGATGACTATAACACTTGATGATTATAACACAAATAACTTAATTCTAGCTGAAATTCATTCCCTCTGACACTTCCCAATGCACACACACAAACACAGGCACACATACACACATATACACTCATGTACTCTTGTAAAAAATCTAAGAATATAAGCTTTGTTCAAGGAGTACCACTGAGGCTGGATGGTAAAATAACCATTTTCTAAACCAGAAGTAGGCAAAGAAATACTTGTGAGATTTGTGCCCATGAGTTACAATAATGCCCACAACCCCGTGTTTTCAGCCAAGGCCTTAGGACCCCCTGTAAGACAGAGGCACTTACTTTAAGTAGGACAGAAAATCTAGTAGGTGAGTGATTTTTATTAACATTTTACATTTGTTGTAAGCCTAGTATAAAATCCTCTCATAGGTAAAATGGAAGAAAAGCTTATGTAGAACATGCATCATAAAAAAAACTTCAAACAATGAAAACACTGAGGAAGTTCTTTCATTTATCTTTATTATTTTTAAAATGTTATTCAAAGATGTCATCTAATTCATCACTTTACTGTTTTTTATTAACTCTAAGCATACAGCAAGGTACTTCAAAAGCAATGCAGCTTTTTTCTGTCTGGACCAAAATTTATCTCCAGCGTAACACCAATGAGTCAAGATTAATTTTATACCTTGTTTGCCTTTCTATTGTTGCATAAGAATATAATTTTGCTTATTGTCCACTCTCCCCTTCTATTTTTAAAAGTGCCATTTGTATAAAATATTATATATAATAAATCACTCATGGCAGAAATAGTAATAACATTGATCACACATAGCTATTTATCATTGTGTTTACCATTGTGCTTGCTCTCTTCCTGCCCTGCATACACTTCCCACTGTGCCTGCAACATCTAAGGGGAGCAAAAAAGCTATGCATCACTGTCACCAGAGAGATTTCCACAGCAGAACTGGCACAGATATAACGTGAAAAATACTAGTGACAAAATACTAGTTTGTCTTGAAAGACAAGACCTGGCATAACTCTTATGGACTTCAGTAGTCTTTGGTTTCAGCCTGACAGAAAGGTGAAAGCACAGAATCTTCAAAACAAATGTTTTAAAATATAGTTTTGCACTAAAACGTGAACATTCCTGACCTCAGCAAGAGGCCAAATGATCAGGCACAGCATTATTTTAGTAACTTTAATAATAGATATACACTTACTATTTTGAGTCTTTTGAATTTTCAAGGAGTCCATTAATTTCATTTTCTACCAGATCGGATAGTATTTACTGTTAGTACAGCTTAGTGTGTGTTGTTCACCTGTTCCATGTATTCACACAACGGCATTTCTGTGGGTCTTCTCATCATTCCAGGGATGATAACCTTCTAGTTAACCAGTGCAATGCCAGCCTATGGCTCAGGACTGATATTTATGTTGCCAGAAGTTTTGTTATTGCAAATGACATATAGACAAAAATATTTACCTTCTTAACCTTTGCAGGAAATTAATCACTGTCTTTGCTGATGGGGTAAAGGATTATAAACTTGTTAAGTGATAAAAATACAGGTGTGGAAATGTCTTAATTTGTGGGATAGAAGACACATGCTCTGTCTAACCCCAAGAACCTGTTTGTTTTTTATATTGACAAGCTAGTTTCTGGATCTTTTGAAATTATTCCGCATCCCACTAAAAACTGAAATCTAGTTATCAAATAAACAGCCTCAAACTTGCATGTTCATGGCAAATAGAACTTATTTTTTTCTGGGAGTCCATTTTTGTTTTGCTAAACTGATTTCACAGAAATAACAGAAAACCCCAGAAGTTTGAGATTTTCTTTCTTTTTTAATAAACCTAAATTACTTAGACAACTGACACAATTAATTTGCTTACTTGTCTGCATGAAAGAAAAAAAGTGCTAATCTCTCAAACTGTTGCTTTAGAAAATTAATTTAATAATTTTGTAATATTTTAAGTGTCAAAAATTTTTTTCAAAATATTATTCTCATTGTAGAAAGATAGATTGTTTTGGAATTTTTCTGTACAAGTTAATGTTATACGGAGTTATAACACACCTATATCAAGCTGTAAAAGTTAAACTGGTGACTCACAGTAAACATGACAGCCTTCAAATGTTATTTAAAAGTACAAGCGTTCTTAACTTTTCTTTATGTTACAAAAACTGTCCATCCTTCTTTGAATTTGTTTTACACCCCTTTCCCACAGTGACAACCTCATAGATTGTAACTGATCTGCAGATCAATACACTTCGATGGTTTGCCACTTTTTGTCTCAGTTACACTGGCATCTATTTTATATGCAAGTCCTAGATCTGTGACTTCATCATATCCATGTCCTGCCACCAGATACAGAAGCGCTTTGTTCTGCCTCTTTTCATGCTGGAGGAGTTTTTCCTAGGGGTTGCTCCTTGTTCTGAAACATGAAAATGTGTGAAGCATAAAACTCCAGCTGTGAATACTTACCTCCCTGCAGTGTTAAAAAGTTCAATATACAAAACACCTGGTTTCAAGCGAAATGTACACTAAGATATATGGCAATGAGACAGATTTAATATACCCCATAGGGCCCTCAAGCAGTTTTTAAATTAAAGACACAACATAGTTTGGTTTCTTTTTTTTTTTTTTTAAATGAACCTTTACTATTTCACAAATAATGAATCGATACCTCTTCTAACTGAAGAGAAAGTCATAAACAAAAAAGCGATTTGTGGTGAGCAGAAAGGATGAGGATTCATTGTCATGCAAATTAAATCTGAAATATAAAGTTTACATTATGAACAGAAAAAAAAAGTCTTTGTTCTATGCAGAAGAAATACAGTGGCTCCCCAGAAAAAAAAATGCTAATCTTGACATAGAGATACATGCTATGGGGCAGGTCTAAAATTCACTTGACGTTTACTTATTAAAAATTCAGCATGTTTAAGATTTATTTTTGTAACAGTTCAGATGATAACCAAATGTCAATACATTGGCATGTGGACTCCTATTAGAAGGCAACAATAAAGTAGAGTCTGTTCCTCGTACACTATGTTCTGCAGACATTATTTCACCTTTATATTTGACTGTACTTCCATACAGAGCTGTTTAGGTAGAGTATAGATGTGCCTTGAAATAACTGACAAGAAGTTCACAAGAAAAAACTAATAAGGAAATTCGAAAAATCGTAAGTCATCCAACTTTGTTATTATGACTTCATACAACAGATAGATACAGACGTCATCATTGTTTCTGTTTTTGCTCAGGCCCACATCCACATTTCTTCTAGCATTGTGTCTTGCCTGTTTAGTAAGTCTTTCCTCTGGACAATAACAGTTTAGTCTTCAGAGGGTAAAATGTATAACAATGGGAACACAATCTTTCCCAACATATGGGCATGTGATCAAAAATGCTCTTGCATTTTTAAATCATCTACATAATTTAAGTTTTAAAAGGACAGAGTTCTGGCATATATAAGGCATATCTATAAAGCTAAAAATTGAAGTTTTCAATACTTTTTTGAGAATAATCTTCGGGGCTTAAGTGTTTGATGTATTGAGGACTCAATATACCCATAGCTAACTGCTAAGGTACGACCAAGAAATTTTTTGTATGATAGATGACAAATTTTGGAGCCTGTGGATGAGCTTGAACAGCTGGTGTAGCAGACCAGCTGAGCTTCACCCAATAGCTGGAATCCACCTCTACGCTGTCCACTACGCTAAGCCAAGGCCAGAAACAGATCTCTCAGAAGGCACAGAGAACTCTTCCTCTGGGGGGGAGTGCAAGCACAGCTCAGCTGGAATTTTTTTTCTGACTCATCACTATGAATTTAATATTCACTATATTTAATATAACTCTTAAAATAAAAGAGTTCCTGTCAGGTGCCATTTCTGAACTGTAACATAATGGCAGCTGGATAGGAATACTGTTAAAGCAGATATGAAATGTAAACTGAGTACAAGAATGTCATGTAGAAACCAATAACACTCAAGTAGAATTCATGGAGACATTTCACAAATATGCCAAAGAATGTTATTAAATATGTTTATTGAGCCATATTTTCCATTTTCAGTGGCCAACCCCTGAAAAATTAGCAGCTTTCAGTCATATATAGTTGGTGGAATTTGTACTCTGTTTCTGCTAACACTCAAGATTTGCTGAGTCGTAACTGTTAAATATTCTCATCTCAGTGGTCATCACCAAGTAAAATAAATTAATTCATTTAAAGCTCCTTAATGAAGCCATTACCTTTATGTATCTCTAGAGATGGATGAAAAAAGAATTATTGGAATAGATAAGGAACAACTGTAGTGAAGCTACCATTATTAAAGAACATTTTTATAATCTACAGTTAGTCTCTGCATTAAAAAATAAATCAAATTACTACTTTATGTTTCTGAGTGTCCTGGTTTCGGCTGGGATAGAGTTAGTTTTCTTCCTAGTAGCTGGTATAGTGCTGTGTTTTAGATTTAGGATGAGAATAATGTTGATAACACACTGATGTTTTAGTTGTTAGTGAGTAGTGCTTACACTAGTCAAGGACTTTTCAGCTTCCCATGCTCTGCCAGGTGCACAAGAAGCTGGGAGGGGGCAGAGCCAGAACAGCTGACCCAGACTGGCCAAAGGGCTACTCCAAACCATATGATGTCATGCTCAGTATATAAATGGGGGGCAGTTGGCCGGGGGGCAGCGATCACTGCTCAGGGGCAGGCTGGACATTGGTTGGCAGGTAATGAGTAATTGCATTGTGCATCACTTGTTTTGTATATTCTTCTATCATTATTAGGATGATGATGATGATTATTATTATTTTCTCTTCCTCTGTTGTCCTATTAAACTGTCTTTATCTCAACCCATGGGTTTTACTTTTTTTTCCCCTGATCCTCTCTCTCATCCCACCAGGAGCAGCGGGACGGGGAGGGTGAGCAAGTGGCTGTGTGGTGCTTAGTTGCTGACTGGATTTAAACCACAATAGTCCTTTTTTGGCACCCAACATGGGGCATAAATTGTTGAGACAATGACAGATCTAATAAGAGTGTGTTAAAACAAATTTGTTATAAGCATTCATTATATTAATTTATTAGTCGCTGATCACAATGTTGATTTACTTGCTCTCCAAGTTGTTGTGTTTGTTCTCAGAGTTCTGTTATGTAACACCTTACTTGCCATATGTACTGTTTATCAGTATTTATGTGCTGTTTATCACCTCTGGGAGGTGGATTAAGGTTATAGCTTTGCTGTACTGTGTAACACTGGCTTATGATATGATAAAATTATTGGTTGTGAGATCAATCTCATATTTGTACTCAGCATTGCCGTCACCTCTGTACTTCGGGAGCCATCTATCAGTAATAATTTATATCAGAAATTATTAATAATTATATTTTTTATTTTTTCTCCTTGGAGAGCGAGCCTATGGGGGACACACCTTCATCCATCTTCCCCTTCTTCTCCAGGCTAAATACAACAGCTCTTTGAGAATTTTTAATATCCTTGGGATGTTCAAACCAGCATGTTCCTACTGCTATATCTCCTGAATGTGTGTCAAGTCATGCTTAGGGTTAAACAACTATTTAAGAATACTGCGGTTACTCCAACCCCCATGACAGGCATTGCACCTACTCCAACCCCGGCAATAGGCACTGCAGCTGAAACAGAGAACCAACCTGTGCCGGTATCAGTCGCCCCTATATGCAAGAAAAAATACACAAGAAAATCAGCTTGTTTAGTAAGAGATGAAGATGAACTAAAGCCATCATGAGAACAGGAGGAGGAAGAGGCAGAACCCATAAATAGATGGTAACCACCCAATCCCTATGCCTGAGCGATCTGCGAGATATGTGAAAAGATTTCAGTCGTTGTCCAGGAGAACACATTATCACCTGGCTGCTCTGATGCTGGGATAACAGGGCCAGTAGCCTGGAATTAGAGGGTAGGGAAGCCAAGCAGCTGGGATCCCTCTGTAGGGAAGGGGGCATTGACAAAGCGATTGGAAAAGGGGCACAAGTCCTCAGCCTCTGCAGGCAACTACTGTCAAGCGTGAAGGAAAGATATCCCTTCAAGGAAGATGTTATATGTCACCCAGGCAAGTGGACTACCACGGAGAGAGGTATCCAGTACCTGAGGGAATTAGCAGTGCTGGATGTGATTTGTGGTGACCTGGACAATAAGTGGTTATCCAAAGACCCAGATGAAGTCAGGTGCACACGACCCATGTGGTGGAAGTTTATAGAAAGCACACCATTGTTATATGCCAACTCATTCACAGTAATGACCCAGAAAGATGGAGAGGGATAAACAGTGGATGAATTGGCTGGTCAAATACAGCAATACGAACAAACTCTTTCTTCCTCCCTACGGGCCTGCAACTCGGCTGTGGAGAAATTGACAGACATGTTAGCCAAGAAACTGTCCTGAGAGTTCCAGCAACTCAAAGAGGATATGTCCTACTCCCCACCTGTATGGACCAGTATGTCAGCCAGTAGGAGTAACCGTCCCTCTGCTCAAGAGAAAGAATATAGTGCATACACACCACAGGCCACCCTGTGGTTTTACCTGTGTGACCACAGAGAGGACATAAGGAAGTGGAATGGAAAAATCTACCTCAACCATAGAGGCACGGGTACATGAGTTGCAAGGAAAAACAACCACAAAAGGCAGTTCTTCCAGGAAAATTGCTGCTCCAGTTTCCAGTGGGCAGTTCCCCAGACACAGTAGAAGGGCTGATCTTACTTCTGATCTTAATGAAGTGACACCTGACTCATATCTACAAGAACTGAGTAACAAATACTGTGACCAGGACTAGAGGGGCCCTGCCACTAGCCAGGTGGAGGAAAGGGACAACTGGGTTTACCAGTCTGTGTGGATTCTATGGCCTGGCACATCAGACCCACAGGAGTATAAGGTTCTAGTGGACACCGGTACATGGTGTACCCTAACGCCATCAAGCTATAAAGGGACAGAATTGATCTGTATTTCTGGAGTGACAGGGGGATCCCAACAGCTGACTGTATTAGAGGTTGAAGTGAGCTTAACAGGGAATGAGTGGCAAAAGCAGCCCATTCTTACTGGCCCAGAGGCCCCATGCATTCTTGGCATAGACTACCTCAGGAGAGGGTATTTCAAGGACCCAAAAGGGTACTGGTGGGCTTTTGGTATAGCTGCCCTGGAGACGGAGGAAATTAAACAGCTGTCCACCTTGCCTGGTCTCTTGGAGGAGCCTTCTGTTGTGGGGTTGCTGAGGGTCGAAGAACAATGGGTGCTGCTCGCCACCACAACAGTGCACTGGTGGCAATATCACACCAACTGAGACTCCCTGATTCCTACCCATAAGCTGATTCATTGACTGGAGAGCCAAGGAGTGATCAGCAAGACTCATTCACTCTTTAACAGTCCCATATGGCTAGTGTGAAAGTCTAATGTAGAGTGGAGACTAACTGTAGACTATCAGGGCCTGAATGAAGTTATGCCACCACAGAGTGCTGCCGTGCTGGATGTGCTAGGACTTCAATATGATTTGGAGTCAAAGGCAGGCAAGTGGTATGTTACAATTAATACAACTAATGCGTTCTTCTTAATCCCTTTGGCAGCAGAGTGCAGGCCACTGTTTGCTTTTACTTGGAGGGGCGTCCAGTACACCTGGAATCGACTGCCCCAGGGGTGGAAACACAGCCCCACCATTTGCCATGGACTGATCCAGACTGCACTGGAAGAGGGTGAGGCTCTGGAACAGCTGCAATACATTGGTGACATTGTCATATGGGGCAACATAGCAGAAGAGGTTTTTGAGAAAGGGAAGAAAATAGCCCAAATCCTCCCTAAGGCTGGTTTTGCCATAAAACAAAGTAAGGTAAAGGGACCTGCACAGGAGATTCAGTTTGTAGGAATAAAATGGCAAGACAGATGCCATCAGATCCCAATGGATGTGATCAACAAAATAACACCTATGTCTCCACCAACTAGCAAAAAGGAAACACAAGATTTCTTGGGAGTTGTGGGTTTTTGGAGAATGCATATTCCAAATTACAGTCTCATCGTAAGCCCTCTCTATCAAGTGACCCAGAAGAAGAATGATTTCAAATGGTGCCCTGAGCAACAACAAGCCTTTGAACAAATTAAACAGGAGATAGTTTATGCTGTAGCCCTTGGGCCAGTCTGGGCAGGACAAGATCTAAGAAATGTGCTCTACACTGCAGCCGGGGAGAATGGCCCTACCTGGAGCCTCTGGCAGAAAGGACCAGGGGACACTCATGGTCGACACCTAGGGTTTTGGGGTTGGGGATACAGAGGATCCAAGGCCCACTATACTCCAACTGAGAAAGAGATATTGGCAGCATATGAAGGGGTGTCGCGAATGAGCAGTTAGATCACTTAAATAATCACCGCCACAGATATTTGCAAATAGTGATTTTAATAGAAATTCATAAAAGGGTGATTTAACAAAGTTCGATCGCAAGGTTCACTCTATCACTTATTAAATGAATGGAATATATGGGGGGAGAGAGAGCGAGAGAGAAAGAAAGGGAAAGATTGAGATAGAAAGAAATACAAGGTAGCAGTAAAGGAGGCCCTCCTGTTGAGTCACGAGGTTCTGAATGGACCCTCTTGCTTTCTAAACTCCTTCTCAGAGAGGAGCCTAGGTGTGGCTGTTCACTGATGGGTCCTGTCATCTTGTGGGAAAGCATTGGAGATGGAAGGCTGCTGTATGGATTCCTGTATGACAAGTCACAGAAACTGCTGAAGGAGAAGGTGAATCGAGTCAGTTTGCAGAGGTGAAAGCCATCCTGCTGGCTTTAGATATTGCTGAACAAGAAAAGCAGGCAGCACTTTATACTGATTCATGGATGTCGGCAAATGCCTTGTGGGGGTGGTTGCAGCAATGGAAGCTGAGCAACTGGCAGCACAGAGGCAAACCCATCTGGGCTGCTGCATTGTGGCAAGATATTGCTGGCCGGGTAGACAACCTGGTTGTAAAAATACGTCATGTAGATGCTCACATACCCAAGAGTTGGGCCACTGAAGAACATCAAAACAACCAGCAGGTGGATCAGTCTGCTAAGACTGAAGTGGCTCAAGTAGATCTGGACTGGCAACATAAGGGTGAATTGTTTATAGCACGGTGTGCCCATGACACCTCAGGCCATCGAGGAAGAGATGCAACATATAGATGGGCTTGTGACTGGGGGTTGGACTTGACCATGGACACTATTGCACAGGTTATCCATCAATGTGAAACATGCGATGCCATCAAGCAAGCCAAGCGGTTAAAGTCTCTCTGGTATGGAGGACGATGGCTGAAGTATAAATATGGGGAGGCCTGGCAGACTGATTATGTCACACTCCCACAAACCCGCTAAGGCAAGCACTATGTGCTTACAGTGATGGAAGCAATAATCAGATGGCTGGAAACATATCCCATGCCCCATGCCACTGCCCGGAACACTATCCCGGGTCTTGAAAAGCAAGTCCTATGGTGACATGGCATCCCAGAAAGAATTGAGTCAGACAACAGGACTCATTTCCAAAACAACCTGGGCCAAAGAGCATGGCATTGAGTGGGTATATCACATCCCCTGTCATGCACCAGACTCCGGGAAAATTGAATGATACAATGGACTGTTAAAGAGTACACTGAGAGCAGTGGGTGGTGGGACATTCAAACATTGGGATACACATTTAGCAAAGACCACCTGGTTAGTCAACACTAGGGGATCTGCCAATCAAGCTGGCCCTGCCCAATCAAAACTTTTACATAGTGTAGAAGGGGATAAAGTCCCTGTAGTGCACACAAAAAATAGGCTGGGGAAGACAGCCTGGGTTACTCCCGCCTTGGGCAAAGTAAAAACCATTTGTGGGATTGCTTTTGCTCAAGGACCTGGGTGCCCTTTGTGGGTGACGCAAAAGGATGGGGAAGCCTGATATGTACCTCAAGGGGATTTGATTTTGGGTGAGAATGGCCAATGAACTGAATTGTATGATGTTATTTGCAATATAATACTGTCTGTCATCACTTCTATGGTCGCTATATGCCATATCAAAGGTATTACAGTAAGAATCACGCGATAATGAAGAGTGAACTTTGATGAAACCTAGCAAAATGCAGCAGTGATGGAACCAGAACTGGCTTCAGCATGCAACAATCCAACACCACACACCATCTCTCCTGCCCTGAAAGACCATCATGACAGATGGAGCCCAATGTCATGGACTAAATGAACTCAACGAACGTTTTAGAGGGACGGCCCATAGACTAAGGGAATGATATCTGTGTGTATATATCAAAAGACTGGAAAAGTGGTAGTGATTAATCGGAATGTATTGGAAAGTGTAAGACCTGGGCATGATGTAGATGGTACAGAGTAAGGGGTGGATACAGTCCTGGTTTCAGCTGGGAATGAGTTAATTTTCTTCCTAGTAGCTGGTATAGTGCTGTGCTTTGGATTTAGGATGAGAATAATGTTGATAACACACTGATGATTTAGTTGTTGCTAAGTAGTGCTTACACTAGTCAAGGACTTTTCAGCTTCCCATGCTCTGCCAGGTGCACAAGAAGCTGGGAGGGGGCAGAGCCAGGACAGCTGACCCAGACTGGCCAAGGGGCTATTTCATACCATATGACGTCATACTCAGTATATAAGCTGGGGGGAGTTGTCTGGGAGGTAGCAAGCGCTGCTTGGGGATGGACTGGGAGGTCCAGGGGCGGGGGGCGGGGAGGGTGAGAGATCAGCTGCGTGGTGCTTAGTTGCCGACTGGTTTGAAATGACGACACTGAGTTCAGTAGCTGTGTGCATGCTCTTAGTCCATATCAAATTCAAATTATCCTTCAATTGTCTTAAAATACAATTATATAACTTCATATTTACCATGTGCTAAGGGAATAGACACAAGACAGTTGCATTTTTCAAATTTTATGTAATAATACACCCATATAGCTGCCTCAGCTTTGCATTCTTTCCTTGTGGTTGCATAAAACATTGCTTATCTTTACACTTAGACAATAAAGTTAAATTTATTTTCTACAAAATGTTATTTAAATCAACTTGATTATTATTAACGAGAACAATCTGTTTTTGTTGATCATGCTAATATGAAAAAGTTCCAGACAACATTTATTTAAAAACTACGGTTCCAGGCTTCTTCAAAGATAGTAAAACAGGATCCTAAAGCCCTTTTTTCCCTTTAGTTGATACAAAGTGTGTGTTTTAAAGGCAATATGAAGTGTGCAACAACAACAAAAAAGTTGTTTTCTGATAATGCTGCTTCAAATTTTTTACACATTTCCTTTCTAATCCACAAAATTAACTGGCTTCTTACATGTTTATAAGTAATCAAAACACATTACTTCATAATGTTATTTATTGATCTACCCCAAGAAAGAATCATCAGGACTTAAATATGTACATGTATGCTTATGTATGTGCTTATGGAACATTCATATTTTTTGACTGCAAAGTTTCCAAGTGCTGCTAAGATTTTAATCAAATAAAACAGCTACCTGGGTTATCCTTTTGTCTTTACTGTTCCAAAAGAGTGGTGGTGAATGGAGTTAAACCCAGTTGGCGGTGGGTCACAAGTGGTGTTCCCCAGGGCTCAGTATTGGGGCCAGATCTGTTTCATATCTTTATCAATGATCTGGATGAGGGGATTGAGTGCACCCTCAGTAAGTTTGCAGATGACACCAAGTTGGGTGGGAGTGTTGATCTGCTGGAGGGTAGGAAGGGTTTACAAGGGGATCTGGACAGGCTGGATTGATGGGCCAAGGCCAACTACATGAGTGTCCTGGTTTCAGCTGGGATAGAGTTAATTTTCTTCTTAGTAGCTGGTAGAGTGCTCTGTTTTGGATTTAGGATGAGAATAATGTTGATAACACACTGATGTTTTGGTTCTTGCTGAGTAGAGTTTACACTAGTCAAGGACTTTTTAGCTTCTTGTGCTCTGCCAGGTGCATAAGAAGCTGGGAGGGAGCATAGCTAGGACAGCTGACCCAGACTGGCCAAAGGGCTATTCCATACCATATGACATCATGCTCAGTATATAAACTGAGGAGAGCTGGCCGGAGAAAAAAGGGCGATTGCTGTTCAGGAACGGGCTGGGCATCGTCGGTGGGTGGTGAGAAATTGTGTCGTATATCACTTGCTTTACATTATTATTATTGTATTATATTATTATTATTACTACCATTCTATTTCATTTTACTTCAATTATTAAACTGTTATTATCTCAACCCACGAGTTTTTTCTGACTTTCACCCTACCAATTTTCTCCCCTACCCCACGGGGGGGGGGGGGGGAGTGAGCGAGCGGCTGTGTGGTGCATAGTTGCTGGCTGGGGTTAAACCACGACAATGAGGTTCAAGAATGCTAAGTGTCGTGTTCTGCACATGGGTCACAACAACCCCATGCAACACTACAGGCTTGGGGAGTGGCTGGAGAGCTGCTTGGTGGAAAAGGACCTTGGGATGTCACTCAGCTGGCTGAATATGAGCCAGTAGTGTGCCCAGGTGGCTGAGAAGGCCAATAGCATCCTGGCTTGCATCAGAAATAGTGTGGCCAGCAGGACTAAGGAAGCAATCATCCTTTTGTACTTAGCAGTGGTGAGGCCACACCTCAAATCCTGTGTTCAGTTTTTGGCCCCTCACTACAAGAAGGACATTGAGGTGATGGACTGTGTCCAAAGAAGGGCAACAAAGCTGGTGAAGGGTCTAGAGCACAAGTCTTATGAGGAGCGGCTGAGGGAGCTGGGGTTGTTTAGCCTGGAGAAGAGGAGGCTGAGAGGAGACCTTATCGCTCTCTGCAACTATCTGTAAGGAGGTTGTAGTGAGGTGGGGGTCGGTCTCTTCTCCCAAGTAACAAGCGATAGGACAAGAGGAAATGGCCTCAAGTCACGTCAGGGGACATTTAGGTTGGATATTAGGAAAAACTTCTTCACTAATCAGGCACTGGAACAGGCTGCCCAGGGAGGTGGTTGAATCCCTGGAGGTATTTAAAAGATGGGTAGACATAGTGCTTAAGGACATGGTTTAGTGGTGGACTTGGCAGTGCTAGGTTAACAGTTGGACCTGATGATCTTAAAGGTCTTTTCCAACCTTAACGATTCTATGATTCTGTTCTATGATTCCATGATTCTAAAATAGTAGTAATAATAATAATATACAAAGCAAGCGATGCACAATGCAAGTGTTCACTACCTGCCAACTGATGCCCAGCCAGTCCCTGAGCAGCATTCCCTGCCTCCCAGACAACTCCCCCCAGCTTATATACTGAGTATGACGTCATATGGTATGGAATAGCCCCTTGGCCAGTCTGGGTCAGCTGTCCTGGCTCTGCTCCCTCCTAGCTTCTTGTGCACCTGGCAGAGCATGGGAAGCTGAAAAGTCCTTGACTAGTGTAAGCACTACTTAGCAACAACTAAATCATCAGTGTGTTATCAACATTATTCTCATCCTAAATCCAAAGCACAGCACTATACCAGCTACTAGGAAGAAAATTACTTCTATCCCAGCCGAAACCAGGACAATGATATAAATTAAGTTGGATTGGATAGGATAATTTCATTTATGTACCAGTGAAAGAGAGCCACTATGCCTTGACTTTAAATAAACAGTTTTTTAGTTATGTTTTGAGGAATAAGTTGGCTATGGGAGAGGGGTACTCCAGTGCAGAATTTTCCACATTTTAAACACTTTAGGTGATAATTTCATGATTTATATTTTATAATGACCTATCTAAAAAAAAAAAAAAAAAAAACAAAAAAACAAAACAAAACAAAAAAAACCAACCAACCAACCAAAAAAACCAAAAATCCCCACACCAGTTTGTGTTCTTTGGTAACTACACTGTTATCTTATTTAGTGAAAAACTATTTTTCTTTTAAGGTATGTTATTTTGCTCCAGGAAAATTTCTCATGCATCTTATGTTGACACTACACAAATGCAGAAATGTACAAACGGTGAAACAGTTTATAATTTCTGTGCTCTGTCAAGGAATTCTATCTTCCCATCTTCCAGAAGCAGAGTGTCCACATGGAACCTGCAGAAGATGGTGCTTTTATTTCTGTCAGATGAAATGTTAGATTCACACTGCAGAGACAGAATTCTGCATCTCTAAAAAGTTTCCTCAGCATTGGGGAGGCATGATATTGTATGTTTCCTCTCGGAAAATATGTTAACAACATTCCTTGATCTTGGCTATCTAGAACAATCACGGTTTAGCACTTTGATGATGAACTCCACAAGACATAAATTCTTTCCTTTGTCTTTGAAAAAGACTGCAAATGTCCTCTGACCTGTGTAGTTAGGACCGTACTGAAAAACAATTAATCAAAATTTATGTCCCACCTTTGCAATACCCTTTTGTGTAAGGTCAGGAAAAACACAGCTTGTCTTTCCAGTCTGCAGATGTTAACACCATGAAATGATATATTCAGAATCCTAGGCATTATATGAAAAGGATTTATTTAGAAATAAAATTATTTATGGTCAAGATCTTTATTCTATTCTGTACTACAAAAAAGTTTACTGTCCTCTTAGATATTTTTTTCTGTTATAGCTGAATTCCAGTATTATTCCACAGAGTTATTGCTGAAAATGAAGGTAAATTAAGCAAACACATAAATACATGAATTATTCTCAGCAATATGATGTTAAATACTCAAAAAATATGAACATTCTGTCAGGCTTAAAATTGTCTAGCATACACTCACAGAAGCTTCCCTTTCTTTCACACACAGCCTTGAAGGAAAGGGTTTTATTTATTTTTTTGCTTTGCTTTGTTTCATTTTCCTTTGGAATAGCATAAACTTCTCCTAAATTACCATATTCTCTGGAGAATATGAGGTTAGAGTCTAATATCTGAAATAGTAATGTAAAGAAATGAATACTTCTGTTACATTTTCTTTGTCATTGTCTTGTTCAAGTGTCATTGATCTGCTCTTCCCAAACACTAAGCCAGTCAGAGCAGTCCTTCAGATACATCTTCTATGGCTTTTAGGTTATGAATTTCTACCTGATATCAGCATGTAGAACACTATCTGAAGCCACTTAGGAAAGGGGAAAAATCTAGTTTAATTATGCTACTGACATAGGGTTTTAATTGGTACTTGTCACCACAATCCTCTTGTCTGTTCTTTTGTCCCTTTTTTTAATCTTTTTTTTCTTTCACCAGAAGAAAGATTCTGTCTTCAAAAAGATTTTCTTCAACTCATACTAATTAGATCTATTTCAGACAAGTACAATTTCAAAAAATATTTGAACAGTAATGGACTTCTGCAGACTCTTATGCATCTTCCATACCAGCAAAAAGTTTGATATATTGATATACTCTACTTGATACTTCATAAAACATCTAGATTGCTTTTCTGCTATGGAAGCCTCAATACAGAAGCTGTACATCTCTGGGGAAAAATGATAAAGTGTTGAAATACAGTTCATTATAGTTAGTCAAAAGATGGCAATGGTCCTTTTGGTTACATTTGTACTAATAAACTAAGCAGGTCTGGAGACCAGTTCACAAGCAATGTCAGACTGCTTAGTTGCTTGAATGCCTCTTAACAGATATCTTTTACTATAGCAAGAAGCACTCTCTCAGGCAAACTCAGGTAGAGTTTGGTGGGGGGCACACATAGGCCAAGAGCTGTTATTAACAGTAGTATGAATATTCCCTTCTTTTTCTGGAATGAAAAAGCGTATAGCCATATGGATATGGGCTGTGTTATGGCACGTGTCTTCAGGGCCAAAGAATACAGCCTGTCCATTGTATTGATGTAGACATTTATTGCATTTAAAACATTTAGATAAGCTACCTGCAGAATGTATTTAGAGAAAATAATTTCTTGAATATTCCCAGTCCTCCATTCTCATTTCATATGTTTTTTTTATTAGTTTGTTTGTTTGTTTTGTTTTATGGTTACTTTTCTTTACAGTTTTGCTTTTACATTTTTACATGAGCTTGGTCTCTTCTTCCTTCGAAACAAATGAAATATCTCTTCTTTCTGAAGACACAGCAATTCCTGCTTTTTCTAGTCTTGTGGCCCAGGATACTTTGGGTAGAATCTATAGTTTCTCTGAAGTTGTATCCTGATTAATTTTGGCTTTCCAACACCTTTGATCCAGGTGCTGGCATAAAATACTAGCAGTAACAAAATATTTTAGGATGGTTTCTTCTTTACCAACTTTACATTTAAGGTCTGCAGTCAACCAGGCTTTAGTATTTGACATTACTTCACATTAAGATCTGGAGGAGTCTAGGCTTCTACTCTTTTCCTTTCCCTCTCTGGGAAACTGGAGAGAATATAGACAAATATCCTTATTGTCTGTGCTCAAGGCCCTCAAAACATCTTATTTGTGGACCAGGTTAACTCTACTGTACCATCATGTTTGTCTTCACAGGCTACCCTTATAAACATTGTTGGAATCAGTGATAATAGGGAGAGAAGTGAGACCAGTATCTGATGAAGTTCATAACCTGTTTGCTCCCAGAGAGGAGAAAAATGTGGATCACCTGAATTGCCTTTGAGCAGTTACAGAATCCCATTTCTACCTTTGACTGTTTTCAGACATGACACTGTTACCTAGTGCCAGCATTTTTTTCATGTTTGATGCTCTCTCTAGACGTGTCTCTAGATCTGAGAACATGTAGTGAAGGTGATGGCATAACATTTGCTTGTAGCTCGCAAAGCCATTTAATTTTCCTAAACAATTTGGGATGCTTTCCATCTCTCCTCTCCCTCTCCAAGTGATTTCCATAAGAACAGAAAAAAGTCCTATGTTAAAATAAAATATTTTTAGATCCAAGTCCTGAAAACAAGAAATATGTGCCTTAACTTCCTTATTTTAAATGAATGAAATGATAGATCTGTATGCTAACTGTCTGATTATTCCTTGCTTTAAGAATGAATTCTCCTACATCATATACAGTATATTAATCAGGAATTTTTCCTTTCAAAACTGACTCATAAGAATTCAATGAATAGAATAATTGAGCAGTTTTTGTAAAGGGGAAAAAAATCAAAGGACAAGTATTAAGGAAAAGTCTGTAATGCCACAAATCCTAAATATGCTAGGTCAAGTTCCACTTGCTCTGCTAACAGCAAAGTCAATATGCGTACAAGCACAGAGTAATGACAGTAGAGAATAATTTGAATAGTCTTTTATAGGATCTATTTAGCATAATCTAAGATAGACTTTCCCATTAAAAAAAAGAACCTAAATTAAATTACTGAATCTTCTTGAAAAACCTACTAGAAAAGCAGGTATGAACTGATAAAGTATATTTTCTATGGATGATATATCTATGTGAATCGATGTGCTGCATCTATGGATATCAACTGAGGCAAATCAGTATTTTCTAACTTTATATTATATATTTACATTTTGCATTTGTGTAGGTAACGTCTGTGTACACCCAGACATGGATGAACGACTGAATCTTTGTTAGAGCTTTCCCCATCTTTAACTAG
Source organism: Platalea leucorodia (assembly GCF_965183815.1). NCBI lineage: Eukaryota > Metazoa > Chordata > Aves > Pelecaniformes > Threskiornithidae > Platalea > Platalea leucorodia. The sequence continues at coordinate 61,698,995 of NC_138824.1, forward strand.
TTGCCAATAATAAATTGTCATTAGCTATAACACATACAATGAAAAATTACTGCGGCATTTCCTTTAAAGAAAGTAGTGGGATGAAGAAAATGTATGACTCATAGTCACACAAAGATTCCTTCAGATACTTGTTAGGGTGTATTTTTGGCATCACACTCGTACAGGCCTCTGCACAAATTCATAGTACAGTCTTTTTACATAATGATGTAAGTGGCAAAAAATAATTTCTGAGTGCAATGAGGAGCCGACATAAACCAATCTCTTGTCTAATAGTACAGAAACCATGGTGTCTGGTGAAGAAATAGGAAACTGATATAATCTTAGGACTCAGTGCTTCTATCCAGACTCGTTTGCATTTTATTTCTGCTGCTCCCTTTCATACACTCATGCATGAGCAGGAGGAAGTGCATGGAGAGAGTGGGTAAATGCACTAACCAGATTTCACCTGCTTCTGAAGAGCACAAAATAGGGCTTACCCACAACCCACATATGTCAGGCATCAAAGCTAATTGCTGATTTGTTTACCACAGTACACTATCTTAAACAAATATTTACTTTTGTTTTTCCTTTCTCTATTTCTTATCTTTCTCTGTCTTCTCTATATTTATCCCACTTCCAGCTGTTATGAGGTGAAAGTAAGCGATTGAAGAAAAAAAAATGCCATTCAGTTCCTATTCATGGTTACAGACCAAGGGCAACCAAGCTGTAATATTCAGGTGTACTGTTCAGTTAGGTCTTTGATTTTGAGACAAAACAAATATGGAATTCATGTCTCTTAAAGGGTATAAATGTATGCAATTTATGAAGGAATACTAGCTGAGTAAGCAAACTACTAAATATGTGCAAGAGTCACAAAATTAACGACCTATAAAGGTACTTTTAGACTGGAGTATTATGGTCTCTTTCTGGGAGTATTTAATGGTCACTTCAATCTAAAGCTCTCTTTCCACCCAGCTTGATAATGAGAAGTAAATATGAATACTTATTCCTCTAAAATCAAGTTCCTGTTCCAAAGACACTTTTCGCACTAATTCATGATGATTCATTCTGACATTCCTGTAAAAAATGCTGTCAAACACTATAAATTAGTTTGAACTCTAAACTCTAGCATTGAGGAAAACAAGATCAGTCCTCTATTCTCAAATCGCAAAGAAACACAAAGGAAAAAAAGGTAACAGAATGGTAAGTAAATGAATATATTTAAAGGAAAAAGAGTAAAACTAGCACTTTTTTCTTTTAGTACATGGAAAATGATACCACCCTTGGTGATACAGAATTAATTCAAAATGCTCTTATACATCTTCTGTAATGATTTTCCAGGAATGAAAATTTGTTTCTTAATAAATATGGTCGTTAATCTGAGTACCACTTAGAGCAGAAGGGAGAGAGGGATACTTTAGCCATCTGGTTAAAAAGAATATAATCAGTAATTTTCCACAGCTGTTTATTTTGGTTCTAAATGTTTTGAAAATGTGTAGTGCATTTCATCTGAGACACAGAATCGGAATGTCAGTTCAGGAACCAGGCTCTCTCCCAGCTCTAACATGAACTTGCTACCCCACCCTGGGAAGACACATCCATTTTCTCCTCTTGGGTGTTAACAGAGAGTCTTTCAGGGTGTGTTTATACCGTGAAACCTTATTCTGTGATAGTGATACCCAGGCTAGTCCTGGGTAGTTGGATACAGGTGTACTGAATAATTCAGGGTCATGTGGTGATATTAGTCTGAATATCACTTTATCTTGGCTAAATTTGTCGCTTGTTCTCTCATCTTGTAAGAGAAGAGCCACACAAATAAACACTATATTTAGTGAGACAGAAATGTTCATTCTTGAAAAATCGCCATGGAATATGACATTTTGAATGAAGTCCTAGCCTCAAAAAAGGGTGGTATCAATTTCCATGTATTAAAAGAACTTGCATACACTACACAGCTGTTGCACCTGATCCTTACAAGTAGTGAAGCTAATTAGTCTTGGCACAGCAACACATTGACATTGTTACATTGCTTGGGTTGTGTCAGAGTAGCTCAGGTATCTCCACAAAACTGCACAGTTCAATGCAGGTATACACAACAGGAATCAAATTCTCACTTCCCATACTCCATTGCTTAGATAATGTCAACTCTGAAATGAAATAATGTCACTAATTAAAGAAGCATTTTTAGCAGAAAGAAAAAGTCATGCTAGCAGATTGCAGTTGAGTAGAGAGAAGAAAGAAATGATGAGGACACAAGTTTAAGAAGTAAAATGTGAAAAAGCATGTACCAAAGTCGTGTATATCATTTTATATTCTTGTTCTATAATATAGCTCAAGACAATAATTTAAACCAGATAAAGTAAAATTTCAGGTAATATAGTAAATCCTGCAGCTATCATAAGGGTGAACAGCATTCCAGATGACTGAGACAAAGGAGGGCTCACAATCTTAAATATCACTTCTAATTAAACAAATATTTTTTTTTCTTCTGAAACATCATGAGAAATTACTTTTTCTCACATAGCATTCATATGGAACTTCATCTCACTATAGAACAGGCAATGAGGAAAAATCATACAGAAGTATGACAACTTTTTGTAATAAATCATTTATATTTATATCACATACATGTGTATATTATATATTTTTTTATCTCTATTTTATGTCTGCACAACAACTAAATGTTGTTGCAATGCTACTATCCCTTATAAATGTTTGTATTACTACTAATGTTGTACCTGGACTATTAGTCCAGATGTTTTCTGAACATGGTCCCTTAAGTTCCAAGCATACACAGGTATGTTAATACTGAGATTGATAAATGAGATTTTATTCCTCCCACCCCAAACTGAGTAATGTATTTTTTCTTAGTATTCTATGTGGATTTCAATGTCACGTGGAAAACATTCAAACTGGGGACAGTTACTCATTTAATATTTCCTTTACTTTATGCAAGCAGGATTTCAGCAAGTCCAACTGGCAGCGTGCTGTCTGGATCCAACCCATAAGATGACTATGCCTAATTTGTCTCAAAAGGTTTGTAAAACAGCTGTCAAGGTAACCTGAAAAGGCAAACCGTAAGGACTTTTTGCTTTTAAAGACTCCTGTGGACGGGCTGGTACCGACAGCTGCAAATTACCCCAGGCAAGTAATCCAATCTCACCTTCGGGATTTGGCCCAATATTGGACCACCAATAAATGCTTCTTGGGTGGATAAAAGCACTCGGCAGAGCTCATCTGGTGTAAAACAAAACAGAAGTGGCAGAAGCGGATTTGATACTGAATGCTTCCCTTCCTACATTACCTTCCACCCACAAGCAGGGTTTATGGCTAGTACTGTGCTGGGTCATGCTGCACAATGCCCTGTGTAGAGGAGGAAAGGCCTTTGTATAATTCTGTGGCTATATATACTATTAGATTGTCACTGTGGAAAGAGTTGCAAAAGTCGGCTTCTGATTTCTTTTGTGGTTCTGTATTTTGTCCCCACAGGTAACATGGAAAAAAATCCAAGGTTTTAAGCGTAGCACGCCACCAAAATTCCTCCCTGTCTTTTATCTCAGTCTTCTTCCTTTGGGCTTTATTGTTGTGAGAAATTCACTCCTGCATTCTTTCTCAGTGATGTGTCGCAGCGATTCTGGCAACATTATACCTGCCTTTGTGTTACAACCAAAATACATCAAGCCCTTCAGTCAGCAATCAATTGTTATCAGTTTGTGAAAGCAATCAGAAAACTTGGAGACACAACATTACGATAAAGGTAAGGCTTAAGCAATGCAAGTAATTTTAACGTGACTCAGCTTCCACTTTAGTATCTATCAAGAATTATTAATGGAAAGAGGGAAAAAACCTAAACGAATTAAAATGTGTGTTCTTTTCAGAGGAAGACCAACTGAAATAGGCACCTTGGTTGGAGGTGCAATATCTAGTTAATCCTGTATCGTTGCATAAAGGGAAGTCATACTTCTGTCAACATTTGTTTTTATATTACTTCTTCACGTTAAATTCGTTGACCAAAGTTACTGCCACTCAAGGACTGTTTTTACCAAAATGAATCTGTGTCAGAGCAGAGAGGGGGAGAGGCTTTTAAGCTCTCTTTGTGTGTGTGTGTGTGTGTGTATTTGAAAGGCTGTTATCAGCTTGTCAGGGTGTGTGGCTTTGGCGTCGTCTGGCTGTGAAGCTACACAATGCGTCCTATGTAAGAGATGGAAGGCGATCTCCGGTTAAACCAAGCCCCTCATCCCTACTATCAAGGCTGACAGGTAGAGGGAATTTTCAACTAATTCATGACTTTCCGCCTGCAATTCAAACTCAGCATAACATCAATGTCCCAACTCAAGTTACTCTACTTCCCTTTTATCAAGCATTTTTAAATTGAAAGGTGCTGAAGACTATTTCTAAATGATATTTTTTTTTTTTTTTTTTTGTCCAGGAGCATGACAGAAACCAGAATGATGGATTCCTCAGTGTTAATAAACATTTCCTACGCACTTAAGTTAGACACCTGCTTAAATATGAGCAAATGCTCTTTTCTTCCTTTCTGAGTCAAAATAAGAACCGGGTAATCTCTCTAAAGTTCGTAGTTACAATTATTTATGTACTTTGAGGTACATTTTGTGGAAGCAAAGTGCAAGGTGCTCTTCTGTCTGTCTTCCTTCTTGTGTTGCCTTGTAATTTCTCTCATCTTGTGATCAGATGTTTGCAAAATATTTACATTTTGTAAACTGGCCAGACCACCATGCTCCCCAAAAAGGGAAGTTGAGAATGTGCATATCTTTACTTTGATAAGAGGTTATGAATCCCCTCCCTCTACTGTTTCCCTCAGATGAAATATCTGGGGGAAAATATATTGTATCTATATATAAATACAGTATATATATATACACACACACATAAAATACATATAAAATTACTACACCTTAATCTCTGCTTAGGGCAAATTCTGACCAAAGTGGAGCCCACAGCAAAGCTCCAGGATTTTCAGTGAGACACGATTTTCTTTTACACTTCTTGGCAGCTGGATATTTTCATCTGTAACTCTGATATACTGACACCTCATGAGGATGTTGCAGCTATACTTACACCAGTGAATTGAACTAATCAATAGCATAACATCCATGCCATTTAAAATGTCAATGAGATCCCTCACAGAGTTTTAGACTACAACACAGTAATACTTTTAGAAAACACCCAGGCATGGCTTAGGGAAGACAAGGCAGCCTCTTCTGAAGTTGTTTTCGCCATATAAATGCAGTCTATGGCATGCCATTTACCTTCTGGGACAGATAAAAAATGGTCATGTTCTATTTTATTTCCAGAGGACCTTTTATTTAAATAGAAGCTATGACATATGAATTTTCTGATTTGTAAAGAATTTTGTTTTTTAAAAGGTTAGCTCCCCCAAAAGAGTTTAAAAATTAATTTTAATTTCAGTCAAGAGAGCTGTCACATGAATTTTATTAAGTTCTACTAAGCTTTATAATTTTAAAATGTTAAAATATCACATTTGCTTTTGACTTTAAACAGTATACTTCAGTAGAGAAAACATTACAAAGAAATTCAAAATTAAAAGAAATTATTACTTTCATCTCAGATTATTTAGTGGATATTTTCCTTATTTTATGTCATTTTCTTACAATAATTTCAATCTGATTTTGCTAAACATTTCAGTGGGATTATATATCTTAACACAATTTTTTCTATAAAAGTCTATCCAATCACTTGTTGTTATAGGTTTTACAAAGGTCTTGAATAAAAATTCTGGTTTTCCCTATCAGTTAAAAATACAACCCTAGATAACACAGTCTTCAGACTTGTGACTAAGAGTTAGTATACAGGACAAATACTTGACAATGTAACTGACTAAAACTGTGTGGAGTATCTACAAATGTTAAAGGTACAGTGATGTAGTCACATATGCAGCCAGAAAACATCCTGGCCTTATGTATTGTTTTAATTTTTATTTTTTAATACAGTATTTTATTGACCTGAAACACAATAAAAGACTGTGTATGCCTCATATCCTCCGTGCACACCTCATATCCTGTTCTTATGTAGTGCTTTCTACAGTTTACACTCATTTAGAATTCAAGCCATCATAAATTCTACTGAGAAGATAAATAGAACTAGTTGGTAACAAATGTATGATCCATTTGTTGTACTTGTGCACAAATAAGTGCTAAATCGTAGCTCTGACAATGATCATTTCAAGGCATCTGTGGACACTATTGTGAGTATCAGACATAGCAAAATAAGTTTTGTACTAAAAGCTCCTATTCTGACCTTCAGGCCCTTTCTTTGATAAAAAGCAGTAAATTTTGTTATATCCTGATATGAATGAAATGTTAGTGTTTGAAGACATAATTTGAACTGAAGAAAATTCTGCCCTGTTAATTACCTGTTTAGTTAGCCTGCCATTTCTCCTATGCATCTTGCTCTTGCTTACTTTATGTTCAGAAATGAATATAGTCTTAACTGCAAACTATGTAAATAAAACCACAATTCATTTCACTTAGTATAGCTATGGCATATGTGTAGATATATATACATACATGTGAGCACACAAATTTATATATATTTTTCACTTTAAAATTCTAAGGCAGTAAGAGTTCTGCCCTTGCATTAATATGCATTTAGTATATCTCACAGCTGCTCTACCCTTAAGATTTAGCTTGGTGTGTGAATATTATTTTAGGCAAACACGAAGGAAAAAAGATAGAAATATTTATAATATTATCCAAACAAAACATACTCTGATTTAAGACCCATAAAAAGTTAAACAAATTCAATTAAAAGGTTGTTAAAAGTTAACAGAAGACATTTGCCAAATGGATTGAGCCAACAAAGAGATGTGACCCTCTGTGATACTGCATAAATTTAAGTTTCAGTGCGTTCCTCATCTTAGTCTAGAGAAAATGTAGGAAGGAAAAGAAACCCTAAATTTAGTATTTCTAATCAGGACTAAATCAGGAAAAGAGGGAGCTCTAAATCACTTATCAGTGCTCAGGAAAAAGATACTGGAGCTACTGTGGAATCTCTAAATATGTCAGCTCTATGCTTAAAGCAGTTGAAAGTGGAAAGAGATGTTAGAAATCGTTAGGAAAGAAACTGGAAATAAAACAAAAATATCAGCAAGCTGCTGCTATTTATGTTATAATTTCCTTCTGTTTTGAATACCATTAGTAGTTCTGATCACTTCCTCTCTAACAGGGTATCTTAGAACTAGGAAAAAAGGTAGAGAGAATCATGACAAGGATGATCAAAGATGGGATATGAAAGATGAACACAAAATCATTAAAGATTCAAAAGGGTGAATAAGGAATATTTGCTCACAACTTCTGACAACAAAGGACCAAAAAGGAAACCAAATAAAATATTCAAACACTGTGTTTACTACACGCATAATATCCTTTTTCATGCCATGTGCAGTTGTGGAACTCACAGACTCTGGATGACAACAAAGAAGTATAAATGCATAAGTCGTTTGTTGTGAATACAATCCTTGTTCTCAGGGAAACTTTATTATGGATTTCTGGAAGTGGAAAAACTCTGTTTAGGAATTTTCCCTGTCTTCTTGTCCTCTGCTTAAATTCTTTAAATGTTTACCAGTGCACATATCAGACACAGGCACTAAGGCAAATGAATCCCTTGTCTAAGTCTGAATAGATGTTTTTTCATATTATCTTCAATAACAACAACAACAAAAAAATACACAGTAATGGTTTATGAAAACAACCATTTCAGAAAGCACCACTACCTTTTTGGCAGACATCATGCATATGATTTTCTTATATAAACTGTCTTTTGAACTAAATTAAAAAAGCAGTGTAACATTTTGGAAGACAAGCAAACACCTTGTTAGACTGCACATGGCATGGCATGCCTAAAGAAGTCAATTAAATCTAATGTTCAGAGTCCAACAAGTGATGTCTGTATTTAAAAATCAGAATTTCAAATACAAACTGTATTTACAAGATGCAGACAATGTTTCAGAGTGAGCAGTTATTCCAGGAGGTTTTTGTGGGTATTTTATTTTATTTTGATGGGTTCTCTACTAACTACCATAAAATATAGAATTGCTTAAATAGATGTGTATCAAGATTGCATCCAAGAAAGCTTAGAACTGGCTATTTCTTTTAGAATCTCTGTCGGAAGATTTCTTCTAAAAGAAAAATTACTCATCAAATGAATAGTTCATGAAATCTGAAATTAAAGGAAAGATGAATACTAATAATATGGATGTGGAATTAATTAAAACAGAAAAGATTCTCAGGAAAAACAGGAACAGAAAACCAAGGAAAACCCTACTTCTCATTTCATGCAACTTAACCTTGGTCCGGTATTATTGGAAGATGGTGACGTGGCAATGAATATGAAACCTTTAGATATGTGATATTTTAATTATATCTGGAAAGGAGTTCTGTGTAAAAGACTGCATGTGTGTAAGAAGAAATTGTATAACTTGTTTTGTTTATTGGTAGCAAAGTGATAACATTTTCATGAATGCAGAGAAATATCTCAAGAATTCCAGTGGAAACATACACCAGGGAAATAATAGAATTAGCTGCCACTAACTAACCATGAGGTATGGCTGGAGACCGTGAAAGTGATATCCTTTTGGTCTCCACTGTGAAATCACAGACCTCAGGTTATATGAATGATATCTTTTATTAAGAATGGATCTAATAATATGAAGTAACTCAGGAGAAGCCCAAAGTCCCGTCAGCATTTGTCTATGCTTTTGAGAAGTTTCTGTTGCCTTTCACCTTAAATAATCCAGTATTTTAACATCACCTGCACTTCATTACACATAACCATGTCTGGCATTTCCAAATAGCAGCGACTTTCTGTATGGTACCATTATGAATCCAATTTTCTGCACCTTATATAGCTTAAGAGCCATTTTAAACCACATTGGCCAGAAACTTTACAAGTGTATTTTAGAGACTAACATCTTGACCATGGCATGGAATCCTAGGCTCTGTCATAAGGCAGACAATAAATAACACACATCTGGATATACAGACAAGTGTCTTCAGTGTTCATTGGGATCAAGTGTTCTGTATCCGTTTTCACATACAGTTGCTTTTGTGTGCACTGACTCACACACATTTGCTATGGCTGCTCATCGCTTTGCCACACCAACTTTTGACCATCACTAAGAAAAGATCTGTGTCATGACATAATTCTCACATTCTTAAGGAGGTGCAGCATCAGGAGGTGCTGCTCAACTTCCAACTTTTTCTTTTTTACCCTGTAAACATCCTCTTACTTTCAAGAGAAAATAATCCTTTTTTTAGTTAAACAAAGGAGTGCTACTGGAACAACATTTTAATTGAAGATGCATACTTCTGGCCTGGAATGCTGTTCATACGCAATAACATTTGCTTTCATCTCACTTCTATAGCTAATACATATATAAGTTAAAAAAGACACAATATTCTTAACTACTTCTCTGCAAGAAAGTAGCCTGTAGAGCAGGATTAGTGGCAGAATTCAGAGAGATGCTTCTCATATCTGAAATAGATGAGTAGCAATGGAAGAAGGAAATCAGTAAAAAATTTGAAAATTAAATTAAAAAATTAGATTAACAGCATGAGTTGGCATTGAGAGTTGTGAAACAAAACCATATAAATCTTACCAGAACCTTTTTTTAATTATTATTTTTTTAGCTAAGGTTATCCGCTTTCATGTTATTTGTTTTACCCAATCAGTCAAGATGATAGAATAATCTATCCAGACTAGAACTTTCAGTGTGGTCTCTGAAAATACTCTGACACTGCAGATATACGAATTGCAACTATATTGTGGCCAGTTAGAGTTTTAGACAAGTTTACAACTGTACTGTGGTAAGTTTAGATGTCTGACTCTTCAGATGGCTAAAGCTGAATGACATGATTCATCCTTACTAAGTAAATTCAAACAAACAATGAAGAAAGTTTCTTTTGCAAATAGAATATAATAATATTTTTTTTTTTAAATGCACAAGAATGTGAATATTTCTTGAAGGAAAAACAAAGAAACAAAGAAATCTATAAAAGCCAAAATTAAAAAAAAAAAAAACAAAACCAAAAAACAAAAACCAAACCACCGCTACTCGTTCTGCCTATTTGTGATGCACCAACTTTTATTCCAAAATCAGAGGTTCTCATTCTATCTGACCCTATCTCAGGGCCAAATTCTTGACATTAACATGAAATTATACTAACGTAGAATATTTCTGATTTTTACAGAATCCAAAATGTCCAGTCAGAAACTTAGCCACAGATGCTCCACACCATCTGCAAACAAAACCTTCATGGCTGATGGGTCCTACGGCTCACGTTATACTCCTTTTGATTCCAAAGTATTCATTTTTCAGTGATAGTAAGTCCTAGGTAGCTGCTACGTGGCAAGGATTTTATTTGCCCAAGAGCATATTTAACCAATGAAGAAGGATTTCCTTGCAGACAAACTGAACCTACAGCAGACAAATTGGCATGGGCTAATCAGCTTCTCCAGTGAAAAGCTATCAATACACCAGTGCCAGTCAGATAGGCTTTCCAAAAGCACACCTCATAAATATGTTGATAACAGCTTAGAAGCAGTATACCCTCACAAAATCACCTTCTAAATGCTGAATGATCAAATGGGCATGCATATGGATGCAGCAGTTTGCATAATTGTCGATAGATTGGAAAATACAGGTGACCAGGAAGGTGAAAGTAATTTCTAATCAAAATACTTGAAAGAGCTCAGGACACAATGTTTCAATCAAAATTGAGGTGAAAATCCACAATTTTGTCTTGAAATACTTAATGCCAAAACATCTTCGAGTTGTTTTCTGGGTTTTTTTGTTGTTGCAGTTGTCATTCCTAAAATCCCAATGTTACAATAGCAGATCCAGCGTCTCACTTAAGAAAACAGTAACATTTAAATAGAAATTTAATATATATTTAATTATATTTTAATATGTATTAAAAATATACTAAAAAATAATATAACTTTTTAAAAAATATCACCAGAGAAAGTGTAACCCACTTGGCATATCTATTTTATACACACGTACTTGGCAGAGTGCCAGTGATTGTATAATCACCCCCAAAATCAGATGCCCAGTCTAGAAATCAATACTTTTCTTTTATCAGTTTTGTCAATGATGTCTGATATTTTGTGTACATATATGCTACTATGGATGAGGTGAGAAAGCTTTATCCTAATACGTACTGGATCTTTGTGGAGTCATTGGCACAAAGAATTATTTCTTCCCAGCTTTTAACGACAATATATCCCACTCCGTTTTGGTTATAAGCACATAACACCTCCATAGCAGCTACAGCAACTGCCTGCAGGAGGACAAACATTTGTTAAGTCCTTAATTGATCCATAGATTGTGTTGATATGATTTAGCGGTGTGTTGCAGAAGCCGTCCAAGACCATGTAACTGCAGCCAGCCCTCCTCAGGATGACAGAAGGGTTCTGCAGACCACAGTTAGAGTTGCTCCCAGCTAGACAGTTAACATTAACATGGGTCTGCCTGTGTTTAATTGTAATTGCCAAAGAAGCCATGCATTGCTCTTAAAGGTCAGGCCTGTTTTTCTCTCCAGTTATTGTGATACTGCTGAATGGCTTTGCTCTCTACTGGCAAGAAATGGAAATGAAACAAATATGTATATGTAACTGTAAAAGAAAGATATTTCTTAGTATCTTTAAGGTTTTCCAGTTTTCTTCCTTAAAGGGACTTGTGTATCTGTATAATAAGTATAAACACAAAAAAGTACAAAAGAAGGAAAATACCTGCCTAATTACCCAGATTTAATTCAAGCACTCGCAGAAACCCAATAGAATTATTTTGGTAACGGAAACTGCAGATATTCAGATCTCCTCCATTTCTTTCTGCTACCTTCTCTTTCGGGAACATTTATTTTAATTTTGTAGTAGACAGTTAAGGATTCAAAAATGAATTTAATTTGATGTGTCAAAGTAAAGCTCTCAAAGTATTTGATGGTAGAAGCTTCTCTCTGATTGCTGGAACCAAGGTAACCGATGTATTATTTTTAGTATTTAATAAAAGAAGAAAAAATTACTTCTAACATTTTAATATTAGCTTTACTGTTATATTTTTAAGTTTTAATGTTCTATATTGCTGGTCTTCCACACACATGTATGAGACACACAGTTCATTTTTAGATTTAAATATTAAATGGCAAAGTATTTTTGTTTAAGAAAGCAGTTCAATATGTAAGGTTTTATACTTGTTTGTTTTCAATGTAACTGGTTCTTATTAGTGTAAGATGACCATTTTCAATGCCATTAATCTAGACTTGAAATTCCAGCTTAAATACTATAGCGAATCTTAATATACTTTTTTTTATTTCCAAGGATGAGTGAACAGCTGTTCTGTTTCTCCCTATCAAGATAGAGTAGATAACTATGCCACTCAATTCTCCTATCCAGGATCTTAATAGTTTACAGTTCACTATGTATCCACTGATTGAGTCCACTTGCTCCTGCCAAGCTGCCTGTAATTTCTTTTAGATTCTTTTATGTCCATTAATCTCTTTATAGACTTCACAGTGCCATTGTTTCTCCTGTGTTCCTGGATTTGCCTATTCTTCACATATTTATTCGATATTTCTGATGTCTGTTATATTTTTACTGTCCAAGCAGTCTTGTCCCCCATTCCTCACTTTTTTCTAACTGTGGTTAAATGGCCCTGGCAGCAGAGGTTACATCTGTACCAAAAAAATCAATAGGGGTAAGACAAAGTCTCTAGCACTGGCCTGGACATGCAACTGTCCATACTGCTTACATATAAGCGGATGGTTTTAGCCTTTGGAAAACAACTGTCTTCCACAAAAACAAAACAACGACTAAACTGTTAAATTAATAATAATAAAAATAAAACTACAATGATATTTTTGAATTAGTAAGATATTCACAAAGTGCTACAAACCACTCTATGTTAAAAGGTGGTATCCACTTCTATCTTAACTTGCAAGTTTTTCAACAAAAAGAAATCTCTTATTTCTGAAATATTTTTTTAATTATGTTTATTTAATAATTATTACAATTTATTAAATTTAAAGTCAGTACATCAGCATGTTGATAAGTCTTCTTAGATTACTTTTATCACAACAGTTCATTTATTGAAATGATGGAAGACAATATGTGCTATATGCAACATAAATAATAAAACACAGTGTCCTACTTTACCTTAGCTTACCTTTTGTGTGTTCATTTCCATATGAAAATACTCTAAAGGACAAATAGTTTCTTAAATAACTATAAAGTTACCAATAAAAGATTGAAAATCATGAAGGACTCTAAGCAGCTGTGAGTTAAAATGTCTACAGGAAAAGCAAAATCTGTGTGTTATAATCAAGTATATAGCACATTTCCAGCTTCTGACCACACTGCCATAAACACATTTAGTTTAAAAAAAAAAAAAAGAAAGGAATGTTATTTGCTTCTCAAAGACTGATTTGGCAAAGGATTTTTGCTCTTGAGTATCTTTACACATGAAGGTAGCCCTGATGAGATCTGTGAGAATGTGTTTTGTGTAAACATACTCATGTTCAGAAGCACCAGGAGGACTGAATTGTAACAGTAACATAAACTATTAAGAAACCTTCTGAAGGGAGGGAATTTACCTTGGTGTGAAACCTGTTGTAAGTGACAGGACAATCAAATCCTTACTGTATATCTTTTACAGTTAGTAACACTTCATTTCTTTAAGTGAAAATTGTAGCCATGTAACAAAGAGTGCATAACTTCATCATTTCTCATTTTGTGAAAATGTTAACAGTACACAGACATCAAAACCTAATATAAACTATTAACACAATACTCAAACAAACTGAAGTGATAAGTACAAATAAAAGTATCTGTGTTGGCTGAGTCCTGGAGTGATGGCTGATTTATCTCACAGAACACTTAAAAATCAGTGTTTAATTCTTTTTTTCTCAGCTCTAGATCACAGGTCATGTACTTAACTACACAAATCTATTTAAATAAACAATGTACTTATGTGTCATTATTCACTCTTCATGGCTGCAGTCCAACTCAAAGGAGGGGGGGGAAGGACATGGTAAAGGAAGAGCGACACAATTATCTTTGTCAGAAGAAATAAAGGGAGCAGATCTTCAACTGATATACCTTAATATATTCCACTGCTGTGATATTTTAATCCAGTAATACTTATTCGTGTTGCTGAAGGCTTTGGAACAAAGTAGTTTGATGAAATTTACCAGGTATCACTGGAGCAAATTGTGTCTCGTAATATCTACATTTCCATAAACATTGGGCCAAGTACTCAGATGTCCAATTGGTGCATTTCCAGTATGTGAAGCAAATCAGGAAAGAGTAGGTCACACCAACAAATATTTTTTCACACAAAGAAATTAATATTGTTTATCACAGCCACGTCACCCATGAAAGAACAGGATATGAATTCCATTTGTCTTTTAGTTACAATTAATGCATAACCAAAAATGTGACCTAGTGATTTAGACATGTCTAATGTATCTTCTTCACATATTTTCCATTTAACTAAGGCTAGCATAAAATCCATACTTTAGCCCTCTGGGATTGATCGAAGGCATAATAATAATTAGATCACTGTCAGCCTTCTATTTAGATGTATGGTCAGATGCTTCCATCAGATCTAGCTACTCTCCCTCTGATGACTAGTAGCTTGGAGTACCCCTGAAGCTAAACTGAGTAAAATGCCTTTCCAAACTAGTGTTCATGCTCAGATTGATAGCCCTTAGATTTAGTGAAGGACTGCAGATTTTTATAAGTTCTGGGTATTTTTCCAATTCCCTTTCTGGTGGCTGGGACAATTGGGACAGAAAATATTTTTTTCTTCACAGCCAGACTGACAAGGGCAGAGTAGATTGTTACTCTTCTCCCATCAGTCCTATCTTTTACCATCAGTTCTAAGATTCAGGCATAGAGGTAAGGAATGTATGAGGATGTATAAGAACAATCACCTGAACGTCAAGATATCATCCTCACAGATACATGCAATAAAACTGCAGAATATGGTCTTTTACAATTCAATTGATTTCCCTATTATTAGCTGACCAAAAATGTACAACTACCCTTAGTCAGGTCTGGAATTCATTCTACCTTCATCTCACCTGCTTGTACTGTACTACTATACAACTAATGCTGGTAGGTGTAAACATATGCATTTGAAAAGTTCTCAAAATTACCTGTCTCAGATGCGCAGGATTATCACCCGCATATTGATGTTCTCTGATATTCCAGGGTATTGTCCAGGCTGATGGGTATAACTTTAGTTAGTGTATAACATAAGCTCACAGCTTCTTAAAGGTCCTAGCTTTCAGGGCATTCCAGTAGCCTAGAATATTGTAAAGAGGGTCTTCTGCCAGGCTGAGATTAGGCTGCACATGTACAGAGTGGGAAAATGAGAGTAGGCACATATTTCCTTCAAGTTCTAGGCTATCAGTTTTCTTCCATTGCATCAAACATGCTTTTCTTTTACACCATGCAAAGTAGTGGAAAGAAAACAGCCCTGAACTTGTACAGCTTTCTCTATGACTGAGGCTGAAACATGACAAGCTATGGGCAATCTGACACTTCCACTTGAATAACAAATATGCTTTTCGACAATTGCCGAGTATAAGATGGTGGACTGCAAAATTAATTATCATTTCATTATTTATCAAGGACATGAATATAGCTTCTTTTCTGGTAAAGGAACTCAACATAATGATTTTTACAAAACATTGCCTTTCTGTCTTATGTGATGAGACAACAGTTTGTCTCCATGAGATATGTGGTAACTAAATAATGATGTAATTGAAAGGTCACAAAAAGGAAAAAAAAATGTATCAAAAGCAATGAAATAATATATATTTATAGAAATTTTTCCATCTGGAGTGTGTCATGCATTGCATTACATCAGTGAGCTGGTGCAGAAGTTGAAAAAAATATATTTTTGCCACTGAAGAAACTAAATGTATGCCCTGGACACCAAAGTAAATCTTTGGTTGTGTTAAAAGTAGTTAGGTAAATATTAATAACCAGATAAAATTGGTGTTACTGTAACATTTCACTCAAATGGCACCAATGTAATAACTGTATAGAACTCCATTAACAGTGAGCAAGAGTGCATTACTTTTAACAGCACATCTGTGAGCTTTAGCAAGAATACTTTCATTACAGTTTCAGGAAAATCTGTTTTAAGTGCTAATAAGATAACAAGTTTAATTGATAAAATCAACCTAGATGGGAGAACTTAAAAAAAAAAAAAAAGAGTGGCATAAAAAATAGCTTGCATTTATCCTTAACTCTTACAATGAAAATTGCATATATATTCATTTTTAAGTGAAACTTTTCAAAGAAAGCATCATTGAAGTTTACTTTTCAGTTAATCAGAAAGATCATTGAATCCAGTCCTGTGATTATCTGAACTAAAACTTCCTGTAAATTTTCAATTGCTAAATACAATTTAAGGGATCAAAGATAGCCTCTCTCTTTTTCCCATTACTGAGGAATTCTGAGCTGCAAATCAAACCTAAACTACATAAAAATTGATAGCTTTGCTTCTTTGAAATGCGTATTGCAATTTAGGACTGTCCAAAGCTCACACTTAGTAAAAATAAAGGAACAACAACATGACAGGAACTCTAAACCTTGTGACTTCCATGATCCTGAAACCCCTGTATGACACAGGAACATATGTATTAGATGAAGGAAATGTGAGGTCATTTTACTCTTCACTAGTCCTGGAAAACCTTAATACTGGGTGAATTTTAGCAGAAAGTTTTGTGGACTGGTCCTGATTTTACTCATTCTAAAATCCAGAAAGTCCTGCTGTTACGCTGCATTGAACTTTGTGGGGAAAAAAAAAAAAAAAAAAAGCTGGCTTCAGTTTAAAGTTACTTTGCATTGCTCTGGAGAAGGTGGGAACCTCTGTTGCATGGATGCTCTCATTATCCAGTGCTGATCCTAAATTAAACCTAAAACAAATATGAGAAGCTATGTCTGTGATATTGCACCTTTAAACATTTCCAGATTCACAGGGCTGGGCATGTGCTTGGTTGTGCTCTCATTTAGGCTAACTCACGAGGGCATACAAGTCCTTCCCTGTTGCTTCTCCTCAACAAATATACCTCAGTTTTCATTACAAAGAAACCTTGTGTATGGGTAAATTTAGACCCGTGGCGTGCTCCACCAGGGTGCCAGTGCAGGCAATACAGATGCTGAGACTTTGGGACATGCCACAGCACGTCCCAGTGAGGCGTCCACTGATTTCAGTAAAGACAAGGCAACTAATATGAATTTCAAATAAATTTGGGTGAGATGAGTCCCCCAGCTTTGTACAATGAATACTAACTGTCTTTTCAGTGCTTCCTTTGGCAAGAATGGGGAGAAGGAGACAGAATGCCATTTAAAGCCCTCCTACCCCACAATGTTTCATATAGTGACCTGAAAGTATATGTTGTCAACATAAATATGCCTTTAGGAAGTAGTGGTTTTGGTTCATGTGCTGGAGGAATCAGTGTACTCCCTAGCACTGAGGAGACCTGCCTCCTAGCCCTTTGCTGTATCATTCTGCTCCATATGACCCAGAACTAGTCCACACCATGGATTCTCATGTTACCATACAAAGTAGTGGCAGATATTACACAGATATAAAAACTTTTTTTCATCCCTTCCTACCATGTTAATTCATTTCGTTTGTTCAGAATAAACTCAGTAGTGTTGTCACTGTTTTAGAAAATAGCAAAATTCAACAAGTGTTGTTATAGCCAGAACAATTTTTTAGCATTATGTTTGAGAATATCAGTAGATGCATTTCATATACATTACTTAAAGAAGCATAGTCCTAGGATTAATTTTATATCCAACCACAAAAAATAACAAATAAAAAAAGTGAAATGAATCTCAGAGGAGCACTGAACAGTTGCAGATTTTCTCTTGATCTCTATAGCAGACTTTTATTTTCAGTGGGTCACAGTTTACATGCTGATCCTTGAAGTGGTTTTGCTATTCTTATATCACCAGACAGCATTTTACAATTTATTATCAGTGGTTTATAATATACATATTTATTTATTTTCTGTACTGTCCGTACATTTGAAGTTAGCAGGTATACATGAAAAAACACAGGGGTTTGTGAGAAACTTTAAGTATCATAGCAATTGCTTTTTTTTTTTTTTTTTCTGTTCAAGTTTGGACCCATGCATTAGCATGTTTTGTTGTCTATAAGGGAGGTAAAATGTAGCACGTGATAGTCAAAGACCACTCAAGTAAAACTTACTAGTACTCAAACAGGAAAGTAGTCCCCCAGTGAAACACAGGTTTACCTGCAGCACAACATAATCCGGCTTGGAGCCAAGAAGCTTCAGAAAAATGTAGATCTAATATACAGAGAGCTAATATAGTTTCAGCAGCTGTTTTAAATATACATAAATAAATAAATGAACATTTTCCCCCCAGATAAGAAAAGTATTCATAAGAAATTTTCACTGGATTAATTTCCCATTAATTTGTCTCTGCTAGTATTCTTAACATAGGTTGAACACTATATCTGACTGCTCTGAGATAGTTCAAAGTGAATGCTCTCAAAACAGAGGTGGAATAACTGTAAAAAATAATCCTCATTGTCATTGTTAATTAAAACTTAAAAGGTGGAAAAAAATATTAAAAATGTCTATGGCTACTGAATTGAAATTATTTGTTGACTCTTATGCAATCACAACTACCTTTCAGATACAGTTATAGCTATTCATTTAAATCCAGTTGCTCCTAATTTAAATCCAGTTCATATGACAACCTGGCATGGGAAGCAATGATATGATAAAATTGCTTGAAGTAATATAGCTTAGTGAGTTCTTCCTCTTCTATGCGTATATATGCTCTGAACATAGCATTGGACATCGATAATTTATTTATTGGTCCGTTCAAAGAAAATAATTATACTCAGAACTTGGCAGAACAGAACTTTTCTTCCAGCCACAGTGTAAAAATGTATAATTATTCTTAATTAAAATGAAATTAAAACAACTTTAATACAAACATTATAGATACTTAAATTATTACAACAGGAGCAGAAGTTGTTTTGATAGAGTGTCTAAAGGAAATATGACAAATCTGTTGGGAAACATATTTCTTTAGTTCTCTTTTTTCCCCACAGAATAGTTCAATATCTGAGGTTATCATGCAGTTATGGAACTTGTGGGGGCATTGATAGTGGCTTTGATTCAACACTTATAATGCTATTAGAGTATCTCCTATGAGCACATATCTAAACTTTTACTGAACTTATGATGAAGGTTTATTTGGTACTTATTTTCAAGTAGCTATAGCAGGTGAACATTTGCTTTAAAACTTCACACAATAGAAGACTAGTAGCATTGAAGACAGACAAAAAGAGGGAAAATCAATCACAAAGCTCAATAAGATAAAGAGAATGACAAGTATTATAATCAGGAACAGAATGATAAATCAAGCAGAATTTAGAACATCAAAAATGCTAAAGCTTTTATGACCTTGACATTTTTCTTTGGATAGTTTCACAAAGAGATATTTACTGTAAAAAGTAAATTACTGTAAAAAGGTGCAACATAAGCACTTCTTATAAATGCATAGCTAAATACTTTCTAGTAGCTGCTGGTGAGCAGAAATAAAATCTCACATTTTAACACTTAATGAGGAATAAAGATCATGGATTCATTCATACTGTAGAGTGTTATATTTTGAATGCACTGTAGTCTTATAAGTCAAAGACCATGCTCAGATGAAATAACAATTTTACCATCATGTGAGTCAATTCAGTTACTGTGTTGTACAATGATATTTGGCACAGACACATATCTGCACATGCACAAATACAAAAGCAAAATATTAATGTCAATAGATATTATGTGCAACTAATACTTAGAGTTCAACCTTCCTATTTTAAGATGGTTCTACTCAAATGCCGAAGTTCAGTTATTATTTCCTTACATTTCTTTTATGTTCAGTGGACAGAGATTGATTACCTTCGCAAGCACTGGCATGCCTTACTCTGCACTGTGAAACAGTTGGCATGGTTCCTGACCTAGTCTGACTTAGCCAAGCAGCATGCTCAGAAACAATATCCAGGCATGGTTCAAGATCAGACATTCCAAATTAATAGTTTGAATACCACTGCCTGTGTCTGGGGGTAAGAGAATTTACCTGCTTAAGCACAGTTTGTACCACCGCAGCTCGCCTTTGAGGTCACAGAGTAGACACTGTCCTTTTTTATTTACCAAAGACGCTCAAGAACAGTGGAAAACATTGATTCAATTTTATGACTTTCGATATCACACTTAGTTACTTCATGTTAATGCATGTCACTTATAACATTATCACACTAATACACACGTGATTTTAATATAAATCCTATAATACAATCTCTGCTCAAACCTATTGTGGTTTAAGGCAAAAAAGAGCATTATAGTTTGATTTTACTGATTCTATAAGATCGTTAGCAGTTTAATAATATTCCACTATCTCTTGTCTTGCTTATTTTGCTTATGATCTCTTTGGAATGAGATCACATACAGACATACTATCTAGCATTCCCAGTTTCTCCTGTGGCTTGCAATCGCTACCACTATATAATGGATGGGTATATATTATTTGAGAGAAGTGATGCCTAAAATATTTATCCTACTGTATTCTTAACACTTGAATTCTAATTTATGTAGGGATATGAAGTATTTACAGTGATTTCTCCTCAAAATCAGAACTTATGAGATTTGATGATGTGGTACACTGAGGAACGCAGGTGAAAGAAATGGTCTGGTATTACTTCCAAAGTTTGATAGCTAAAGCACAAAAAGGACAAGGAAAATAAACAGGTAACATGAAAATGCCGAGGACCTTCAAGGGAAACATATATAGTCCAGAATTCTATTTGTCTTTTTTGAATGATATTGACAGTAGGTCAACTTGGGCGAACTCATACATTTTTACAAGGTTGACGTTCAACTGAGTTTAACTTATGCAAAAAGTATTTTGGTGTTATATTTGCTGATACTAACATATTCCTTTCCTTCTTTCACTATTGCTTAGTTTTAAGAATGGCTAAGCGTCTGTCCAAGGGCATGTTTTTATTCATAGTCTTTGTCAGAGAACCTGCAAAGCACAAAGGCACTGAAAAAGCTCTCAGAATTGATGAAGTAAAGAAGCTATTTAAAAGCTGATAAAAGCAGAGAACTAATGTATGTCAGAGACATAAATCACCAGTTTGTAACCATAAAAGGCTTCATGCTTTGATCTAATGAAAAAAAGTGTTAGTTCTGTGGAAGCAGCAAAATGAGTTACATAAAATGTGTTTGGGAGAAAGATGAAGCCCCGTGGGTTGCACTGCAGCAAGAATCCATGACACATCCCAATCTGCACCTACAGGAGCCTATAAAACTGAACATAATATATATAACATGATTTTCTTTACAGAGGACAGTGAAGATGGTAAAATGCAGCAAATATTGTAGTGCACACTTTAGTGAATAGGTGGTGACTGACTTCCAACATCTGAAGACAATTACACAGACTCCACCAAAACTACCTTTATAACTCTTCAATGCTGTGTTTAAACATTTCCACAATAGGCTGTTTCCATTACTTTTTCATATTCAGTACCCTGCAGTTTCAATATATTTTCTGCCTTAATCTATTGTGTAGTTTGAATGTGGCTGAACTTTAGAAACAGATTATTTAAAATATGTATAGTGAGAGCTGCTAAGTTGCAGTCCATCCTAAATCTTCCTTTTCAGATACTTACAAAACAGGCTGAAGCAGAAATACACAATTGATGCCATAAATTAGAGGTATTTTATAATTAAAGTAGTTTGTGCTTCATTTATTCAAGCAGTTTACACAGCCTGAAAATTTGTTACTGAAAATTGTATTCATTTAAAAAATAAATACTTCTATAAGCATGCCATTTTGAAATTACCATTTGACTTGATACATAGACTCAGAACCTCCCAATGAACACAAAAGATTATTTCATTATTCTCAGTGCAATATCTAAACCCATGGAAAGATAACAAAGACAATAAAGTACATTTTTCATGAAATTCCATCTACAGTTTCTCCTCTGCTGTTAAAATGCTATGTACTGTGTTTTTCAACCCACTCCTTGTTTCTAATGCATCTGGGCAATTTTTAAGTTATTTTTAATTAGGAGACTAATCTGAAGGCATGAAACATCCCCACCCTACATTTATTAGTAACAAAAATTGAGAAATTTAACTTCCTTGATCAGATAGGAAGCTTTTTCTTGTCTTTGAAAATAGAAAGCATTTGTTCAGTCATTTATTCTAGTACTTTTTCCCCTTCATTTCTTTTACTGAAAAAAAAAAAAAAAAAAAAAAAATGAAGGCATGAAACTGCTCATGATTTACCTTAGTTAATACAAAGTGAAAGTTGAAGTACTTCATCCATGGCTAAAGAAAGTGCTGAAAGCTTGAGTCAGTTAAATTAGTTGTTATGAATACATTATGTAGTGAAGGTACTTTTTTCTTCTTTCTCAGCTTACAAGCTCAGAGTTGGGGTTTTTGGGTTTTTTTTGTTGTTTTTTTTTTTTTTTTTACTGATAAATGAGCTTGCTATTCCTGTACATGTGCCAAAATAAGTATTTGGTTTGGGGTTGGAGTTTTTTTCTCTGTTTTGGGGATATTTCAGTTTGTTCTTGTTGTTGTTTTAATGTTTACACTTTCTAGCCAAAGTGATTTGAAGAAACTGAAGGTACACCATACCCAAATGACTTAAATTCTGAATTGGAGGGATTTTTTGTTTGTTTGTTTACTTTTTTCACTAATAAAACAACCTTAATACAGCATTCAAAAAATCTTAAAATTTGCTCTCTAATCTTATTCTGTGCAGAACGTGATTTTTTTACCAGCACTGGGATGCTTTGCACTGCATTATAGGGAATGAAATTAAGATTCAGGGTCTATCTCAGCAAGGACAGAATGAAAAAAGACCTGTCTTAATTGTGTTTGTTGACTGGTTTCAGTAAACCATTCATTAATATTTATTAAAAAACCCAAAAATATGTAGATCTAGCTGTACAAGATCAATTTTATGTTATTGCATACAAGAAATTACTCCAGAGTTGAAATGCATATATTCAGCACTATGCTTAATTCAGAAGTCCTAATAAATGAAAGTAATATAAATTAGATGTTAGCCTTTCTCTATTTAAATATAAAGTAATGTCAATAATAATTCTTAATGCCATCATTTATGCATGATCCTTCCTTTGTCTTTAATTTTTAACCTTAGGTGTTCTTCAGTCATTGTCAAATGGAAAGAAAACTGTTAATTCAGAAAGGTTGAAATTCACCCTGTGGTGGAGGCTAATGCCTTATTTATATACCACTTAAACCTTATTTTGGAGGTTTAAGTAGGATTCAAGAGATGAAGTGGCCTGTGCCATATCTCTGCATAGGAACGAATTTCCCCTTAGCAAAAGTTCATCTTGAGTATTCTGTGAACTGAGAAAAAAATCCACCCAGAGCTCATATACAGAGCCATGTTAACTGTTTTGTTTCTGAGGTAAAAACCACATTTCTTTCATTATTGATAATTTTAGCAGAAGTAGTTATGCTTATCACTCCCTGGTATTTTTTTTTTATTTTATTTTTTTTGTAAAAGTAAGGCCGCAGAATTAATCAGTCCCATCTGCATGCACAAAAGACATGACACACGGAACAAAAAACGTCTGAAACAAAACTATGCTTCCTTTCACAAGCAATAGGGGAAATTAATGTCATCACTACGCTGAAGACATAAAGAGATTCAAAATTAAAAATCCTTTGAAAGCTTCCCACAAGATTCCTATAATCAGCTGGAAGATAAGTAATGATCAAAGCCCTTTAAAATAATATTGCTCACCCCATTAGAACTGCTTAAATGTACCCTACCATTCATCAGAAATTACACAAGATTACTGCAGAAACTATGCCATTGTTTCAGTAAGAAGCCCAGATGTTTTAAGGGTAGACTTCACAACTCACATAAGGTTAAAAGCCAAGACTAAAAAAGAAACCAAACAAAACAAAAACATAACACCCCCCCTAAAACCAGCTGCAGTTATAATCCTTAATTATCATTAATGTAACACTTCATAGGTGCTCAATTGTTCTGACAAATTGCCTCGTATTGAAATTGAGTCACGGAAAGGGAAATAAAGTAAATGCTTTTCTCAATGGAGTGATATTAGGATTTTTGTCTGTTTGTTTTTTTTTTTTTCTTAAGCAAAGATGGTATAAATCTACTGTTTTTTCTCTTCTCCCAAAGAATCTCTCTTCTTTTGTTAAAAGCCATCTCAGCTACGTCGTCGTTGGTCAAAAGAGAAAAGCACAGTTCTGCATACTTCATTACCAATGTTGCCCTATGAAATAGCCCCAGGGACATTACAAACAACAGTGTCAAGTTAGGATCTGAAAACATTTCTAAGCAGAAGTCCAGAATAATTCTACTAAACATTTGAGAGTTATTATCTGATGCATTGTGTGGTTTTAATAGCAATATTGTTTTTGCTTTTGTCAATAACAATTTGAAGTAGTCACCTTGCCTCCTCCTTTAAACATTCAGAGGTAGCTCATATAGCATTGTTTATTGGCATTACTTGTAGATGGAGGAAGTTTGCAATGTTTCAGAAATTGCTTGGTGCAAGCTGTTTCAAAGAGAATGTCAACTTTTAGTATATGCCGTGTGCAAACTCAATTTGATTGTCACATTCCGTACTGGGGCCAGTGCTATTCAATATCTTCATCAATGACATAGACAGCAGGATCAAGTGCACTCTCAGTAAGTTTGCAGAAGACACCAACCTGAGTGGTGCAGTTGACGTGCCTGAGGGACGGAATGCCATCCAGAAGGACCTGGACAAGCTGAAGAAGTGGGCCTGTGTGAACCTCATGAGGTTCAACAAGGACAAGTGCAAGGTCCTGCACCTGGGTCGAGGCAATCCCCAGTATCAGCACAGGCTGGGGGATGAAGGGACTGAGTGCAGCCCTGCCAAGAAGGACTTGGGGGTACTGATAGACAAAAAGCTGGACATGAGCCAGCAATGTGCTCTCGCAGCCCAGAAGTCCAACCGTATCCTGGGCTGCATCAAAAGAAAAGTGGCCAGCAGATCAAGGGAGGTGATTTTGCCCCTCTGTTCTGGTGAGACCCCACCTGGGATACTGTGTCCAGCTCTGGGGTCCTCAGTACAAGAAGGACATAGACCTGTTGGAGCGGGTCCAGAGGAGGGCCACAAAAATGATCAGAGGGAGGAAAGGCTGAAAGAGCTGGGGTTGTTTAGCCTGGAGAAGAGAAGGCTGCGGGGAGAGCTTATTGCAGCTTTTCAATACTTAAAGGGGGCTTATAAGAAAGATGGGGACAGACTTTTTAGAAGGGCCAATAGTGATAGAGCAAGTGGTAATGGTGTTAAACTAAAAGAGGGTAGATTCAGACTGGATATAAGGAAGAAATTTTTTACAATGAGGGTAGTGAAACACTGGAATGGGTTGCCCGGAGAGGTGGTCGATGCCCCATCCTTGGAAACATTCAAGGACAGGCTGGATGGGGCTCTGAGCAACCTGATCTAGTTGTAGATGTCCCTGCCAGTTGCAGAGGGGATGGACTAGATGACCTTTAAAGGTCCCTTCCATCCCAAAGCATTCTATGATTCTATGATTTATTTACTTTGATTTAAAGACACACAAATATAGGAACACATATTCTATGCTTCAGGTATGATTCTCAATATAACTGCAGTGCAAAAGTCTGTATGAATTCAAAACAGCAGCATACTCCCCTCAAGTACTTATACCCAAATAAGACAAACAATCCAAATCAAATCAACACATCTCCATTTTACCTATATCCAAAATATATTGTATACCCTATCCCCATCAATTTTTGTTATTCTGAAATGTTCTTTAACAGTTTTGAAACAGCAACCCCTAATACCATGTTCACGATTAAATTGTCTTGAAACCCAGGGAAATTCAATCACCTCCACAAAATCACTCTGTGGCACAGAACTCCAAGAAATCTTTCAAACAAGATTAATCTATGCCAGCAAACATACAACCAAAAATAATAGTCAACTATTGCAAATCATGAATGGAATGGAATGGAATGGAATGGAATGGAATGGAATGGAATGGAATAGAATATTTTCAATTGGAAGGGACCTACAATGATCACCTAGTCCAACTGCCTGACCACTTCAGTGCTGACCAAAAGTTAAAGTGTGTTCTTAAGGACATTGTCCAAATGCCTCTTAAAGACTAACAGGCATGTGGCATCGACCACTTCTCTAGGAAGCATGTTCCAGTGTTTGACCACCCTCTTGGTAAAGAAATTCTTCCTAATGTCAAGTTTAAACCTCCTCTGGTGCAGCTTTGCAGCATTGTCAAGCATCCTATCACTGGATACCAGGGAGAAGAGATCAGCACCTCCCTCCTCAGGAAGCTGTAGAGAGCAATGAGGTCACTCCTCAGCCTCCTTTTCTCCAAACTAGACAAACCCAAAGTCCTTAGTCGCGCCCCACAGGACATGCCTTCCAGCCCTTTCACCAGCTTTGTTGCCCTCCTCTGGATGCATTCAAGGACATTCTTCACATCCTTCTTAAATTGTGGCGCCCAGAACTGCACACAGTACTTAAGGTAAGGCCACACCAGTGCTGAATACAGCAGGATAATCACCTCTCTTGACCGGTTAGTTATACTGTGTTTGGTGCACCCCAGGATATCAGCCAGTCCTCTCCCAATCCATACCTCTGCCCAGCATTACTCTGTCCTAGGTGCAGAATCCAGCATTTGGACTTGTTAAATTTCATCCCATTAATCATTGCCCAATGTTTCAATCTACCTAAATCCCTCTGCAAGGCCCCTTGTCCCTCAAGAGAGTCAACAGCACCTCCCGGTTTGGTATCATCAGAAAACTTGCTAATGGTGCATTCAACTCTTGCATCCAGATCATTGATAAATGTATTGAACAGAACTGGCCCTAGAATTGAACACTGAGGAACACAGCTGGTGACTGGTCGCCAGCCAGATGTAGCCCCATTCACTACAATCCAACATGAACCTGTTACATCTTAATAATGATATTGTCTTTTCTTCATCAAGAACATTACCATAGATTTTTCAACATTGACTCCAAGCTTGTAAAATACTAATCATTGAAAACATACTGCACTATCTAATCTCAAATAGAAAAAGGTCAGGTACCAATAGCAAGGGTTGGATTTCATGTGAGAATGTGCTCAATGGGGTCTCCTTGGGAAATAATTCTGGGTGAATAAAAGCGGTCGTATTTACATTTTATAATTATCTGGAACAAATATGGGGATAACAACAAAAAACCTGGTCATGATTCATTTCAAAGAGAAGATAATCAACCAAGTGTAGATAAGTGCAGTGTCTGCCAAAGCAGGACAAAACACCGGTTGAGAAAGGAAGTCAGATTTTCTCATTGCAGCTCCTTCCACAATATTTACCAGAAATAGGTGACTAGTTATGAGCCACTCCGCCATGTTAAGAGATAACTTTCCACACAGAAAATAAACAAGTTTCCTTTAAAGCAACCAATTAATTTCTAAATTAAAAATGAAAACCTTTATCAAGGAAGAAGTCAGTATTTTCTTAGCAATTCCAAAAACCAGGAAGAACAAGGAGTGAAACCTCAAAATATGGAACAGAATTTACTCAGAACAATTGATTTTCAGTGCTAATTGCAAAATAAGTAAATATTTCTTCTCTTGAATCAGGAGGCACAGATTTTTAATTCCTAAATTCTAAATTTGTAAAAGGGAAAAAAACCCAGACCACAACTGCTTGAACAACATCACTAAGTATGACACAAGAGCACATGTGAGATGTAGGGGATGCCAGCATGCAATTGCTTAGAGCTTTACATTACAGAAAGTCCCAATAGAACAAGTAAGGTAGTTGGACAAGTAATTTTCAAGGGTGAGGGGGAAAGAGCCTGTGACTTAACCTCTTCCTTGAGCATCTGTTTAAGAATAATAATAATAATAATAATAAGTCTTCACATGTCTCCTCTTAAACTGCAATGGACATGTGCTATAAATTTGCTGCAATGTGAGAATACTCTGAGCCTGATTTAGCCAGAATAAATTTACGGTGGCCTTCTGGCTTTAATGGATATACACCATGTGTGAATTTGGCTACTGAATGGGATTTTACACATTCTATTTGGGACTATTTTAGGCATCTAGCATCGGCACAAGTCAGAGGATCTGTAGGATCTGATAGTCAATAGATTAAAAAACTCCAGAAGTGTCTCCAGAGAAAGATCAAGAATATTGAAGTCAAGAAGCCCAAAATTTGGCACTGTGACTAATTTTCCTTTCCCCGTCTTTCCAAATATATCATCTGTCTGTTTTTCCTAATACATCATCTTAATATGCAAATTCACATAACTGAAATCCTATTAGTGCTGTCCAAAATAGTTGCATTTTAAAGGGAAAGATATATAAAGCACTCATATCTACCCAAAACTATACCTCAGCTGAAAGTGTTAAATCAAAATGGTCTCTTGTGTTCAGGCTATATTTAAATATTTATATGTTAACAACACTTGCCATGGGCAACAATTCAGTTATTCAACAAAGGAATGATTTCATTGGCAAATAAAATTCCATAAAGTCATTAATGACATGAATGGTTGTGAAAAGAGAAACAGATAATACATTTTAAACCAGAGCTGAAGATCACTGGAGTTTTGCTCAGAATCTGGCAATCATACATGTTTGTGAAGTTTAATTTCTTAACACGTTTCCTTAATCCTTCTAAATTAAGCAATGGAAAAATGTTTTAGGTGTCATATTTCTTACTGAACAGTAATTGAAATAGACCCATGACTAGAGCTTTATTAGCTGAAAGCATTTGCTGAAAAAGTTTGAATTTTCATGAATTATAGGTTGTAGATTCTAGTATTTTAAGTTATACTTCAAAGTGTAATTCAATCTCCTTGGATTCACTTGTGTTTGTAGAAATTTTTATAGCAGTAACTAATTGTAAGGTATTAATAGTATACCATTAGTGCTGTATTTACTCCAATTCAACAGAAGTTTTTATGTTTAAAGACATAGTATTTAAAAGTGTCAGAGATGTATATTTGCCTATGAGTAACAGCTGAGGTAGGAAATTAAAACAACCTTCAAGCTCTCTAGTAAGTGGTAATTGTGTTAAACTTTAAATTAAGTGTGCTTAGGTATTCTGTTTCTTGTGTGAGGACTGAAATCAGTAATAAGCCTCAAAGGTATATTTCCTGCTAAAATTATTTAATTAAGCCATGTATTCAACTACATAAGAGTTAAAATGACTCAGCATGGAGACACATCTAAATGAAGGACATGAACTATGAATATGGCAAAGGATCATGGAGGAAAAATTTTGTGTTGTTTTTTTTTTTTTCATTGTTTGGCTGTTTTTTGTTTGTTTGTTATTTTTTTTGTTAAAAGCACAAATAAAACAGTCCCTCAAGCAAAATCAAATCTAGAACTAGGTCTGAAGGAAATGTTCTTGCATATGTTCTGGCCACGAAGTTCAGGAATTAGCTGTGTGATTGTAATGTTCTTCAGAGGTGACATGGTCCATAGGATCTAATGGGCAATCTTCCCCCAGTGAAATAAATGAGAGGCTTGTAATGGACTTCAGTGAAATCTGAAGCTTATTATGAACAATCACACACTTCACTGAATTCACATTTTATGGGAAAGTATGACTAAGATATTTTAGTAAGATGCTACATATGCTTTCTAAAACTCTTTACACAGCATCAAACATATTTTCCCCTTGTCCTGCCCTGATCTTGATCCCACACAGGATAAATGTACTCAAACCACACTGTTGCATTACAATAACAATTTTAAATGTTTTTTAAAGTATGTTGTGAGGTGACTACAAAGATTCTCAGAATAGTTCATTACCACTCTCTGTCTTGTTAGGCGAGCTTCCATAACCACCTAGATGATTAAGCAGATTCTGGCTCAGATCTCATACGTCTCTCTATTTTTTGGTGGGTTTTTTTTACAAGCACACGTAACATCTGTCCTTTTCAGTCTCTTCACAGCATCCAACCACTCTGACAGATGTTTCCAAAACCATACTCTCTGCTAACATTTAAAGGAATACAGTATTTGCATAAACACTGGGAATTCCAATCTTAGTACTTTCCATACTGTTTTAATTTTTTAAAAACAACATTTTTTGTTCTATACCCATCATTTTGTTTTACTTCTCATAAAGCAGACATTGTGTGCACACATCTGTTAAATCTGGGCTGCATTTATTACAGTTCTGCTCTTCCAGAAACAGGAAGGATTAATTACCACAGACCAGCTCTAGAAGCACCCCCGTGTTTCTTAACACACAAAATTAATTCAGAGTTGACAAAACTCTTTCAGACACAACCTGCTTCCTGCTGATGGCGCTTTATTAGCATATTCTTCCCAGAAAAAAAATGCCTCATAGACCCTTTTTACCTCTCCTCAGAGTTCAATTTGTAAAGCACTGAGTGACAGGCAGCAAAATGGCTTGAATATATCTACGGCAAGTTGCCAAATCCTCCCGATAGAAGCACTTTGGAGCCTTTGTTCTGAGTACATTAAAGTCACAGAAGGTCCATGTACTGTAGACTGTACAGGGCAGGCAGGATGTTCACAGTAAGACAAAACAGCAGGTGATAAATGACATTAAATAACAGTGAGAATTTACCACAGACTAAATTAACTACTGGAGTGAAATGTTCTCAGCTCTAAGGCTATATTAACAGTGAATTTATAATCAGGTGATTGTAATTCTTTTTAGTGTTCAAGGAAGTCTATATGTAAAAATGATCAAGACAGCTCTATTTAACGCCAGAGACAAGCTGCTGGAATGGGTTCTAAAAACGATAGAGAATAACTCTTCTTTCCACCCTTATTGAGTAATTTATACAATAAGTACTTAAAAGTGAATTTGATTGTTGGATACCTGACATGCTCCATTTCATGAAAAATTAGAGCCCCACTGGGTTGCTCCTAGCTGATCAAACTCTTGAAAAGAGGCTTCTGTCATTTCAGTTTAAGAAACTTGCAAATAAAAATTTGGCAAAAAAAGGGGGCAAAAAAAAGTGAATCGCTGTCATCTATACAAATTCTTATTGAGTTTTATGTTTTGTAAGAAGATTAATATGATAATTTAATTGAGAAACCATATAATCAATTAACATTACTGCACAATCTCTTCATACTGTCTGGGTATCTGATTTTTATATTAGAAAAGAAATGTTTATTTATAATAACTTCAGAATCCCAAGAAAAAGAATCTGTTTTCTTTGGCTTTTTATATTTAATGAATATGTTACCGCTCGTCTGTGTAGTGCTCTTTTCTCTACATGGAAAGACA
Organism: Platalea leucorodia; assembly: GCF_965183815.1. Classification (NCBI taxonomy): domain Eukaryota; kingdom Metazoa; phylum Chordata; class Aves; order Pelecaniformes; family Threskiornithidae; genus Platalea; species Platalea leucorodia. The sequence goes on from NC_138824.1 coordinate 61,730,380, forward strand.
ATTTTTTGATATTCACTACAGACTTCTTTTTCCCCTATTTTGTTTGCCTAGAGTTAACACAGCTTCTCTAGAATATCTGGCAGAATCTGCACATTATTTCTAGGAAAACAGCACAAACAACTAAAGATAGTAAAACAACCCAAACAACCACTGAAGATCAAAATCAATAAAGAAAAACAAGACAAATGCAAGAGACAAAGAAACACTGGTTAAGAAGCACTTTGAAGAAGGGCCTAAATACTCTGTTCTAAGACTTGGTGTTATTTCTGCTTAAAATTCAGCTTTTTTATACAGGATACCTGTGCTGATTGCTGTGGGTGTTTATTAAGATGCACAGGAGAAAGGAATGAATTCATAAAAATTAATATATTTTATATTAAGCTAGGCTAGCTTAATAACCTTAATCAGACCTAGTGGCCTTGCATGCAAGGATTTAAACCTGGCTGGTGTCACCATGTTCTGTCAGCTGAACACAAGCCTCAGTGTATCAGTTCCCCTGAGGAGTTCATCCATTCCTATGAGGAGGAAAGATTGTAGTGGCAAGTGGAAACCCATTCTGCAGAGACTCGAAGCATTTGTTTATTCAAAGGTTATAGTGTACTCCAGTCCCTCTCGATTCCTGAGCTTGGTGTACTGCAGACATCAGTCTTAAAAGGTAATAGGTATCATCAACTGCATTTTGTGAGTGTATAACTGATAGTCAGTGTCTTTAACATGGTTACTCAATATATGGTATTCTAACAATATGATACGAGCAGTTTACTCTCCACACAATGTCCACTAGGCTTGGAATTAAGAGGCATAAAATAGAAACATATTGTACTGTGCTCTTATAGTTATTAATTCCATATACTATTTCTCAAACGCTTCATAAATATAGTTAAAATGTACAATAGACTGCTTGTGAACTGTGCTGAGGGGAAAAAAAATATTTTCTACACCCAAGAGTTTTGAACTACAGTAATACTATAAAACCAGTTTTGATAACTCTACAATCCAGTGGTCACAATGGACCTGTCATCTTTCAGAGGAAATAACAAAAAACCCTGGGTTCCTACAATTTCTCCAATAGTTAGATAAAGAAACAAATCATTCCATTTTCTTCAGACCTTTTACTATCACTACATGATCTCTATTTGTATTCTGGATAAAGAAACTCTTAAAAATGTGTTCTCTCTCTATGCCTCGCCGATCAGACAGAAGGATACTTTTGAATTATGCTTTTTGCTCTTTTCAATGCATACATTTCAAGAGAAAAATACCAATAAGTATTTCATTGCAGGAAAAAAATAGGAAACAAGCTATAACAAAGGCGGTGTGTTGTAAGCATTAGCGAACTCTTCAACACATAAGAAATCCCTCCTGTGTACTCATACAGGTTCCCAAGGAGTGTACTGGATCCAGCTGCCAAACACATCATAGTGGGTTAGATCATGCTTTTCAGGTTGATGCTTTGCTATAACACAAGATCTTGCCAAGCGTTCTGTTCTATCAAAATGCATTCTGTGTGCCAGATAATATTACATGTCTTTTTTTTTTTTTTTTTTAATTAGAATACTTAAAACATATCAGCCTCAGATTCATATTCAACCAGCCATTTAAGCTCGTGAAGTTGTATGAAGAGCAATCATTTGAAACCAATGGGAAATCAAAAGCCAAAATGCAAAATGTGTAACTTGATTGAATATTGTGGCTTCTTTATTTAACCAATCAAAACGCCACCCTGGAGTTCTCTCAACAGCATCTCTTGGAATTGTCACATTCCTATGCTAAAGGATTTCTGAATTCTCAGACTTCATCTTACAATGTCATCAAAATCATCCATAATTTCTTCTTTCAGATGGAGCTGTATTATCAGTGATGAGCAGGCACAGATAAAAGCATATTCTGAATAGGATTTCCTTGGTTCCTCCATTTTCCTAATTTAAAACAGCAACAACAGAATTGTAAGAGGGAGAAAGTCTCTTCCCTTTGTACAGAGGATAATCTTGAGGTTCCAGGCCCTTTAAAACATTATTGTTCAATTACTTCTATTTTAAAAGTATACATGGGATCATCTTGCCCTTTGATATGCTTGGCAGATAGTTTCCTGTCTTCATTCTATCATCATTTATACAAGGTGCTTCCACAGCTGCTTCAGCAAAACAACAACAATGACAAAAGCATGCACAAAGCATGTGAGCTTTATATCTGTGCCTTAGAATCCAGACTGACTTTAGGCTTGGCTTCTCCATCAAAAGGTCAGGTTACACTACAAATCTTTCATCAATTGTTCTGTGGAAAGCTCTTTTGTATTTCTGATCTTGATGTTATTGCTAGGGTGGATTTTTTTTGTGTGTGTTTTGTTTTGTTTAAGTCCCTATACTTACTACATTGAGATAAATATGCGTATGATGCAGCTCTCACCAGACACAGTTCTGCGCTCTATGCCTCACAGCAAAGCAAAGGTATGTAAATTGGCAACAGCAGTTTGCTGTCTCTTCTCTGAACAGATTGGACCCCAAGACAGGCCCTCTGGCACTCTTTCATTCTGCTGCTGACGCTTGCCATTCTGGAGTTCTCCCTGACTTGTTCCTTGCTGTTAACACTAGGAAATCTCACAAGCATTCAAAGGAAAAATGTCAAGGGTCGTTAAAAAAAAAAAAAACAACCTCAGTGTTTGTTTTTAAGAAAAATCATATTATTATTCTTTAGATGATGTACTAAATAGAGGACAAGGAAGCTACAAAACTATATAATCTTTAATTCCATGCCGATTCTTTTTGTTTGAAATGAACCTTTCATAATTACAAATATGAAAAGAAATCTCAAATATTAGGTGTTGCAGCAGTCTTTAAAAATAGTATAATACATTTCCGATTGTGAGTATTGCACAGTTCCAGTAGCACCACTGGTTTCTTACAAAATAGTCAGATATCATCCAAAATGCAGGACACAGCTTTCTGCAAGTATTAAACATATCTGCAAGCAGACAGCATTAAATTTATCGCATATTATTTTCAATGGACTGCACAGATTACTAAAGAGTTGAAAACATCTTATTTAAAACTCTTTTGGGAACATTAATTATGTTTTTTATAGTTACGATCTGTCAATTTTCCCCTGAATACATAGCAGCTAATTTAAATTTCCTACAGGCTTTAGATAGCTGTGCCTCCAAAGTAATGCATGTTCCACAGCCCTAATGTGCAGCAGTGGGCAAATATATAGACCATGTAGAGTGTTCTTCTGCTACTTGTCTCTCACAATGGTACATGTTTGGGAATCTGAAAATTAATTTTTCTTGGCTCAGAACTCAATGTGCACTACAGTTCTTTCCATCTCTAATGTTAAAAACCTGATAAATACTGTGTTTGATGACTCTGCACTACTTGCAACATGCTTATTACACAAGGAAAGGATTTTACATTAGAATTTTTTTCGACATAAAAGCAATTTTGGATCACAAAAAAGAAGCCAAGAATTAAACCCTTTGGTGATTTAGTATCTGGAAGCCTGCAGCCATTAGTCTGACTCTGTGAATATGGTTTCAGAGAAAAGTAATCAGGGACTGCACGCATCTGTAAGATGTTTCCTATTTTATGCTTCCACACATTTTCTTCATGTACACGTAGTTAAGCCTAATTGCCGTAGTCAACTGTTGCTGAAACTGATCCTGACTCTTATCAGTTCCAGTCAAAATGATTGCAAGAAATAAGCAATTTCTAACTCCTTTATAACTCAATTAGGCTCTCAGAAGAGGTCAGTGATTTTTGGCCCAAACTTACTCCTGCTGGAGCAGTTGTGACACAGGTGTAGACCCTTAAAATCATGTTTCTTTCTTGGTAAGAAAAGCACAGGACTAAGCTGACCTCAGTGGAAGTAACAAATTCTTCATGTGTGTGGGAAAGAGAAATGGAATCACTGAAGCACCAAAAAGTGACATTGTGCTGAGCACAGGCTATTTATCTTGCTAAATACACAGGCCAAGTCATACAATCTTTGTTCACTTAAAACTACCACTGATTCCAAAAGAAACTGACTACATAATTTCCCTCACTATGAATAATTCTACTAAATGAATATATTTAATGCACATGAATATTTATCAGTTCTAGCTTATGAAGTATCTCTAGTACTGAAATCATTGCGAGAGTAAAACAATATTCTACATTTAAAAGGTCTTTCAACTATCTCTGTCTCTGTCTGCCATTGGAGAAATTCTACAATAATTTCAGTGAGCCTGACACTAACATCTGCAATGGAGTACAGATATCAGAAGAAAACAAATAGCATCGAACTGCTTACATGTTCCTACTGACATTAACAAAGTAGGTGTTTGTCATCTTGTCCCTGCCCCAGCAAATTAACAATGCTGAACATAACTACAGTACTTGCATTAAATACAATAGTGGGACATTTTATCTCTCATCATCTGGTTCAAAATTTTCCAAAACACTTATTCAAGGTATTGCTTTATAAAAGACATATCAATTACGGGATTTTTTTGCATCAGATGTCCACAGGAATTTGTTTGAGATATGGGAGCAAAAGAAAGTGATCATATTTTGTTATCTATCTATTTCAAGGGAGTGCACAGTATTTTTTGGACTATATTTTGAAAAAAAGAATGTTTTCAAAATATAAATTACAATTTTACTGTTTTCTCTACAAAGAGCAGTTTTATATTTATTTACATATTGCGTTCATATGTGGGCGTGGAAATACATTAAATATCTGCACAGTTACTATGCCATATGGAAAAGTCTACAGCATCTAAACTTTACCATAAGGCTGGATATTTTTAATGAAGTACAGTTAACATTTGAAAAGTTCAGACTGTCTGATACAGCTGCTGGAAAGGACAAGAGACATAGGGTTGTTTATTTTTTACTTCCTGTAATTAAAACAAATAGCTTACCAAGCTGTGTTTAATTTTATTGAAGTGGTTCAGGAAGCAAGGGTAGATCCAGCCACAATGTTGACAGAGAAAAAGGATCTGTGTTTTAGTCCAACTTTTTAGCTCATCACATGACATAGTGTACTACAGCAGGCCCTGTTAAGATATACCATTTCTGTCTTCTGCATATGAGATTAAAAAAAAAAAATTTTTTTTTCAATATTAATGTTTACCTGCTATAGGTACTCAGGCAGAGGATTCCAAAGTGTGGTCAGCAGGTTATTGACAATCCTGACACAGATAGCTGATGCCGCGTGGGTTGGACTTGTCACATCTTACTCCATCTTTGTTTAGGGTAGTCAAAATTCTTGTTCCATGAAGGCAATGGCAAGGGCATTATCCAAATGGAAAGCAAACGTTCTGGAGGAGCAAAATGCTGTTGAACTGAGGTCAGTAGTAAATATTGCGGAGTTCTAGGTGATGTTGGAAATGGTATAAAACAAGTAAACCAGAGAGTTGTGACTTTGTAACTCTCGGTAATATTTCTAAATAACCACTTAGCGTCTGTCCTTTCCTGTTTACTGGAAGGTTTTGAGTTTTCACTTGAATGCCCTCTTTGAATAAAGCCAATATTTGAAATAAATAATCAATTCAAATGCATTTTCTTGTTCCTTTTCAAAAGACTGCTAAGTTTTATACTTCATGTGGGTTTCAACCACAACCCTCAAAATGGCCCAGGATTTTATTGAAAATTAACTCCATTTCTTTGCAAGACTGGAATGTTTTCTGAATTTTAATTTTTAGAGTTTTAACATAAAATATTATTTTGCTTTTCTTTCTTTCTTATTGTATGTTCTTTTCCAATTTCAAAACAGCTTCATAGCAAGCATCATGAAAATTGGAGGATTCAGAGCTTTAGACAGAAAAGTCAATGCAACTACAAAATTATGAAATATGTCTCTGTACCTCACTGCATTTTGAATTTTCAACAAAAGCATTTTTTATTCCTAGAATACATTTTCTTCTGAATTGCTATTTGAATTAAGATTAGGCAAAACAGATGAGTTTTGCAGGGTGAAAATATAATGAGAGAAGCTAACATTACAACCTCTTGTCTAGAAGCCTGAGCTTTAATATCCTTAATTTATAGCTAAAGAACAGTACATACACACATCATTTATGTCATATTTTCCATATAAATATTACAAGTCTTAAATGTTTCTGAGATTCACCCCAAATCTTGATTCATTACATCTAACAATCTAAAATCTATGTTCTTTCCCTGCCTGAGAGTAAACTACCCCAGTTATCCTAGGATTGTCTGAGTTGTCCTCTGGAGATACACATTACTATCTGTTAACTATAGAAAACTACATAACTGATTTTTTTTATTATTTAGGTTAAGTGAACATGACTTCTCATAAATGGCATTTGTTTGTACCATGATTGATCTATAACCTGAGAATAATAAAAGCTTTCTTTTCCCAGAAAATTTGGAAAATACCATGGGGAAAGTTGGATAACAAACTTTTAGAAAGCTAAAGCTAGGGGAAATGAATTCTGTCTGAACTGCAAATCTAAAGCATCACAGAATGTAGCCCAACTGTGCACACTGAAATTCCATTATCTGAAATCCAATTGTTTTTTCATGTCTCAAAAGTAGAAACTGGCTTCATAACAAGAAGTGCTGACACTTAAAAATGGTTAAGATGACTGGGAAATTTGCTAAAGCGCATAAGCAGATCTTTTGTGTAAACGTTATACTACAGAATCCTAGGTATGACCTAGGAACCTAGGAGAGACAAAGCTGGTCCTCAGAGAGTTGACTCTGTCAGAGCTGCAGCAATGCTGTTCAGCACCCTGGCTGCTTGTCCATATTATGGCCTTTCCCCTCATGTCAGCAACATTTCCTTCTCTTTCCTGTCAGATCTCAGTTGACAATCATTTCATATATATATATACACTCTCTACAGAGTGCTCTTCTACTCCCATGTGTTTTTGCGTACTCCCATGACTGTCCCCAACATATCTCTCAGTCTGGAGTTGCTGTAATTTACACTGCTGAGTAGAAAAACCCTCTCTGTGTCAGAATGGAAGAAACAGAAAAAGCAGTGGAAAATAAAACATCCTAGGTATGTTTCTTAAATTACACTGTCTTATTCCTTCTCTTTTACCAGTCATGTCAACCTTCAATGCCATTTATCTCAGTGGTGCTTCCAGATGTTTCCTTTCAGTGTTTTTTTCTTCATGATATACTCTAAACTCTTGTCAGCCTCCGGTTACAGGACAACTCAACTTCTTCTTGATTAGCTGTGAGAAGGGACAGATTCATATGTCATTAAATTCACACAAAAGTTTCTCCCAACTGATTTCAAATGAGCTTCTTGTAATTAATATTTTAAACTAATTTCTTATTTTTTATGTGTATAATAAAAAATGAAACAACCTTAAATGAACGAGTAGGATGTATGTATATCTCAGTTGATAATTTGCATAATTATTTTGCTTTAAATCACAATCTTCTCTTTCATTCACTGCTGTTCATTATATCTATTATTTTGTCATCAAGTAGAATTGTTTGAAAAATGTGTCCATTCTTCTGTGAAAAAATGTAATTTTTTTTCTGATTATGATATCTGGTAAAGTTTAAAACTCGATTTGGTTAAAATTTTAAATGATAGTATTCACACAAAGGTAAAGTTCTTTATTTTTTGCAGAGGAAAATTTTCAAGACCTGTGAAATATGAAGGAATAGGGATAATTAAAACCTTATTACACATGCAACAAGTTAAAAGCTTCATTAACAGAGGTGAGAAAGAAGATTTTATATATATATAAATATGTATTTTTATATATACATATATATATATATAAAAATTCCTCCTCCTTAGTCTTTAAGAAGTTGTACATATGTAGGCAATCTTCTAAGTCTAGCATATTTCTCATTAATTCATTACAGTACATCAGTACTTTCATAACAGAAACTTACTTTTGACAATCAATACCCTATTTCTGTAGAACATTAAGTGCAGTGTCAACTGAAATATTGGAACATTCTAGCTGACTGGTTTCTAAATATTGTTCCAGCACTTCTCTTAAATTTTTATATATTCTTACATCTATTTTCTCACAAGTGGTTTTAGAAAGAAAAGTATCAGTTTATCTCACCTACATAAAACATCTGTCTCAGATTAATAGTGACAAAATGAATAAAGCCCCATAGGAAACACTAGCATATATGAACATGCTTTCTACAGGAATTGCTCTGCTATTCAGAAAATCGGGATCAGGTTCAAGAACATTATGCGGACTTGAGGGAAAAATCCAACTGCACTCTCCACGTGGGCAGAGGGCTTACACTGAGGTGGAATCACTGTTATTCTGCAGCCCTGTTGAAAAGAGGCTGAGGATATCAAAGGTGACTGATAGCTGGCACAGAGCTTGCTTTTGTGGGGTACAGTGCTTGCCTGCACAAAAGAGGGTCTGGTGCAGGGCCCTGGGTATTGTGCTTCCAGGCAGTGTTTTATCCCTTTCACTCTGCTGGGGGTGTGGGAGTGTGCAACCTCACTCCAGACTAGACTTCCCACTTCCCACTTGACTTTTTCCATCACAGAGGGCCAAGTACAGAAAATCCATATCCTATCCAAAATAGATATGCATTCAAAAGCTTCCTCCATTTAATCAATGTATGCTTTGTACTCCTCAATCAGAAGTCTGCTTTGTGATAACAATGAAAATGACAGTGAAGTTACTAAGAAACATATTTCTGCTGCTACAAAAATCTCTCTTCTGTTCACCTGTTCCTCCCTTCCTCTCTGAATCATTCATATGTGTAAGTCTACCCTTACAACTGTGCTTTGCTCTTTGATAGGTATTATCCAAAGAAGCTAGGCTCAGGTCTGAGCCTGTGATATATTTGAGTTAAGAACAGACTCGTGATTGAACATGACCCAATTCAAGTCCAACAGTCCCAAAATTTAGTATTTGCTTGATATTTTTCAAAATATTCATACCGCCTATGTTAGGTGTCAAAGTTACATCAGATCTTCTCAACAGAGAGAAAGAGTTGCTTGTAGAAGGCACGTTCAGGCAAGAGATAAATACAGATGTTCTCAATCAACCATTATGAAAATGTTTTCCTTTCCACAGACTAGACAGAGAGCCCAGAAAAGCTTAGTTTGGTAGTAAGAAATATTTAAAAAGTTGTACAATGCTAGTAGTCTCTTTAATTGCCTCAGTTATAACAGTCTTGTGTTTCTCCCACGTTAACCCAAAATTTATCAAGACACATTTCTAAAGACAACTATTTCAAAATGCTTCCATGACAAAATTCAATACCATCTGGATTTGAGCTGCAGTGTGAAGCACCTCTTTATTTATCATTTCAGCAACATCAATATGAAGGTGAGAAGACTCAGCTGAAAAAAAAAATTGTATGGAAAGGAAGAAAATTCAGGTCCTTATTTCTCCAACTTCTGAGTAAAATTAAGGTCCTCCTCTTGTTAGTCATCAGATGGAACATTGAAAAAATATCAATAAAGTCCTCTTGTGACAACAGTCCTCCAATGGTGAAAAGAAAACAGTGCAGGTCCTTGGAACACTGAAAGACTGGACACTGCAGGGAATAAGAAAAAAAAAAAAAGCGTAGAGGAGTCCCAATCTCTTGAAAAGGAGAGCAATTCTCTTCCTCTTGAGGGAAAGAATCAGGAATACATTCTTGTTTTTTTCCCCTATCAATGCTCTTGTCCTTCCTTCCTTCCTATTGCTGCCTATACCAGCACTGCCATTGTACTCTCCCAGGCACTGTTCATCATCCTTTACCTTTCAGCAGACTAACCACCTGACACAACTTCTGATCACTTACAGATATGTTCTTTTCCATCAGACTTATAAGCATTAAAAAAAAAAACATCTTTCTTCAGTCAACAGGAATTAAATGTACTTCAGAAGTCAAAATATTAATTTAAAAAACACTGAGAAATTTTTGATTAACAAATAATTCAATCTCTAACTTTTTTTATAATAATCACTGAGAGATATAAATAAATGACTGCTTTTGCTGGTTTTGAAAAGTACTTCAAGCACAATAAATAAAAAAAAGGAGGTGGGTTTTTCTAGTTTAAATAGAATGGTACATTTCTTAGATGAGAATCAGTACAGTCTTAAAAGAGCCCAAAGTACTATTTCCAGATTTTTTTTTTTTTTTTTCTTACAGGCAGGACTATGTACGAAGATATATAGACAGAGAGAGAAGGAAGGAGAAAAAAAGGAGAGGGAGAATACAAGCATGCACTAATTATCATGCATAATAAATGTATGTAGAAAGTTAAAGAGTGTTTTGGGAAAAATGAGATATTTGTTTCATTCAGATACATACCAAAAAAAGAGTTCTATTAGTTTCTTTGATACTTTAACAGTGGACTTCATTTCACTCAAAATACCTATGTGTATATATATACTTCTACCTGAAGATATCCTTTGTAATTTCGGTACTGCTGCCTCTTTTCCTTTTTTCTTTGTGAAAACAAATGCAACAATACAATAAAATGTCAAATTGAAACATGTCTTTGCCAAAACAGGATATGTGCTTACCTCTTACAGGAGAACCTTAGGAGTGTCCAGTAACAAAACATATTTCCAGACCTGTGTGCTTTGATAGCAGGCTTGTCAGGAGTTCGCTAATATTTCTGTGTTGGGCACGCGCTTTCCAAGCAGTCCACTCTGTTTTCTAAGGGTGTGCTAACATGAAATTAAACATCATTCATCCTTCTACATTCATTGTCTAGACATTGATGTAAGTATTGCAGCTGATTTACTAGTGATCCTTCAACGTCTAGGTAGACACACCTCTGGATGATTAGTAGTGGTGATTTGTGCTTATTTATAGTCAAATGTAGTTCCCATTCCTGTAGAGGAGAAAAATTTTAAAATAGAAGAAAACTGTTTGTTTTAATGATTCTGTTAAGATTTACATTCTAATTTTCCCCCTTTACAGTGAATCCTTCTATGTTTGAAACTCTAATTTAATGCCACAGTTGTGTTAACAATTCATAATATTGGGGATTCTGGTTTTTTTTCTACTTTTGTGTCCTGTTTTGGAGTAATGGAGAGGAATGATATTCCTGTGTTAGGAAAACATTCAGGTATTGAAGTTTGAGTCTCTCTTCTGTGATACATTTCCTGTGTTATTCAGAGGATCCACAGAAGGCAGATCTACATCCCGCACAAAATTGGAGGTGGAAAGTGTAGTCACCATGATCTTGCCTTGGTTGATAATCTCAAGAGTTTCTGCTCATTACATAGAAAAGCTATTTGTCTGTTGTTCAACTAAAGAACACTTGGCACAGAGACTGTTAAAGTAGTGGAATATAAATTGGCCATTTGAGATAAAATAAATTTTTATTAATAATAGTTATGATGATGATGATGATAATGCTAACAATAAAGTGAAAACTGAAATGGATATTTTTTTCTTAAAATTTGTTTGCTACTAAAATGTATTAGTTTTCTAAAGACATAAATTGAAAACCACATCTACTTTCATAGGGGAAAAAAAAGAGACCAAATTAAAATGTATCCTTAATTAGTAATAAAACTCATTTTAAAATTTACAAGAATTTTCAAATCAAATAATTAAAACATTCTGATTGGCTTTTCATCATCCATGAGTGTTAACTGTATGCAGAACCAAAGACATGATTTTACCTATTCCCTAATCTGCAGTTTTACTTCTATGGTTGTGAACTATTTTGTCCAAATTCTTCAACAGTATTTAGATTTTATGTCATATTCAAGTTGGCGAAAAGAGGTCATAGAAGAGCAAACGCTAAGTGGAACATTTGGCAGAAGAATAGTGTCAAGTTGTTAATGCCTTCCAGACTAGTCATATGATCGTAAAAGTCCTACCAGAAACTCATATGTCACAACATACATCTGAAAGAGACTTGGCAAGTCTGTTTTTGCTTCCTTAACCATATCTTTGCTATCTTCATTATATTCTGCCTCCTTTGTTTAATAAATTCCCTCCTCTTCCACCCACATAGCATGTCAGAAATATTTTTTGTATCTGCCTTTGGTGAAAATTTAGTGGGATGACAGGGCATAATAAATGTTTAAACCTGGCATAACTTCTCTATATCTTAAATTTTATTTGCTTCTTGTGCACACCCCCTTAAGCTGAGTTACTTCCAACATCACAATGTGATGAATTTCACACCACCACCTATTTTTGAACCAACTCATGGAATTTTGTTGTAGGCAAACATATGCTGAGCTACTCTTTCTGGTAAAGGTGATTAAAATAAATTTGGTTGTCTACAACTGCAAACGTTTTCTTATAATTTTTCTTAGTACACTAGTCAGCTCTGTCTTCTCACCACTTACAGTTTCTTTCTAAACAATTACCATCTCTCCAGCTGATAAAAAGCCCTGGTTTAATTACCACTCTCTCCTTCAGAGCTGTTTAGTGTGTGTTATCAATACACACCATACCTAGTGCCAAAGATGCAAGGGTGTTATTTTTTAAAAATGTATTTTTATTCAAAAATACAGCAAAAAAACCCACATCTACTTTGCCTATTTTTAGAGCAAGAATGTGAGTTAAACTGGATGCCCTATCCTTTTTCTTCATACATACATACTGGTTTTTTTTTTTATTATTTAAACACATATCCTTTGTATGGTCTTTAAAAATTTCAAACCCTCCTTTTAAAAGGCTACATCCTGCAATATTAAAAAAAATTACAGTGCCTCTGTGTACCATCTGTATATATTCTCTGCTACTTATGGTAACTGAACCTTGACAAGAATTTATTTACTTGCTAGACTAACTTCACTTGTGGCTTACAACACATGAGCCTGTGTAGGTATTGAGATACCAGCATGAAATACATCTAATGAAGCAGTAAAGCCATAGTCTAAACCTCTGTGAGTTAGTTATTCTGTTCTTCTGTTTTACTCCATGGAAAAGCAAACATATTTGGATGTGGTTAATCTAAAATAGGTTAGACGAATAAAGACTTAGAGATGTGCAAAGGAGATAATATGTTTTCTAAAATACATGTGTGAAAAAGATAATAAATTGAAAGGACTTTCTTGGAGGTTGTTTTGGTTTTACCTATAACTTATCTTTTCTTTCATTAAACCAGCCAGCTGAGCAGATAAACAGATCTTCTACCTGATAAGTATGGTACCATGGGTTCTCTTTCTCATCAGCTGGAGTAACACAATACAGCTAATGCACATTAAAAACTTTGGATTTTGCCAACAGGCTGAGACCCACTGTCTGTCTATTCTGGTATCTTGGCCCTGATAATTAAGATTAGTAGATCTTTCAGACTTTTTACAAAGGGGCATACAAATTTCTGTAGTAGATTTACCCTGAGTATAAGTATCACGAGGTAGTTTTTCTTTCGTTGGCAATGTTTAGAAGATGGCTTCTTTTCAGAAAAGAGGTTTCTCTATCTTTTACTTAAAAGCTCAATTTCAGCACACCGTTGACCTTGATTTCAGCACAGATTTTTGGCACATTTTGACCTGATGCCTTTAGGGATGATAAACAGCTTGATGTACAGAGCTTGAAATAACAACACAGGACAAACAACTTCATGTACCCCCTTTTCACAGGTTTTCAAATCAAGCAGTTCAGTACATATTGAACATCAGTACTACTGAAAGAAAATAAATAAACCACAAAGAATGCTAGTAGTATTTCACTCATTTGTATGCAAGCAACCTGTCAAAATGTCAGTGTACAGTATCTTCCAAGACCTATAATAAAGTCATAGATTTGCAATTTTCTCAGTGCAAAGTTTAGTGCAGATTAATGTGAAAGCCAATGAAAATCACTTCTTAAATAGAAAAAAATAGTATTCAAAATGACAAAAGAAACAGTAATTATACATTAAATTTTACAGTTGTAAAATAATATTACAAATTGTAAGACATCTCTTTTTCTGGCTTAAGTAAGGTGGAAAACCTGTACCTTCTAAGCATGTATTTGTTCACAAATCATGCTCCATGAGACCATCCTTTTTGGTGGTGTCCCAACTAAGTGCACAGATATACTTTCAACAGTGGCAATTTATTGCTGACAAAAATAAAAGAGCAACCTGAAGTTGCTTATCGAAGTCAAAACTAATTTTAGATTCACATTGATTATGTAAAAATGACCAGAAAACTATATTCGTTTCTTCTGAATGCTTTAGGGAGAATGAAGAAATCTGAAGCTCTTAGGAGAGCATACGAGGAACAGCAGATAGACTACATAATATCATTATCTGAGAATCACAGAGTCACAGGATGGTTGAGGCTGGAAGGGACCTCTGGAGGCTATCTTGTCCTGCTCAAGCAGAACCACCTAGAGCCAGTTGCCAGTTGCAGATGGTTTTTTTGGTATCTCTAAGGATTGAGACTCCACAACTTGTTGTCCATCAGGAACCAGACAGTAACCCCGCTACATGTACTGGTACATGGGGTTATTCATGCACCACCGGGTGCATGGACACCTGTGTAGGACTTTGCACTTCCCCTTGTTGAACTTCATGAGGTTCCTGTCAGGCCTTTTTTCCAGACTGTCGAGGTCCCTCTGAACAGTAGCATGACCATCTGGCATATCATCCATTTCTCCCAGTTTTGTAGCATTAACAAAGGATACACTATGCCTCATCATCCATATCATTAATAAAGGTGTTGAAACTTAAATTTTTTGAAAGAGCTTTACTGACACCTGCCAATTTAAAATACGTACACTAACAGACTGACCAGTCCGATATTTGTAATGATTATTTCTGTTGAATATATATGACTGTATATGCTTTGGGACTATTTCAGCTATATTTTTCCATTAGTTTTTTCATACTACTCATACCTATATTCCACTTTCAGCTCAGATGTCTGCTTTTCTGCTTAAGTAACTTGCTTTTGATTTCTCAGTACCAGAGACAAATGAGTTAGAGATGCTTTTATATGTAGGTATTTTTGTAAAATCATTGTAAGTTTTCAGGTATAGCACATTCCCCCCAAACATTATCCTTTTGTTAACAGATTTATTTTACTGACCTTCATTTTAACTGCTTACTGCCATAGCCTTTTCTACAACTGCATGGGCAGCCTTTAAAAATAATGGTGCCAATGTCGATCACCCAAAAACAACACACAAAAACCTTCGGCAACATGGTCAATTAAGGCCCAAGTACAAATGCAATGCAGCTAGGCAGACTGGCTGAATTTACTGCCTCCAAAGCAAAGTATACAATTAGCTTCAAATGCCAAACTTCACATGCCACTAAAGTGGCTGTACATTAAAAAAAACAACAACAAAAAAATCCTAGTGAATTCTGCATTCATGATGAATAGGCTCAAGAATTTTGGTGAACAAAAGCTATTCTGCTACACTCATTTGCAAAGCATATAATTAGTTGTTCTTTCAGTTTCCTGGATAAAGATGGCACATATGAAAAATAATAGGCTGTCAATACCCAAAAGGGTTAGAAGTATAATTTTAACAAAGGAATGTATTTAGGACAACAACAACAGATTTTAGCTGAATATCTCTAGTGTTTCAGAAGAATTTATGCCAAGAAACATGTACTTGAAATTCATATGATATGTGGTATTTCTGCCTTGTTTATTTTTAGCCCTCTTGTTCTAAAAATGTCTACAATAACAGTAACTAATTCTGCATTAGCTGCAGTTTTAGGAGCACAAACTTGTTACAGCGAAAATTCACCCACAAGTTAAAGAACGTTAGAGACTGCTCTGTGTGCACACACCACACAAACATAGACATCCCAGATACTTTAAAAGCTTACTTGTTGAAATCCATATTGACATAAAGGAGTTCTAATTCATGCCATTCTGTGTCCATGTCTGTGTCAGAGAGTGTAACAAATTAAAAGAAGTAAAGTAAGTCTAAGGTGAGAATAAAGATCTATGATTTCTGCCCAGATTTTAATTACAGTTAACATTATTGTCTTGTGGATTCATATTCAAGATCCCATATTAAAAACATATGATTACAATTCCTCATTAAAAACTGCATAATTGTGAAGGCCACCAAAAGGTAACATTTTTCTTTCAATTATCTTTGCTTCCATGATTTGCAGCTATATTTCTCAAAGGAACTACAAACTTAGTACAAACAGATACTTTCCCATATAGTCATGGGGGATCAGAAATAGCCAGGAATTTAAAAAAAGTGCCTTTTTTTCTAGTGGAATTTTTTATTTGGTTATAAAACCAGAAACTTTTCATGGATCTTGGAAGTAAAACTGTTTCTGACATCTGTGATAGTATTTCTGGTCAAAATAGGGGAAAAAAAGTCTCGTTTGCAATGCAGCAAATAGTAGACCCCATTTTCAGATCCTTTTTAGCCTGATTTGGATTCAGGATTTAAACTCATATTGCTCATATATGAGTCCTTCTAGCTAGCTAATCAATTAATTAAGCAGGAGTTCGAAACTGTATCAGCATATTTCAAGTGAATGTCCTGAACTATTTGATATTCTGGAGTTAATCTCTATATGTTGTATTTCAAAAAATATCCTGCCTTTTCTAAGTGTAGAATAGAACAACATTGGATGGCTCTAATACTTCATGGATCTTGGAGTAAATATCTTACCTGTCTCTTGCAGATTGCCATCATTGACTGCACAAAGACAAAGAAAAATTATGAAGGGCATAAAAGGCCTACCAAAGACGTTTAAAAGTCTTAAATGACATTGTTAGGTCTACAGGGAGAAGCCTAGGTTGCTGACCTACCCCTGGCTTGAGGTCATGTTATGGAGCAGAATGTGAGGAGCTACTGAAGACATGCCACAAGAAACTGGTAGACATGGCACACAACCATGCTGACAGAGGTTAGTAATAGCGTCATGATGAAAAGCTGGATGTCATAGTTGGTAAGGGGGAGTTACCTGAGAAATGGCTTTACAGATAGCTGTGGGAGGGTGGGTGGCAAGCAGAATTATAATAACTGGCAGTAGCGAGTTATTATCAGTATTAACAGTTACTGTTGGCAAAAACATATAAGTTCAAGACTGCCTAGATAGATATGTTTTGGTATGGATGTAGCAAATCTGGGAAAACATAATTAGGGGCAGGTTGTTTATGTGGGAGATAATTTGCACAGAGAAAGGGAGGTATGAGGGCATATGGGATAATAAAGTATGGAGATAACATAATTGGGGCTGTCTGGAGATACCTGCTGTTCATCCCTGTGCTTGATCACTGTATCTGAAGCAGGAAAATAAACTTCTTATTCTGACCATGCCACATATGTTGAACCTGTTTCTATAACCAGGAGAAGGGGTAAGAGAAGCTGGGTGCTTTCCCTGGCTAGCAGGAGGATATTCAGGACAGAGTGATCAAGCATCCTCATATTACTCTGTCAATGCCCATTCCAAGCTTGATGTCATCAACATCTTCCCAGCCACTTCCTAGCAGACATCCTGATGGATTGCTACAAGAAGCAGAGCAATTCACTCCTCCTGCCCCATTTACAGCCTCTCCTCTGCCTTCACCATGTGAGACAAAGGGAAATGCACCTTTTTTTTCAGCAGAGTGACCCGTTATCAAGTAGTGCCACTGGGTGGTTTGCTATTTATCCTAGTGTTCTCAACTAGGATAATCGTTCAATCTCAATTTTGAAGAATCCAGAAGAATCTTATTTTTCTGCTACATCCATGTACCTGGCTAGATGCCCACAGAAGCCTCTCTCCTCTTCAGATATCCTTTTATTTAGCCACTACCAATTAGCCATTTAGTGAATTATTACCAAGCAATTGCTAGCCATCCAGCAGCTCTGACTGAGAACAGTAATAATATAATCCCACCATACATACAGATTAATTCACATTAAAAAATCAGACTATACGTCAGCTATGAAAAAGTGTAGTACACTATTTTGTTGTCTTACTATATTAGCCTGAACTCTCTTATCCCCAGTTGCTCTACCACAACAATTAGTTTCCCAGCCTCTCTAGTCCTTGTTGAATTATCTGAGCTTTCATACTGTCCATATGCTTCATGCTGTCTATCCTACTTCCAATCCCCCATCATATTCTAGCCATATAACTTGTATGACTTCTAGACAGGCAAGAGGCTGACTGTTCTGTGGATAACCAAGGGCTATGTACATACTGACTTGTTAGCTGTACAATGTCAAACAAAATGGAGAGTAGTAACAGCCTCATTTTCTCTGCTTATCAAGGGAATTGATAGGGTTTATTTTCATTTAGTTAGACATTGTTTTTCACAAAAACTTGTAGGAACTTCATACTTTTGAGACTTCAGCCCCTCTGTCAAATCTGGTTGAAATCAGAGTTCATCTATGAAGAGGAATGGCTAGGGGAGACAAAGAAAGATTACAAAGTAATTGCATATCTCTCTGTTTTCTTAGAGAAATATGCTAAAAACTGTTCCATATGTTTGTCTTTTTTCATGACATTCGGCTAATGTGTTGTCATTAATGGTCTGCACTGACTGCACGTAAGGGCTCTCAGGTATAACTGTGAGGAGCACAGGAGAAATTTCTTCATGGGGACCAAAGGATCCATATTGCTGGCAGTATAAAGAAACTTCCAGAAGAATGATGGGAATTTTGTTAATAAATTAAAGCACTTACAGTTCCTTAATTTCACCTTAATTATAAGAGTAGATGAAATGGTTCAAAACACAGGAATTTAAGCCTTGGAAAGAAACATCAGCAACAACAAAGCATCAGAGGACATGAGGGACCAGTCTTATCATGTTACCGATTTAGTGATTTGAGCTACTAGTCAACACAAATAAGTGGATGGGTTTCTATGCTAACTAGGGATGCATATGGTATGTGAAGGATGGATTAGGAAAGCATGGATGCTGCTGCATGTGCCCACTTGATATTCTAGAGATAGGTACTATGATTTTTTAAACATGATCACATTTCAAACGTGATCTCATTCCCAAAAGATGAGACCTGCTTTGTCACTATTGATTAAAGCAAAAGAAATAGTGTTACATCCTATGTATTTCTTAGTCAAGACAAAATTTCTATGGCATGGAAAGCCCATTGTCAGTTGGCCTTAACAGAGAATTTAAATGTGGTAATAGGCATGATATTCTATGTTTTCAAATGGTTCTCCTTATGAAATTTGTTTTTCTGTGCTAGTGATTATAGCTTTTTAGTGATATATCTAATTTCTTAATTATGTTTTGCTATATTACCTACTTCATTTCACTTTTTCATGTAAAGATAGTTTCCTTCAAGACCTCCGAATGGGTTGTGTTTGGAACATCACTTTCTAAAGTAGGATCCAGACATATTAAATTACGTTCACTGATGTGTCAACAATAGACTGGACTTTAAAAATTGTGTAGTGTAGCTTAAGAAACACTGAACTTCATTAGAAAAGTTGTTATTTGTAAACATTATATGAATATTATATATTATCAATCAATATATGATAGTACATTCATATTAATCTGAACTATGAACAGAAAATTCTGAATTTCAATGACTAACATTTTTAAAGTAGGAAGTTTGTTTGTTTATTTTTATTTTCACATCTGGGTGAGAAGTTCTGTCCAGCCCTTCATTTCTTTACATTTTCTGTACACTGTAAAGTCTTTAAGTTTTACCTTAAAAAGGTAAAAAGTACCATTACACTTTGCTGAATTGAAAGCATAGCTTAAAATAACATCAAACACATCCACACAGTAGTGCAGAGGCAGTTTCAGGCAAACTGTGTTCCAACACAGCAGGATTCAAGCAAATACTGATTCAAAACCACTTCAGTCTCTCAGAGGTAAGACTTAACAACTCCCACATAAACAGGCACTAAAACATGTAAAGACCTGTTGCCCTATTCGAGTGGTGCACAAGAGAGGCAGACTGACTTGATCAGGTAGAAGTACCCATAGGAAAATGAAGCTGTCTTCACTTACGATGTTAATTGACTTTTGACTTCCAAAAGTATGGGAGGGTTTTGATCAGCCCAATGCTTCAGAAAGCAAAAGGTGATTACATCCCTGCTGAATTATTAATTTCCTATTTCTTAATTAACCATATTTTGACTTCATTTTCTTGAGTGATAGTACACACTTTGCATTTTTACTTCATTCCCTCCGTACCCCTTCTATAATTGAGGCAAAATGACAGAAAACATATGACGTTTTCCAATAAACTTAAAAAAAAACACAAAAAAACCTACCCAAAATCAAACCACACCAACCAACCAACCAAACAAAACCCAAAAAAAACAAAACCAAAAAAAAGCACGCACGCTCACACATGTCTTGGTCTCTTGGTTTTCAGGTATTGTTGTTGTAGAGAGGTCTAACCAGTGTAGAATGAGAGACTAGGCAGCATCCAGTCAGTTGATTACAATGGAAAACAACTGCCTATAAATTCATTTAATGCAAGTAGCTAAAGGTCTTTTGACCAGCACGTGTGATGAGGCAACAAAGAAACAGATAGAAAACAAAAAGAAACAAAAAAACCAGTCGTTCTGACTTCTGGAAACGGCAAACTTTGGTGGAGGATGTTGGTGAGAAAGAAAAGAACAGCTAGTTGATAGTTAGAATTAGAGCTAGATTGACTTTTCTCAAATATTTCAGGAATATATCAGCAGAAGTCACGTGTGAAGGTAAAACAGAAGAAACTGCAAATGTGGCTTCAGAAAGAGCAGCAAAATATAGTTTGCTATGTTTTAAGCAAAGTGTACACCATTACAGATCTCTGCGAAAAGTTATTTCTTCATTCTCTCCTATTAATTACCCTTCCACAATAGCAAATTAGGTTAATAGGCACCAAAGTGTTATTATTTAAATATCAATACACTTACTTTCTTAGTTTCTAGACAAGCCAGCAATTCAATTTCATTTATTTACAGCAGCAAAGATATTACCAGTATGTGATAGGAATACATGGAATCTTTTAATCACTTATGGTTTTCTGTAATCTTTGCATAAGAATCTTTAACTATTCTTTTGTTAGTTTCACTTTTGAATGCCTGCCTTCATTCTGAAAAGCAGATAATGTTACTCAGTTGAAGAAGGTGACAGTAATTTTCTTTTTTCTTCGGATTTTAAGGCAAAAACTGTTGACTAATTTTGCCTAGAAGTTAGGGAGGGGACAGGAGAAACACTTCTGATAAAAGAAATATCAATTCCAGCTTCGGACACTATAGACTTTTCTTCTTACACTAAACTATAGAAGCAGCAAAGGTTTCATTCACAACATTTGGGTTTTCTTAACCTTAATCTAGATATGAATAAGATGGATAGAACACCTCTTAAACTAAAGCTGTATATAACCTCAGTATAAACAGTAATTTCTTGAGAGGTGGTAGATGCTCCGTCCCTGGAAACATCCAAGGTCAGGTTGGATGGAGCTCTGAGCAACCTGATCTATTTCAAGTTAAATAGATAATAGATGCTCATTACAGGGGGGAGTTGGACTGTATGATGTTTAAAGGTTCCTTCCAATCCAAACTATTCTATGATTCTTCAGCTTAAGGTCCATACTGCCAGAGGACACTTTCCTGCCAACACAGCCTTTTACCTCCTCAGAAAAGAGAAAGTCAAAGTCTATTGCAAGAAAAATATTTAAGTTCATATTCAGTTATATCACAAACAAGCTGGCATCCACATACAAGAGGGAGGTATTCAGGAAGCTGAAAACCATAAAAAAATTAGCTGTCATGAATAACTGCATGTGTGTGTACACTTGTGCTAAGAGAGTATGTAGAGATAAGATTTGAGCACTGGGCTGGGAATATGGGACAGTACAAGGAAAGCAGTGAAATTGGATAGACACTCCCATTCCTGTACAGTATCTGCACTAGCACTTATGTTTTCTATGCTATCTCAGTGCTCTAGGCAAAGGAGACTAAACTGAATTGTAAGTTTTAGACAAAAATAAAATATATTAAATCATTATTATGTTCTTAAATCTTCGATCTCCCTTTTTGCCATGTCAGATGAAACAAAAGTTGCCTAGGCCTTGGTGAAGTGCTTAGTTCAATCAACGAGTTTAACATCACAAGCAAAATATCACATCCATGCTAGTCTTAACACTTACTGGTTAACATCTTTGAAATATAGGTGGTAAAAACCTAAATGACCATGAAATGTAATCATTTCCTTTGAGTCACCTCAAAGAAAAAAAAAAAAAGACATTAAAAATAATATAATATTTATATCACTATACTTATGTATTTCAAAATATGTTTTGCTTTGCTTTTTGCATGAATTCATGACCCCTACTCATAACTAGCAATATGAGCTGTAATTTTTACTGGTATTGCTTATGAATCTGATACAGAAATAATTTAAGTGTTCCATCGTGTGTTTACAGAGAAAGGTGAGGAGAAAAATGGGGGTTTCCTATTCTGATTTTAAGTGAATTTTTACAATGATGTTTTTATTTGTCCATACATGAACAAGGATTAGAAAATTAGCCTTTATAATTATCATAATAAAAATAATCACAAAACCAGAATATTTTTTGTTATTGGTTTTCTTAGTTTATAATATATTGTAGTAGAAAAAATAAAACAAAATAAAACACATGCTTTGATATTCTGTTTTTTTCTTTCTTCTTCACCACTCAAATCAACATGAAAAGATAATTTTTTAAATTCCAGCTCTGTGTGTGTGTGTATATATATATATATGGAAAGACTTTTGTGTGGCTAAATCATACACTGACATTATTACATGAACATTGACAGACCTCCAAAAATGACCTGAATGATCAAGAAGGACACTGAAATATTGTATAAATGATAAATATTTTTCTGAGTAACTAGGGAGAGAGTGTAATCCTTTATGTTGTGTAGGGTGTACTATGAATAGAACCAAATGAATTCTCCATGAATACATTCATATTATACTGTAAAATGCAATCATATGACAAGTGTCTAGGAAAAAAATGCTATGGAATCAAATCATCAACAGATACACTTTTGAAATAGTTAGGATACATTGCATATTTTACCACTAAGAAAAATTGCTATAAATAGAAAATAAAACTCATGACTTGGTATGCATAACATTAGATCTGTATTGCTAAACAGAAAAGGATTTTTTTCATTTAAACTTAAAAAATCTCAGTTATGCATTCACACAATATCATGAAATATGAGTTACTGCAAAAGCAATCAGCTTAGACAGCTCATTAATCTTTCTCATACAAATATTGTGATCCCTTTATCTTTCCTCAATGATTTTTGTGTGTATGATTTAAGGATCAAAGAAATGATAACTAGTTTCCATGACAGCTTGAGATACAATGTGTTCTGCAACATGATGAACAATTAAATAGTGATTTAATTTCCCTTATTATTTTATAGTAACATAACATTAACAAAATAAATATGCTCTGATTGTGCTACGTAGGCGAAGCAGTTTCCTGCCTTAACACTACATTCTTGCATTTGCTGAAACTAACCAGATTTCCACTAGTCTAAATAATCTGTACTGACACAGTATTCTTTCACAGAACCTAAAATTATGCCTCCACAGCCCTCATTTTGTAATGATACCCAAACTGGCTCTGATGGAGCTATCTTGTATACCAGAAGCAATGCAGCTGCAGTTCTCCTCCCAGGTTATGTTAAGAGACTGTTAAATTGGCTCCAGGATTTGAGTCAGCTTGTTCACAATTTGCTAATTTGGGTATTTCCAAGCAGCCCTACTTTGCTAAATGCTCTGATGGAAATATTTCCATTACTTCCAGTAGACTTTGGACCATGGTCCAAACACCATGAAGCAATAAATTGCATTCATATGATATAAGTTATATGTAAACTCATTTTTTATTTTGTTCTTAACATACTGAGCACTTACAACATGTGTTTGCTACAATTGTGAAGATCAAGTCCCTTGTTCGATTCAGAAGGCTGGGAAGAGAATCTATAGTTATCAGCATTTATTGTAGAGATGTTTCTGAGGTTTTTTTGGGGCATTCACTCTGGGATGTACTCACATTTTTCCATTTAGAAATAATACACAGAATGTGATGAAAGAAAAAGAAATGTCTTCTCACATTGCAGCTTGTGCCCATTGCCTCCCTTCCTATCACTGAGGACCACCAAAGGGAGCCTAGATCCATTTTGTCCATACTCTCCTATTGGGCAGTTGAGCACAGCAGTAAGGTGTCCTCTTAGCCTTCCTTTCTTAAGGCCTAACAAATTTACCCAGCCTGTCCTTGTACATCATATGCTTCAGCCCCCATTAATCACCTTGATGACCCTGCACTGGACCCTCTACGCTCTTGCTAGTACAGAAAGAATATAACTGGCCTTTTTCACTGCAGGGGCACACTGTTGACTCATGTGCAACTTGCCCTCCGAGACTGCTGCTTTTTTGGTTTTGTTTTATTTTTTTTGGTTGTTTTCCCCTCCCACTCCCCACTCCTTCTTCTCCCAAGCTGCTTTCCAGCCAGTCAACCAACTCTCCCTTTGAGATTCTGCATGGGGTTATTCCACCCCAGGTGAAGACTTTCTTTTTTCCTTGGTTGAACTTCCAGATGCTCCTTTCAGTCCATTTCTGCACCCTGTGGAGGTCCTGCTGCATAATAGGCCTCCTGTCCAGAGTATCAGATGCTCTTTTCCAACTTGTCATCATCTGTAAATGTACTGAGAGTATGCTTCACCTATTCTGGAAATGAAATGAGTTGAAATTTTTTTTAGTGATGCTGCCATAAAAAGAGGTTAGCATAAGGACATAGACAACCAGTGTAAAATACTGCATTCTAAACAGAAAAAAACCTTTCTAAGAAAATGAAACCACATGCACCACACAGATTTAACTATATGTGGTGCTACTGGATCTTCCATATTCTTTGGTATCGACATATATTTGTATCTTTATTGATACACAGTTAATAAAAACAATTTAGAACAAGTTTTCATTTGAAAATGAAAACAATTTTCAGTACTTTATTTCATTCTCCCCAGGAGAAGATATTGAAGATATAACGGCTATGAAATGGGTAACTTCCTTAACTGTGAGATACAAATGATTCTTTTGTCTACTGCACCACTTACAATGTGAATTCTAGTAACTACAACCGTTTTACATGCTTTTCTCAGGTCAAGTGTTATAAAAACAGTGATTGAGCAATAAACACACTGGATGCTCTGTCCTATAATCTTTTTAGCTATAATTATCCTTAATTTCACTAGTTTGTTCCATAAGGAAAACTGTGAAAGTAATCAGTAGTTTTCAATATCTTGTAAAACACATCTGCTCTGTTAAGAAAGGTCAGAACATTTTCACCCGAAGGAGTATCTGCTCATTTCAGGTGCTGTTGAATTTGTATGTTAATATACAACGAAAGTATAGCTTTTTACCCGCTCTTTTCCCAGCTCATTTTCCTTGGGTAGTTTGGACTAAATAGCTAACATATGCCACAGGAAGTATTGCAAGAAACAACATTTAGAGCTACCTCTAGCTGGTATGAAGGTGTCATATGAAGTTTTAAAGTGTACGTGAAGTGAACCTACGTACATATTCAGTACTCTAAGCATGATTAATCAAACTTACTATATAATGCAATGAACATAAATAGATATATTAAAATTCCGTTTATTCATTTTTTGGCCCACTGTCATTCATTAAACAGCACCAATGAAGAATCAAAGTAAGGCCTAAGTGTCAGACACATAATTTTCAACATCACAAAAATCAAGTGGGATACACAGAGGGATGGATACATAAGTGCTAAATTTTGCTGAATGCTAAAATTACCACAAATCTACACAAGCAAATACACTCTTTACAAAACAGAGTTTACAAGCGCACAGGATTTAGCTTTTTTGTTTGTTTTTAAGAGGGTTTCCTTACACAGCTCAGAGAAGAAATCACATCCTTAAACCTGAAGAGCTCCACTTTTCACAGTTTAAAATATCCCATCTGATAGATGGATATACAACTCATACAACACAGTTAATCTTCCACAGTTAAATGATCTGTACTAAGAAGGGTCCAAGCAACAATTACTTGTTTAAACTGCAAAAGTCCCCAAAACAGTGAATGTCTACTTTCCAAGGAGACATAGGTTCTGCCCCAATAAGCACACTTTCCAAAACACTAATGCAACTAAGCAATTAAAAAAAATGTACCAGTGACTTACTTGGTTATACTGAGGTAGTGTAACAAAAACAATAAAAAAAATGCCCCCCCCCAAAAAAACCAACACCAAAACCAAACAGGTTTTCTAGACTTCTTGAGATTTTGATTCAGTTTCTAAACCAGTATTCAGTTTCTGTTGAAATATTATTTTAAAATCAGAAATCTGATTGCATGTGCTCAACAAGAGCTGAAAGGGATAGATTATTTCTGTTAGAAGTCGCTCAAGATACAGTGTTAATTAGTCATTAATTCAATATTTTGTGTGTATTTAATTCCTTGAGAAGAAGCCTGTAAGAGAAATAAAATTCTACAGACGCAAAGAAACTAACATCACACTTTTGATTAAAATATTATGCACGGATCAGCTGAAGGAGTACTTCAAACTACAGAGAAACCTTATTTTATAGTTATGTGTTTTATTGAGATCTTTGATTAATAAAGAGAGGAATAGCAATGAAAAGCTTTTGTAATACAAGTTATCCTTGTTTCAGTTGCATACATCACATTCTCAGAAAACGTGAATTCTAGAGGCAGAAAGAAATGCTCAAAACTCAAAATCCATGAAGTATACAGTGATTGAGTAATCTAGAACAGTCCGAAAACAATGCAAAACTCCCCAATTATTCATATTCCCTTATTAAAGCACCATTTGAATCTAGTGATGCTAACATTGCTCTAGTAGCATCACTTCCAACACATTCAACAAGAATTAAACCAGAAAATTTCATAATATCAAGCCATAGCTCATTACAATGAAATGAGGCATTTATTAAACAGCTGAGAATCATAAGATCCAGATAAAGAAGCAGAAAAGACAATTTTGAAGTAACTCTGGTATGGATCGTCCAGCACTTGTGGCACCTCAAGCATTTTTCTGCATGGCAATGATTTGTTAAACCATAATAAGTAAATTTAGATTATTATCTCACTGCATCATTAGTGGCAGAAGAATGCAGAGATTATTTTTGCCATGGTTCTGCTAAGCAGTTTTCTCCGGTCTTTGAAAAAAATTAACAAGCGTGGAGTTAATCAACACAGTCAATAACTGCAACTCTTTAAAAAACAAAGATCCTGACAACCATCTTCTTCCCCTGAAGCTGTAAGTGTAGCTTCTGTAAATAAGAATAATCAACTGCAATTACCAATAATTTACTCCCTAGGATTGTTGAAAAATACTATACAGAAATCTGTCATAAAACCCCTATTGAAAATGCCAATGAAAAACACATTGTGGTACAATGCCTACCAGTATAGATTATAGTTAATTGCCTTCTGTTGTAACCTCTATACACAGCAGGCCAAATCGTGGTCTCAGTTATGTCCCTGTAATGTCAGTGAAGTTAATATGACTTGCATGGGCATATCAGGAAGATTTGGGCCTTGAATAGTCAGAGACACTGTAGTTTCACGTATATGAATGAGCTCTGTCTTATCATGCACTTGATATACTTTTCAACCTTTATTCTAATTAAAAAAACCCAACAACCCAAAGTAAAGCAAAATCCCCAGAGACATACAATATCTTAGCCTTTTTTCAGAACCACTGCTATGAGGGAATAGTGTATTACATTTTCCCCTCTACAAGTGCACTTACTTGAGATTCTAAACCAAACTTTCTAAACCAAACCAAACGCATATGCACCCATGGAGAGACAAAGGGATGGAGGGAGCCAAAGGAATAAGATTTGTTGTTGTTGTTGTTTTTTCCTAATCCCAGAAGATTTATCCCAACTCTCCATGGAAAAATGTCAAATTGGTTTGGTTTGTTGCCACTGAATATGTAAGGAGCTTTACAGTTACAGGAATGATACAGCTCTTTACCTCATATTTACAGCTCCCTGCATCATATTTAGTTAGAGAATTCTTGGATTGATAGTAATGAAAGATGAATTTTTAAGGTGACATTTCACAAAGAATACACATTCTAACAACAGGTACTATGCTAGTGCCAAAGATCCCCATCAGAGGGACATTTAAGACAGCAATCTGCATATCCTAAAATGCATTTTCTGTTTGATTATCTACCTTCCAATATGAGGCATGCTCTTTCTCTGACAATTGCCATATTCTCACAGAAACTTTTAGCTCCTGTCCAGTCTTCCTTTCTGGCTAAAAATCATGAAGACTATGCAAGTGCATCAGATGATCTAAGAAAATAATAAATAAAAAGCATCCTTCAATCTTTCTCATCTTTTTCTTTGACTGTGTGCCATGGTTTAGCCCTAGCTGGCAACTAAGCACCACACAGCCACTCGCTCACTCCCCAGCGGTGGGATGAGGGAGAGAATCAAAAGAGTAAAAGTGAGAAAACTCGTGGGTTGAGATAAAGAAAATTTAATAGGTAAAGCCATGCATGCAGCCAAAGCAAAACAAGGAATTCATTTGTGACTTCCCATCAGCAGGCAGGTGTTCAGCCATCTCCAGGAAAGCAGGACTCCATCATGCGTAATGGTTACTTGGGAAGACAAACGTCATCATTCTGAACTTCCCCCCCTTCCTTCTTCTTCCCCCAGCTTTATATACTGAGCATGACATCATATGGTATGGAATATCCCTTTGGTCAGTTGGGGTCAGCTGTCCCAGCCGTGCTCCTCCCAACTTCCTGTGCACCCCCAGCCTACTCGCTGGTGGGGTGGTGTGAGAAGCACAAAAGGCCTTGACTCTGTGTAAGCACTGATCAGCAATAACGAAATCATCCCTGTATTATCAACCCTGTTTCCAGTGGAAATCCAAAACATAGCCTCATACTAGCTACTCTGAAGAAAATTAACTCTATCCCAGCCAAAACCAGCACACTGTGACATGGTATTACTAAATACCTTACATGTAAGACATAAATGAGATATATTTAAGTTTTTGGAACAAATCTGGGATGCACATACAGTTTAGGAAAGGGGAATTGTTTGCACTGTCTGTGAGACTATGCCTGTAGAAATTAAAATTTAAGATATGATGACATGAAATTTAACTTTCATAATCACAGCATCAGTCTCTTTTCCCCTTAGGTCTAGCCCTCAAGTTTCCCTCCAGTCTTGTGGGTAGGGTTTCTTTTGGTTTTTGGGGTGATTTTTCCCCTCCCCCCACAAACCCAGAAAAAAATCCATTTCTGTTCCATTACTCTTAGGTTACTTGTCTTTGTTGACATTTGTTGTTGCTGCTGTAAGCTTGGAATGCCTTCCAGAAAAAATAACTTCAAGATCTATGGTAGGAGGAAGAAGAAGAAATATTTGTATTACTGCTCATTGTTACCTTCTGAGGTTGTTTATGAATGCATGAACGGATGAGTGGCATCAGCTGCTGAGATCAAGCTATGAAACAGAAGAGCTACTGAACCAACAGAAAACAGAGAAGAGATGGACTACTGCTATTATTAGCTGTACAGGTGAAGAAAAAATTGACATTGTTTCCAGGCAAATGCAATAAATCTCAACACAAGACTGTAGGGGAATGCTATCAAATACATATTCATCTCTTAGGCACAATGTAAACACAATCCTTTGCTAATATGAATTGTCATAACCCCAAGTAGCTTAACAGAATTGCAGCAATTCAAATCAGCTGGTTCTCTCCCAAATGATCTGGTTCTCTTAAAATCCTCTTAAAAGTCACTGCCATAGTGGTAACTCTTTCCAGAACTTGTGAACAGTTCATACTAACTGGACAAGTAGATGCCACAATGTAAAATTAATGAAAAAGAGGAGGGTTCAGCATTGCAGAAAATCTTTTATAGACTAACAGATGCGGAAAAGTAAATTGAAACAGAGAAAAGCATTTTAAAATCCACCATGCTTTGAGTCACAAATTTTGGATTTTGAGTTTGATTCTAAAGTATGAAATACCATAGGATCTAGAAGACCATCCTAAAAAATGTATCCATTTTTGTCATCATCATCTTTTCATGATAAATGGTCAGTCCTCTGTTAAGAGGTAGATTCACAGGTTCTCATGAAAAACTAATTACTGATGTGAATAGTACTGCCTTCGCTGTGAAAAAACACATAACAGGTGCTGATGGAGAGAAAAAAAAGAGGGAAAAGAATGTGTCTAGCAGTTTTCCATATTGAAAGGGACGTGATAAAGCTATTTTCAATTTCTATTTGTTTTGGTAAAAAAATCCCAAATTCTGATAGGCAAATATTTTAATCTTGAGAATAGGTGATAAGGCCCTGCAGTTTTAAATGAGCTGTACGGTTTAGATGCAGTTCTTCCAGGCTCTTTGTGCAGAGTGAGCAAAACCAGTAAGCCAACAAACTGACAATATTAAAGTATACCTCAACATAAGATAATCATACTAGGCTCACATTATTTACTGTGGGATGATAACAGAGTATGGAAAGATGAACCAGAGATTGGTTTCATTATCTTTTGAGCAATGCCAAGGTTAATGACATTGGGGAATGTTCAGTGCAAACTCTGCCTTAGACTCCTGGGCAGTAGTGCATCTCCTACACTGCTCAGACACTGTTCAAACAGAAGCAGCATCTGCACTGCTCAGACACAGAAAGCAAACAGTCTCACTATAGCCAGCAATATTTTACCTTGATGTTTAGATAGCTTAAACTGTTAGTTTTTTCTACTACTATTACAAAAAATCTGAAAGGAAAAAAAAATCTAGAAAATATAAAAGTAGCTTCCGTTTATAGATAAAGTGTGGTTTAAGGAGCGAAAACAAACCCACCACAACACTTATTTGTTGGCAAATTACTTTGTAACAGCTTTCTGATAGAAACTAGTCATCTGACCCTGAATAGCAGTGTTTTCCCCATGAAAATATCAGAAACCATACCACATTTTAATGTTTGAAGGTAAAACAGTATGCGTGTGTGTAGGTGGTTCTAAATCACACAGTTACTGAAACAATGTAGGAAGTAGCATTTGGGCTGTTAGTATTCCATGTCTTTCTAAAATACACCCATTTAGGAAGTTGCATAAACCATAAATAACCTTATTGAAATCACGGGTGACTTGAGAGGATGGACACATCCACATTCAAACCATTTCCAATAGAAAAAAAAACAAACCCTAGCCACCCCACCTCCCCCTGAAATCTTAACAAAATCCTTTTGTAACCAAGTAATTTATTGCAAAAAACGTAGTCTACATGATTTTTCAGCAGTCTTGCTGATACATGGAAGACTGCCACACATGAATTACAAACAACCTTACACACATATTTTCTCATCTGAGCAATAACCAAAAGGTGTCTTTACACTTTCAACGATGGAAAGGCAAAGATAAGTATAAAGCTGGATGGCTGACAGCTGGTATTAAAATAAAGGACAAGTACTACCCAGCAAAACTGTCAGAGTTATTTGACTTAAACTCTGCTTACTTCTGATTACTCACATGTTTTTACAAGAAGATTGGGCTTCCACCATGCTTATATTTCTTTCTTCTTTTTTGCATGGTAAAGGAAGACTTTACCTGAGTTTTTACTGACATATTTTTTCCGACACAATGGAAATAAAAATCCAAAAAGCTAAAGACATTCATTAGCCTTCCAACAACAGACAGAAGAAAAATCATCCCATTCATTGTTCCTGTTGCAAGATAATGACAGTGAGAAGATATTCAAGATGTCCATATGAGAGAGGAGGTAGAGACTGATGTTACCTCTATGTTCTCAAGTACACACTAGCAAAACTAAAGCATATAAGTTACAATTTATCATCTAAATGGATGTTTGCAATCATATCAGACATAAACACACACAAAAAAGACGTGAGTATCTTTTCCAGGATGGTTGTTCTTTTTCACAGGCTTTAAAATTCTAGTAAGGGTAAGTTCAGTTATCACTCACTTAGAAGAAAAATACCATGTACATATGATTCAATGCTGCAACTAGATCTCTATGCCTATGCTTCACTGCTGTGCTTCTAATTGCATCAGCACTGTCTTGCTCTGCACACCACACTAATTCATCAGTCACTGCCTTCAGTTTTGTTACCTTTAAGATCTTAGGATCTTAGTCTCCCATACTTGCAATTTGGCTGAAGTTGAGCTCTAGATCACAGTGTCTTTATTCATTGACATTATTGTTCTGCTGGGGTTGGTTGGGTTTTTTTGTTTGTTGGTTTTTTTTTTTTTTTTTTTTTTTTAAAAAAAGGTACAAGCTGAGGGTTCAATTACCGAGGGCAGTTGCATTGCCCCAGGGGGTAGAGAAACATACAAACTGTGAATCAGAGTTACAATATGCCTCCTATTTCTCTTCTTCTATAAAATCATTGATGTATTCCCCCCCACACCACCCCTATACTTAATTATATACTAAGGCATGTATAATTAATTAATTATACATGCTCTGATACAGCTGCACTGGCTGTAACACTGGGAGGGGAAAAGCTGAGCCTACCACCTGTGCAGGAGGGGAAATAATAGCTCTATTGAGGCTGCCTTTGCCTTCCTCGCTGTACTGTTCTTAGCTTATTCCTTTAAAAAGGAAAAAGAAAAAGAGAAAAAAGTTAGAAGGTAAGTACTTTTTCCAGAACTTGTTCTTTCTTTTACTGGACTTCAGATCAGACTTTTTGTTTGGAATTATGTGTAGATGTAAAACTGGTTTGTCTATCAGGATATATATTTTCTCTCAAGGGGATGTCTGACAATCTGTTAACACAGTGTATAATGGAGAGGGTAGGGGGCAGATCACAGGCCAGATTGTTAGCTGGTATAAAAGAGGTGTTAATGCCATTGACTTTAATAGGGCTACGTCAATATCCACCAGCTTAAGATTCTCTGTATCACAGCCCATAGACCGCTTGCGGCTTGTAAAGCCTTTGTACTCAGTCCACAAAGGGACTTTTTAATTGTGGCTATACTTGACAGAATCATAAAAATGTACTATTATCAGTTTACCCAGTGATTCTCTAGCATTCCTAAGGATTAACATCTCTCTTTGGAAGCACACAGAGTTGTGAAAAAACCTTCTCAGCTAATTCCAAGTTGAATTCAAAGGTGACCATTGGAAACTTTCATTAAACCATTTATATTGTGATAACTCATTTTGAACCTATGCTGTCTCAAATTATTAGCAAGGAAATTTAGCTGTGAAGATCCTACCTTTGAGTAAATTATGAACATATGTTGATTTTTTTTTTTTATAGTAACTTTGTGTATGTAATATATCACCTTATAGTTGTTAGATAAAAAAGCAACACAGTTCATGTAAATTTTGTAATGCTGTTCTGAGGCTGATGTCTTGTCTGTTAAGAGTTCCAACATGTACAAAACTTTGGGGATTCCTCCTCTGTATGCTAATTGTTAAGTAAATCTCATTAAAGTATAGAAAATATTTAACATGGAGTTATTTCTGTGGAATGGAGATTTCCACTGCTTATTTGTGAGAGAAAGATGGCCTTGCTCTCTAGAAATTAGTAGAAAAAAAAAACCCTCAATGTCTTTATGCAACTAAGATGATTGCAATGATTTCTCTGGAGTGTGAATGCATGCCACGTTTGCTTATTCTTCCTAAAGCATAGTATTCTCAATAATAAGGACTTAAAAGATATAGTACAGCTCTACTAAGTTCCCTGCACAAGTTCTTTCTCCCCTCCAGATTATAAGTCTAAATAATATAAAAAAATCAAAGAATTTTTTTTTTCTTTTATAAGTAGTTGTGTGTTTTTGTGGCTAAAAGCCTTCAGTGCTTCAAGCTTCATCCTACTCCCCCACAGTCAAGTAATAAAAACTTTTTTCTTCTCCAAAAAAAAGATGTATATGCATATGTGAAGCTTGGAGAACAACTAGGCCACTGAGAAAATATCAAATATTGTGCAAGCTGGCAACATCAAAACTGTTTACATTGGAATAACTTTTCCCCAAGAGGTGGGTGCACTTTGGCAGTCAGTGAAATGATTCCCAGATATCCGTCACTCCTATTGCTGTTGAGATATTAAACTAGTAAGTACCAAATTCTGGCTCCAGAACACACACATGTCAAAAGCTGACATCAGTGGGGAACAAATAATCCTCTGAAGGCAAAATGAGTCAATAATTTTGTTGAACACTCTCAAAGTTGTACAGATTTCTTGGGTAGTATGGCAAAAAAAAATAGAATGGCAAAACTTTACTATTATTAACAACAGTGTTATCTTAACATAATAACTTTAAAAAATATTGTAAGTTTATCACAAAACTGCTAAGGCTTCCTGCAATTATATTTTCATCAAAGCTTTTTTTGAAATATCCAGTGTTAACCAAATTGGCCCTAGATACTAGTGTCAATTTTCCTTTCTCTTCTTTTTTTTGCCACTAGGCCTCTGCTGATGGAGATATTCCTACTTTAATGGTGCTGATGTCTAATACACCAGAGAAAAGAGAATCTTTTTCTTTCTCTTTAATATGTGGGTATTGTAGATCATTAATATACATTGCTGTATTTCTTTCAGAAAATGTCCCCAGTGCTCAAATTCAGAGTGAAAATCTAGCAGAATAATCCTACACTATCTTCCTGTCTCTTATTCTTTCTTTGTACATGAGAGATATTGATATCAATTGAGCCAATTTAAGATGTTGGTCAGTGAAGTTTTAGTGCACTTAAAAATACTTGGGTCTTAACATAAAAAAAAAAAAAATTTAGAAATATCTGGCTGTAAACCCCAATGTTAGCATACAATTTCTTAAAATCTTGCTGCTTGACACAAAACCTTTTTACTTCTTTTTTTTTTTTTTCAGATTCAAGCTATACTCTCTTCCTCTTCTACTAGCAGAAAACATTAACTAATTTAGTATTTCAAGAAAGAAACTTAAATCAACTAAACAAAAGTAGGAAGTTACACATTAACACACATATAAGATTGTGCAACAATTTAGAACTTTACCTTTGCAGTCTGTTTCGCTTTGATTGACTAAACAAGTAAGAGAGTTATGAAGATGGTCTGGAGCAAAACCTGAACATAAATGTTGAGCTTTTGTTTAAGTTACTGCTCTATTGTAACATGCATATATTTCATTTTTTTATGGTCAAAGACAAACAAGGTAAAAACTCAAATAAATTCACGCAGAGTTTTGAGTGGACTCAAACCATTCCCAACACTTACCTAAGAATAGGTGCAAACAATTTACTCCACTTCTCATGTAGACGAAAACTTTTTCAATGGAAAATGAAATGCTATCCCATTTTACCCTTTTATCAAACTAGATAAAAAAGAAAGTGGAGTTAACTATGGTAACTAACGAACTGTATACTTATACTTCTTACTTCTTTATGCAATTAAAGTACTAATAGCAGCATTAAAGCCTGTTTGAACAAATGCAGAACATGTAATACAAAACAACACATTTCTCAGTGGTATTCTAAGTCAAAGTATATTTAAAGAATTCTAATGATGTGTAAGAGAGTATGTGTAAACAAAAAGTAGTAGTCTGTGAAAGGTGGCAGGACTTTAAGGAATTTACAATGCAGAAAACATTCAAGAAAACCCACAAAACAGTTGGTGTTTTAAATCTTTTTTCGCTTCTTGGTAAAAATGTTCCTAACCACGTTCATTTCATAGCTATATCTGGATTTTATCATTTCTGAGATGATGCAATGGAAAGAAGATTCTAAGCACAAATACTGGGTCAAATTATCTATACAGCTATACTTGGGCACTCATACATGTGTACTTCTCATCTTTCCAGTCTTTTTCACAGATGAAGTTTTTAAGAGGCTTTCTAGCTCAGTTCAGAAATCCTCATCTCAGTTTTCCTCTTACAGCTGTTTGGCAATTTGTAATTTACTGGGTAGCTGGATATGTGCAGAAGGACACCATTCCAGAATGTACCGCATTACAACACAGCCTCATAATTCCTGTTATCTCCACCCTTTCAACTACTCAGTTCACTTACTCCTGTACCAAAGATATTTTTCTTTTTTTTAAGAAAGACTTATTTTCCTCTTATTAAGTCTTGCTTGCCTCTTGAGCTAGCACCATTGCTTAAGTGGAATTCTTTTGCCAAAGCCTCCATTTTTTTTCTCCCTTCTGTGAAAAGTCCTACTGTTTTTTGTGACTTGTGCTTTCTTTCAGTAATCTTCCTCAAGTGCAAGTTTGTACTCTCTGAGGCAAATATGTCTTGACTTAATGTTAACTACTTGATTAAATGGAACAGGTTTTTCTGTTAATAAATATTTTCAAGATGGCCACTAGCATGTTATAGGTTCTACCGAACACTTTCATAGAATTTTTTACTGCAAATAGTAAATACGTGCCTGGAAGGAAAGGAAGCAATGTTCTATTCTGATTCTATTCCATCTCTTTGCATATTTAGATGCCTAAAACATCTGATATTTATCTTTCAAGGAAGGTCACAGGGTCATATGGGAAGCTCATTCAAATAGATGGCTCCTGCCTGTGTCCAGCTGGCTGGGTCTTCTCCTTCCACGAATCACTTTGAAGATGAGATGATCCTAAGAACTTCTGAGAGAGCTGAGGACCTGCGTCAAAATTAGGAAGAGTGATGGTAAGTCAGTCTAGTGTAAATAATTTTTAAACTAAAACATTACTGAGGTTCAGAGAAGCATTACACTTCATCATTTATGAACCTCACATTTTTTTCTGATGGAGACTGACAGCTAAAAAAAGATAAGGAAGCTTGTTGTTGTAAGATTTCTTTCCTGCTTATACAGATGGCTAGGTTTGGTTAGCTCACAAAACTGACCCTGAAATAGCCTGAACTCAGCACAGACTGCAGGACTCAAGACAGTCACCAAGTTCTACGTCACAGAAATTCCACACTTAAGCCGTGCTGTCAATTAGATGGGTCCCACTGTAATGGTATGTCTTCTGTCAAACATTTCTGAATAGACCCTTGTTCCGTTTGATAGTTTCCCGAGGGAGCTTTATCACAGTTCTGATGTATGGTAACCTGATAAGCCTTCATTTAGCACCTTTCTATCACTATTTAACCTTAACATTCATCTAGGCACTACCATCAAAATGGCAGGTTTTTGTGGTGATGGAGTGCTCACAGTGGTTAAAGCAGATTAACCAAATGTTTTTGTTACAAAATAGAGTCTGCATCCCACTGTCTAGCTAAATCCGTGCCAACAGGAATTTCACCATCTAAGACACTAGCTGTTCATACATGATAAGGTTTCTAAGAGCATAAAAGTCTCTAAACAAACCAATTCTGTGAGGGAGGCATGTGTAAGGTGTCAGCATTATTGTCAGATAATGCTTTAACTGAGCTATCTATATTTGTCTCTGGATAGTAAGAAAATAGCTTATTAGAATCATGCTGTAGAAATTCAATTCAACTATTTTATGGAGGGAGCAAAAAATCAATGATGTTTCATGTGAGTATATTTATTGCTAATACTATTTAAATCTAACAAAAAAAACCCCATAACCTTTAACAGATGTAAGAGTACGTATAGCTAAAAATGTCAGAAAGCTCTTTAGTTGGTTCAAAAAATATTGAGATCAATATTTTAAACTATTCAAAAGTTATTAATCTGTCAGTCAACAGTACAGGATCAAATGTAAAAAGAATTAAGAAAAAGATGCTTCAGACAGGCAGCAGACTCTGTCTGTTGTCTTTTCTTTTTCACTCAAAAGTACAAAATAATATTCAAGAAATTAAGTAAATAATTAAATCTCTTTATATAAATAACTTTTTATATATAAAAATATGATACATATATTTATATATATTTTTATATCTATATATAAAATTATCTGTTTACTCTGTTTATTCTGTGTTTTTGGGGGTTTTGTTTTAAAGCTTTCCACTGCTCCAGGTACGTTCTGTACTGACTGCTGCATATACAGTTAGGTTATGTCATCCTGATATGGCATGTGGTGACTAGTACTTTATTCTACACACCATTTGGATTTCGCTAAGTACAGTAAGTATTTGTTGTAACTTCATAATTAAAAATATAATAATCAATCCTTTACTGAACCTAAAGTAGGTGGATTTGTATTTTTAGGGGAGCCACAGCGAGGTGAGTGGAAATAAGCAAGGACACAAGACTTTGCCTATGCAAAACTTCAGTAATAAAAACTGGCTTCTGTTTCTAGAGTACATGAAGTCTAGGTGATATAAAGAACATTTCAATTGTACTCCTCTGCCCCTACTACTTTAGGCTACTGCTAATAAACAATTGTATAATTTTCTGGAGCTAAGGATACCTATTCAAGGAGACAAAAAAGCATGTCAGAATGTAGGAACTTTCCATGGAGTTCAGTATGACTTTTGAATTTACAATGTTAAAATAAACAAAACACTGTGTACTTATGTTATATAGTATATACTTTATACTGCATATAAATAACACTTACATGCATGTGCCAACATGTATGCTTTCATGTGCATTTGTATAGTAACTATATAGGAAATTAATTATTAATTTTATAATAAAGAACATTATTGTAATTTATTTCATATCTCATGAGAAATCAAAATGTTTTGGTCATTGGCCTTTTAAATCACAGATTTGAACCTCAATTTTCAAGGCTTTTTAAATTTTAACTCATTATTTCAGAATAAAAAAAAATTAGAAATAGCAAATTGTAGATTGTGATCTAAATCATAACAGGAAAGAACTATTTTCTGTATCCATGATGTAAGTGTTTACTAATATATCCATGCAGCTGGGAGCAAGGATATGAAAAAGGGGATTAAATAGACTACATTTATAGGACAGTAACTTGGTTGTGATTCATAGTCATAACAGCAATTATTTTCTGATCTCAACAGGCTAAGGAAAGACGGAGTTCCATTTCTTCAGTTTTGGTGGTTGAGGATAGCAGTAAACTTTCTGAAAGTTACTATACCACTCACACTCTTTCATGTACCCTAAACCACTTTTTGTGAGTAGAGATAAATGGTAATAATTCCACATAATGATATATTTTTGTGATTTTTATCTGCGGTTAGCGTCTCTTCCCATGCTTTCTCACTGATCAGATACTCCATAGCATGTTCACTCTATGTATTTTTAGCAAAAATGAATAGAGCAACTGCTGAGTTGATTGAGAGCTCTCTCACCAGGTAATAACCTTCATCTAGTGACATCCTGAAACTGGATGAGGATTACAAAAATCCGTTTAAGTTTTCCTCATGAAAGAACTTATAACTATTTTACCTAATATATCAAATTGTGGAATCAGCATCAACCACTGATAGAACACACAGATTTTACAACAGTACAGGAGCAGATGTAGGACTCAAACTGGGCCAATTTAAAAGAGAATAAACAGCAGGTATTTTTCTTTGAAAACTGTTTATTTCCACGGGGGGGGGGGGGGGAGGGGGCAGAAAAAACCACAACCCTCTTCTTTTAAGAAATTATTTTCTAATAGTAAGACTTAAAGTATCACATTGCAAATCCCAGTTAATGTAATAGTTTGTGTGTTTTCCAGAACATGTGCACTGTCTGAAACAATATATGTTTTTTATTTGCCTCAGTGCTTCAGGTCTAGAGTCTAATAATAAAGTGCATTAAAAAACACATGAGTTGGAAGAGAAATAATCATATTCTTTCATAATCAATGATCTTTACAGTCTGTGACAAGGTTTTTTTTTTTTGACTCTCTACCTAGGCAAATTTTGAAATGTATCATCAGGAATTAGTAAATACTCTCTTTTTGTTGATCTGGGATTTTTCCCCAAATAGGTGATCGATGTGGTTCTAATAAGTAAAGCCATTGTGAATGGAAAAAATCCTATTGTTTTTATTCTTATAACCTATGCTGTGTATGTAATGGTTTACCAGAATACATAAGTGTTTGTTCTCATTTGTAATATACTGGTGAAAATGCCTTTGCTGAAAATTTACCTTCAGGAGTATAAAACCCGTGCACATATGCACAAGGTTATATGGCACCTAAAGTATAGATTAGAATTGAACACTGAGATTGCAACAAAAGATTTTCTATGTTAAACTGCTTTGTCTAGGCAGACGAAGTATACCTTCACACAGGTGAAATATATTAATTTGTCAAACCAAGGTGAATCATTTATGCACCTGAGACATGAGTTTGTAAGGCTGATTAATTTGACACTCATAGAGAAAAAGTTAGAATTAAGATGAATCTTCATTATTGTAAACTATGT
Source organism: Platalea leucorodia (assembly GCF_965183815.1). Lineage (NCBI taxonomy): Eukaryota > Metazoa > Chordata > Aves > Pelecaniformes > Threskiornithidae > Platalea > Platalea leucorodia. Next base: position 61,770,416 of record NC_138824.1, read on the forward strand.
ATGGTAAAGCTCTGCAGTGTCTTATTCTGTTGTTAGTCAGATAAAGTGCTGCCAGCTGATAGCCACAGTGTGGTTTTGACCTGGCTCATCCTTTTATGAATATAAAATCTAAAAAAATATTTTGTGTGATTTGAATCTAATTCTTTGAGGGTTCAGAATAAAATGTTTGTTATGAATGAGTGTTTTAATATGCTCCAAATCGTTCTATGAAGGTTTGTTAGAAAGGAGAAAAATGTTTTCTGTATTTATCATAACATTGATTCTTTGATGTCGAATTGATTCTTCAGGTTCTGAAACTCCATTATATTTATAAAAGAAAATAGCTATTTTTAAAAACTGTTTAATGAGTGAGTACAAGGGTTTTTAGCTAACTTCTAAAGTATGATTGCTTTGATCTTTTAGCTATAGTTCTTTGGAAATGACAGCTCGCAAACAAACATGAGGAAGCATTCAGATTGAAAACCTACTGAGAAATATTAAGGAATAAGAGTTATTCTCTAGCTTCAGGAGACATACCATACCACTTTATGTTAAGACACAGAACCCAACCCTGTGTCCTGACTACTCTTGTAAAGCCAGACTGAGTTCCCTGTGGTCAAAAGAACAAACCTATACCCATATCACTTTAGATGAAACTAGATTTGTTTGCCTTTTTCTGTGAATCCTTTTGCATTCTAAATGGAAAGTGGAGAGCTTTGTACTCCTATTAAATTCTATGTCAAGGAGATAATAAACAAGGACATAAAAACTAGGAGTTATCAACTCATAATGCAGCAGAGACCACTGAAAAATTATTTTCCCTCTTGAGTGATAGGCACACAGGATTTGAGAATTGGTCCAACAGCTAATCAAGGAAATCCATCTGCATTTTCCCTTATTTACTTTGAAAACTTAGGAATCATCATATTCAATTTAACGGGCAGAAAAACCTTCTGGACAACTGTTTGAACCCCTTGCTTATTCCCTTGCCCTTGTGGGCAAAGGATTGCTCACAGGAAAATTCACACTTGTTTCAATGAAATTAGTCATGATTTAGTGCTATACAATGGAAGTAAGGCATTTTCAGTCTGGTTGTTTGTCATGAAATATTAATACATACGAAAAGCATTGATTGGCATATTTATGCTTTTGGAAGTTTGGCTTTTATAAGTAGGGCTTCTTCTTTAGACTTTACTCATCAAGAGCTCTAGCAGTCAGTAAGAACTGTAGGTTACAGGAAACCAAAACCAAGAAATCCTTGGTCACAATGTCTAAATGAGGTTTGGATGAAATCACCCACATGAATAAGTCTTAAATGCCATATATACCTCAAACACTCTTCATGGTTTTGTGATGATGAGATTTATCCTCTGAGGATGGTTCTTGGGGTGTTGCTACTTCACTCATTTTCCATATATGACTGATATTATTGCAATTTCTATATGACTAAGGCTATGCAAAACCACTGCTTTCTTTTAACTTCATAACATGCAGATGTTTGGGGTTTTTTTCCTTTTTTTTGTCATGCAAATTAGACATAGAAGAGAAGGTTGGAGGAAAAAAGGAAAGCAAGAAAATGCTCTTTGAGAAATAAACAACTGCAAGTGGCAAAATAACAATTGTTAAACCACAAACTAAGTAACTATTATTTTCTGTCATCCTTATATATGCTAAGTATTACCTTATTCATTTCAGATTCACTGAATATAAGCATGGAGTGTAGGGCTATTTGGCATGACTATGAACAGCAGAAATTGTTACTTAAGAGGTTTTAAAAAAGATCAACCATAAGCCTGTATCCTGATGTTAATTTCTTTATTATAACATTTATTTAGTAACTGAAAAGTAAGGTGACTTTTATATAATTTACATTTACAATTTTATATAGGACAAAATATTAAAACAGTTTGCATCCACAAATAGTGTATATATTTCAAACTCCAAACTTCCATTCCATAAATTATGCCTCAAATAGGTTAAAGATTCGAAGTCTGGCAGCTATGTCTAATTCTTTCACTTAGTTTTTGAAGAACTGAATTAGTCAAAATACGGGTGTATTGGAGTGCTTGGCTACTCTTACAGCAGTTTTCCTTTACTCTTTTTCTCTTCAGTTTGTCTCAGGAATAATTTTTTTTAGAGATCTTGATTCACTTTCACTTCTCAAACCATTTTTCTCATACTTGTTTCTTGTTTTCTATGATCTTTTGTCATTTTGAATGAACAAACCTTTGAATCTCTTACAAATGACAGAGTAAAGTGACAAGATTAGCATCTGGATTTTTCATTCTCTTTTAGGAAAGGGTTGCAGAGGAATTCCTTGATGGTTTGAAAAACTTCTATCTTTTCTATTCAAAACCATTAACAAAACTACTTATTTCTTCCAGCCCTCTCTACAACTGATTTTTGCTACTTTGAGCCTCATGAGGAAGACTGGTTTTGTTTTCTTAGAAGCATGGCTATTCACAATTTAATTCACGTATTGGTAATCAAAATTCCCAGGAAAGAATTCTGAATATGTTATTCTCCTTTCTATCTTTTACTCAGGTTCAGAAAATATTGTTACATAACAGTGCATTAAATAATTACCAAAGTTAACATTCAGAGGTAACCACTTATCAGGACTCCTCTAAATGTGTTAGCAATGCTCTAACAGACCTTATACATCTAATGGATATCCTTACACACAAAGGGTAATGAATGAGCAAACCTAATGGTTGATACACCTGCTAGCTTCTTTCAGGAAAAGTTCTGCCATGATCTAATATTCATAAGCATGGTGAGCTAGAACAAGCAATGTGGAGAGTTTAAAAGGAATCCAACTAAAGTGTCACTTGCAATTTCTTGTCTTGACCATCCAAAGATTTTGAATAAGAACCAGATCTCTGAAGTTATCTGTGTGTTGCGTATTGGTTGCATTAATCATGAATCAGGGGTTGAACAGGATAACAAACTGAAAATGTGAATAAAGTCACTGTTATCACTTTTCTTAAAGAGAAGCCACAAATAATGTAAGTAGAAGCAGATTTTTTTTTTTCCAGAAAAAATATTTTTTCACTAAGACAATTTCTCTGAAGTAGAAAAAACTACTTAGAACTTGTGTTGGAAAAAAATGAAAATAGATAAATTCTAAGATTTTTTTTCAGTGTTTTAGAACAAAGTACTGAACTTCAAATTCACATTGTGAATTCACACACAAATAGTGTTTTGGTTAGAAGTTTATTGGCATTTAATTAAAAACATAGATAAACATGGAGGAAAAGAAACTGGCTGGAATTTAAAGCAAGTTGTGTTCCTTTCTCCATTCTTTCATTCAACTGCTAAAAAAAAACCCACTTCAGGTGGAGCCAAAGCATTGATCAGGCAGAGTATACTTTAGTTTGTTATTAATTTTTTCCTGCCCATATTGTCTCCATTGCGTTTTCTCACAATTATCGTGTATCTTAGTTTCTCTGGGATACTGTGAAGTCAACATTGCTAACACTGACTCCAATATATTGACAATACTAACAAAAAACTTTCTGTTCAACAGGATATTTTCTTAGGGTTATATCTTGGATGAGAAGTGCATTATTTCTACTCAGTGAAAGGAGAAGGATAAGATAGTTTCTATTTTGAACTTATTTGTTAGGAACTAACAGAAATATGCACTGTGCATAAAGAAAGTTTGGAAGAAAAAAATGCAAACTCGTCTTTAGGAATTGTTCTAAATCTTTCACTTTATTCATAATACAGAAGTCACCTATCTATTTGAAATTAAACTGGTGGGGACATCGAGATAAATATTTGACCATTTCTTCTAAGCCAAAAATGAGGAAATATCTTAAAATATTCAAAACATTAAAATAATTCTTACAGTACAGGTGGTGCATTAAATCACAAATGGGATATCATCAGTGGCATTACTGCCTGCTATATTTTAAGGCTTATTTTTCATGTGATGGTGGTGCTGTTTTTTTACTCACAATATTCTCAGCTGAATCTTGGTGTGATTTTTCTCAATGCACTTTTTGCAACACAAGGGTTAAATTAGATTTTCAGGTGTCAGCATTAAGAATTTTGAGTAATCCTATTGATGTAAAAGTTACCACAAATTTAGATGGACCTTTGGACCTCACTGGAATTAAAATATGACCAAGTACAGATGCTCTGTAAAATAAGAGGATGTATATAGCTAAATACTAGACACTTGGTTCTCAGTACCGAATAATTACTTCTGCAGCATGAAAACTGATATAGAACAGTTTTAGGTGACAAAAGATGATTATTTTGTCCCTAATTGAAGATTTCATGTCTTGCAACTGACCAAAGTAAAAGAATTCTACACTTTTATACCAGGATAATAATTCAGACTTCCTTGATAGGTTTAATGTTGCTTTGCCTAATAATTGCAGCGAATGCTTAAATAATATATTTATGTCTCTCTATATGCGTATATATCTATGAGAGTCTCCGTGTGGATAAGAGAGTGAGTTTATGTAAGTGTGTACGTAAGCCTGATGGTTAAGATCCAAAATGGAAGAAAAACCCCATCATTTTCCTATTACCTTTCAGAAATTCAGAGGAGAAGGCAATCCAGCCTTTTCTGGATTGTGCTTTGTTATTTTCTGATGGAATTAGAGGGAGATAAATGGAAAGAAAAAAATGGGCATGGATTTAAAAATATATATTTTTCTTGCATTTGTTATTAGGTTTGAGGGCTATTTCTGTTTAAAAGGGAGAAGTTTGTAATTGAACAGAAGTCTTGGCTAAGTTTCTACAAGTTCACAGGGTGTTTAGGAACATTAAACTTTGGCAGTAACTTCCAACATAGGGATATGAAGGGTGGAATTTGTTAAAAAAACAAAGAAACAAAAATAACAAACAAACCACAAACTTAGCAATATGCTTATGGTTTTCCCAACAATGTATGTGACAGCAAAAGCTGCTTAAACATTTTCTAAGGTTTTCTTGTATTTGGTTCTAATCCTTAAACAGAATAATAAGCAGAGCTAGCCAATCTGCTGCCATTTACTAGGGCACAGAGGAATAAGGAGCAGCATGAGCTGCAGTTGCAGGATTGCATAGCTAACAGGAGCAAAGACAGACGTGAAGTGCAGCTTGTAGAAGACGTATGCAATATGGCTAAGGGTAGTGGGGGACAGCGTAAGGTGTAGAATAAGATCTAGCTAACAGAAACAAGGCTAACTAACCAGAAATACCTGGTGACGCAAAGCCCGGCACTAGGGAATGTCTGTGTCATGCAGCTCAGCATGTGCAAGTGGCTACTGGGACGTGGTATGACTCGCAGGAGCTGCTAGCAGGGTCAGCCATTGCCTACAGGTGCAGCTCAGGGGAGCAACATGTGACTGTTAGCAGAATTGGCTAACGGAAAATGGTAAATTGATGGATCAGATCACCTTAAACGGGGCTACGCTACCCGGTGGAACTTCTGATTGAGAGTTACTGCAGAAGAGAGAACCTATCTTGTACCAAGGTGAAAACCACTTTGCCTAAGAATTTCTTCTTCAGACAAAAAGATCATAAATTCTTATTATAATACTTTCAGAATGAGTTACTGTTCCCTCGTTGATCTAACATCCTAAGATTTTCTTTTCTGTCTTTGATACAAATGTAATTTGATTCATATTTATGAATAGGGTAAATTCTCTCACTGAACAGCAGAAAGTTGAGTATAAAGTTTGAGGCATTTTCTTTTTTTTATTTAATGAAACCCTTAAATTTTGTCATGCTGCTGCCAGTGAAGTCCTATAATAAGGGTTACAAGTATAGTATATATTTATATTATATAATTTATATATACTCACACATGCATATACACATATATTTTTTATTTTAATCATTCTATTTTTTACTGCATATTAAATATACACTTAATTGTTAGTTGTCTTATGGAGTATGATCCATGGTCTCTGGTACTTCCAGCCATTTATGGGTGGTCTGTCTGTTTCTGCTCATCACTGTAAAGCAATAATCCTTTGGAATTGAGTCTGAAAAGCAATAATTTTGGCAGAGTGTTCATTATATATTTCCCCACTACTTGCACATCTGAAAGCAATTCCATATAAAGTTGCGTTCTTTATCATTGTAAAGACCTTTGCTAGGACTTCAGGTATATGTTAATATATTTTTCCTGTCATGGTAACACTTTCATATTCTTGTTTTTTATATTCAAATTAGACATATATGAAGACCTAGTTAGGTAATAATTACGTAAAGCTGTCACAAAAACACTTTCTAAAATAAGTGGGGCTTTGGGGTTTGGTTTGATTTGGTTTTTCAGAGAAGCAGGTTTGCCTTTGCATTTGTCTTCAAAGCATGTGACAGAGTAGATCAAGATTTTCCTTCTTCAGAAAGCCTCCGCTCAGTGCTCATCAAGGAAATATCTTTCCAATCAACAGGAGTCCAAATACATTCATGAGGCTGGTAAAAATTCCATGGGGACTGGTGCGCAGTGTTAGTACCTTTATCTTTGAAATGAGAGTTTTCTGCTTTTGTGCTGAAGCTTTTCACAAAACGTAAAAAGTATTTTGTTGTTTGTGGACATGAACAATAGGTGTTCGTCAATAGTTTGCTCCAGGATAGGTGTCTATAATACCGACCAAGCAGCCTTTCAGCTCACGGGAGTTTCTGATTCCTTATATAATTTCTAAGAGTTTCTCAAATAATAATGTCGGAAAGGTTATTTTTTGCTATTGAAATTAGGTAAAAAGAAGGATTATTTGCTACATCAAATTCATTCTTTGTTCTGAGCATATCTTTAGTATGTGAAATCCCGTTTGGATATATACTACACTATGCTCAGACACTCAGGTTTATACTCTAGTCCTTTTAATTTCTTGTATTTAGACTGTAGATTTTACTTTTCTGACATATATCACAATAATTTGCATAAAAATATTGTGTTTCAGCCTCTGAACATAAGCTTCAACTCCTCTACCCGTTAACATAACTTGAACTCTTCTGTATGTCCAGAAATAGCAATTTTACTGTTTTCATTTTTTATCTTTGTAACTGTGAAACTTCATTGCTTCTTCATTTTCCTTGAGCATTTCGGTTTACAATTGAATTGTTATTGCCAGTTTTCTTTATTTTTCCCCATACATTGCAGATAATATTTGTATTTTCCAACCTGTATTTCACCTGTATTTAAGAAAAAGTACACACATCATTGCTTATCAAAATAGCTTATATACTTTCAACAGATTTTTCAGTACTGACTGCAGTGCAATATGTTATTTGATGGTCTCGATCAACACATCATATGCCCTCTTTCTCTTATTGCCCAGATTCTTGGTATTGATTAACTTGTTAATAAGAGTCATGCATCTCCAGTGCTGACTGGCTAATACAAATGAAAAGAGGATTAAATTACAAAAAAAAAAAAAAAAAAAAGGAAACATCTTGCAGCATTACACAGCAAATAGCAAATCCCTTTTCATTTAATTTTTTACCACTCATAAGTGTAAGCAACCAAGTTTGAAATAATGTGTTAGCAGGCTGTGTTAGACTGTCAAATAGATGCTGACAGTGCCTGAAAGGTGCTCTTATCATTTGAGAATTCTATAGAGCAATTTTGTTACATACAGTTCTCATAAGAAGTAAAACATCAGAGCCTGTTAGATACTCTCGGCCACTGACTAGCCAGCTCTACACCAGTAAGGACACCACCCAATAAAACAGGGAGAGAGAAAGCAGCCACTTAAAGGCAGAGAAGAAGAGAACAGAGGAGCCACACTGAAAATCTCAGTAAAAGGTTTTAGTGCTGACTGCTTACATTAATTATAAATGTGTGGAGATCATTAAGACCTTACTCTCCTTTCAGTAAAATACAAAATATTTAATTTAATTGAATAAGTGGTGCAACCCTCAGATAATTTTAAAGATAACAGTGCCTAACGTTTGTAATTTTCATTCTGACAATGATAACCCTTTAAAACAACATCTCTGAAATGTCTAGGGATGTTGTCTCTGATACAGATCTTTTCAATAAATCTCTTGAACATACACATTCTATTATTATGTGTTATAATATGTAAGACTCCATAGTAAGACTACAAAACTTCCTACCCAAAACACTATTATTAGGTATTATTATTGTATCATCATAAATCACCAAGCCAACTGAAAATAGATGTCATGGGCATAAGGTGATAAATTTTAAAATCTGATCCCAGGGTAAACTATTTATGTTTACCCCAGTAATATATTAAGTTCAAAATTACTACATTAATCCTCCAAACTCATTTTTTTTACTGAATATGTTTCTTCATTTATAGTCTATTACAATTTTACAATGTCAAACGAATCCAAAATCCCAGAGATAATGTTATTTTATTATAGTTTATATTTTATTATGCTCTCTGTCTCCCTTCTTCCCCACCTTCTTCCATCCTTTGGTTCTTTATAAATAAAATTTGTGTGGCATATGCCCCATTATCTATCATCTTGTGGCAGTATAGTATTCACATTCAAGTAGGTATATTCTGCAGATAACTAGTGTATGCACTACAGTTCTTCACTCTTTGCCCCCTTCCCTTCCCTTCCCTTCCCTTCCCTTCCCTTCCCTTCCCTTCCCTTCCCTTCCCTTCCCTTCCCTTCCCTTCCCTTCCCTTCCCTTCCCTTCCCTTCCCTTCCCTTCCCTTCCCTTCCCTTCCCTTCCCTTCCCTTCCCTTCCCTTCCCTTCCCTTCCCTTCCCTTCCCTTCCCTTCCCTTCCCTTCCTTTCCCTTCCTTTCCCTTCCTTTCCTTCCTTCCTTTCCTTCCTTCCTTTCCTTCCTTTAATTGTTCTGATGAACAAAGGTGGAGGTTTACAGTGCCTAATTGTGAGTTCATCCTCAGGAAGGTAGCCTTTTAGGCTCCATATATAAAAAACAGAAGTAAAGAGCCTCTTTGTTGAGGACAGTTTAGAGCAAGACATGAAGTGCCTTGAATCACTGCCTAGGGGAGTCTATAACAAAATACAGGGATAAACAAAAATTGGCTAAACTCTCATAAAGAAAACGGAAATGATTTGACATAACTAGAAGTGGGTAAACTAGATGTACTTAACTGGACGATTCAGGACATTTCTGAAAAAAAAAATGATTGCATAGAGAAAATAAAGATGTCTAGTTTAAACAAGAAGGAAGAAACTAGCCTTTTAACTTAGACACCTAATGTTGAGAGACTCAAGATCTCTAGGGGTTAGCTCTACTGCCTCTTACCGAGAAAATCAGGAAAAATAGCAATTCATTCTCTCTGTTATTCTAAATGAAAATGGCGAAAACCTTATGTTTCTAAAAGATAAAGAAAAATGGAGTGAGATGCAAGAAAAAAAATCTTTGCTGGTGACACTGTAAATCTTCAATACTATTTAGAGTATTTAGACAGCACTTATTGTGAAATATGGCAACTCATTGACATTTTCACAAGTGTTGTTTTTCTGTTGTTGGTGGTTTTGTTTTTTTTCTCTCCAGTCTCCACAAAATGAGAAACTTCCTTGCATCCTTAAAAAATCTGAAGTGGCAACTTGCATAACAATTCAGTCAATTTTAAGTAAATAGGAAATCGCAGCACTAGCGTGTTGATAATACCACTTGGGACAGAAATGTCAGTGTCTAATAATAAGTGTTAATTTTTTTTTTAAATAATTTAAATTAATTTTAACACATAATAATTAACAGATTTATTTATACGTTCCCAGAGGATGACTTCTGTACTCAGGGATTAAGAATTGCAAATCAGCAGGGGAATGAAAGCATAAAATTCAAATAGTCACAATTCTTAGAGCCATATTTGTTATATGGGCACAGACTGTCACCCTCTGTGTTGTTTGTGCAATAAGGAAAAGGATGTGGGCAAGGACATGCTTGATGAGGGGAATAGATTTCTGTTACAACACTCCTCACTTGGCACTGCTGTAAATTACAGGATCCGGAGAGCTGCTCTTACTCACTGTAAGGTTTGCAGCTGTGAACACAGACAATACAGAATAAAGAAGTTTTATGCTGTGGGTTGGGGTCTTTTTATTCTTTCTCTCACATTTTGTGTTCTGGCAGTGTAGATAAGCCCTCATTAGGGATTAGGGTGCCATTTACCTAGGCATTGTACACGCTCAAAGGAAATATATTCCTTTTCCCAAAGAGTTAATTTAAACATTGGCAACCTTTAAGCTACATTTGTTCATGCCTCAACCAGGCTTGCAAATGTATACTTTATTCACACCAGATACAGCTGGGAAGCTAGTTCTGTGTATATTTGGGATATAAGTGGCTACTCGTGCAGCTGTTTACTGCTGCCATTTACCTATATTTACTACCATTATTTACAAAGGTATTTGATCCTACTATTACAATTTTTTTCAAGTTTACTATATCATTTCATTTGTGAGCCAATCCTTTCTGTAAAAGTCTTTCCTGTTTTCCAACTTTCATAATATAACTAAAATACTTAATTTCATTTAGTCATTCATTTGTTATTCACTTCCAGAAATTAGTTATGTTACATAACTAGTCAACTAACTTCTCCCTTTTCTATTCTCAACTGAAGGCACACTATTATTATTTTTAAAATACAGGAAGCAAAGAAAAATAGTGGATAAGAAATGATATATATTAACATCAGCAAGATTTTCCGGATTAGTTCTACCTATATGAATCTTTACTGAATCTGTCAATAGAACAGCAGACCGCTGATTATCTAGATCACATGACTGTATGTATTGTTTTAATGCCACAAATTACAAGACTTTCAGCTTTTTAATGTATGACCAAAAATGTATTATTAAAAGAAATTTTCAAAATCTGATACCTGCCTCTCACTACTGATTTTACACTTTCTGGTATAAACTACAAAAAATCGGTAGTGAACTTCACTTTTTCTTTTTTTTTTTGTACAAGTAGGGAGTTGCTGTACTAGGATTCTCACCTGGTTTCACCCCCACACCCTGAATTTGTGATTGAACTTTAAAAACAAGCCTTTAAAAATATAATTAAAATGTTCACCTCACATTTGATGTTAAGCAGGAAATAAGTTTTGAGTCTGACTTATTTGTCAGTTCCATCTTAAACTCATTAGAGGAGATTAATATTTCATTTACTATTGATTGTGTCGTTCTGCAATACACTTTGGTTGGTTCCATCAAGATATACCATCTTTCTGGCTTTTTGATGAATATTCCCTTATTATTTGATCTTTCTGACTGACTGACTGAATTCTCTGAGTGCCAGGAGGCACACAAGGCGCGAACGTCATTCTTCCACTTCGATCGGTCTGCGGCTGCGTGCTCTGGAGTCCCAAGGGCCACAGCGCAGTCTTCTGTTGTTTTTTTCCTCAAGACATGACTGATCCAGTTCCATCTCCTCCTCCTCACTTCATTACTGATTTTCTCCATCTCCGAGTTGATGCTCGTCGTTTCTGCAATTTTTTTTTTTTTTTCCAGGAGGAGGTAGTTGGCCTCCTGCCCAACCCCCATGACTTGGAGGGCCAGTGGTTTTTCTGTCAGGGTGGCCTTCCCTTAGGCTGCGTTGGTTCGCGGCACCTTCTTCAGTTTTATCCGGTGCACCCTCCAGAGAGGGATCCCCTATCCACCACCCAGGGGACACGCCTTCTAACCGTGCAGCCCCAGCCGAAGGTATTTGATCTTTCTCCAGGGGATAAATCTTTCTGGTGATACGTAGAACTGCACAGCCACAATACTCTAAAAGGTACCAAATAAGTTTTAACTATCTTTTCAGAGGTTTTTGAACGCCTCCATTTACATCTACTTCTGACTGAAATAATTGCTTGTTATTTAACAGTCCCTTGAGCCCAGAAATGGAAATATTGGCTTACTGCTAAGAACTGACAGTTTTTCAAGAGTCTTCAAGAGGTGCACATTTTTTCTTTCTTTCCTTTAAATCTTTTCTAATGTGATATACTTTTCAGCATTTTATGGTTTGCTATGTTACAACTGTATTCCCCCCCACACCCCTTGCTTTTATTCTTTGTACTAGCTTTCAAATTTATGCCTAAATATTCTTGATGGAAGGTTGGATGATAAGATAATTTCCCTTACAATAAAAGTTTTCAGAAAATACAAAGCGCTGAGAGCTTTTCGTAATATTTTTTCCCATCCTTTTATTAGAATTGTTATTAATAACTTTACATCAACTTTAGGAGCCAATCAGAATGCAGGCCTCATTCTTGTAAGTCTGATATACACACACATTTTAAGTTGTCCTTCCCAAAAGGGCTTACCAAAAAATCAGTGACCGTGGTACAGCACAGATTTTCTTGTAGCTTGTGATATACTAAAAACTAATTTATACATTTTGCTGGGTTTTTTTTCCCCATGAATGTCCAAAATTAGGCTTTGATTTTAACAATGCAATATTTAAGTGCAATTTTACTTCAGATTAGTGTCTTTGCTATTATCATCTGCTTACTCCCCTCCCCATCTTTTTTTTCTACATTTTTTTCTTTTCCTAAAATTTAAAAGAAGTTCAAAAAGTTATAACTGAAAAAAGTACCAAAGGCACCTTAGAATAATATTTATTTTATTATGTTCTATAGAGGAAAAAGGGATGAATAAAAGAAAGCAAAGATCAAATATATGATCCTTTAAAAAATATGTCATCTTAGTCTCTGAAAAATGAAATTATTTTACAGTTTTACTTATTTGTTTTTCTTTTTTAATTTTTTTATCTTTTTTTTTACCTTATTTAAATATAAATAGCATTTTCATTGTCTCTTCTCATTGCTACTCATCTGTAATCACAACCCAATTATGAACAATCATCACTTCATTTACAGTCATGTTATATTATGGTGAAAAGTCATGAGTGAAATACTATCCCTGTAGGTGTTTGTCATTGACTTCAGCAGTGGCAGACTTCCCGTGGCAGAACAACCTGTAGCTTTACAATCATCTGGCTACTTTCACAGATAGTGTGATAGTGTGATTAAAAGGACAAAGTGTCTTTTAAAAAACTATTTTCTTGAAAGTAGAAGATGAAGACGTTCTCTTAATGTAGAACCAAGCTATGAACTATGAAGCAGAAGTTGTGTAAGCCATATATCAAAAATGATCTTGTTTCTGGATGACAACACTTGAGTGGATGGCAGTTTGGTACAGAGACAGTTTATGCCTGGCACTTGTTGAAGTTATTTGGGATCTTGAAAATTCACACAGAGAACTTCCAAAAGCTATTGTAGCTCCTACAAAATTAAGCCTCTGAGTTGCAGTCCTGATGAAGGTCCACAAAAAAGTCTTCCTCTCTCACAATGAGTTTTTTCTGAGTTAGGAGTGAAGGTGTCTGAAATACTAAATAATATATTAATGTACTTTGTGCCCTCATGGGCAATCCTACTCTTTCAAGAGATTCAGAAGAAATCCAGGAGTTCTGTAAAACAAGAATAACTTACAGGTTTACTTTTTTCATTTTGAACTTTAAAAGTAATTTCACATTTCAAAATAGTTTTGGGGGGTAAAGCTCTTGATTGAAAAGATTACATTCAACTATTTTTGGTCAAACTGGACTTACTATGGATGCTAGACATTATCTTTTAAAATTAATGTAGCAATTCAGCTTTGAAAAATTACAATTAGAAGGTCAAAGAAGACATCTTTTTTATTTTCCTTTTCACCTCCAAGTTTGTGCTGGAATTATTCTTATTTTATTTTTATGGTGCTCCTTAGCATTTCACTTACTACATAGTAGGTAAAAACTGGCCTTATTCCCAGATATTAGGTAAACTAGTTCATGTGTCTGTTCCATCCAAATCAATTTTCTTTAATTAACTTTGACATGTTCATTATCAATACATTGTACAGAGGGAACTGGAGAAATGTGCTAGTGTTACCACAGATACCGAAGGCTCAGTATCTCCAGGATTCCTTTTCCTGTATTTATTATGAGAACTCCTGGAAAGTTGAAAGCCCAGAACTACAACTCAAACTGCAATCACATTTACATATTTAATACCTTGTTATGTACCATTGCAACATCACTATGAAGTCCATTATCTAGTCAAATACTCAGGAAACATAATGTTATGTTCCCTCTCTTATCTTTCTCCTTAAGAAGAATTCAGAGATATGAGAAACATTTGGCTGCAATCATCTTATTCAGTGCATGTCCTAAATTCGGCAGCACAGAAAGAACACGTCATTCTGATGATCTCTCTGTTGCTCTTTCTACCTGGGTGGTGTCAGATCCACTCCAAGGCCAAATGTTGGTCTGATTCTTCAAAGTCTTGAAAGGACTGGGCCATGACTCTTCCATACCTGCTGCTTACTCTGACCCAGCATGGCAGCTGTAGTCTTTTAGCAACTGTGACAGACAGAGACCAGGGTTAGGATCCTGGCAACTCCCTTTGTCTGCTTTCCAGACAGGGAATTTCTTTGCATTAAAAATTAGAATAAGTTCTGGACCATAGCATCTTACAAGTGAAAATGAAGACCCATCTCTTTTCATTTGCATTCATGCAGTCACCTCTGAATGACCTACCAATATTCCCTTGGAGAGTAAGACAAGAGAAAAACCTGACACGTTCAGATGGTGTAAGCAGAGAGGAGTGGATAATTTCAGCTCTCTGACTGCTTTGTTTTCTAAAAGACTGTTAGTGTCGAGATTGTGTTCTGATGGATTTAAAATAAACGCAGAGATTAGATAAAATGCCTTAGATAGACTGCTTATGCTTCTGTTTCATTTTCATACCAAACATATTCCTGCAACAAAACACATTCCACAGGGAAATTAGTTCAAGAAGAAAAGCATGCTGTGGCCATTAGCTGTTTCCCAGTTTTGTTCTTTCATTCCCTCTCAATCCATCAAGCTCCAGATCCAGTGTTTCTTTGCCCCACTTAGCTCCATTCTTTATCACAGAAGATCTACGAGTTTCTGCTTGTTCTCACCTATGATTCTATCCCATGTATCTTGTTTTACTCAGACTAATTTTATAAGAGATACTCATTTAAGCAAAAGCAAAAACAACTTCCCCATCTATGCTACTTAAAGTAGTATGAGATTTTGTTATATTTACCTTTCTCTCTGTGTTGTTTCATGTCAGTTCATCACTGTAAATATGGTTTAAACATGTCTATGTTTCTACAGCTTGTAAATTTTGGCAGTCTTCAGGAAAATCTTGAACTCCTCATGTCTTTCCCCAACAGAATGAGTCACAAATAATATAAGGCTTCATCTGCTTTCTTTTGTCCCTAATCAGTTTCAGTAACTTTATTAGCATGTCAAGAGTTAGAGGAATTTCCAAATGCAATATATCAGCCATGTGTGAGCATAACATGAACCCTTGCAGGGAGAAGCAGAGGGGGGTCCTGTGTCTTTCTTGCATGTGTATCAAGTCCTCTCATTATAACGCTCAAGTGAGTTTTTCTCAAACCCTATGACTGTTCAGTTATTCACAGAAAATAAATTACTTCTTCCTTAGTGGGAATTGCAATTTAAGCAGACAGTACATTGTATTAGGTTTCAGTTGCTTTCACTATGTTTTAAATGACATAATCCGTCATCAAAAATATATTTATGTTTGTTATATCATCAGTTGCCAGGTTTGTTTTATACTCTTTTGCATGTGAGAAGGACTGGGGGTACCTACCTTGTCTTAATTAACTCCACCTGGCTTGAGACTCTGCCTTTCAACAATCTGCATCAATGCCATTATACAGGCACAGCAGGAGAAAGCCACAAATCTAGTGAAATTAAATCACTCACCATAGAAACATCTTGAACAATAGCATGAGAGCATGGAGCCAACCAATCATGTTCAGGCACATGGAAGAAGGAAAAAAAAAGTTGCAACAAAGCTGAGTGTACAGCAGCAGTGGCAGCAGCAACTAATACACAAAAGGAAAAAGATATAAGCTTCAAAAAGGAACTTATTCTCTAGCAAAAAATTTCATAATTATTCCCACCCTTGTCTCTCTTCCCTTTCAAATGGTTGCAAAAAGTCACCACTGCTGTTTCAAGAGAAAAAATACTGAAGTGACCCAGCTTTTGCAAATGTTATACACTTAGGGAATGATCCAGGCATATGTCAAGCACCCCTAAAGGGCTACACCATCCATAAGAGGGGCTCAGTATGTCAGGGTCAAGTCTCTACTCTTACTGTAACTGGCATCAATGCCAAATTTTGTATTGCTTTCAGTGGTTCAAGAGTGAGGAAGAGTAAACATAGATGATATTTTTCTTGTTTCACAAAGAGAGGAAGAGGTCTTATCCTTCTAGGAGGAGAATGCTACAGTGAGCTGCAAACCCAATACATTTATGGAAAAAATACAGAAAAGAATGTGCAGGTGTTGTATGATTTCTAAAAAAGCTTATCATAAATCTAACTGCAGAATGACAGAACAACTTTTCAAAACAAATGAGCAAACCTGATGTTTTCTCTTTGAGATAAGTATATAAACTTTCAAGTTCCAAAATTGAAGCTACAGTAAATCTGTTTAACATCTATAGACAGAAAAAAAGAATTTAAAAAAAAAAAAAAGTTTTGGCCAGTAAAAGGCATTAAAGGTCAGATTCTGCCAGGCTTTCTCACAGTAACTAGCACATTACTGTTCCAGTAATCCTATTGATCTCACTAGGATAACTTCAGAGTAAGAAAATGGTCAATACAAGTAGGTTGGCAGAATTTGCCTCTAAATTATCATCTCCCTTACATTCAGTCTCTGTAGGTCAGTACTGTCCCTTGCCAACTGTTTGAAATAATAATTTGTAAAATTCTGCTTTGCTAATTTCTCAAATCAGCAAATACTGTGAACAGTAATTAACAGCATGTATTTCTAATTGCAAAATTATATTCTTTTGGAAGGTATCCACTAATATGAAAAATGTTAGTTTATCTCTTTGTAGTCTTCATGCCAGCAGAATCCTGAAAAGGAAAAGGATGAGAGATATGCTTTTCACAAGACCTGTACAAGTAATTTATAACTAATAATTTATTTAAATTTGTTTTAGTATTCTTGTGTTATGCAATATATCCTCATATTTTCCAAAAATAGTCTTGATTTTGCAGTGACATTTTATCCCTTGAGGGGAAATCACAAATTTCTGTCATGAATATTCACAGCTATAAATACACAATTGGCCATATTTATAACTCATATTTATAACTTAGAAACTGATGGACAGTGAATGTTCAGGCCAATAAATTTTGACTTTTCAATGTTTATGAAAAGCAGACACAGTAAGTAAGTAAATAGCTGAAGCAAAGTCTACTTAAAAAGAAAAAAAAAAAAGAAAACACATCAGCCAAAATTCTAGCTAGAGCTCCCAGAATCAGTGTGCTACAGCACCACACATACATAGAAAATGAATATATTCCTAGACTGAATATATACATGGATGTTGGTTTGGCATCAGTGAGTTCATTTATAAGGGAGTTTTTGTCAGGAAGTTTAATAGAATTTGAAAGTTAATGTACAGCAAATTGCATAAGCAGTCACCCTCTAGCTAATACTCCTGTAATGAAGGTAGGTTTTTTTTCAACAATATGCATATTAAACCTGGTTTTAATATCTGTTATGATTTGTTGTTGTGTATTGCCTAAGGCCTATCTCTTCTACACAGTTTCTTTTGCCTCAATGTTCTTTTGCTAATGTCAAATCATTTAAGAAAAGACTGAAACACATGTAATGTACCTACATGAATAAATTGAATATTTAATGGTTCAATGCCCTGACCTTTCAGATTACAATACAGGACAATGAACACACTTTGTTAAATGTGGAGGCTAGGGGGTGTGCATATTCTGAGTGAAGTACTTCAGCAAGGGAGAGGCAAAGTCAAGTTAGAACAAATATTCCAGTCCCAGAAGGCCTGTTACTGAAATCAAATTATAGGCTTGGACTATCATAACTTATTCCTCAAAAAAGTCATGCTGTGCAAGAATATATCATGCACTTGGATAAACAAGTAACAAAGAACCAAGTGTTAAGCAGCGAAGGCAAAGTGGGTTTTTCAAATGCATACACATGCAGCCTGCACATCAGATTACATGCACTATCTCATCCCTGGAGTCCTATAATACATTACACCAACTCATACGTGCCTTAAAGACAAACCTAGCCAGTAAATTAGTTACCAAGAACCACCTATGCTGCAAGATCCCTATATCTATTTGCCTTTCTTTTTCCCAGTAGCTTCCTGACCATGCTGGAAACTCTACCTCTTTTTATCAGGACAGAATGTTATTTCTGAATATACAAAATCTGCCTTTAGAGGCAGCTTTATAATTCTTAGAACCCTTAAAGAAATTAAATATTAAATTAATTTTTACATAAAGAAGAAAAAAATTGGATTGGACTTGTCCGGTAGGAGTGGTAGACAGCATCATGGCTTTGCTTGTGATACAGTTTCTTACAGAGGTTATTTTATTTGAAGACCTATAAATGCTGTTCTTTAAATCATACTGTATCTGATATGTATCATGCAAAATTGTTATTCTGATGGAATGCAATCACAGCATGGTACAATGTATCTTTGTTTTATCTATTTGATAAAAGAGTCCCTTGTGCTTTTCCGAGTTCTGCAAATTAGTATCCTTTCTGAAGAACAAATTATAACAAGAGGATGCCTGTTTCCCTGAACATGAGGAAAATGTACCTCAGACTATACTTCCACGTGATAATTCTGCTCAAGAAGGCAATTTGATGCTCTTGTATTTGTTATATCTTCATGATTTATTCTTATTTAAAAGTGGAAACAAGTAACAACATGGAATCTCCTTATGCTCTACTACGATAAAAGTTAGGTAATAGTTTAAAAATACAATAATAGATGTGCTACAGAAGGAAAAGGAAGTCAATCAAAAGGTTTAGATCTAGAACAAAGTATTCTGTCTATTATACAGAAGCCTTCAAGTGTTCAGAAACACAAGTCTGTTAAACAGACACAAACCTTCTTCTACAGGGAGAAAAGAGGGCTCTCATCCAGTGCAGAACAGTCCATATTCTAGTAATTCTCATCTGAATTATAATGCATACCACTTTAATACATAATTTAATAAATCACCCAATTGAGCCTTCTATATAAATATTTTGGCATTTGAAAGTCTTTGAGAATAAAACCATAAAAACCTCCCTCAGTTCCTCTTAAAAAAAGCTCACCTAGACAATAAAAGGAGGATGTATCAAGTAATGACAGTTACTGGTATTAATTCATGTTGCTGGTTGAATAGGGGAGATAGTGAATACTCAGGATTACTTACCTTTTCAAAATAGTTAATGTTATTAGCCCAACTGCAAATGCTTGATTTTTATGTTGGTGATCACTGCAGTCTTATTCCTGTGATTTACATAGAAATGGTGATGTAATTCATTAATGTGAAAAATGATTGCTTTTACCAATGAACACACTCTAGAATTTTGGTATCGTCTATCATAAGAGTCTATACTTATATACTGTCTTCCATCCTGTTACACAAGGGGAAACTACAGAAAAAAACCTACAGATATAATCTGGTATATTGCTCATATGTGAGCTATAAATTCACTTCTGGTACTTTGAATACTAACATGTTTATTAACCATATGGCAGATGTATTTCTGCCCTTCCTTATATGTCAGTGGGGTGACATAGTGTATAAATCAGAACAATATTTAGCCCAGTGCTCTGTGTGTTCTCAGGAAAAAGAAAAAAATTATACACCAAAGCATGTAGTGAATACATTTCACTAGCACATGGGTGTTTCTGTGCAGATATTTCTTCATGAACACTTTCTCTTTCTTTGGCTTTTTGGCTGAATCAATACACAGTGATGACAATTTTACCATTCATTCTGCTTGCCTACTTACCATTCCCTGGTCTTAGTCATGCTTTATATCTTTACATTTGGCCTTTTTGTCATATAGTGTATTTGTCCATGTGATGACCATCCCAACACTTTTACTATGGAAACAAGCTATTGGTCAGTGGTGAGCATGAACAAATACGCAGGAGCAAGAAAATTAATGAAGATGGGGATGTAGCAACCACAGATGTTACGCATAAGAATATTTCCAATTTTTTTTTTATTTCTAACCAGATACTTCAGAATTATGTTCTGCATCTTCTTTTATCCACAACATTAGGTTAATCTAAGCTTTCTGCAAGAGCAAAATAAATTCTTCAATTTTTTTTACATTAAGCACAGAAAGCATAACATACTTCCCACATCATCAAGTACTCTGAGAGTTGTATGGATGTCCCGCGGTAGTCACAAAAGATCTGGTAATGGCTGGGCAGTGTCATACACTTTGTCTCTTCTCTCCAGGCCTCTTCCACTTTCCAGAGGGACATGTGCAAAAATTTGACACCATCAAACCAGTCACCTTCCAAAGCAGGCTAGAAAGGTGTAGGAAAGAATCACTATTATGTGAGTTGATCATTCTATTTCTTCGCTTCTTTCTGTATGTGATCACCTGTTATTCTGAGTAGCAGGGCCCTGTTAGGGTGGAGGGGTTGCAAGGCATGATCCTGGCACCCTGTCATAGTCAACAGGAAGCCCTCATATCTGATAGCCCCATTTAACTTCTCTCTAAGCTCTCTTGCTGGGAAATGTTTTTCAAACTAATTAATGTAGCTCTTCCTTACTCAGAGATGCAAAAGAAATTTAGGCCCTGGGCAGCAGATGAAATAGATGGATGTAGAAAACGACATATTATACTGTGTAGCTACCCTTTACTAGGTACTAAGGTGCCTCCTCTTCTGACCTTTGAAAACACATCTGAAGGCAAAAGCTCTGTGCCTGTCCAAATCATACTGCACTTCCAGGCCCAGGATGCTGCAGAAGAGAGAGGGAGGACAGAGATCATGCTTTCTGAAGCCAGCTGGAAAGGCAGCAAAATTTTCTGTGCATCTTCACCTAAAACTTAGAAGAAGCTATGCAGGTACCCTCTTTACCCAGGAGTAAAAGAACATTTTCTTTCAAATGAAGTTGTGATCCATGGAATAAAGTCATGGACATCTCCCACTATTCCTAATTCTTTTTACTGTACAATGTCAATGAGACTGACCCTTCTAATGCAGCATAAGCTTCCATTTGAGGTACATCTCAGCTTTCCGGCAGTAGAATTTTGTGTATTTGCAGCTCCAGCTGGAGAATAACAACTATCTGAAAAAATGCCCACTCCAACAGCACAGCATCCCTCAAAACAGGCTCATGATTAAGATTTTTTAAATTATTATTTATTTGCTGCACTAAGGCTTTTGAAAATGTGAAATAAATATATTTTGGAAGTAAAGACGATGTGTTAAATAATTATAAGAGTAAAACTTTATAGTCCCATTGCCCACCTTATCCCTTCCACTCT
Source organism: Platalea leucorodia (assembly GCF_965183815.1). NCBI lineage: Eukaryota > Metazoa > Chordata > Aves > Pelecaniformes > Threskiornithidae > Platalea > Platalea leucorodia. Next base: position 61,791,664 of record NC_138824.1, read on the forward strand.
CCTTCCCTGCTAGTGCTGGGGAGGTGGCAGACCTTGCAAAAGTCTAAAGTAGGAATCAGTTGAGGAGAAAGGGAGTGAGAGAAGGAGGAGACTGACGGTACTGCTGAAGATTGGGCAACTTGGGAAAATAACAGTGTGAATTCTTTACTTTCTGCAAAATTTGTGCATTCACAAGATCTTCCCAGGTGCATAACACAACCGGTTTCAAGCTGTGGGAACTGATTTCTTGGTGCTAAAATCTTTCTAACACAAGGTGACCAGCATGGAGTCTAGCCAAGGGAAATGGAAATAGTCTGAAGTGGTCATTTACACCCCTGACAGAACTTTGATTTAAATAGCTTCTAATAAGTGTCTCCAACAGATGATGGTCCCTGACAGTCATGAGATGTCTGTAAAACTGTATGAAACTCAGGCAACTATGAATCAATAGCAGTGGTGAGAAGCCTGTTGTTTCACTAAGTGGTCCTGATGCGTAGGTCAACAGTACCTCTTATGGAGGGACAACTTACTGACAGGCTGCCTCCTTTATTGAGCACTTCTCAGGTTGTCGTGGTTTAACCCCAGCCAGCAACTATGCACCACACAGCCGCTCGCTCACCCCCCGCCCCCCGTGGGGTAGGGGAGAAAATTGGTAGGGTGAAAGTCAGAAAAACTCGTGGGTTGAGATAATAACAGTTTAATAATTGAAGTAAAATGAAATAGAATGGTAGTAATAATAATAATATAATACAATAATAATAATGTAAAGCAAGTGATATACGACACAATTTCTCACCACCCACCGACGATGTCCAGCCCGTTCCTGAACAGCAATCGCCCCTTTTTTTCCGGCCAGCTCTCCTCAGTTTATATACTGAGCATGATGTCATATGGTATGGAATAGCCCTTTGGCCAGTCTGGGTCAGCTGTCCTAGCTATGCTCCCTCCCAGCTTCTTATGCACCTGGCAGAGCACAAGAAGCTAAAAAGTCCTTGACTGGTGTAAACTCTACTCAGCAAGAACCAAAACATCAGTATCTTATCAACATTATTCTCATCCTAAATCCAAAACAGAGCACTCTACCAGCTACTAAGAAGAAAATTAACTCTATCCCAGCTGAAACCAGGACAGTATCCACCCCTTATTCCATACCATTTACGTCATGCTCAGGTCCCACATTATCCAATACATCCTCATTAACCACCACCCCACTTATTCTATGGACCACTCCTGTAAAATGTCTGTAAAATGTCCATAAACATCCACAAATGTCCACATAATGTCCATTGAGTTCATTTAGTCCGTGACTTTGGGCTTCATCTGTCATAACAGTCTTTCAGGGCAGGAGAGATGGTGTGTGGTGTTAGATTGTTGCATGCTGAAGCCAGTTCTGGTTCCATCACCGCTGTACTTTGCTTGGTTTCCTCAAAGTTCATTCTTAATTAATTTGAGTGATTCTTACTGTATACTGTTGATATAGCATATAGCAACCATAGTAGTGATGACATCCAGTATTATATAGCAACTAACATTATACAATTCAGTTCATTGGCTATTTTCACCCAAAATCAAATGCCCTTGAGGTACACATCGGACTTCCCCATCGTCCTGCATCACCCACCAAGTACATCCAGGTCCTTGAGCAAAAGCAATTCCACGAATGGGCTTACCTCTGCCTGAAGCAGGAGTAACCCAGACCGTCTTCCCTGTCATATTTTTTAGGTGGATTACAGGGACTTTATCCCCCTCTACAGTACGTAAAAGTCTTGACTGGGCAGGGCCAGCTCGATTGGCAGATCCCCTAGTGTTGACTAACCAAGTGGCCTCTGCTAAATGTGTATCCCAGTGTTTGAATGTCCCACCACCCATTGCTTTTAGTGTAGTCTTTAACAGTCCATTGTATCGTTCGATTTTCCCGGAGGCTGGTGCGTGATAGGGGATGTGATATACCCACTCAATGCCATGCTCTTTGGCCCAGGTGTCTATGAGGCTGTTTCGGAAATGAGTTCCGTTATCTGACTCAATTCTTTCTGGGGTGCCATGTCGCCATAGGACTTGCTTTTCAAGGCCCAGGATAGTGTTCCGGGCGGTGGCATGGGGCACGGGATATGTTTCCAGCCATCCAGTGGTTGCTTCCACCATTGTAAGCACATGGCGCTTGCCTTGGCGGGTTTGTGGGAGTGTGATATAATCAATCTGCCAGGCCTCCCCATATTTATATTTCAGCCATCGTCCTCCATACCAGAGAGGCTTGAACCGCTTGGCTTGCTTGATTGCAGCGCATGTTTCGCATTCATGGATAACCTGTGCAATAGTGTCCATGGTCAGGTCCACCCCTCGATCACGAGCCCATCTATATGTTGCATCTCTTCCTTGGTGGCCTGAGGTGTCATGGGCCCACCGAGCTAGAAATAATTCACCCTTATGTTGCCAGTCCAGGTCCACTTGAGCCACTTCAATCTTAGCAGCCTGATCCACCTGCTGATTGTTTTGATGTTCTTCAGTGGCCCGACTCTTGGGTACGTGAGCATCTACATGACGTACTTTTACAACCAGGTTCTCTATCCGGGCAGCAATATCTTGCCACAATGCAGCAGCCCAGATGGGTTTGCCTCTGCGCTGCCAGTTGCTCTGCTTCCATTGCTGTAACCATCCCCACAGGGCATTTGCCACCATCCATGAGTCAGTATAGAGATAGAGCATTGGCCACTTTTCTCGTTCGGCAATATCTAAAGCCAGCTGGATGGCTTTCACCTCTGCAAACTGACTTGATTCACCTTCTCCTTCAGCAGTTTCTGCAACTTGTCGTACAGGACTCCATACAGCAGCTTTCCACCTCCGATGTTTCCCCACAAGACGACAGGACCCATCAGTGAACAGGGCATATTGCTTCTCATTTTCTGATAGTTTATTATATGGCGGGGCCTCCTCAGCACGCGTCACCTCCTCCTCTGGTGATATTCGGAAATCTTTGCTTTCTGGCCAGTCCATGATCACTTCCAAGATTCCCGGGCGACTGGGGTTTCCTATTCGAGCCCGTTGTGTAATCAGTGCGACCCACTTACTCCATGTAGCATCAGTTGCATGATGTGTACAGGGGACTCTCCCTTTGAACATCCAGCCCAACACTGGCAGTCGGGGTGCCAAGAGGAGCTGTGCTTCAGTACCAACCACTTCTGAAGCGGCTCGAACCCCTTCATAGGCTGCTAATATCTCTTTTTCAGTTGGAGTATAGCCATCCTCGGATCCTCTGTATCCCCGACTCCAAAACCCTAGGGGTCGACCTCGAATCTCCCCTGGTGCTTTCTGCCAGAGGCTCCAGGTAGGACCATTCTCCCCGGCTGCAGTGTAGAGCACATTTTTAATATCTTGTCCTGCCCGGACTGGCCCAAGGGCTACTGCATGGACTATCTCCTGTTTAATTTGTTCAAAGGCTTGTCGTTGCTCAGGGCCCCATTTGAAATCGTTCTTCTTCCGGGTCACTTGATAGAGAGGACTTACGATGAGACTGTAATTTGGAATATGCATTCTCCAAAAACCCACAACGCCCAAGAAAGCCTGTGTTTCCTTTTTGCTGGTTGGTGGGGACATGGCTGTGATTTTGTTGATCACATCCATTGGGATCTGACGACGCCCATCTTGCCATTTTATTCCTAAAAACTGGATCTCCTGTGCAGGTCCCTTGACCTTACTTTGTTTTATGGCAAAGCCAGCCTCCAGAAGGATTTGGACTATTTGCTTCCCTTTCTCAAAAACCTCTTCTGCTGTATTACCCCACACGATGATGTCATCAATGTATTGCAGATGTTCCGGAGCCCCACCCTGTTCCAGTGCAGTCTGGATCAGTCCATGGCAAATGGTGGGGCTGTGTTTCCACCCCTGGGGCAGTCGATTCCAGGTGTACTGGACCCCCCTCCAAGTGAAAGCAAACTGTGGCCTGCACTCGGCCGCCAAAGGGATTGAGAAAAACGCATTAGCGATGTCAATTGTGGCATACCACTTGGCTGCCTTTGATTCCAGTTCATATTGAAGTTCTAGCATGTCCGGCACGGCAGCACTCAGTGGCGGCGTGACTTCATTCAGGCCCCGATAGTCTACTGTTAGTCTCCACTCTCCATTAGACTTTCGCACTGGCCATATGGGACTGTTAAAGGGTGAGCGAGTCTTGCTGATCACTCCTTGGCTCTCCAGTTGGCAAATCAGCTTATGGATGGGAATCAGGGAGTCTCTACTGGTGCGATATTGCCGCCGGTGCACTGTTGTGGTAGCGATTGGCACTTGTTGTTCTTTGACTCTCAGCAACCCCACAACAGAAGGGTCTTTCGAGAGACCAGGCAGGGTAGACAGCTGTTTAATTTCCTCTGTCTCCAAGGCAGCTATACCAAAAGCCCACCGGTACCCTTTTGGGTCTTTGAAATACCCTCTCCTGAGGTAGTCTATGCCAAGGATGCACGGTGCCTCTGGGCCAGTCACAATGGGGTGCTTCTGCCACTCCTTCCCGGTTAAGCTCACTTCAGCCTCCAATACAGTCAGCTGTTGGGATCCCCCTGTCACTCCAGAAATACAGATGGTTTCTGCCCCTTCATAGCTTGATGGCATTAGGGTACATTGTGCACCGGTGTCTACTAAAGCCTTATACTCCTGTGGGTCTGATGTGCCAGGCCATCGAATCCACACAGTCCAGTACACCCGGTTATCCCTTTCCTCCACCTGGCTGGAGGCAGGGCCCCTCTAGTCCTGGTCATAGCGTTCGTTACTCACTTCTTGTAAATGCGAATCAAAAACCCCTGTATTAAGATCGGAAGCAAAATCAGCCCTTCTACCCTGTCTGGGGAACTGCTCACTGGAAACTGGAGCAGCAATTTTCCTGGAAGAACCACCTTTTGTAATTGTTTTTCCTTGCAACTCACGTACTCGTGCCTCTAAGGTCGAGGTAGATTTTCCATCCCACTTCCTCATGTCCTCTCCATGGTCACGCAGAATAAACCACAGGGTGGCCCGTGGTGTGTATTCACTGTATCTTCTCTCTTGAAGAGAGGGATGCTTACTCCTGATGGCTGAGATACTGGTCCGTACAGGTGAGGAGTAGGACATGTCCTCTTTGAATCGCTGGAGCTCCCGGGATAATTTCTCAGCTATCACATCAGGCAGTTTCTCCACAGCCGAGATGCAGGACCGTAGGGAGGAAGAGAGACTTTCTTCGTATTGTCGGAGTTGGCCAGCCACTTCTTCCACTGTTGGTGCCTCTTCATCTTTCCAGGTCATTACTGCCAGAGAGTTTGCATACGATGATGGTGCGCCCCGTACAAGCTTCCGCCACATGGATCGTGTGCACTGGGCTTCATCTGGATCTTTGGATAACTGCTCATTGTTTAAGTCATTATGCATCACCTCTAGCACGGCTAATTCTCTCAGGTATTGGATACCTCTCTCTATGGTGGTCCACTTGCCTGGCTGACATAGAAAATCTTCCTTGAAGGGATACCTTTCCTTCACAGCTGCCAGAAGTCGCCTCCAGAGGCTGAGGACTTTTGCCCCTTTTCCAATCGCTTTGTCAATGCCCCCTTCCCTAGAAATGGATCCCAGCTGCTTGGCTTCCCTACCCTCTAATTCCAGGCTACTGGCCCCATTATCCCAGCATCGGAGCAGCCAAGTGATGATGTGCTCGCCTGGATGACGACTAAAATCCTTTCGCATATCTCGCAGCTCACTCAGGGACAGAGATCGGGTTGTTACCATCTCATTTGTGGGTTCTGCCTCTTCCTCCTCCTGTTCTTGTGATGGCCCTGGTTCATCATCAGCCCTTACTAAACGAGTTGATTTTCTCGTGTATTTTTTCTTCTGTATAGGGGCGACTGATACTGGTACAGATTGGTTCTCTGGTGTAGCCACAGCGTCTGTTACCGGGACCGGTATAACTGCAGTGCCTGTTGCTGGGGCTGGCATAGCCACAGCGCCTGTCGCTGGGGCTGGCATAACCGCAGCGCCCGTCACAGGGGCTGGCGTATCGGCAGTGCTTGTCGCTGGGGCTGGCATAACCGCAGCGCCCGTCACAGGGGCTGGCGTATCGGCAGTGCTTGTCGCTGGGGCTGGCATAACCACAGCGCCCGTCGTTTTGTTGTCAGATCCAGAGACCTTCTCTTCCCCTTGAGGGTTCTGAATAGTGTTGAATAGGGCTCGGTAGGCATGGGCTAGGCCCCAGCACATTGTAGTAATTTGTGTCTCCCTAGAACTGTCAAGATGACAACATACTTTCTCTAAATGTTCTACTAATTTTTCAGGATTCTGCACTTGTTCAGGGGTGAAATTCCAAAACATTGGAGGGGCCCACCGTCCTAGGCATTTGCCCATGCTCTCCCACACCCCCTGCCACTCATAACTTTCCAGCCTTGGGGCAGATCTCTGTATGATATTCTTAAAATGCTCATTAACCTTAGACAAAGCCGAAACAATATTCCCAAGAACTATCAATAGATATATCTTAACTACCCAAGGATGTTCAAGATAGAAAAAAGTTGTTGTAATGAAGGAGGAAACATCATCGAAGAAGGCAGCGAAGGTGCCATTCTGTATTTCCTCCGTAAAAAACTTCTCAGAGGAAGAGGTATAATTGCTAATTGTCTCCATGAGGTGGTACCCGCAGTACAGTAATGGCTTCAGTACAGAACCCAAATACCAGATAGCGCTCAAGGTCAGTGTTTTAATAACAAATCTCCCAGGCAAAACACCACTAATCACGGCAGAGCACAGCAAACTGCAACACCCAGCACCAAACTTTAACACGTACTGCAGAAACAAGAGCATGGTGCAGATGAATCAATATTATGATCAACTGTTAACAGATACAAATTCCTTAATACACTCTGATTGATCTGTTATTATCTCAAACCTTTCATGCCCCACGTTGGGCGCCAAAAAGGACTGTCGTGGTTTAACCCCAGCCAGCAACTATGCACCACACAGCCGCTCGCTCACCCCCCGCCCCCCGTGGGGTAGGGGAGAAAATTGGTAGGGTGAAAGTCAGAAAAACTCGTGGGTTGAGATAATAACAGTTTAATAATTGAAGTAAAATGAAATAGAATGGTAGTAATAATAATAATATAATACAATAATAATAATGTAAAGCAAGTGATATACGACACAATTTCTCACCACCCACCGACGATGTCCAGCCCGTTCCTGAACAGCAATCGCCCCTTTTTTTCCGGCCAGCTCTCCTCAGTTTATATACTGAGCATGATGTCATATGGTATGGAATAGCCCTTTGGCCAGTCTGGGTCAGCTGTCCTAGCTATGCTCCCTCCCAGCTTCTTATGCACCTGGCAGAGCACAAGAAGCTAAAAAGTCCTTGACTGGTGTAAACTCTACTCAGCAAGAACCAAAACATCAGTATCTTATCAACATTATTCTCATCCTAAATCCAAAACAGAGCACTCTACCAGCTACTAAGAAGAAAATTAACTCTATCCCAGCTGAAACCAGGACACAGGTGCATATACATGGCATACTATAGGACATGCGGGTAAGCAGAAAAAAGTGTTGTGGGATACACACTAAGGGTTTGCTCCGAGAGGTTTGCAGTGGGATGTGGGAAGTCCACTCCAGAATGGGATAGCCTAGGGCAGCGTTGAAGTCCAGTCTCTGATAGATCAGATCAATAGGTCTGTCATTGGCAAGTTGCCTCGGCAGTAAAGTGGTCTTAGAAGGAAAACCAACTGATCGACTGAACAAAACCTCTTACAAATTAAAATAATGAAAATGTAACAATGTAAGAAATATTAAATCTTCCAAATTAATGTATAAATACAAGCAAAAAAAACCCAGCCTAATCATCAGAAGGTGATCAAGTGAGGTGTCTTTAAGTCAGGATTTGAGACCTTTTTTTGCCATACTAGATAAGGCAGAAAGAAAGACTTCAATCCAGATTCTTCAGACACAGAAAATACATTTCTCAACTTGAGTAAAATGAAATAATTATATATATATAATATACATATATATGCACAATAAATAAATAAATAAATAAATAAATAAAATAAATAATAAACCTCTGTTGGCAGAGATTTCAACAAGTCGTTATTATGCATCACTTGAATGCCTGATACAAGGATTTCTGGTTTCCTGCCTCTACTCAGAGGTTATAATAGTGCAGCACTAGCTAGAAAATCAAGCACAAGTTTGGTTTCTTACAGATATAATGAACTTTTCAGCTATTCATCTGCTCATGTGCCACTTTGGTTATTTTTGGGTGCAATTGTGTCTCATAAATATATAGCTGTCCCAATGGCTGGCAATATGCCCTACACATTGTAAGAACATCTTAGATAAGGCACAGAATAGTATTGTGTGCAGCTTCTGGACCTGAAACACTTCATTGTATATGAACATTTACACTATTACTATGTGGTATTTAATTTGAGGTGTATATGAGATTCTGAGTCACTTGCCATGGATGATATTTGATAGACCTGAGTCCACAAAGTTTATTCTGAGGACATTTTCTATGTAGGATTTTAAACTACTTGTTTTTTCCCTGTGTAGTTTTTAGAATTATTTTCATATTTAAAAGATCACTTGTGATAAGTAATATAAATATGTTTCAGGAGAATATTAGTTCTTTAGATTTTACATCCAGATTCTGACTTTTTTAATTGTTATGAACAATGCCATCCATCAGAGCTGTTTCTGGGGTAAGATTTTATTCTGGCCTTAAGTATAAAAAGAAAAGTGCAATGAAAATAGTTATTAAAATGTATTGATTATTCCAGTACTGAAGAACTATAGAAATTATACATGAAATGGTAGCTCTAACTATTCCATTGTGAGTAACACAAAACAATTTTAGTTATGACACACCTGCAGACAAATAATGTGTCTTATACAATATTCTTTATCAAACCATCAGATCAAATGCAAGAGAGAGTTCCAATATTAAATAAGCTTACATAAAATTTATCAAATAAAACCATTGGCTTTGCAGAAAAAGAATAAGAAAAAGTTAATTTAGTGGGAGAAGGAGGGAAAAAAAGACTGAAAAAGGAGGGAAAAAAGACTGAAAACATGTTGTTAAAAATAAGTGAAGGCATGTGATCTCATCCAGATGGACAGGTATAACTCTCAGAAGAAGTTTAACTATCTCAAACAGCAATTAAAATGTAAGGGAAGGATACAATATTCTGAAATAGGGATGAGAAATAGGAGAGGGATTTAACGTAAAGGTAGATCTACTGTTTTGATCCGTAAAAATATATCACGTATTGTAGTTTACTGAACTAGAGCAAATTGGTGTCACATGGGAGTCCTAACCCACTATCTCTTTAACCCAAGAATACTCCTAGAATTTAGTCTAAGAATAAGGATTTTATAAGAAATGTAATATTTAGTGTTGTATAATCACTCCCTGAAGATGTTTAATACCTAATAAATATGTCAAGAGGTATTTTTAATTTCCTGGCACTTGTTAGCCTTCTAGTTTAGCAATAACAATAAACCAACAAAAGGAGACGGTGAGAAAATCTGCAGTGCCAACAGTGTTAGGAAAGGTGACTGTACTCTTACAATAAGGCACCACTGTGTAAGTTGTTAAGTAATACTTTATATTATAAAGTTCCTAAACATGTATTAACATTAAGATTTTAGATAATCATTGTTCTTTAAAATACCACATGATTATTAAAAACATATTTATCAGGGGTTTAACCATTATATGATTGATTTTTGTATTTTTTCACATACTGCTTAAACTTCAGTGTGTTTTTCGTAACAGTGTGTTATGTAGGAGCATACTACAGAACTACCCATCCTGAAACCGACCCCAAAATCCATCTGTTCTGAAGTCTTCCCTCTGAATGGTGTCAAATGCTGAGAGGACACTTTAAAAAAACATAACATATCCAATAATACTTTTTTTTTTTTTAACCTGCCTTTTGCTTTCTTTTCTCACCCACCACACACACACATTGAAGAATAAACATGTGATCACATGCAGCCTCTGGGACCTAGTCTGCCAATCCAATTGCCAGAAAACAGCAATTCCATTTTATAAAATAATGACAATGATAATGATGACAGCAACAAAGACAGCAACAACAATATCAATAAAGACTATAGCAGTTAGTATACATCAAGTACTAATTGATCACAGTTACGTGGTTTTAAAATTCAGTTTACAAAAATACGTGGGAGAAATCAGACTAATCTTCATTTAGAGTAGAGTCTTCAACATTAATTTTCTGTATACAGAAGTCAGCTCTTGGCACATATTTTTTATCTTCTGTATATCTCTAAAGTACCCAAGTGATTGTTTCCAACACAGTATTTACGATCCATTAGCCAGTTAACAATAAACAATTCATGCAGCATTTAGTGTCCCCTAATCTTTTACAGTTTCATTCCAGTCAGGTCTGCTGTCTCCTGTGGTGTAGGTAACCACCATATATGGCATCAGGAAGCAGCAGCCCAATTAGCATTGGAGATCACCAATGGCACAACAGTATCTGGAAATCCCATTTGGCCAGCAGCCTACATCTCTGCAGTCACTGTTTCCCCCAAGCCACCTCTGAGACAAAGCAGCTGAGCCTGGGAAACATGTGAAACAAGCAGCTAACCTTTCAGCGTGCAACTCAGCTGGGTGGACAGGGGATGGGGCAGGAATAAAATAGTTTGTTGCACTACATAAGGCAACGGGCACACTTGTCACTTTTCATAAACTACGTATATCTCGGGACTTCTTCATTATCACCAGTCAATAACCATGTGTTAAGAGAAAACAGAAAACAGAAAATAATTCTTCATCACAAGAATTCCTTTATTGTACGATAAATATTTTCACACTTTGTATTGTATTTTCTCCCATTGTGATATTCTCACCAACAACACATATAATAACATTAAAAAAAAATACCGAAATGCTTAAGGAAAAAAATTTTTAATGGGTCACTTTTCAACCTATGTCTAACAAAAGAGATGCAACTGTTTTCTAAATGAACTACGCATACCCCTACATGCGAGTAATCATGCATTTTATGTAGAAGACATATGGAAAAAGAAAAATACTGTGGGGCTAGTCACACATAAGACAGTCACATAAACAATGATTCTGTTGTAACTTTGGTTTTCCTTTCCTCCAAAACACTGTTTTCTTGAAGCCCCTGTTCTTATATCCCAGAGACAAAGCTGGAAATCCTGGTCCAGAAGACTTCATAACTCCCATCAGCTTCAGCAGAGCCAGAACTGATCTTGGTTCTGTAATGTGGGATCATGCATTCTGCAAGTTTAAAAAGCAGAGGGATGACTGTTGCTTACACACTGGATATGACCCAAAGCTCATTAAAGTAAAAAAGATTAGTGTTGCTGGCCTTAATGGGCTTTGGATCAGGCCTGACAGCAGACACCATCTGAAATATTTTTGGTTCTGTAAAGGATCAGCATATAGTTTTCATTGTTGCACCACTAATTTTATTTGAAACATCTCATATGTATTATTGCTTTATCTAAAAAAAAAAGAAACATTTAAACATTAAAAACAGTATTTATATAATTGTCTGTCCTCTATTTCAACGTTTTCTGTAAAGCAAGTGGAGTGACCAGTGTCAACAAACATCATTTTAAAATCTACTTCTTACCAATTCAGAGTGGTTTCTGCCACCCCTGGGGACACTATTTGTGTCTGGCAAGAACATTTCAGTCTGACAGCTCCTGATTTTTAACAGGGAGGGGAAAAAAGCAGAACTAATGGATGTGAATGAGCTTAAAAGCTAGTGAACTTATCAATCACAAAAAACAACTGTATTTTGGGAAGCAAATAGAGGTACTTTAGCAAACAGAAAAAAAGTCAATAGGTATTTTTTTCAGACACTGATAACTATGATCAGTTTTCGGTCAGACTATTTTGGGCTCATAGTATTCTTGTCAGCATCGATTATTACATAAAATTCTTCATGCACTGCATGAAGTGCATCATAGACAGTAATATAGACAGGTCAAATTTAGAGGTCCCAGTTTAATTTTTAACTATGATAAAATGGTTTTTCATTCAATAGGAGGTTGTTTCAATAACAACTGAACAAAATTGAATGAAACCTTAGGATCTGAACCAAAGAATCGAATTACATTTACAGTTTTTGCACGGCTAGTCTATTATTGTTCAGCTAGGTGAGGGTTCATGAATGTGTTTGAAGGCTTGCATATTTTACATCATAAGGTATTTGATAACATATTGCTTTATATAAGCAATACTTTGACTGCTCTTCCTGTAGGATTTACATGAATGAAGTAAATAGGAAACTCTGATCTACTACTGTAATAGTTATTACCCGAGTTGTTAACTTTTTCATTTGGCACCTGATCTTACTCAGGTATTATACACAAATATTAAAAGAGGTTAAAGCTATGATGGCTTGGAGAATGAGATGGACTATTTTTAACCTCCATGATTATGCTTAAGATATTGAGAACTTTCTCAAATCAGACTTCAGACAAAACATTTTAAGATTCAGAAAAAAAAAGAAAAAGCTTTAAACCAAAAAGCTTAAAAAATAAGATTCAATAAATGTCAACGTTTTACAGCTACAATTAGCTTAATTTCCAAACAAAATAACTTTGAACTATGAAACTTGACATTTTCAATAAAAATGTCAAAATAAGTCATTCTGATAATTTTCAAAGCTTATTTCCCTAATGTTCAGAATTGACAGAAATAATGAAAAATTGTTTTGGCAAATCAGCATTGTCAGTGACAAATATATGATGAAAAAAATCTCAGACTCCCTAATATTCAATGATTTATTATCTCTTTGTGCTATAAAACTCAGTTGGTTAGATCCTTTATCTGGTTTTGTAAGGCTTGCTTGTCATCTACAGGAAGCACTTTCCAGAAAATTCCAAGGGAAAAAAGACAGCTCAGAGGCTTGTAATTTCTTCTTGCTTTAAAGTCACTTAACATTGGCAAATTCAGTGTAAAGTTTTAAATTTAGGTCAGGATTACATATCCAAATTAATTAATTGGCAAGTATTTGCCAGTATATTACAGTTATTGACATTTACAAAGCTTTTATTTACCTCAGCTAAAAAAGGCTTGCTTTATCTCATTTTCAGAAAAAATAGTGTTATTCATCTGACTGCACTCCTTGGACTACGCTCTGTCTCCATAGACTCTCAGTTTCCTTGCTGGAGTGAGTTTTACAAAACAGGGTCCTAATTTACAGCCCTCTCCCACTACTTTTTGTGCATGGCTGTTGTAACTTACTACTCTGAAGTGGATCGTTTGCTACTAGCTGACTGCAGTATGAACTTATCTTATGAACCTGTCTTATGAACTTATATATTTCCTTTTGTTACATCCTTATGGCTGCCTTCAGGATTGTAGATATGACACTGGCTCTCTCTCTTAACACACTCTTTAATTACAACACACAACCAGCTCCAGAGAAAGGCTTTCCAGGAGAGTTAATATTCATGTGAATGCAGAAGCAGGCAGCTGAGCATGCCTAGGTGATTACTGAAGAAAGCAAACCTTTTCATTAGTAGAAATGAGTGAATTCCTGGATGCTGCAGCTGAAAGTGATCAGTCACTGACAGGGAGCCAGAGGAGGAGAAGGCAGACATCAGGGTTGCAATCTCACAGCCCCATGCAACTGCGAAAAAGACAATGCATCTGCGCCTGGCTTGCACAGAGCTGCCTTGAATAGGCTGGATTTTTGTCTTCTCATTCTGCTGTAAACTTCTAATCTCTCTTAAAGTCTTCCTGGGGGGTGGCAAGGGAGGGGCTGGGAGGCCCCAAATTCACAGCATGGCTGTAATGACCTTGCTCTTGAATGATTTATCTTTGAAGCTCAAGTTGTCTATATCCAACTGCTTTTCTCACCAACGGTTCCCTGCTTCTGAATTCTGCATCTTAAAGTCCTAGATATGTTCAGAGCAGCCAGAAGTGCTCTGCATGCTATTACTGTACTCTGCTGGTTTCTTTTTTTCCCTCAGGGCAACCTGAGGTGCTACCACTCTCCACTCAAATCAAGTGTTTTAAGTAAGAGGTGTTACAAATGAACAACGGGGAAAATAAGTCAGAAGAGAAAAAAAATTGAGAAAAATATGTGTGTTTTTTCATAGGGGGGAAAAAAAAAAAAAGTAGATAAACAGCATAGAATTGTTTCTGTTCTTTTAATGGAAATGTTTCCTGAAGCATTATCGGCTTATACTCTTCCCGCTTTCACTCTCCAAAAAATCCCAAGTTTTTGCTTTTTTCCACACAGTTTCATAAACAACAACTATTTTTCTCTTCCTCAAATACCACTGGAAGTGAAGTCAAGCTTCTTTTTCCCCCTCCTTGTTTTAAGCCAAATCCCCACAGGATAGAGGCAAGCTGTTTCCCTCCTGCTGAATGGATGCTTTAGTGCAACAATAGTCCCACTGAGAGTAGCGAGACCTCATGCTGGGGAAAAAAGATGGGGAGACAGAGAGACACACATACACGCATGTGCACACACACAGATCTCTACATAAATAAGAGTAGTCCCATACATTTTCAAGGTATGCCCAGAAATCACTGAGCACATTGTGCTGTCCGGAAGGGCATTAATGTCAATTTTCTTATCAAATAAGCTGGGTTTTGTGGTGAAAGGCTTACTGTTCCTGTCATCTATGGGCTACTGGTCAATAAGTGACAGCAGGCCATCTCCAGAAGTCACACCTGGCAAACGTTACTGTCAGGATTTTCAGTGTACCCTCAGGCTTATTACTGACCTTTACTGTTCAACCCATTAATCTAAACGTGTCTCACAGGCAGTGCTGCAAACATTACAAGCTGAGGTTCAGATTAAGGAAAATATTAGTCACTTTCACTTATTTGTGAGATCTAATTGAAGTATACAGTAATTAATGGCCACTAAGACAACTCAGATTAGTCTTTGCTTTTAGGCCTGGGTCTTATCGTCTTTCCCACCATTAGGTGAACTTTACATGAATTTAAGGTTTCCCAAAACTATCCAACAAGACTTCCTGGTTGCAAGACACAGTGTTAAGAGGTTGTGGACTATTTTTACTCCTGTAATTTTAAGGCCACATTTAACCATCTGCTGTGCCCAAACAAAAATACAAACCCAAGAATATATATTGAGCATCGTTCAAAATGCTAGATGAATCAAGAAGGTCCTAAACTAAGTTTGGTTGAACGTGTGTGGCTTAAAGGTATTTTCCATAAAGGATATTTTCAAGTTGTCCCTCTCTTCCTTTAACATTTTTCTTTCTGTTTTACTCTATTTTTTCACAGGTACTAGATTTCAATCCTATCAAGTTGCTTTCTCCTTCCTTGAAAAGGTTAATATTTTCCAAAGTATTTTTCATGTGAATGGAATCTCTTGCCTGTCTGTGTTGAATACATTTTGAAATAAGGTAAATGAAAGTGTTAAGTTTTGTAATTTTAATGAGAGCTTTCTTATTAAAACAGTAGCAAGAACAACAAAACTAGAAATGACTAATCTGTCACACTACACTAGATTATATTCTGCATGGCATCTACCAATAAAACGTACCAGTGTGTGTATATATATATATATATATATATAAATGTATATATGTTTCAGAAGACAACATTTTTCCGCTCTGTAACCTACCATGTAGGTCACTTTTACAGTGATCCTGTTTTAGTCATTTTTCAGCATCAGGAAATAAAATTCTCTACTTTGGGCTATTTGCAAACAGTATTTTTCTCCCTTATTTACTGTTAACATAAAACTCAGAAAGCAAAATTCTCTGAGAACCAGTTACATTGTTCTGAATTTCTAGAAAATGCATTTCTTGTAATTATAGAGATATTTTTTCCCTAATGATTCTGCCTTTGTATTAAGTATTGTATGACAGTAACATGATTTAAAACCATGATATTACATCCCTCCCCCCTCAAATATTTTAAAGAAGTATTGTACATCTAAACAAGTAATAGCATCTTCTGTCACCAGGTGGGACTCTGCATAAGAGACTTAATTCAGCTGTTCACAGCTAGGTCAAAAGCAGCTGGAAATGTAATGTAGAATACAATTTAGGAGTTAAGAAGTAGAGTGTTGGTTGCTGAATTGAGATAAAGCAGGAAACCTTATTCCCCTTTTCACATTTTTGTAACTGAAACCAAGGAAATTCAATGCAAAAGGGGTACGTATATTAACTTAATAGTGAGTTGGTTAACATACAATACTAAAGTTCTTTTACTGATGACAAGTAGACTCGATGCACATATATTTCCCTAAAGAATACGAACATAAGAATACATGTATGAATGCATATTTTGTGATGCTAGTGTAATAGAAAATATTTATTTCCTGTGAATTTTAACCTTTTATAACCTAAATCTTGTACCCACCTGTGGGGACAATTGTGTAGCAGCTAACCAGGAAAAATAGCTATTATCAGATTGATGTTTTCTTAGTCATGGAGATTTTAAATGTACTCTTAAACTGCGTGGAATTAAATCTGTCAAGATCAAGAAGTACTGCATGTGTTGTATGTTTTTGGAAACTATAACAAACCCAAGCCTAAATGACATTTAGTACTTCATCGACTACTGACATAGCATACTATGGAACTTGATGTTTTGTATTGTTTTATTTTAAATGAAGGATTGGGAGCAAAAAGGAAAAGAGAGATGGGGGAAAATCTATCAAGTTGAAAAAAAAATTGGCGTTTTTTCTGATTGTGACATCTATGTTCTCTACAGATAGTGATGCGATGTTATGAAGACTGGAAAAGAAGAATAAGAATGTCAAGAAGAAATATTCCAAGTTGTAAATAAGTTTTGGCACAGTTAAATGAGAGAATCATGATGCATGGAAATCACTACACAGAATATGAATACCATGTGCTAAGTTACAGCATTAAATGCTAACAAAAACACGTAGCATTGCAAAATGATTCATAAATTCTTGGTTATATGATAATTATGTTGCTACTGGAAAAAGATGACAGACTAATGTCAACTTAAGAGAAAAGCTATGTCAAAACAAAGTTTTCCTTCATTTAGGGACACAGAATATCAAAAAATAAAAAAGGAAATGAAACACATCCCTCTTGGTCATACAGACGTTTACAGCACCGTCATATCACAGTGTTTTTTATTTCTTTCACTCCATTGACTCAGAGATGACAATCACTCCTATGGCAGACTTGATAATACTTTGCTCTCCCAGCTTTTGGAGCTCTTCACACTAAATCTTTACCTTAAGTGGGAAAGTTTCCATCTCTCTCCAGGTGGTGCTGCCAGTCATTCCCCAGACTTGAAGGCTCCGCAGTGTTTCTGGTAGCTGTTTTCTAATGTGCATGCACTCTCCTCTTATCTATCACACTACATCTACAGAAACAATTAATGTGGACCATTAGGAGCAGATTTGCAGAGCAGAGCAGTTGGTGAGGAGGACCTGATGACTACAGCATAGGTGAGGAGGACCTGATGACTACAGCATAGGTGACGTGGAGTGTTTTTACTTCAGAGCAGCCCTCATCTGGCCCCAGGGGTCCAAATGCCCATCTGCAGCTGGAGTGCACTAGATGAGCTCCCCAACACGTATTTCTCTACTATTTCAGCTGCAGTGAACCCGGTTTCAGCACGCTGAGACTACTCCATGACATGACTCCACATAAGTGTGGACAAGCAGAAGAGTAACTTAAAAAATGTATTCTTAGCACAAGCTAAAATGTCAATGATGCCCAAATCTGCTAGGGAACATAGATGTGTAGTGTTTACATTGAAACTGCTATTTTTTTTTTCTGAAAAAAATTGTATCATTTGTAGAAGTATATTAATGCCTTCCCATTGACACAGAGATTCCACGGGAGAGAGTACTGGCTTTTCAACAATCCATCAATGGTTTTTTGGGGGCCATTTGTTTAAAGTTGGCCCAAAAAGCTATCACCAGTTAACAACAAACCTTTTATTACAGATGTAAGTTTCAAAGCTTTTCCACAAAGCCAGTTAAGTATTAAAGTATTTCCAGTAAAAGTACCTATTGATAGTCATTATTCAGTAACTACAATATAAAATAGTTCCAGCTACTGCCCTGAAAATGTCTTGGCCTCAGTATTTCACATGCAAAAGAAATTTATCACCTTGTTGTTGTTGCCAGAAAGACTAATTAATATTAAATCTTTTTAATTTCTCTGGATAAAACTGGCATCTGAGAGCCTAGTGTGGTATCAGTGTGCTTTAAAATAAGTCTATAATAGAGATTAGTACCTCTTGTGTAATATTGTATGCATTGCATTTTGTTACATTTATTATACAAATTGAAATGAATAACAATATGCATTTAACATCCCATGAATATTTTTTAGTATTCTCCAACAGTAGTTAATATGCTAACAAACTTCACTGAAAGGCATACAGATGTGGAAAGAGTCTATCTAGGGACTTTAATTATCACCTTGTCAAATTCAAATTATTATCTTGCGAGTTCATTTCCATAAAGTATCCCCTTTACTGTTGGATGATTTAACATGTATCTGCTTTTTCTTATCTTATTTGTATCTATCTGGAGGCTCTAAACCTTTCAAAGTAGGCTAGCTCTTTGTCAGATCATGATGTTTACCGTAACTGATTTTGTCAACTACATTTTTGCAAACACTCAATTTTGCCAAAGATGGGCCTGTAAAATGTGAAGAGGAACTGGCATGCACCACCAATAACGTTACATAAATCAGACTAAGACTTCAACTATTTCTAAACAGAACCAGCTTACAATGAAGAATCAAAGAGCCTGGGGAATGATTTACCTGACAAAATTCTGGAGACATTCATTTTTGGTTGGTAAATCATTTCAGGTTTCAAGAAGCCTGGAGTAATTGCAGTTGTAAGAATTGGGTGGAATTGATTTTCTGTGCTGGTCTGGATCACATGATAGGGCAAAAATAGCCTATGAATATTAACAACAGTGCTTCTTTAACCTATTCAAAAGCAATGTAGTGGTCATGAAAATAATATAGGAAGACAGAAGAAAAAATTCTTATTGGATAAGGTTTACATCCTGCATAACTGAAAGTTTATCATGGCTTTATATATTTTGTAAAAGATCAAATGAAGAATAAATGTAAGTATAATACCTTTTTATTTGGTGATATAAACATAGAATGGATCAATACACCAAATTTCTATTTAAAACAAAAAGTAAAAATGCTGTGTCTTGACTTAAAATCCATTAGTCTGCATGTGAAGTCCACTAAATCTGAGAAAGTTTGAACAATGCCTTGGAAACAGAAAATATGTTACATTTTTTGAATTTTAAATTTCTGAATTTCAATTTACTTGCGTGTGAGCACTCATGAGTGTTGTGTAATTGCAGCTCTTGGAGTAAAAATAAAATGGATTTAATTTTTTAATTATAATAAACAGAAAAAGAAGAATGTTATGTTTTTTAAAAGTAAAAGCAATAACAGAAATGTGAATCTTAAAAAAAAAAAAAAACAACATTCTTTGTAAGTATGTTGATATACAGTTGGAAAGTTTCAAAAGGATGCATGGACACTTCTTGTTCAAGGGCCACACTACTCAGTTGTTTTGGCTTGTTTTTTATCTGTCTTTCTTACATGTGTGCTACACTGGAGGAGACCTTCATGTATTCTAGTAGAATAACCTGCACTCCTAAATAGATACATAATATTGGGTAAATATTATGTGGATAAAATACAATACTGCTCTTTCAAACTCAAGGCATAAAATAATATTCACAAAGGACACTGAAAATATGTAACAGTTCTGGAAAATACTCTATAATCTTTAAACTATTCAGATAGATACCCTCCCATTTTGTCAAAGGTATTCAACTGATTTTACAGCATGGCTGCATTTAATTTCCTCTGGAATTATCTCCCTTCTGAGCTCCTTACAAGCTTTGTTAAAGTCCTTAGGCCTGGGTCCTTCATAACTTCAAAAGTAGAGAAAAATAAATATAAGTCCACCTGATCATGAGAAAATGAACCATCATTGTTGACTGGGCAAGTCTTCATAAAAATTCTCCTTAATCCTTTTTACTTTGTGATTTGGTGAATGACAGAATACCTCACAGTATAAACATTAAGACACTATTGCTGATGTTTATGTTTAGCATAGCATCTACTAGCATGAATATATCTCAGAAGATACAGCTACCTTTTGGCGTTTAAAATTACCATATATATATATAGATATATACACAAACTTACAAACTGGAAAATGATAATTCTTTAAGAAAGTGTTCTATCTAATACTAATAATCCATCTTCAAATAAGAGCCCACTATATACCATTTGCTTTTCAGGAAACTTTTCAGGAAAAGGACTGAAACAGATACTTAACTTCGGTGACTAGCAGAGGATGGAAAAAAAAATCTTACCCAAGGCAAATTTGACTTCTGTTTGTCATTTATTCATCATGTTTTCCTTTTTATTCTTATTGGTCTTAGTGGATTTCCTCAATTTAGATTCAGAATTAGTTTCATCTGGAATTTAGAGACACTAATTATATATGTATATATATAGATAAATACATGTGTGTGCACACACGTGTGTTAAAAATACCTAAAACTGCTTCCACTGCATCTGTGTAAACCAGAAGTGCAACATAAGCAGTTCAGTTCTTGCATTCATTTCAGTAGAATAGATCAAGAATTTGTATCAGCAGGGTAATTATAATTTATTATGTTTTTTAAATAACAGGCTATGCTCCATGCTCCCAAAATTCTTTCTAATTATAATTAGTGAGCACTACAGTGAAAAGAGTTTGCATAGTTTTCCAAAAACTTGCTCACTGCCTAGCAAAAACCTTAATAGTGAAAGTGGTGTTAAGAAAGTGCAATAGAGCAAAATACAACTAGAAAGAAAATTTGAAATGTGATTGTGGCAATTGCATTTCAAACTCTTGTGTGGATAAACTACAGATTAGAATATAAGAAAGAAAACATTCATAACTTGAGGTTAAACATTGGTTTTAACATTAATACATCATTGAAATGATTGAAGTTTCAGAGGCATAAAACTGAATACGACTTGAAGTTAGTTCCCAACACTTGCCATTCACGTCTCACTTTAGCACTAGAATAGAATCGAGGGACATGTTATTTCTCATAGTCCCATTCTCTCAGTGCTACTGCCAAAGCACTCTTTTCTCTTATGGAGTAAGAGACTTCAGAACAATCGTTTTCACCAACAGAATACATCCTCTTATGGCAGAATACGTCCTCTTATGGCACTGTGAAGGCCATAACCTCAGCCCCAAGCACAGATTTCAACACGCTCTGCCGAAATCTTTATAATGCAGCCATCCTTGCCAGCCATACAAGTGTTCATTCTGTAAAAATAGTTTGCCTGACATTTGATATAACGTAATGGATACAGAGTAGCATGCTTTAAACAGTCATTAAACACAGATCATTATCTTCAAAATATATACCATACTGAAGAACGCCTGTGAGCCAACAACATAATTCAGATGCTGTGATCATACTGCAATGAATACACTATAGTGGGAAATGCACCTGTCCACATCATAGTGGGAAATGCATCTGTCCACATCACAGTACTTGACATACAAATAAATGTCCAGCCAAAATGGATTTTGCAGCTTTGATCTCAAGGTGAGCACCTATTTAAAATCAGGGTATTCATGAATAAAAGAGGATGAATAGCTAAAATAGCTGACAATGCAGTCACCTGATTATTTCACACAAAATTCACAGGAAAATAATGTTAAAAAAACTACATAACCTAGTGCCAAAAATTAATATGTCTTCAAAAAGCATTTAATTTGTCATTCTAGCAATTCGAGCAGTACACCATTTGGTTCCTTTGTTTGAGATACAGAGTGACTTTTAAACATTCTTTACTAAATTAGTATTTTCAAAGAACACAATGGGTTACTGCCACATGACACAATGGCTACACCATATGGACTCTCCTTTGGGATATTTCTTTTACGTGTTGGACAGGTAGTATTTCTTCTTATCTGCCGTATCCTTACTGAGGTCAAAAGAAAGGTACTCTAGACAAAGGAAGCCAGAGTGTCTTGGTTTTAGATATGGTCAACATGATGCTAGAAAGAGAGTATTAAATAAAATTAAATATAAAGCGTACATTACTTTCTTTTAGCCCTAATAGGTATTTATTATAAGCTACAATAACTTTTACAACAAATTCAGGAAGAGAAATGTTACAAAAATTAATCAATTGTGAATGACTGTATTAAACGCATATTTTTGAAATGCTATGGCAAATGGCATTTTTAGGGGATACAGTGGAGACACAGAGGTACAATACTTAATCTATACTCCAACTACCCATAAGGAAAAGTTTGACATTTCCTTCTCTTCTCAGTGTGAGAAGGGAACCATTGATTTCTGCCAACTGACAAGCAGTCAAGCATACAAAACAAGTAGCAGACCAACCCATACAGTAATTCCTGTTAATTCTCTCCCCAGGGTTTGTTCTGTAAGGGAAACATTGATTTGAACATGTCTAGGTGGATTTTCCAAAATGATACCATTTTAATAACCTTTTCCTTCCTGGAATACTTGGGATAAGATACCAGAAACAAAAAACACATGAAACTTCATCAAAAAAGTCAAATCTCTTGTGTTTCCCAGGAACAATTCTACCCACTGATATTCTGTGGGGTTTTTGTTTGCTTGCTTGCATTCGTATCATTTATGCTAAATTAATTTGGTAAAATTGCTTAGTCTGGGCTTGTTGATAAAGAGATTGATTAAGTGCAATAAAAACCTAATTTATTTTTGTCATTTAACAGCAATAGGTCTCTATTTTTCCCCCTCTTTAAAAAAAGAACAAACAACAAACAAACAAACAAAACCCCTGGTTGGATAAAGAGGGTAGGAAAAAAAAAAAACAAGGGAAAAATGAGGACTGTGAAACTGTCATCATTTTTTTGGAAAGAAGTGCTGAAGTCCAGACCTCACCTCTGTTCTTCAACATGATTAGCACCAGCCAAAGGGGTAAGAGGTCCTTCTAAAATAAAGTTGAAGGAGTTCTGCCTTCTCATCATCTTCTTTCTAGACTCCCTGGTATTAATCAGATTATGGCTTGCACGTTTGTAACTTCTGCTGCCCTCAGTGTGAATATGCAGTAGAAGAAGTGACCTGGCCATTTCAGCAGTCTCTTCCCTTCTTCTGTCCCTGCCACATACGAGCTGTGATATTCTGCTCAGGTTAAGAACAGAAGATGTAGTCTCTGCTGACTGGCCATTGCTAATGATTTCTTCATCCTTGGAAACTCTATAAAGAGAATGACTGAAGTAAATAAATGAAATCATGCTAGTCCTCAGGTGTGTTTTGTAGAAGAATCTAGATATCCTTATTAATTAACTTTACATCTGTCTCTTATAGACTGGTTTGGAATATATATTTTTCATTAATGAGATTTTCACCATCTCTTCCTGAAAAATTGGGATCCCTTTCCTCAGTTATATTAAAATATATGTCCTGTACCTCTTCCACAGACAGTCTAGTAAGATCTTTTTTTCCATTAGCTAAATTTTGGTCATTGCAAGAGTGAAATGCATTGTGGTTTGGGTTTTTTTTGCTTGTTTGTTTGGGGTTTTCTATGGTAAGGGTTTGGTAGGAAGAGGGAAGAGAAGGGAGTAATTAATCGTGCAAACATAATTTTATGAATGTAATGTATCTAAAAAAAAGTTTCAATTCTCAAATCTTTCTCATTATGTTATTTCTCCTTCTCCCCTAAAAAAGTGAAGTTGAGGTTGGGATTCTGTAAAAGCCCCTTCTCTAGATCCTGAACAAACAATATACTGATTTCTCACCTTCTTCCATGTGTAACTTTATATAGTTTTTACATGAAAAGAAATGACTTTGCTAATTCTGGTCATTTTTAATGGTACCGTCCTTCATTGTAAGAAGGGAGAAAATGAGGGCAAAAAAGACATTCAACTCTTTTCAAATATCAGTGTTATTTATTTATTTTAAGAGTGGTCTTTATAACTCTCATAATTGTATTTTACTTCTTTATTTTTTCCTTCTGAAAAGATATATTTGGAGGATTTTTACCTCCAAATTAATAAAAATAAAACTATATCAAAATCGGTGTTGTTCCAAATTTGCTCTAAAAACAGAATGTAAGACCAGTTACCTTTCACTACATATCAGTGCATAATACAGCTCTTTTAAAAAATGTAACCATTAAAGACCACCAACAAAAAATAATCAATGCTTGAGACTTGCAGACAACGATACCAAGAGGTTGTTTTTCATCTTAAAAGTCCTGCTACTTTAAACTCTAAGCGTATAAACTAGTAACCAAGCAATACATTTAGGTGACCATTACTCTGTGACCAATGTCAAATGTTTTTAATTAACTAGCTGGGCAAGCTTAAGAAAGCCTGCTGAGCAAAGATATATGATGTCAAAGAGCTCTCTTCCTTTGCCACTTCTATTAGGCAGAGTCAGAATTAGTAAAATCAATAGCAAAGGAAGAAGAAAACCAAACCCTTTCCTCTACAGCAGAGGTCAATCTGTTTATAGTGGAAATAGGTGTTAATGTTAGAATGGACATTTAAAGAAAATGCTGACAATGAACACTAAAAGTGGTGATAAAATAAAAGGTGTTATCAGCAATGTTTATAATCCCACACTATACTCAAATACATTTTTCTTTTTAATCAATAGTTTAGTCAAATTAAAATCAGATAAAGCTGAGAAAAATGAAAAATCCCACTTGAAAGTCATAGAAGTCCTGCATTCAACACATATGACTGAACTGAAACACACTAGCACCCCTGTTACAGAAATACTGTGGTCTCTCCAAAAGATTGTGCTTCCCTACATCAGTGATACCTGTGTGAAGTTCAGAAATATCTTTATTTACTTTGGCATCCTGAAGATGAAGGAGAAGCGTAGGTACTCCTGGCTACTTGCACCCATTGCATGCTTATCATCAATATAAATTAAAGAGGACATACATTAACAAATTAGAAGCTAGGAGGCATACATTAATCCTGTCCTACTATACTTGCTTCTATTGTACCTCAATAGTTACACCTACTCAGACATCAAAACCCTGTCTAGAAGTTGCTGTAGGAAATTTTAAGTTCTACACTGGTCGCCTTTTTGCCTCCCTAGTATAAGATACTAATTTCTAGGTTAAGGAGGTGTTTAGGTCAGTGTCATATGCTGAGCGAGTGCCCTGAAGAAAGGTTAGAAACTCTAACTTGTCTCCTCGGGCTGCCTCTGGGTTTGAGTGCTGACCTCTCCAGGGTGGTGGGTCAGTGTGGTGGTGGGGGAGCCGTGCTGTGGGGCAGGCACCCAGGGCGCACCGACCCCACTTAACAACGTTTGCTTCATCAGCTGAGAACACACCAGGGCACATCGACAGTCCAAGCTGAACCTGTCCCTCTCCCCCTCTCCTGACACTGGGCCTGAAACAAAAGAAAAAGCAAAGAAAAGAAAGGAAAAGAGAAGGGGGAGTGGGGAAGGGGGAGGGCAGGCAAGCTCTGTTTTACTGCTCATTCATTCCTCTGCATTCAATCACTCCAATGCAGTAACTAGCTCAGCCCCAGGCTCCCCTTACATGCACAAAAGAAAAGCAATCCCATTCAGAAGGAGACCATGAGTTATTGATCTCATGCTGAACGTTACGTTCGGTTCAGCAGCACTGTCAGCTCCCTCACACGGAAAGCTTATGTTTCCCACCAACTCTGCTGAATGATACTCAGCTTTTTGAAAATGAAGTGTTGGGGGCTAGGGGTCAAGGGCAGAGACATCTCAGCTTTCATCCTGGGACTTCAGGACACATTCTGGGTCATGATGAAGGGTAAGCCTGCCAGGCATTAATTGTACAAGTTCTGTGGATCTTGTTCACCAGAGGGGCAGGCAATTCATGGTTGCTTCACTTTCTAATTCAGACATTAGAAAATGAGCCATAAAGCCATCATTTGTTAATGTACATTAAATTTATTTCACCCATTCAAATTAATGAACAAAGTTTTCTGCTAACACACTTTATAGTTCATTTATTTAGCTTAATATCCCCATTTGCAGAAATATGCAGAGATTTGTTTTTAATCACTGAAGAGATTAAAGTAAAAAATTAAATTAAAAATTTATTTCTTATAACCTGTTTCACTCTCAAAATTACCTACAGCCATCCTTTACACGTACTATTAATTATGTATAGCACTACCCCATGTGTAGACACTCTGTAGTCTATATAACTACTTGACAGAAAGCAACAAGGATGTTTTAGTTAGTTATTATTAGCATAATCCAAACCCAAAACATTCAGTCCATATCATGTCCATATTAAGTTATTGCTTAAAAACTTAAGAAATGTAATATTTGGTCATTGTGTCTTCATGAGAGTTCCACATGCCAGAAGTCTAATTGTGGCATGAGGATAATTTCTCATAAATTACTCAGTAAGAGCCAAAATTTTTTTTTTTTTTTTTCCTTTCACAAATATTATTTCTCAGAGGTCTTTTATTAAGAAGACTGAGTATGCATCAAAAAGAAGGAAGAGCTGGATGAATACAGACACTTCAGAGGAATAAAATTAGTTCACAGAAAAACAAAGAAAAAAACCTAATGAAAGCAGGAGTGTATATTTAATGGGAGCCCAGAGCCGAGACACTTACGGAAACTCCCTTACAATCTTACTGTCTTTACTTCAATGCAAATTCATTTTGCCTGAGTAATAAGTACTGTGATACTGTCGTTCTACAATCATGTTCATATAGTCAGTCACACTTTCCTGAAGCAAAACATCAGAAACAAGACATATGATAATTCCATCAACTCAAAGTTAAAAATTAAAAGTAGAACAATATGCTGACTAATATTTGCTGTAAATTTAGTCCTTTGTTCTCAAAGCACCTTGAATCATACCACTGAACATCTTATGCTAACCAATTCAATTTTTATGTTGATATTGAAGTATTCACTTGTTTCACAGAATATTATTGAGTCACCATTCTTTGCATTTGATTGGTCCTCTGAATTATACAATGTTATTTTTGTCTATGATTGGATAACTAAAACTTTTCAATTTGGAAAATAAATTTTGAAAAGCTCTTCCTGACTAAAATACTTCTAGTATGCATTCTAAATACAAGCATTATGAAATTTTATATACAGACAAATAGGAAAAAAACAACAAATCACCAAACAGAGCAAATCGAACACCCTGATTTAACTAATGAAAATTATAATGAAGATTTCTAATAATTGGTTTGATTTTTTTCTCAGCTGGAGATTTCTCTACTGTTTCTATCTGATGAATCTAAGATAAATACAGACAAATATAAACTGTTCATGGTTTGACAGGGAAATGCTTTTTCCGTATATCAAATATAAGCCTCTCTCAGCTCTTAACCATAGCTACATTACATGAATGTAATTACTTGATGGTAATTATTCTAAGTGAAAACTAGGAACTTTTTTAGTGCTACCTCGTTCTTCTCACACCAATTTGTTGCGTTTTCTTCAACCCCTTTTTTCTAGTCTTTGTTGAAATGAAGGTTTTTAGTTATTTCAGAGAAAGATTCTCCTTTTTCTTCTTACTTGGACCCTCAAGCTCTGATGAGAACAGATAGGCATTAGAATAGCATAACCACTATATTTGCATTCACTGCAAATGGCTGTCCAAGGATTTTAAAATATTTTATCTCCACTTCTAGTTAAATACATCTTAAATACCACAAATGTATATTGTATTTTCTTTTACTGATTTCCTGAGAGGAAGATAGTTCAGGCTGAAGGAAAAAACAACTCCTATATTGCATTCTGATTCAGTACTCAATATCCTGTAATCATGCACAAGAGACATAAGCCAGACAGATGAGTGAATTTGTAGTCTACTATACAGATCTGTTGACATGTCACATATTAGCCTTAAAACTAACTCTTCTTACATGAGAACTCCAAGAGCATTATGTTAACATTGGTAGCACCAGTAGCGCTCAAGTAACATTATGTTAACACTGGTAGTCTGGATAACTTTATTCATTACGTGTTATGAATACAACAAAAGTTACAATGAGAATTTTCTTGCTGATTTTTGGCCAGTGTGCCACAAAATGGAAAAGAAATATTAAATATAAACTTATGTGATTTATCTCTTCTATTCTCGTATCACAACTGTTCTAATGATAATAATTTAGTTGTATCATATATTTCAGTTTACACATTTTTTTTTCACACTGCCTTCATTTGCAGTTATGGTTCATACATGATTCAACCCATCTAGTCTCTTGATCATACTGATTCTAGTAAATTGTTAAAGAACATTTGAGAAAAGTCCTATAGTCATTAATTTATGTGCAATGTGTAAAAACTTTTCTGTGGAAGCAGGGGTCAAATTCCATCTAATCTCAGTACACAATCTAGGCTTTATTTTATAGAAATATTAGTCAACAAGTGCTGGGAAGTCAGAGAAGATTTCAGTTTTTCTAGAATGGTTCCTAAATTCCCTACGAAATCAATGAAGAGACGTTGTACCTACCTTCAGTTTGCATAGAAGTATGCTTCCATTGACATAAAGGAAATGAACAAAGTGCTAAAAGCCAATATCCCACCTGTTACACCTAACATTTCCATGTGATTCAATGTTTCTTGTCTTTTGAGCATTACTGCCTGTCCACAAACTATCTGGTGATGCATGAGATTTCCAGCTAGAGCATGGAACCTTACAATAAAACTGAGAAACTATTGTTAAAACAGATTGCGCAGATGGAAGACTGTTCCTAAAATCAAATTTATAACACATATAAACAGGCAGAAGCTTAAATTCAATCTGAAATGCAATGTAGTCTCAAAATGCATCTAAACTGAGTAGGAGAAATTCTTGTCTTAAAAACCCCAAAAAACCAAAAATATTAAGATTAAAAGTAAAGCATGTGAGTCATCCAAATTACACACTAAACAGTAGGGCAGAATAATTTTTGGTAGTTAATTTTGTTTTTTCTCCCCCTTATGATTCTGAGCCTTAACTCTGATCTGAACAAAAAGTCAGGAGGTTCGATTAGCCACTGGCTTTCCTCTTGACCATAATTATGATTCCATTTATGAAATATACCTTTTTTCTTCTGCCGAATTCATGGTTGCAGTTATTTTTTTACAGCTTCTCACTGTTTTGCTCTATATTTGATTTTTTTTTTTATAGATACAGTCTCTTTGAGTTGCCTCTCAGCTACCACCCCCTTTAACCTCAGACCATGACCTCTTGTTTTGCAGCTAGTTACTATCTCTGCTGCTTGCTGGTATCAATTTGTTTCCGCTTCATTCAGGATCAGTCGTCTGGGCTCTTGATCTCTTACCGTGCCCTCACTGGCAAACATCTTTCAGTACCCTGCAAAAGGAAGAAAACCCCAAACTTAAATGAAATGAAACTGTAGCAGGTAACACAAGCATAATGCCAATCCCCCCACCTCTTTAGAGATGATTTAAGAACAGATAATGTTTATTCACAAATTGTCAGCTAATAAATGAATAACAGATCACTGTAGGGTCAAATGACAGAGTTCTAAAATTTCAAGAGACAAATTTCAGCTGAGAGTAAGAGATGTCAAATATAACCTGCCACAAAAGCATATCTGCTTGCTGTAGGAATATGGCATAAACAAGAAATGGAATTTTAAACCTAATCTGTAACTACACTGAAACGGTAGGAAATTCCCTTCTCCTTTCAAAGCGAACATGTGGGAAGTACAATAAAACTGTAGGGAAATGTTTTGAAAAAAAGACAGAATGTATTGAAATGTTTACTTTGTGTGATAAGGACCATAGTAAACTGCAGTTAAAAACTAAAATGACCATGTTCAAATAAAGAAGAAAATGAATTATTACAAGATATGGATTTTAGTGATATAATTTTAACTATTTGAATAAAACTCTGTTTATTTTCTTCCATAGGTGTTTCTTATGATTCATTGGCATGTTATTTGTAGGAAGCCAACAGAAAACTGAATAAGATATTTGGGTTTTTAATATTCTTGTCATAAACTTGAATTACACTTATGCAATGAAGTAACAAGACTGACACATTATCTTTTATTTAACTAATCATTGCTAAGCAACAACACTTGAATATTGAATAATAAGGTATAGATTTTTAAGGAAAATAAAATAAATTTGTGAAAGAAAAGAATTGTTTGCTGACATAGTTATAAAAAAATAATTGAATTAATTATTTACTATGAATATTTGCTCAGTTCCAATAACAGTCCTGCCTTGTCAGAATTCAGCAAGGGGAAATTGTGTAGACTAATAGGATTTGACGTACTTCATTGAATTCCCAGTCCTCCTACTTCTTCCCCAGTCATCAAGGTTAGACTGGATCTTTCTAATCATTAGACAATACACGTTCTCCAGTCACTGGAATGCTACCTGACATACTCTTTTATTATTATTTTCTGCAGTATTTTAACTGTCATGGAAACAAGAACTGACACATATAAAAATATTTGTATCTATCTTTACCACACTACAGTCTATAGAATGCACTCATACTGTTTCACAAGTACCACATACTGTCTGTAGAGGAACAACAATATTAGTTCAATTATATAATATCTTGTCTTAAAATTATTTTTAGGCTTTTAATAAGCTTTTTAGAATTTTTAGTATGAATCAGATATTTCTAGAAATCTAAGCACAAGATTGAAATACCCAGTTGTGAGGAATTCTGTACTAGTAATCTTGATTTCTGAGAATGTAACCTCACAGATAATATTACTATTGTCTCTTATAGAACAGTCTGATATAATATACAGTAATCCTGATCCAGTTCTCCCTTTTCCCCTGTCTTCCATTCACATATATATCCTCATCTAATGGGCACCCATAATTTATTAATCCATATATTGAAATTCCATAGAAATTCTGGAATCTCTTCCTGGGTAGGTTTATGGTGGCCATTTTGGCTGGGGGAAGGAGACAGTTTATGTGAATGGAGAGGAGATGTGCTGCATCACTTGCAATCAAGGCAAGAGAATGAGCCCTTAACCTTTTTATTTTATGATGAAGCAAAAGACTCCAATCAGGACACACACAGACTCTTATTCAAGAATAAAATAAAGTTTAACTAAAAACTTTCTCTAATTTTATGTCATACTGTATAGCAAAGCTGAGAAATTGTGACTGGAACTTTTAAATGAACGTGCAAGCTCAGAAGTATTTGGGGAGCTACCTTTCATCCTACTTCAGGTGCCAAGTTCCTATGTTTCCATATAAAAAGGAGAGCTGATTAGTAACCTTGGCCCAGTTTTTAGCTATTGCATAAAATCTCTTTCCTGTAGTTTTCATGCCAAAATACTGATAGTGCCAGCATAGAGATGCACTTTTGTATAATGATGTATAAAAATGTTTCTGAAATCCACATTAATTATTTCCACAACTACCTCTTTGTTCACAAATTTAGTAAATGTATAGTATTAAAAGAAATCAAGCAAATTAGTCATGTCCCTTATGAGTTATATACCATTCTTTTAAATGGCTCATAATCCAATCATCTCATGTGCTGCATTCAAACAATTCTTCTAACTATTGTATGCTTTTCAGGTCAGTACTTTTGAATCTTTTATAGACCCTTTCTTAATTTTAGAGAGAAACACATTTAGCCACCTCTGTTACTTCACTAGCCTCAGTGAGTTATCAAAAATATCTGCCGCTGACTTTTCTATTTCCTCAAACATGCCACAGAACAATTTATCTGAGCCTGATGCTTTATCATCCTTTAATCATTCTAATTTTGCAAACACTTTATATGATCTGGGGCTCATAAAACTCTTGTTGTATTTCACTTTCACAGAAAATTTATTCCAGACTTTAGGTTATGGCCTACAGCTGCACTCATAAATATCAAGGCAAAGGATTCATTCATGCTAAATTACCTTCCAGAGATGTGCAGAGTTATTCGTACCATTCAGAAGAACACCAAAATTCATATTTCTTCCAGGTTCCACAAAAATAGAACATACAAGATTGCCAGTTCAAACTTCTTTGCCAATATGTTTTGAAAGCATGGAAAACAGTCAAACTACACACAGGGCTGCTGCTGAGAATACATTCAAACAACAGCTCTATTAATGATTGCCAAATGTTAAAACTCTACTTTATCCAGATATACAAATTTTAACTGAAGTCTAAATAAAAGTACTAGAAATAAACTCAAGGAGTTGTGGGAAAGTTAAAGCAGGAAACACTATGTCTCCATTGTAAGTACTTATTCTTCAGCCTCAGTTTCCAGTCGTTTAGAAAGAATACTTTTCACTCTTCATTGGAAATTCCCATGCCAAATGCAATCAGTCCCAGAAATCTGTGGATACTAAACCATGTTCCATAACCATAAAAACTTTAATTAATTTGAGTCATTTCAAGTAAAAGTGAAGGCATCTTCATCTGTTATCATGCACCAGTTTTGGTTTTTTTCCTGTATACTTTTCATAACATTTTAACCTGAAGAAGCAACTATGAATTTATCACCTCCAACTCAGACCTATGGAAAAATTACTTCTTCCTGTTTACAGATAAACACTGCTTCTAGATAAATATGAAAGACCACAATTTGCATTAAGTTCAAAAGTTACAAGTAAATTATATTTTTAAAAAAGAAAATCCAATATCTTTCAGAAGTGTAATTCAGACCATTTAAATACATACTTGGACCATCCTTTCCTTTGTTTGACCTAATTGTAATGAGAATAACATTGAAAAATAAGAATTGCCAACTTGATTTTCATGCAAGCTCTAAGTTGTGAATGGACAGAAAATAAAAACAAGTCCCAAAATGCACAGTACATAACAGAAAAAATTGAAAAAAACCTGGCTGTGAACAAAAAACAACCCTAGTAACCTACTTGGAAGCCTTCATTGCACAGGTGTTAGTGTCAGCTAGAACACCAACATATCTGCTTTCATTGGAAATTCACCTCTGTGTAACTAATAAAAACTTACCCCTGCAGAATGAACATATTTTTTTATAACATTCATAATTAATTCTATCGTAACAGGAGACAATTTCTATACACTATTAGTCTTTTGAAATTATTAAAAAATTTATAAAGAGCAGAAGAATCTGGGGATTAATTCACATAAGACTAGTGTCCAATTTAAAATGAAAGCATCAAACACCACAGCAAATGTTTGGGATATAATCACTGTGTTTATACACTAATGAATGCATTGGAAAAGATAAGGTTATACATAACATTAAATAACAGAGCTTTAGCTTATCATTATTATTTAGGGATCCTGTGGTGCAAATACTTTTAAATCCAGTACTGTAATTTGCAGCGTCTAAAGGTGAGGGTAAACTTGCTCAGCAGTACAGCCTGCTTATCCCATGCTGTTTCGATATGTAGTTCCTTATTTTATTCTCTTCACTCACAGAGTATGAGCAGCAGCAGCAATAAAACTCTGAATGTCTGTGCCGGTAGAAGGTTTTTATTGCTGTTTCTGCTCTTGTTCCCTGTGAAAGCAAGGAAAAAGTGTGTGTGGGGCAGGGGGAAAGTCTTGGTTCTTACCAGGAATCTGCTTCTGAAGTGATTCAGTGGTTACAGTTCTTTTAGGGAACTTACCTTGGCTTGTGTCTGCTTCCCTAACATGAACTCACATCATTTTTAACAAGCAATTCTATAGTAATATCTCCAGTACTATGATCCATCTTCTTTCATGATCCTTAGGCCATCAGGGACTCCCAGGAATACCTGCCTCCATGCCAACTGTACACAGCAAGTTCACCTGCTGGAGACCTTCAGTCTGCTGAGGGCTCTGCTACCTGACCCTGCTCTAATTCTCCCGTGCCTGAGATTCCTGCAGGTAAAATGACATGCCTTCCCCCAAAACCATTTCCTTCCTCTGTTTGCAGGTAAAGAGCGAAGTACCAATTAAAATTTCTTTGTTTTACATATTTTTAAGAGTAATTTCCTGTGCAGGACATCAAATAGATTATATATGGTTATATGAGATTCAAAGCTACAAGACTTTCCCAGAGGAGAGTTCTCCAGTACAAACACTGAAGACAAAGTGTGTCTTAAAACTTTTAGAGGAGTGAAATTTAGTCAGCAATAAATAAATTCCCTTCAGTGACTATAAAACAAATTTTTATGCTGAAGGTAAATATCTGCACTCTTTCAAACAAACCCAACAAAGAACAGCATCAAAAAATAAAGCTGGTTTTTCACATGTTTTTGGTTTTGGTTTGGTTTTGGTTTTTTTCCCAGATACTGTTATTACTTTTATTTCCTGTTTATTCAGAAACAATTGTGCCTTCTCTATTCCCTGCAGTAAATTAGGAATTAAAATTATCTACCTAGCAAGTGCTAGATCCAGGATCATCTCTGACCCCTCCCAACCATATCTCACCTCTCCCGAGACAGTGCTTGAAATGCTAGAGGATGAAGTACCTGATGGCGTAGGACTAAATCTTAGCTTAATTGGCACAAATGTTGTTTATACAGGCACTCTGACATTTAAAAAAAAAGAAAGGTAAAATTACCCAAAAGTAAAATGGAATGTTGGGGGTAACTAGGGAAAATATTTTTTATTTCTTTTCTTTATTGGGTTCTATGCTTAAACGGCTGCAGCTTATGGCCTGACACCTATTTGGCAGATATTCAGATAAAGTCACATGGTTCACCAGGTGAGTGGCTAATAAGTTATTTAATTCAGTATACATCCAGCTAAAGCAATAGGCTTCTACTTCTTTACTTATTATTTTCAGAGAGATTTTTCTGAACTTGTGCAAGAAAAAAAAAACCAAAACCAAACTAAGAGACCACCCAAGGAGGCACTGGACTACCTAACTGTGGGGACTGCTGATCAAGTAGCATAATAATTGATAGACATGCTTTAGTGTGCTTTATCTTGAAGGCAAAACCGTAATACCTGAATATTTTTGTAACACACCATGCAAGTAAAATGGAAAGAATTTCTCCTGTTGCCCTTGAAGTCATTTAGAAAAGAATTGAATGGTCTCTGAGCTCCAAGAAGTTGGGGAAAAGAGAAAGAAAGAACATTATTTTGTCAGAACCTTCACTTGTGTAAAGGAAAAAAAAAAAAGGAAATCAAACAAACAATAAGCTTTCTTTTGGTCTTTGCTCTAAAACTTCTACACCTTCATACATGCATGAGCAGAGATATGGTTCCCCAAAGTCTGTAGAACTGTTCAGTTCAGGACAAATTCCCTTCATTTAACATGGTAAACTTTCAGTAATATTTTCTCTTTTAAGGTACACAATCCTGGTGCACAATGTGAAGAGGAAAAGAAGGATTTAGTAACCAGAATTTCAATAGCTTGCTTTGTGTACCACAGTTCACAGAACATCCCAGTACAAATCATCGAGGAATCCAAACACATCACCAGGATAAAGGACACTATTTCCAATCTCATTTCTATCAGCAACTATTCAAGGACAATTGTAATAATTTAAAAGTATATCATGAACATTACAATAGCATAGCAGCTATCCAGCTCAAAGTAACATCTTCAAAAACATCTAGTCATGATAGTCACTGATGGTCTGTACACTCATTTAGATTCAGGGGGATGGAGCTGTATGTGGCAGCACTGTGCGGGTTATTGGTAATGTCGTAGGCTCATACCAGCACTGCGGCTTTCCAATCATGAGATACAGGCTAATACATGCCTGCGGGAGGAAAGCTTCTCCTCCTGGGCAAATCCAGTATCGGACTTTTAGCTGTGCAGTATTGTCCTAAGGATGATAAATATTCCACATGATCCTATGAGAAACTGAGAGGTGTATTTCCACTCATTTAAAAATGTTAAGGCATAATTGTCCGCTGGCTGCCCCAAGACGTTAGACACAAGTTAATTTCTAGTAGCCCTCTATAGGGAGAATATGCAGGCAGATAATAATACAAACTTTTTGGTTTAAAAAAATACTTTTTTTTTTTTCTCTTGTGGCCAGGAGTGCAGAAGAGACTGAATTATTAAAAATTAATTTAGTAATAAGTAAGACATCGTATTTCTTTTTTTTCACAGCCACAACTAATAACTCATCTTCAAATATCTGTCATGTCTGTTTAGGCTGAAAGTGTCTTCTGAAATAAGTATCAGATGTTTGATCTAACAATATACTGTCATCTACTCTTTGGCTGTAACATTGCTTACACTAGAAGATGAAAAGGTCTGATAAGTCATGACTACCTACCAAATACAACAAGTGGTCTTTAGAATGGAGTACTTACTACTGTTGTCATAATAATATGTTGTGCAAAGGATATGTAAAAGCTAAAACATAAAATTTCCAATACACAGATGCAGAAGAGTAACTCTGACAAACACGTACTGTACAAATATTAGAAAATACATATATGATTTAAATACAAAGGTTTCATTATTCCCTGGTAATTTATTGATTATTGAATTTGGGGGAGAGGGGCAATAAACAGCATATAACAACATTTCAACTGAGGATCAATGTCTATGTAGGGAGACAAATGAAGTGATAGAAATACAAACATTCATGACAATTAAGGACTATGCAACAATTTTGTTAAGCTTTATTAAAATGTCCATATCAAAGTAGAATTAAAAAAAAAAGGGGGGGGGTGGAATTAAACATACTGCTAGACTGAGCCACATCTGTGTTTCTAGTTTTGTGATTTGTACAAATCTACAAAAATCAAGTACATTAAAATCTTTTTTTTCCTTCTCCCAAAAGGACAAAATTAAAAAAACAAAAAAAAAAACCAAAAAACAAACTAAAGATATTTATGTAACAGAAATTATTAAATATTTAAAATGATAAATGAAAGTAACAAAACAAGATGTTTCAGACTGTATATAATCCAAGTACAACCCAAGATCTTCTAAAAAGAAAAATTTAGACCAAAAGAATTTAAGTTTTTACTTTTTAAAATCTGTCATATATTCAAGAAAAAGAAATATTTCCATGAAGTATTTCTAATATGACAAAATATTATTCAGATGAATTATCACTATTGTTGTTATTGTTGTTGTTTTTATTATTATTATTTTGTTGAGTCTTAATTGGTCACAAAAACATGCAAATTTTATCCATCATACAAGATGCCTCAGTAGATTTGCTTGGTAAGGGATCAGTGTTCTAGTTGAGGATGGAAATAAAAAATATCACAAAACACTAACAAGTGCTGTGGCAGTATTTATTTATTCTTGATGTTTACAGATTTTTATGAGTCTCTCACTAAAGTCTTCCCCTTTCAAATTTCACAGGCTTTTATCCTTAATCAAAATTACTACTATCATCTATTAGCCCTGGCCATAGGACTGAAATCAGTTTTCATCTAGCAAAATGTTCTTCAGCCACTGTAAATAGAAAAGGAACAAAGTAACTACTTTCTAATTTTTCACCATGACGAGCTGATATAAAGAGAAAGATGGGCTTTAAAGATCCTCTAAAGAGCTTGGGGGAAGACTCATAGAGGAAATGAGAATTTAAGGGCAGAATGATGTGTTATTAACAAGAGAAATTAAGAAAGCAGAAAGAAATGTGATAAGCAAGAGACAGAATGAAGGGAAACATTTTGTCAGGAAGAAAAATAAGCAACTGATGGGACAGAAGCCTGTGAGAGAAACTGAAGTAATGAAGCAGTAACAAATCTGAGGAGCAAGTGATGCTTGATAAGATAGCTGTGAAGCATACTGGGTACCCAGCCATGATATCAATGACCTTGCGGCTCAAATAATATCATGCCATGCACCCTCATAAACACCATACCCCCCCAGCACCTCCTACCTCCAATTAGAGACAAGGGAAATAAACAAATTCCCACACTAGATAATAAATTTTCATTTCTACAGCTTTAATCATGCAATTTTGTTTGTATGTTTAAACTTGAATTTGAAGCAAGGCAATAATACAGGCTTGTGATTACGCTTCTGCCTGAATTTCTTTTGTGTTCTAGTCAAGAAAAATCCTTAGGTCAGAGTCCATAATTCTTTCTTTATTCATTTCCTCCTCTTCTACTCTAAGATTTCTCTCTCTTATTTAGTTAGTTAGTTAGCTAGTCCAATATTCAAGTAAAGAATGAACTAAAACAAGGATTCAAAATGAAGTTTGCAATTTAGCATAGATGAATATGCAAAGTTTTAAGTATCAAACAGAATTTGAAGGTGCATGGAGGGTCTTAAACTATCACAGTAGGTAATAATGCAAATACATTTTAGTAGAATTAACACTTCATTCTGTTATATAGTGCTACTTATTAGAAATATGAAGCATAAAAATTACTGAATTCTAAATAGTAAGTGCAGTTATCTATACACTTACAGAATTACAAAGATAACAAGAATTTTCTTCTCCAAAATAGCATTCCTGTCATAATTCACACTGTCCAGTAACATAACAAGAATACATACAAAGCATATGTAAAAACACTTAATTCTGTGACTTCAGGTGTAATACTGCATCTATGAACATATCACCTAGGCGAAAATCTCACTAGAACGTATCATCTAGGCGAAAATCTCACTAGAACCTTTCCTTACATTATTATTTTATACAGATCCAGACCAAACAGCACGTATTCACATGGCTAATCCTGGGGAGGTTTACAAGACCATGTGCAATTGTACATGATTGCAGAATCAGGACTTATTCTTATACTGTAAAAAAAAAAAAAAAAAGCAAAAACCAAAAAACAAAACCTGTAGAAATCTAAGTACACATTCAAGCTGTCCTAAGATATAATAGTAAGAAAATAATTTTAGGACATTTCCCAGTATAATTGGTATCTACCACATAAGTATGATGCACCTTTCTATTCTCACGGTTCTCTTACAATTGTGTTGCTAGTGAATTCATTCAGCTGCCAGTATTTGTTCTTGTCACAATCTTTGTTGTTAGAATAAGATTTTGCATTTCTGAAGCCTAACCTATCATGTTCTAATTCCCTACAATATAGTGGAAAAGTACCTTCAAAAAGTGTCTCAGAATAGATCCATTTTCATGCAAAAAATACTTAAATGAGAAAAATTGTGCAAAATTAAACTATTCTCAAGGCAATCTTTGTACTTTAATGAAAACTGAAAATGGTACAAAATTTCTTCAGTCCTATGACAAAGACGACAATGAAAATAAAAAAAAAAAGACATGAAAAAGACAAATTACAAGACTTTAAGCCCCTATTGGTAAGGTTCTAACCTTACTTTTTATTTCAATAGGCTGTTCTTGAGGGTAGACTGAAACAGTGGTTTTGTGGGGTTTTGTTGGGTTTTGTTGGGGTTTTGTTTTGTTGTTGGGGGGAAGGGGTGGTAGTGGCTGATATTTTTTAGAAATACATTTTTCTATTTTCAAATTATAGTTTATCTGCCACAGAAGGTTTAGGTATCTTATTAGCATTTTATTAATAAGTGACTGACTCCAAAGGGATTTAATGCATTCAGGTATCTTTCTATAGACATAATACTTCATATGGACTGCCACTTTGGGAGATATATCACTTTAAAATCAAATAGTTTGGCCATATTTTAGCAGCTACAAGTCAATAGAAAGCATCATAAATCTAAACAACATGACAATGCTTTAGCAAAGATGGAGAATAAAGCTCAGTCTTTGTGTTTGATGAGTCAAAGTCTGACTTTCTGAGTCAAACAAATAAAGTAGTACAGATTTATGCAGCATTTGTGTAAGCCTTGAATACGGCACTGACCATGTCAAGCTGATGATGCTTCAGCGCTTTCATAAACATCATCAGTTTTCAAGCACATGAAAAGTGGGATTTTTGAACCAGGATTGAAAGAACCTAACTTTTTTCACATAACCTAGGGAAATTAGAAGGTTAGAGGGTAGCTCTGCAGTCAAAAATCAAAACCCAAAACAAATGGGCAAGAAGGTTCAGATTTGTGGCTAAACTAAAGAAGAAACACTGATGCTACAAGTATCTACATAATCTCTCTGTAAGTTTACATGCAGGCAGAGTTGGATATGACACACAACTAGGGTCTGACTTATGGTGAGGGGGGTTTGCACCTTCTACTGTTAAGGGAATGGGACAGGTAAAGTCAACAACGTCTGTGGGAAAAGATACCACAGAAGGATTAGTGGTTGTGAGGCTGTTTCTTCAGGCTTCTGCCATAGGAAATGTAAGCCACAAGGATATTGGGGCTGCAGGCAAATGACTAGGCTGCTGTCTCACCTCTGAACATGAATTGGTGGACATGTCACATGGTTTAGTGGGGCTTGGCAGTGTTAGGTTTACGGTTGGACTCAATGATCTTAAAGGTCTTTTCCAGTCTAAATGATTCTATGATTCTAAAAAGCTGCCAGAGGTAACTAATAGTATCATGAGGAAAAACTGGATATCATGGGTGGTTAAGGGGGAGTTACTTGAGAAATGGCTCAGCTTTGTACATAGTTGAAGGGGGAGCACTGAGAAAACTTTTGGAGAGCAAAATCTTTTAAGGCCAGCAGTATCCTAGGCAACCATTTCAGTAATAACATACAAGGCCAAAATTACCAATGTAACAGTATCAAAAATACCTAATTTTACTACAGGTATGCAAAACCAGGACCAACATAGAATCACAGAATCATCATAGAACAGTTTGGGTTGGGAGGGACCTTCAAAGATCAACTAGTTTTGCCCCTTCTGCCGTGGGCAGGGACATATTTCACTTGATCAGGTTGCTCAAAGCCTCATCCAACTTGACCTTGAACACTTCCAGGGATGGAGCATTCACAGCTTCTCTGTGCAACCTGTTCCAGTGCCTCACCACCCTCATCATAAAAAAATTCTTCCTTATATCTAATCTAAACCTACCCCCTTTCAGTTTAAAACCATTACTGCTTGTCCTATCACCACAGGTCCTAGAAAAATGTCTCTCTCCATCTTTCTTATAAGCCCCTTTTATATATTGAAAGGCTGCAATAAGGCATCTCCAGAGCTTTCTCTTCTCCAGGCTGAACAATCCCAGCTCACTCAGCCTTTCTTCATAGGAGAGGTATTCCAGCCCTCTGACCATTTTCATGGCCCTCCTTGGGACTCACTCTAACAGGTCCATGTCTTTCTTGCACTAGGGACACGAGAGCTGGATGCAGAACTCACCAGAGCGGAATAGAGGGGCAGAATCACCTCCCTCGACCTGCTGGTCACACTTCTTTTGATGCAGCCCAGGATATGGTTGGCTTTCTGGACTGTAGGTGCACATTGTCAGCTCATATCTAGCTTTTCATACACCAGTACCCCCAAGTCCTTCTCCACAGGCCTGCTTTCAATCCATTCATCCCTGAAGATTGCCCCGACCCAGGTGCAGGACCTTGCACTTGGCCTTGTTGAACTTCATGAGGTTAAAAAAAAGAAAAGTAATTAGGGGCAGGACTGGGGCAGAGAAAGGGAGATGTGAGGGCAATGAAAGGAGGGTCAATAAACAGGAAGAAGTGAAACAAAGTAAGCAAGTAATGTAATAAGAACCATCTGGAAGTAAATATCTATAGGGTAGCTCTGTGCATGATTGCGGCAGCTGAAGCAGGACAGTAAATCAAACCTGTTTCTTTCAGCATATTATATGTGTCAAACTTCTGCAGTCAGGAGGATGGGCGAAGGTGCAAACAAAGATACTGTGAGATGGGTGAGTTGAGTCCCAGTATCACTTTGTCAGGCCTGATGACTTTGGCATCTCTAGCATCTTCTTAAGAGATGATATTATCATTTTCAACTATTGGCAGTCTCCTGCAGAGTAGGCAATTGGCTGTCTAGAATGGATGCGAGAGGGATGGTGGGGTATTAAACCTTATCCATGCTGAGCTTGACCAAGCAGGATGTCAGAAAGGCTGCAGTTTTACCATTTGGAGAAGGCAGATGGGCTAGCATAAATCTGCAGTAGTTAAATTTGTATTTAACATAAAGAAAGGGAAAATTAGCCAAGAACAAAGTCCTGTAGATTTTCAGCAGAAAATGGAAACTGAGTTTTCTGAAGTTGGTAAATATTAGTCCTGAACAGCAAAGGAAAGGATTTGATCTGCAAGTTAACTAATATGATAAGAAAAAGGAGATTAGAATAAATCAGAGACTTAATCAGAACAGAAAGACTAAGAGTGTAGGAAGGAAAAGAGAGTAAGAAGGGGAAGAAAGTTGTGGGAACTCTGCAAACAAGAGTCTCAGAGCTCTGCATCATGGTCTTCTGTGTCTGTTGAAGACAAATATACTGGAGGGAATAGGTGCAGTTGTCAGATCCAGGAAAAGCATGCAAATCTTTTCACAAAGGTGAAGCCATAAACAAAAAAACAAGTAAATAAATGACACAGAAAATAGGACTGAAAGGCATTTCTAAGTATTAGTTCAACCCATCCACAAATTACTGAGCTTCTATCTATCTCCAATGAATTGGGGTAGAGTAGATTGGTTTAAATCCTGAGTTAGTTACCTCCCGTTAATTTAGTAGTTGAGTATAAAGAATCTGAATCTTAACTTTCAACTTCTTTTTTACATTTAAATTGTGATTCAGAATATGCTAATACTGAGGAAGTCATATATAAGAAAGCAGTAACACTTGTAGCCTGAGCACTACACTAAAATTTTTCTGCCAGTTCCTGCTAAAGAAATTTGCATTGAAAACCTGAAACTAAAACCAAACACATATCAGTCATGAAGGATGGAGAAAGAAATTGCAACTAAACATGTGAGGAAATTTAATACCTAACTTATCAATATGTCAACTGCAACATAAACCAATAGTCAGAGAATAGGTAGACTAGTTCCTATAGTCAAGAAATCATCTAGAGCAGATTAAACTGTACTAATACTGTCCGCATAGCCTGTAAAGACTCTGAAAAAGTAACATTTAAAGAAATGTGGAAAATGGAGAAAGTCTGAGACACAAAAGCCCATAAAAGAATAAAAGTGGACAATCTTTTGCCAGTGTGTATCTCATAATGTGGAACATACGTGTAAGAATCAGTTAAGAGACAGTATATTTAGAGACATTGCAAATGTTTATAAAAGGAGAGCTTGAATCAAATAAGCTTTAGGAAAATGCTAAGAAGTAGTCCAACTTAAAGGACAGCAAAGGAGTCCAAATGTTACTCTGGACCTCTGTAGGGTTGGATCTTTTCATTCTATGTTAACATACAAACCCAGATAGCAACCAAAGATGTCTAGAAACTAAGATTGCTCCCTAAAATCTTGTTTATAAATAAATAAATCAACAAATAAAAACAAAACTAATGAGCAGCAACAGATAGAGGAAAGTAATAAACTTAATGCCTTAAAGACTATTTCACAGTTCCTAGTCACTGCATAAATTTCTGAAATAGTTTTTAAGGAGTGGGAGAAGAAAGCAACATTTACTGGTTTTGCCCAGTTTCCTAAGGAAAGGAGAACTATGTGGTCATGCTATCTGTAAACTCTCTTCAGTAACTTTTTGGTTCACTTACCCATTTTGAACACACTTGATGAGGTCTCAGAACTAATTTAATTTCTACACATTTTTTGATTATAGAAGGAAAAACCTAAATAAGTGGCTCACTGAAGGCAAGTCAAGCAGAACCCAGCCCTTGTAACTTTCTGTTTAGTGCAGCTGGCTACTCAGCATATTCGCAAATTTGAACTCTCTAGTAGAGCTTGGTCTCTTGTATGCTGCCATTCCTTAGAGACTGGTGAGGAAGAATAAGATACTCTGTGATGGTACAGAGTACTGAGAAATGGTCAGAAGGCCATAGGAAACCAGACTTTATGAGATAGCCAGTTGTAACTTGTTGTTGTTGTTTTTTAAATGACCGGGAAAATAACAATGTTATGTAGAGATTTTTCCCCAAGAGGCCTTATTATTAAATTTTTGGGGGTTTTAATTAATGCAAGCTTGATAAGCTTTTAATTTTCTTTTTTTCTTTTTTTAAATGTGCCATCACAAATAAGACATGGTGAGAAATCATGATGTCATGGTTTAACCCCAGCCGGCAAGTAAGCACCACACAGCCACTCCCTCACTCCCCCCTGGTGGGACACGGGAGAGAATCAGAAGAGTAAAAGTGAGAAAACTCGTGGGTTGAGATAAAGACAGTTTAATAGGTAAAGCAAAAGCTGCTTGCACAAGCAAAGCAAAGCAAGGAATTAATTCACTACTTCCCATGGGCAGGCAGGTGTTCAGCCATCTCCAGGAAAGCAGGGTTCCATCATGCATAACAGTTACTTGGGAAGACAAATACCGTCACTCCAAATGTCCCCCCTTCCTTCTTCTTCCCCCAGCTTTATATACTGAGCATGATGTCATATGGTATGGAATAGTCCCTTGGCCAGCCTGGGTCAGCTGTCCTGGCTG
Organism: Platalea leucorodia; assembly: GCF_965183815.1. Taxonomy (NCBI): domain Eukaryota; kingdom Metazoa; phylum Chordata; class Aves; order Pelecaniformes; family Threskiornithidae; genus Platalea; species Platalea leucorodia. Next base: position 61,835,872 of record NC_138824.1, read on the forward strand.
TGCCCCCTCCCAGCTTCTTGTGCACCAGGCAGAGCATGGGAAGCTGAAAAGTCCTTTCTAGACTAGTATAAATATTACTTAGTAACAACTAAAACATCAGTGTGTTAACATTATTCTCATACTAAATCCAAAACACAGCACTATACCAGCTACTAAGAAGAAAATTAACTCTATCCCAGCTAAAACCAGGACAAATGGTATAAGAAAATAATTAATGTTAATATGCTGCTATACATATGCATTGCTTAATTTCTTTGAACCTTTGGAAGCTGGACATGCTATTTCAAATATTTTCTAACTAACTCCTTATAATCTGTAGACACATTATTTATCACTTATAAGTGACAGAGAGTGAACTATAATACTACATTTATTTAACATTCAGACATGATCTTTTGTTGGTCTGTTTTATGCAGGGATTTTTTCCCTTTGGAGTCTGAAAGAATTCTCACTGAAACAGAATCAAAGTTATTTATTTTTGGTTTTTGTTGGTGGTGGTGGTTTTGTTTTGTTTTGAACAGACTCAAAGGTTAGGCCAACAAGCTGAAAAGAAAAGAGAATCTCCTTGCGTACAGTAATGCTGCCAAGTATGGCGAACCACTATTATGGTAGATCATCGTTCATAAAATTAATCCACTTGGACAAGGTACACAGAGGAGGAACATCCTGAGTGGGCAGAAGATATATGAACTATACATTCTATAAAAAATCCTCAGTTTTGGTTCATAGTCACCCTCCTGTCTTGAGGCTGAATATGAGTTTTACAAAGACAAGTTGTTTTCTGAATCAAGACTTGGATAATGCATGTTGATGCTTAGAGAGCATGGGAAGAAATGGAAAAGAGGGAGAACAGTGCCTGGGAATCTGTCACTGAGGCTGAACAGTAGGTAACTTTATGCATGAAGAGTATGACCTGAAGAGTATCTGATACTTCGTGCTAAAGAGAAGCAATCTGAATCAGCCAAAAGCTAGTGAATGTAGTCATACATTTTATTTTAAAGTGAGGTGAGCCAAAACATGAGTATGTTAAGTGTAAGCTCATAAAACCCATGTCTGAGGTACTTATCTAAAACTCACAGATATGCTCAGAAAGTCTATTACGCATCACTTTCAAAGGACTGAACTATACAGTAGATTCTGCTTCATGTTGCATTTCATGAATTTGCACTAATAACATGGTTTGATAGATTTGTCCAATCTTAAATTTTGGTTGAAAATTTCCATTCCAACCAATGCATTAATCAGGATATCTGTTTATAATCACAGAATGATCAATGATTCAGATGAGTGAAAACCAGAAGAAAAGGCTGTAGAGCTAAGTCTAGAGCTAAAATCTTACGGCACAAACTTTTTTTTTTTTTTTCCTGGCATTAAAATACAATTGATGGGATAAATAAGAGGATTGTAATAAAAATATAGTACAACATTTTCAGAAAGAACAGAGAGAGATAACAAGAGAAGACCTATGGAAGGTACAATATGCTTCTGCATAGGTGTTCTGGATACAGAGGAAGACAGGCCTCTTGGAGGTTCACAGATAATGATTAATATGGAAAGAATATAGGCATCCTCACAATAAGAACAGTTACTATCATTGTGAATAATGGATAAAATCATCAAAAGCAGAAGACTTGCAAGGGATTGTAACTATTCATTTCTGAGGGATCTCTGAATGTAGCAAACGCAGATGATTCTTGACCCAGCAAATTCTTTGAATGACTGACTTAGTGATAATATATGTTTCTGATACTTTATATAAAGAATATTAAAAGCAATTAGAAAGGAGAACTTCTATCTATTGGTGAATATCTAAATGAGAGTAAGAAATGTCAAGAGAAAGAACATGAAATAAGAATACATTATATGATCCTCAAACAATTAAAGAAATTTGAATATCAGAATTAAAAAAAATATCTGAGAAGACAGTTTTACAGAGCACCAGAGAATTGCAGGGAAACAGACATTAAGAGACCTCAAAAACACATCAGTAGGAGCAAAACCACACATATTCCCCCAAAAGAAATAATATTCAGGCAGCAGTTGATTAAATGATGAACTCTTCATTGCTCTGAAGAAAAACAAGCAAATATACATAGGGCAGAAATCAATTCAGATTACTAAAGAGTCTAAAGGAACAGTGCAGATAAACAGGGGGAAAAAAAAAACAACAAAAAGTTCAAGACATGAAACAAAGTGCAACTAACATTTAAGAGATAAAAAGTAACTTTTTGTAAATATATCGCTATTAATTGAAAGATGAATTGCTGATATATTTTATTTCTGATGGACAAAAGACAGTGTTTAATTTCGATCTTCCATCAGTCTTCATTAGAAGAGCTTAATATATTGCAGATGGTTAACACAATTCATATCACTATGAGGTTATGATCTTATAAATTAGAGTTTGCTGAAAAGAAATGGAAGTTTTACAATTCACTGGTACCCCTAAGTCTGATCGTTGCCATTCTTAAAAATGTTTGAAACAATCATTTCTTGGTGAAAAATAGTCAAGACATCTTGGAAAATGGCAAACACAATTACTATCTTCAAAATGAAAGACATAAAGACAAATAATTATAAATCAGTCATCTTCAATTCAATATTACCAATAATCAATAGTTCAACTTTTTGTGAACTTCTAGAAAATAATAGGCAGTGTGGCAAGCACAATTTCCTAAATGAAAAAATCACATTAAACCAGCATATTTTTATTCTATGGCAGATAGCAGACCTTTTCAATGAAGAAAAAAAGTAATAGGTCCATCATGTCTTTGTTTGATAACATCTTACATGCTATTTCCACAGCAACGCTGGGAGGGAATAGTAACATAATACTGATGGAACTCTTGTGACGATAAAAACCTGTATGGTCATTATTTCTAACTACTGTCTTAGAATAATTTCATAGAATCATGTAGGTTGGAAAAGACCCTTAAGATCATTGAGTCCAACCGTAACTGTCTCAATACAGTATGCGACCAAAATGGAAGAATGGCACAAAGAGGGGATCTACAAGTAGTTTCTCCTAAGTGATGGATCAGTGAATAGCTTTATTAAGCTTGCAGATGGTATAGAACTAAGAGGGAGTGCAAATGTATTCAAGGGCTGGATTTGATTGCAGAATGATCTTGATAAACGGGAGGAATGACTTAGACTAAAAATGAAAAAGAAAGTGAAGCTCAGTGTAGACAAGAACACTTTGTGAGAACATTACAATTTTGAATGCACTATGGGGAACAGCTCATTAGGAAGTGATTTTGTAGAAAAGAAGCAAACGGCCAACAGCATGATCAGGAACAAGGGAATAATATTGTTGTTAGGAGAGCAAATTATGTAGGAGGAACACATGGGAAACTATTTACTAAGAATAAATAAATTTGCTCTAATATTTTATATATGCATCAAGAGAGATGAATTTTGGACAGACTAGAGGAGAACGATCAGAGATTTAGAAGACACAATCTATCAGAAGATTGAAGTAAATGTATAGTTCAACATAGAAAAGGAAAACTAGAGAAAAGTATTAAACATAGTTTAGGTATGTAAAACACCGTTGAAAGAACGGAAATAAAGAGCTTTTTATTTCATATTGGACAGAGCAAGTAATTAACTTAAATTAATTAAGAGATTGGGTTTGACTCCAGAAAAAAGTAACTTTAGGGATAGTGAAGCACTAAGGTAAATTGCCTGTGGAGGTTGTAATATCTCCATAATTGGAGCTCCGTAAAAGCGACTTTGAAAAATCTTTCTTGGATGACACAGTATAGTTGATCCTAATCTAGGTCGGGGAATGAACTAGACAATATATCAAGCCCTTCCAATCCTATATTGCTATGAGTATAAAAGACCTGCTTGTTCTTTTTAAGGCAGTTTTAGTTATATGCTCCTGCTATACTTCACAGAACCAATGGATAGCTTAACATGAGTCTGACATTGTCTGACAGTGAAATATACACTTGCACAGTTAGAAACACTTGTATGTTAATATAATAAATTTCTTCATGAACAACATATGATATTGATTATTTGTGTACTGTATGTTGTCTCTTTAAAATCTATTAAACCTTGTTCAAAGAACCTCTAAAAAACTTTTTTTGTGTGTTTTATCTAATTATCTAATAAATTAACACAACAAGGGAGCTCATTAAATTCAGAGCAAGGAAGAAGGAAAAGGTGTTGCTAGAACTTAATTATCAAGATACAAAGATACCAATTAACACCTATAGCTCAAGAAAAGGAAAAACTTTTTCATGCACCATACTAAAAAAATACCTTCACAGCTGGTTACACATATTTAAGTGGCATGCAACTAAATTTGGTGCTAGTGTTGATATTAAGTAAAAAAAGATCATGTAAAGGAAAAAACAACTTCCCCAGGGTAGCAACCAAGATTCCTTTTTATTGGTATGAACACCATCTCTTTAGCTGTTCAGATTAATGACAGAGTAATTAGGAAAAAATTGTGCTACAGAAATGGCTAAGAATGATATAATCTTTTTTTCTACCAGATGTACCACACTAATGTGTGCCAATAATAATTTAAATATACAGTTTGTAATTAACACTTCTGACAAGCTAGAAAACAATTATTTTCTTCTTAAGATAATAAACTGACTGCTAAGAATAAGATCCTTCTTAAATATAGATCCTTCTTCTTTTACTCTTGTTTTGAATGATGTTATCACAAGATCTAAAGGTCACTGAATTTTAATTAACACAGGGAACCATCTAGTTCTATAGATTCAAAATGAGCAAGTAGAGCCATAACTTATAAGGGAAATGGTTTTTATTTTTCACATGCTTTCCAATCTGTTAGAGATTATTATTCCTAAAATGAATAAAGAGACTTAAGTGTCTCCAAATTACAGTGCAAACTAAACCAAGAAAACTTGAGGATGGACAAGAAGCTGCAAATAGATAGGCAGCAAGAAATATCAGGGTGCATATGAAATGCAGTATTTGTACAGAGGTGAGGCATGGAGGACTGCAGGGCATTTTATTATACCCATAAAGGATTTAGAACAAAACCACCCCTGAAGGAATAAGGAACAAATATTTTTTTGAGGACTGCAAAAGGCTTGCTTTGAGCTTTCAGGTGTGACACATTTCAAAAATAAATAGTACTTGTCTATGGAAGAAGGAGGGAAATCTCTATTCCTTCTGTTGAAATGGAATCCAAAATACCCCAAAACTTAAAATCCATAAAGTGTTAAGAAAGAGTGCACAAGAAGAATCAAGATTACCTGAACTAATAACTGTCTCACTTATTTAGGAACCAGAAGTTTAGTATGCTTTGGTATTCAAGAGCTGTCTGAATGAAGACCAAGAGCAGAGACCATGTTCCAAAGTGAGTGTCTAAGTGCTGGAATATACAAAGTACAGAGGCTAAGCAGGTACATTTACTTGCTCATTTGTGGGCTCACACAGAGGATGCATTAATTTCTTATTGTGCTGCAGAGTTTCTTTGAAGAGTTTCTTTTCAGTGCAAATTTGGTTTGTACTTGAAATCTTACAATACACACTTGAGCATGCTGCTGGTTTTCTCAAAGCAGTTTCCCTCCTGGTGGAACAAAATTTGAAGACGTCCAACAGGGAGCCATCTGTAGATCTCTCCTTGCAAATTGAATGCAAGGTCCTCCAGCAGTTAGCACTCTATACATGTGCAATTTATGCCTAGAACCCGCAACTGTCATTAACTTCATTGCCTTTGAAACACAATGTCAATGTGCACTCCTAGAACCACAAAGAACCAGGCAAAATTAAGTTGGTGTCTTTCCTTCTTTGTGCAGCATTAGTCCATGATGTAGGTGCATCTGACACCGAACTGGCTCGGAGATTTTTAGAAATAGGCAGTTCTGGGTATGTACTACCAGACAGACTTTTATGACTATGGCTCCAAAAATTAGTTTTTAACTACAAATTTAACATATTGCATCTTTCTACTTAGCCAAGTGTCGTGGTTTAACCCCAGCTCACAACTAAGCACCATGCAGCTGCTTGCTCACTCCCCCACCGGTGGGATGGGGGAGAGAATCGGAAGGACAAAAGGGGAAAACTCATAGGTTGAGATAAGAACAGTTTAATAACTAAAGTAAAATAAAAATAGAACAGTAGTATTAGTAATAATAACAATAATAATAAAAACAAGTAATAATTGTACAATAGTAATACAAAGCAAGTGATACACTGTACAATTGCTCACCACCCACTGACAGATGCCCAGCATGTCCCCCAAACAGTGATCGTTGCCCGCCCCAACCCCCAGCCAACTCCCCCCACTCATATACTGAGCATGACGTCATGTGGTATGGAATAGCCCTTTGGCCAGTCTGGGTCAGCTGTCCTGGCTGTGCCCCCTCCCAGCTTCTTGTGCACCCGGCAGAGCATGGGAAGCTGAAAAGTCCTTGACCAGTGTGAGCGCCACTTAGGAACTACTTAGCACTACTTAGCAAGAACCAAAACATCAGTGTATCATCGACATCATTGTTCTCATCCTAAACCCAAAACACAGCCCCATACCAGCTACCAAGAAGAAAATTAACTCTATCACAGCTGAAACCAAGACACCAAGTCATAACACCACCTCATTAAACATTTTTAATCATGCAGTCTTAAACTTGGCTAAGCATCCTTCTCCAGTTTATTATACCTGGTTAAGTCCTGGTGTAGGATTCACCAAGCTGTATGGTGCGGTTGACACACTGGAGGGTAGGGATGCCATCCAGAGGGACTCTGACAGGCTGGAGAGATGGGCTTGTGTGAACCTCATGAGGTTCAAAAAGGCCAAGTGCAAGGGTCTGCACGTGGGTTGGGGCACCCCCTGGGATCAATACAGGCTGGGTGGAGAATGGATTGAGAGCAGCCCTAAGGAGAAGGACTTGAGGGTGTTGGTTGATGAGAAGCTCAACATGACCTGGCAATGTGTGCTTGCAGCCCAGAAGCCAACCGTATCCTGGGCTGCATCAAAAGAAGTGTGACCAGCAGGTCGAGGGAGGTGATTCTGCCCCTCTATTCCGCTCTGGTGAGACCGCACCTGAAGTACTGCATTCAGCTCTGGTGCCCCCAACATAAGAAGGACATGGACCTGTTGGAGTGAGTCCAGAGGAGGGCCACGGAGATGATCAACAGGCTGCAGCATCTCTCCTATGAGGACAGGCTGATAGAGTTGGGGTTGTTCAGCCTGGAGAAGAGAAGGCTCTAGAGACACCTTATTGAGGCCTTCCAGTACCTGGCCAGCCCTGCCAGCCTAGGCCACCTAAGCTGACACCAGGTGTGACAGTTCAAGCATCATAATGTCTTCCTAAGCATTCTCCCTGAGTTTCTTAAAGAGGGATGAGAAGGGAGGCTTGACCCAGTGAAAAATTTTATAGCAAACTTAGTTCACAAGAACTAGACTGGGATTCTCAGATAATACATAACTTAATGACTTTCTTTTAAAATGGAAGAAAAGAAGGACCTTATTTTAAAAGAACAGTCTGGTGTTTAAAATCCTATAAAGCCCAGAGAATTCAAAATTCACATCTGCCACCTCTCAGGAGAGTGTTGTTTGCATCAAGCATCTAAGCTATGTTCTTGTCTGCTTTTTCTGGGTCTCTCCCTCCCTTTTCCTGAGCAGTTTTATGTTTGTTATGAAGTTGTGAAGCAGAGAGGGGTGAAAGCATTTTTCTCCTTGTGTAGCTGAGCAATTGGAGGAAAAGAACAGATAAACCTTCACAAAGTAGTATACTTTGCACTATCCTGAATTGTTATAATATAATTTAGTAGTATTTTGATGAATAATTTTCAGAGTAACTTAGCAAACAACAAATGATAATTTTGACAATATAAATAAAAGCTGGATTTCCCTTTCTTTTTAAAGTGTGACTGCTTATTTGAATTTCTCTGAAATTTAGTGTGTCTCAAAGAGCTAACTAGGAAGGAGGGTATTGAAAATGTATATGACTTTGGAACCAATTAAGCAATTCCAGCTGTTCTGGATAGTCAGTGTATGTAATTCTCTCACAGTGGGTAATCTTTCAGCCTTAGGTCATGGTAGAAAGTTTCATCATTGAATGACTCTTGATTTTTCAAAATCAGCTAAGTTAATTGCGGATCAGATGCTCTTCCAAAATTACAAGACACAGGATGTGTCTTTGTCTGGAGGGTAGTGATGTCAACTTTCCAGCTGAGGTAGTAGCTGAAAGACCAGCAATAGGCAAATGTCTTTTATAAATATATCTAATGACCCAATCAACGCCTTCTCTCCATGCATGCTTTTTTAATGACAATTATTTCAGAGGCTTCAGAAGTTCTCAAGATATTTCAATAAAAATTCTGAAAAGAATAGAAGAACTAATACAAATTCCTAACTTGACCTAATGGCTTTAAATGTTATTCAAAGTCTTCATTCTGAATAACAAAGGCAGATTTATCAGAATTAATTCTATTTATACGCAAAGAAATAAATCTTTGAAAGACCTAAAGCAAATTTAGGACATTTTTGTCACAACAGGATTCTCTACCCATTATCATCCTTTTTTTTTACTGTTCATTATAAGAAAACTAAATCCCCTACAATCTACCTTCTTAGGCAGACTGTAGCACAGTGACTTCCTGATCTTATTCCTCTGTCTTCTTCTACCAACTTTTCTTTCTACCAACTTTGAGCTTTTTTTTTTAAAAATGTCCAGTTGAGTTCAAATTGATCTCAACAATGTCAATTTTAACGGCTACTTCTTACATAAAAGAACATGAAATTTAGTAAGCTGCAGACATTTTGACCACTCCTTCTGCAGCATAAGGAATTCACGTAGTGAGTATTGCATTCATTCCTATCCTCAGAACCAAGTTTTGTTTTGTTTGTTAAATAGTAGTTTTAAATTTTCTTCTCTCCCAAGGGATCAAGGTGCTCTATCCACTAGCTAAGAAAATATAGATCAACTGATTGATAGCTTACTAAAAATGACTGTCCTTTTGTATGATTTTTCTGGCAGCTATGTTTAGTGATTCATAAGTACAAATATAAATAATGTAAAAGGTTTTAGAAGCTTTATGCTGTGGGCATGAATTTCTTCTTTTTATGTGGATTAAGAAATCTGCATACTTTCCAAATAATGTAAAAAGAATGAAGAGACATTCGTTCACCTTCATAAAAATACTGACCCTATGTGAGTTTTCACAATGTGTATTCCTTATATCCCTCCAATCACTGTATTTCATGTAGCATTAATTTCAATATATTTCAAATATAAAATGTTTCTTGATCACATTAAGGGCAGACAAGAATTTAAGTTCTCCATATCTGTCTATCTTTAATTTTACTGTACAGTCATAATTTTTAAAATTACATTGGAGTCATTTTTCCTTGAATTATATCCTTAAATATGAAGAAAACTTTAAAAATATCTTTAAAAAAACATTACAGATAAAGAATATTCTGTCATAGGAGCTGAAAGTATTGAATGCTTAACAAAAAAGCCCAAAAACACTGACTTGTTTCTTCAGGTAGGGATTTCCGATGTCTTGCTTGTCTTAGCCTTATATAAGAATAACCCTTCTCTGAATTTCTGTGAACCTTGGCACCATTTTGTCCAGTTGCTTGACTTTTTTCTTATTTCTCTTCTCAGGTCTACATGTCCTTTCTCTGGTTTTGGGGTGGGGTTTTTTTGTGTGTATAAAGCTATTTTCAACCCTGAAACAACAGGCTTCACAAGATACTCTGCTTATTCCTCAGACATTGCATGGGACATAGGCAAACAGGGAAAGTCTGTATCCCAAAAGAATATTTTAACTAAATAAATTATTGGCAAACTTTATTTTATTAAGAGACATGGAAGAGTTTAATAAAATATAAATTAGTTCGGCTACTAGTGCCAAGCACTTTAAGTAGTTGTCAGGGATTATTTCTTCTAGACACAGTTAACTGGAAAACTGAAGAATTTTCTACCGCTCATGGTCTAGACAATTATTTTCTTTTACAAAGATATGGCCGTGACTTGAAAACAGACCCCAGACTCAGGAGACCCAAGGTCAAGTCCTGACATTAGTCAAAATTCCAATTCTAGTATCGGAACAAGTTTTATTGTGAATGTACTTTTATGTCCATAAACAGATTTTTTTTTTCTTTTAACAGCCTCATACAATTGCTACTAATCATAGGACGATGAAACTATTCTACTTTTTATAGTCATTTAAAGTCAGTTAAAAAAGAACAAAATTCTACTCTCAAAGGACTTTGTAAGAAATGGTTTTACAAGCTTCAAACTGTATCATCAAAACAGGGGTATTAGCAATACATTCTGACCTGCATTACATAAACAGAACACAGAGGTTTACTAAAAATAAAATTTAATAATAATAATAATAATAATGTGGAGTACTGATAGTCTTTCTTGAAATAACCTAAAACAAATCCTAAAACTAATTAATAATTAAAAAAAGGATTATTTTCTTTTTTTTTTTTTTTCCCCTCTTCTCCTTCCTTCCTAACCAGAAACTCAGGAATGCAGTATTATTACTACCTAACTTCAAGAAATTAAGCTTTGGACAATAATTTAGGCTTTGTAATATAGTTTGGCATAGTATTTATACTTCTTTATTTCAGTGCACATATCTAAGAAAACATTTTCTCCTTTGATCTTTCAGAACTTATTTAACTGGTTACATGGCCTAAAATGTATCACGTCTTTCCTGAATTTTTTTAAAGCATGCAAAGAAAAATGCATATTTTTTTTCAGTAAAAAATCCAAACACTTGTCTCTTATTAGCAAACAGAAACCCAGTGGCTTCTTCTTACTAGCTGCATTCACTCTTTCAGTTTCCAGATGCCTTGTTTCCTTAGCTCATGCTCACATAAGAAATTGTAGCAAGAACCCACACTGTGCTATAGATTCTCAAAATTTCCTATCCCTATCATAATCAGCTGCTTCCATACACACAACAATAATTCCAATATATATTTATAATATTATCTGCCCTTGAGTTTCAGTTGGCTCAATTCACAGACTGCAAGTATACAGATGTTCATCCCTGCTGGACCACCATGATGCCTCTTAGCTTCAAGGGAACTGCTGAACAGACTATTAGGACATGGTTGTCTTCTGAGTAACTTTGGGTTCTCTTTCTAATTCTCCCAATGTTGCTGTGTACGAGGCACAGATGGTTCAAATAAATCACATTTCCTTCCTACTGCATCCTCTTTCTGGAAGGGGGTTATAGTCGGCATGTCTGTTATTAAATAGACAAAGTAAAATGTACTACAAAAATACCCATTTTATTTTCCCCAGCTTTCTTCTCCATGAGGTAACATGACAAAGGCTTGTTTTCCTTGAACCTTACAAGGCAGATAGACACAAAGCAAAAGAAAATTTAAAAGGTTGTAAGCTCTTCTTCAAATATTGATTTTTTTTGAATGATAGTTTGGGAAGCTTGCAAAACACTGGTCCTATACAACTAACTAGCCTGACTGATCTGCTAACAAAACACAAGTTTCAACTCTTTATTTGTACATCATTGTCATTGAAATGAAGCCAAAAAGTGATAGCGGTTACTTATCTGCTCAAAACAAACTGCTTAAATTCTACCCATAAATTTTCCACTGTATGTATCTTAGCTTAATATGACAGGAAATACAGCAACTGGGATCCATCAATACCTAAATGACTTCTGTAGACAAAGGGAGAATATTTGTTCTTAATGTTGCAACATTCTTTATTTTATAATGTTGCTTGACATACTCTGCACTCTGACCAAGTACTGAAAACTGACTTTTATCATATTGGACCATATCTATAGGAGATATTATAGAAAACTCTTGGGTGGTCTAGTACCATATAAAGTTCTGTGGATATAATCTCTGTACTTACAAGATTGTATGAAGAATTTAAGTGTTACCAAATTAAAAAAAAATCTCCTGAATGATATTCAGTTTTCCTGTTTGGATGAATGAACTCTGTATGATCTCATGTATGAATAATCTCTGTAGCTACAGAATTCAAAAACATTAAAATCTGCCAAATTTACATATACAAATGTTGTCTTTAATGGAACATTAATTGGAGACCTTTTTGTCTTATTCCTCTATGGCTGAAACCTTTATGGACATTTTGGAAAGCGTAAAAGTGTGAATTTTTGAGCTGCAAAACAAGAAGATGAGGCAGAAATCAGGATGCAAAAGAATGAGCTCTATTACAGTCTTATTACTTGGATTTAATACTTCAATAAATTTGTTAAGAACTTTAAACGGCAAGAAGGACAGTGGATTTTATTATTTCTTGATGGCTTAGCATCAATGTGGGGTGGGGGGGTGGGGAGAAAAAATTCTGAGTCTTCACTATTGCTGACATAGTATTCCTGACATTGCATGATGTTTTCAAAATTGGTAAAAGGATGACTGATTAATTCAAACCACACCACCACCATTGTATATTGCTGCTGTTACTTGTTATATAACTCTTGTACATTTCTTACTCAAGGACAAATGCAAAGTCCACACCTGAGAAGGAATAGCCTCTTGCAATATTATGGACTGGAATGGACAGATTGAGGAGCAGCTCCAGGGAAAGACACCAGTGGTCTTGCCAGAATGCAAAGCCACACATAAGCCAGTAGTGAGCCCTGTCATGTAGTTTGAAGGCAGTGATAGATCACACCTAGACTACTGTGTCCATCCAGTTTTGGAGAGACAGGACAAACTTCAGTGAGTCCAGCAGAGGCCACCGAGTTTGGGGCTGAAGTGAGTGGTAGCCCCATGAAAAGAGGCTGGAGGAGCAGGGCTTGTCCAGCCTGGGGCAGAGATGGCTTTGGGGGCATCTCACACTCACTCTAGTGCCTATGGGGAGGTCATCGAGAGATGGAGTCAGACTATTCACAGAGATATATGGTGAGAGGAGAGAAAATGAACATAAATTGAAACAATAGAAGTTTCTATTGGATACAAGGAGAAATTAGGATGATAAAGAAGTGGGAACAGGTTGCCCAGAGAGACTGGTCAGGCTCCATCCTTGTAGCCAACTTTTCAAGACTCAATTGGACAATACCTTGTGAAACCTGCTCTGATCTCATAGTTGACCCTGCTTTGAGTAGGAGGTTGGACTACAGACCTCCTGAAGTCCCTTCCAATCTGAATCATTCAGCCTGAATTATTCCATAAGCATACTGGCTACTGCACACAGGATTTAATTCTGTCAAATGAAGGCCTGTATTTTGAGTTGTCAAATATTGATAAACTAGAATACAGGACCTGCCAGATAGTTGAAGGAGAAATAAGGGAAAGAAAGTAAAATCTTTTAGGGTGGAAGACAACATGGAACAGATATCTTGAAATGTGTTTGTGAAAGGAAAGAAAAACAAACTCCAAAAAAAAACCCCTCCTTCGAAATTCCTTGGTGCAATAAAGAGAATATTACAAGCAATTTACTAGTGAGAGACACCCTAAATCCACATTAACTTATAAGAAGAAAAACTGTTTTTTAAAAAAAATATTCAAGGAAATGTGTGGTGTAGAACACTTCCAGGTCACTAACCCAACTTGCACAGTTGTCACAGTCTGTTATTTTTAGAGAAGAAAGTACATAACGCATGGGATACTTTCATAAAAGTCTTTCTTTACTCACTGTCTCTCTCATGAGAAATGCAAATTCAGACAAGACTTTTTTTAAAATCTTGAAATATATTCACCAGAATGTCATAGTTCGGGACAGTGACAGCTGTTACATAGCTTTAAATTAGTAAAAGAAAAAAATCAGTGTTACTATACAGATTCATTAGTGTTGCTTAACAGACACCATACCAGTAAAGAAATGTTTATCATTCCACATGTGCACATCAAATAATTATTTTAAGGTTTCTGTTTATTCTCTGCAATATATTGTTGGCTCTTTCTTTCCCCTCATCCATATAATCCATGCTAATCCTGCCTTTTTCATTAGAGAAGGTCTGCAGGATTGCTGCAGGAGTATCATTCTTAACAGAAAGCTTAAGTGAGACCAAATGAAACCTATCAGCTCCTCTTCTGGTAGCTGGTGGACTCTGGACCTTCTGTCCAGATGTTAAATCCGTTCAGCAACAAAATAAAAAAGGTGGTAACTTGAAGTCAGCAAGCATTATTCAAAACAAGTTTTTCTGGTCTTTAATGATTAAATCGTCATCTTCTAGATTTAGTTAGCATGTTACTATGCTCCAACAACACTTTGGTTTCTAAAGACTTCAGAATAATTTGTTTTCTCTAAGCCAATTTGTCTCTTGTCAAAGTGAGATTGCAGTTTTACAACCACCTGGGGAATAAGTGATCCCATTCCATAAATAACAGAGTCATCTGCATAATATGTACTAAGATGTCCCTGTAGACTTTAGAGATATTATATATGAATAGAAAGATATACTCAGTTAAGAGATCTATGCAAGAAAGACTTCAGTTGATATATCTAATATTTTCTAACACAAATGTTTTTATATCACCATACAGACAAACCTATATAAGTAGTTTGAGTAGTTGGAATATTGAAGATGTAAAGACAGAAAAGTAAAAATAAAATTAAATTAAATGGGTATTTAAATAATGAAAAATTCTTCTTGGAATCAAAATGTCCACAGTTAGGAATATGAAAACATTTTTTGATGGCAAAAGGCATCATAGCTATAGGAATAATGCAAATTTACTAAGAAAATACTCACAGAACATATGTATGTTTGTTGTCTGATTCTGGTTGCATTAAAAAATACATTTTTCATACATACAAAATACATTAAAGAATATTAAACGACATTCCCCATAGAGTCAGTAGATAATCTGAATTAGTCACTTAACAAATTAAAGGAGTGGATGGAAAAGGCTATTGAGCCTACTCTATCATGAGGATAAGGCAGAAGAAGATAGAAGATACTTTTTAGCATCTTCATCAGGTGTGGGGAAACGTCTCCTATTTTCTGGATATAGGCAAAAAGAGAGTTCTGCTTTTCTTTGTGTCCTTGAGGGTTTTAGAGGAGTTTAATATATAGAAGATGTTTTCCAGTTTCTCAGACCTGTCATGATGATGCTTCACTCTGTCAAATCTGACAGAAGGGTAACTGGGAAGATATCAGAAGCAGTAATGCTAGGTTTGTTCCCTGAACAGAATGGGACAAAATGATCACCAGATGCCAATATACAGAGTAGCAACAGAGCTAAGAGAATGAGCATCAGAAAAAGAGAGTTTATCCCCTTCTTATGCTACCTTTTCAGGAGCTCTGCAGGAGCAGAGAGAAAAGAATGAATAGTTTATCTGACGATAAAATGTGCTGATTTAAGTACAATATGATCTCTGTAAAGATTTGCCTATTGACAGATATCATCTAATTGGCTAATGTAAGGTTTTCCATCTGTTTATGACTGAAAATTATCTGTGGATGGAGAGAAACACATGAAGTAGGAACAGATTTTAGAACCTCATCTTTTAAAAATTTTGGAGGAAAAAGACCTCAGACTTCAAAAATTACTGAGTTTTGGATCAAATGCAAAATCAATATCACCTCATCTTTTTTACAAATAACCCCGCTACTTCTAAAAAATGAACTGGGAGTAAGTTCATACAACTCTAATGAAAAGCAGCAGACTGTCAGATAGACAGCAGACTTCAGAAGCTGGAAGTATTTCTGCTTTTGAATAGATTCAGCAAACTATAAAGTGACAAACTTAATAACCAACACGAGAAATGGTATAACCTAGTAATTGTCAAGCAGTTGTCAAGAGTGTCATAAAGTTATGAATGTTTGTATAACTGTCGAACAGCACTAAGTCCCAGTATTCTTACTTGTAACTCTTCCATTAAAAAAAAAATCCAGATTTGCTCCTTTAATCCTCTTAAAGGAGTACAGAATTTGTGATTTTGTTGTTTTGTTGTTAAACTATACCAGACATAGTTGGGGAGAGGGTAGAGAATAGAGGAGTATGACACATGATGTAAAAGCATCAGTCAGAAACCCCAAATTAAACCCACTAAAGTTAATGAGAGTTTCTTCAAATGTATCAGCGAGTTCAGACTATGACAAACCAACAGATGCAATATCTTTAAAGATAGGCTAGACTAACTAATCATTCTGAAATCATGTTAAATCCTCCTTTAAACTTGCCTGAAAGAAACAGAACAAGAAATGAGCAAAATTTTTAAGCAAAGGAATGTAAAATAGAATTATTTTAACAAGTCATTAAAATAACAGGTAAATAAGAACAACTTGGAATAATTTCAAAAAGGCTGTGAGAAAGACACTTGATAAAGATTCTAAAAAGGCATGGGATAAGGGAACAATGTCACTGGGAAACAGCAGGGACAGAGAAGTGTAAGAGCACTCAGAAAATTTTTTTCAGAAAAAGGGAAATAATCTGGGGAAGAGACGTTACTGTAATATTTTTTAAATACAGTCAGTTTTCTCTCTCCTCCCAAAGAAGGAAAAAGTAGCTAAACACTGACCCTGGTAGGTTTGGGGTATTTTAGTTTTCATTTCAATCTTAACTAGAGCCAGAATACATCTGGATTTCCTCAGACATGTCCTCCCTTTTCTGCCGAGAAATTTTCTCTGTCTGGGAACTGGAGAAGTTTGTGCGCCCAGCTGGGATGTCCAGAATTTCCAGACGTTTTCACTATGCACATACAGATTAACTTTGCAGCATAGGCATAGTGAGTCTGCTGCTTCTGGGAAACATCAATACATGGTGCATATGTGATACAGTTGGTCTGCACACACGCAGCAAGCCTAGCGTGCTCCAGACACATTGTATTTATGGCACACCCTGTGACAAGCACATGAGATTTTATCCAGGATTTCCAAGACAGAAATAGTTTTGAATCATTTGTGGATTTTTCTCCTGCTTCCTGGAAAAAGCCAATCTTACAGTAATTATTAATGGCACTGAAAAAAGATGGAGGAAGAAATCACAAAAGGTGAAGAGATAAGAGCACGGTAACCCTAATGAATGCAAACTGCAGGGAGAAGAATCAGAGAGAGCTCACTGTGATTTATGGAATCGTCTCTAACCAAAAGCTGAACTCAGAGTAAAAGCTCTTTAGTGTCTATGGTATCACTATGCTGCTAATAAGGACAGTCATCGTAAACGGATGAATGAGATTTTGTTTTGCCGAGATTTCTGACCTCCAGAGAAGCAATATATGTTTCTGAATAGCAGCTGTTGCATCTGCCTTAAGACAATGAGTACATCCCAGTTCCTGAGAGTGAGTTACATGTAATGGCAGACAGTTGTGCTGAAGATCTAAGTTCCTTTAGTCAACCAAGATACTTCCCTCAAAAAAATACAGTTCAACTTCTTTTACCATTTACACTTAAAAAATGCAGCAAAAAATGGTCACCTTATGTTTTCAGGTAAATAGTGCTTGAACTGAGTTAGGTGCAGTTACATAAATAGAATTAAAGCATAGATCTGGCCCACAAATTTATATGAGTAAAACAAATTGGCCAAAGTCAGCCTTTATATGTATTGTGACAGAACTCAAAAAATGAATTGAAACATAAAGATACCAGTACTTCAGAGACAATTCTTCATCAGAAATTGCATAAATTTGTATTGGGAATATGCCAATTCCTACTGTTTTATATACATTTAAACTCTTTGGTTAAAGTGATAAAGTGGACGAGTCATATTTCTCTGATAATATTGTGCCTGCAGGATGCTAGTGATAAGTGGCAGAATTGTCATTAACATAATATGACAATGCCAAATTAATTCTAATTATCCTGATTGTTGAGAATTTAAATGAAAATTAAGACATTAAAGGTAACTAATTACTGAAAAGGCTACTTCTGAGAATAAAATCTGAAAGGTTTTTAAAAAAGACAGTGCAAAACAATGGGCCTGAACTGTCTAACATCTTCTAAGTTTTATTTCTGATGAACCTGCTTGAAAAAGCAGTATGATTTTGTTTTCCAAAAAGCTTGAAAAATGTAAAGTATCATTCTGCTAATTACGTATTTTATCATATTCCATCAAACATGTGGACAATATTAATAAAATAACTGCTTTGTTATCTGTAAATTCTCAGCATAAATCATGGAATCATAGAATGGTTTGGGTTGGAAGGGACTTTAAAGATCATCTAGTTCCACCCCCCCCGCCATGGGCAGGGACATCTTCCACTAGACCAGGTTGCTCAAAGCCCCATCCAGCCTGGCCTTGAACACTTCCAGGGATGGGGCATCCACAGTTTCTCTGGGCAACCTTTTCCAGTATTTATCTGTAAATAAAGTTTACAGTTCATAATGCAACTGATTGATCATAATGAATTTGTAAGGAAAAGATGAAAGTAACACATAGCAGAAATTCACTAATAATGAACTAAGAAAAATACACTTCATGCAAAGCATTAAGCCCTCACTGTTCAGTAAAATCTCACAAGGAACATATATAACACTTTATATGATGAAAAATATTTTAAAGCAATTTATTTTGCAATTATCTACAGAAATTAAAATACAAATTGCTTAGATGTGTTACTATATTATTTTTATGTCGGTATCTCTTCATGTTACCTTTTTTATTTATTTCCAATCTCTATTTCTCCAAAAAGTAGAAGCTATCAGTAAAAAACAAACAATCTTCCTCTAAGAAAAAGAAAAAAAAAAAAAAAGAAATCTTGGGGATTCCTTTTCCTTCTATACTGGTAAAAATTTAAAATTAAGTGCCTTATTTAGTGTTGGGGGTGAAGAAGTTCTAGCAAATGAGTATACTGCATACTCTCTTTCCCCACTGATAGACTGTAACTGTGATCTTCAAAATAAAACGCACCTGGTCTACAGCAGCCAGCCTGTTAGGTGTATGCCTGGGCCTTGTTTTCAGCCCTGGCCATTTTACATTGCAACCTGATTCAATACTGCACTGCCAAGAACAGGCTAACAGGAATTAGTGTCACAAGGATTGCAGCAACAGTTAAAGGAATTGCAGTTATTAGAAACATTGACTTTCCACTCACATTTTATATAGTTTGCTGAGTTGGAAGGGAGCTACAAAATCCTAGTTTAGTTTTGAAGTGTTTTCATTATGATGTTTTCATTATTTTTTCACAAAAGTGTGATTTTTTTTTTTTCCCAAAATTTTGCTTAAACTGCTGGATCCTCTGTTCTGGCTAGATCAGGTGCCTCAGCCAGGATGAGCAGCACCCCTCACCTTCCCCTGTTGAAAATACAGCTCTAGTGTCTGAGAATTCAGAAGGTGCTCACTGAAAAAATTTGAGGGATAGACTGTGTTAGTGCAACTTTGTTGAAATTTTTCTGCCCTCTTGTAAGTGCCACAATACAGTTCATAGGAAATCTGTATGACTTTTTGCTCTGACTCTCTCTGTCAACTCACTAGGGAAGCCTGAGGCTTACAATACTCTCTGAAGGAAACAGGACTAGGTTAAATAAGAGATTTAGATGACCACTGTTGTATGGCATCATGCTGTAGCTCCTGAGCTTCTGAAAACCCTATCTAGAATTAAACATCTAAACTTCCTCAGTAATCCAGAGGGAAAGCCATGCAACTCTGAACAGCGATCAAAAAGCTCTTATCCTAGCACAGATCCTGCCAAGAGGAAATATCAAGCACAAGGCCAGAGGGAAGCAGCATTCTGTCCAAGCTGAGGAACGTGAACCAGAACTACAGGCACAAGTTTCTTTCCACTCCAAATCTAAGACCAGGGATCATCTCCTGAGAACAGACATCCACAATTACTCTGTTTTCCTATGAAAAGTAAGTTAAAGAGTGGATGAGGAAAACTTTTCCATTTTACTAACCACCTCGTCATAGCTATCAGCCATAACCAGGGCTGCAAGCTCCCCCTCTCTCCTACAGATTTAGCTACCCATGTACCAAGGCACCAAGACCAGCTCTGGCCTGGCCCAGCTGTATAAAATGTGCTAACAGTGCTGAGAAAAGGCTATGAGAAAGTCTGTACAGACATGAGAAAGTCCAGAATTAGAGATGAGATTGTGTAGGTGGGATTATCAGTAGCTCAAGGATTCAGGAGGGAAAATATCAGCACAAAAAGGTGTGAGACCTAACAGGCAAAGACAAGGGAGGTCAGAGTGATGAAATCCCAGCCAGGAGAGGTTGATGCCATCAATGGAGCTGTAGCTGGAGGCCCGAGGCATCTCTCCGGCACTGTGGAACCTCTGGAGGAGCCACAGGGCTGACAGCTCTTGGATGCCTCATCTATTGGGGTGGTGAGCCTAATGGTTGGTAACTCCTAGCTATCTTCTGTGGGTGCTAGCCAGTGGATATTTTATGTCTTTTGGTTGTGTATATCCTACTTGCAGAGTCACGTAGTGTCTGCCTGAAGACACCCAAACATACTAACCTAAAAACAGGCATAATATGGACAATTATCAAGAATCATAGGTTAATTTTCCACCCTTGCAAGCAGTGATTCTGACACATCTCTTCTGTATTGTAGCTATAACTGCAGTGCAAAAAATAAGTCAAGACTCTGGCCTAAGGGAAATCTGAACATGAATCTCCTTAACTTCCCATAACATGGCAATCAATATGCTATTAAAAAATATGCTGAAACCACTAGTTGGCTGGAGAATTATAATTCCACACAACAGGATGAGATTTTAGATGTCTTTCTATCCTCACGTGTTGCTTTTTCCCATTTCAGTTGCTCTCCCATTGAGATTGAGCCTCCCACCAGGGATTTAGGTGGCTTTTTGTTACTCTAAGTGTTATCATGAAGCATCTATAGAGTTATGTTTCAGAGCTCAGTGGAAGCCTAAATACCTAATAGGGAGTCCTAGATCTCACTCTATAAAGCCAGCATCTAAAAATTCAAATTACTAAATGCTTAAGTCCTTGACTGAATCCATGCATCAGCCTTGAGACCTCCAGAAATTTCTTGAGAATAACCCTGAATTTATAAACAGTATTCAAATTGTCTCTTCAATACAAAGTAAACTGGCAAACACAGAACCACCTTATCCATAGGAAATATGGCAATATCACCACAGAGTGCATTGCAATATACTCTGCAAATTCATCATTGCAGTATCCAACTTTAAGATCGTTTGCCGTCAAGTGGAATTTTTAGCAAGGTAGAATAATGCAGCTAGCAATGAGATTTGGAAAAGACAGCACTCTCTGAGGCAGCTGCCTCAACTAACCAAAGAAAATATCAAGGGACAGAAAAATTCAGTTTCTCTTTATACTGTAAAGATGCCTGAATTTGCCTCTATTACTGATCATACACTTGTAAAAAAAAATATACACTAGTATGTGGAAAACTGCTGCTGGCTTCAACCTTTCATTTCAGTGACAGAGTATTACACAACTAAAGGTAGCTTTTATTCAAATACTAGTGAAATGAATGAATAATTCATACCTGGGGGAAAAGGAAAATTTGACTTAGGAGAATTTTTGTCTTTCAGTAGAAATAGTAATTCCAATATTGGTAACATTTCCATCAAAAAAAAGTGGTAGTTCAGTAACCACTTGTCAGGAAATTGCATTGAAAGGATTACAAAGAAACAGGCCAATTGACATTAAAGTTTTTAACTGGTTACCTGCAAAAGGGTAACATTCTCTTTGGGGAGAAAAAGGTGGGGGAGAGATGGGAGGACAGACAAGAAAAGTTTTTTTTTTTTCTTTAAAGAAAAAAAATCTTTAGAGTACTTTCTATGGACTACTTTTTTGTGCTTTCTTATACTTTTTTCCTAAATGTTCTAATGTACCAGTAATTGTAAGAGAATGGTAGCCCTCCATTTGCACTAGTTGGCACTCTATGCACTTCCACATTGTGTTAGGTTGCTGCAGTTACAAGACTGTACAGTTCCCTGTTTTGTTTTGCAAATGTTAGTTAAATGTGACTGTAATTTCTTTAGGCAGTAAAATATACATACACACTAAGCAATGTTAAAAATTTTTTAGAATTATAATTTAAAATTTTTAAAGCATTACATGCATTAACAAATAGTTTTCCAGCATTGTGAAAAAGCTCACAGTTATTTAAAAGTTTCATAAGAAAAAAATGCAAGTCTTGCAGTACATTTTGTCACATTTTTTACCATCCAAAACAACCAAATACTTTTAATTATGGGGATTCTGCCTTTCTTTTCAGAAATAGCCATTCATATGAAAATAACCGAAGTCCAGTTTATGAGTTGGATGCCTGTCAATTAGGTTCTAAAATGACTAACTAATGTAATGCTGAATCTGAGACTAGGCTCTGGTGCATTCATGACGTTTCCAAGATCTTCATTCAGAGCATGAGAAGAGTTGTGGCAGGCGGGAACATTTCAGCCACTTGTGGCACAGAAAGATGCTTGATCCATCTTCACCTGAATATAGAGCAACGGGGTGTGAGTTGTATTGTATGATACATAAAGGACCTTACTGACACTTTTAATAGGCAAGACTTTATGACCCAAACACAAAGTATTGCACTGCTTCCATAACTGACCTGAGAATTCCCTTTCAGCTATTTCTGTAGTCGAGAGCATACCAGCCTGGTAGCTACTATGTCTTTGTACAATTAAGGTATATTCTAAGTGTCTTCATAAAAACAAACATACACTCCGCACTCATATGGACCATGAAGGCAAAATAATTGAATTAACTCTAGAATTAACATCTTTAATCTCTGGAGTTTAGGCCTCTGAAACAGAGCCTCAAAGATTGAGAAAGGATGCATTTGTCCCCTTAGAATCCCATTCCTGAAATCTATTCCAAGAAGCTGAACAGATCACATCATGGATGTTGAAGAAGAACATGGAGGAAGTCCCACCTGGATTATACATTAGTATTTGCTCAGTTACTTCAAAAACTACACTTAAATGAAAGGCTTCCAAATAAATATCTTCTGCTCTCATATTTCACCTGAAGCTGTACTGATATACAGACGAGAATACATGTTTTAAGCTTCCCAAAGGAGAAAAGAGAAAAAAAAAAAAAATAGTATGAACCCATAACCTAGCATTGGAGGAAAGAATTGGAATGCTGCATTTACTCTAATTCATCCTGTAATTATCCTAATTTTGGAATTAATCAGAGTTTGAAGTCAGAACTTCCCTTCTTCTAGCTAACAGCTTTGAGATTAGTTTTATTTAAGCCTGTACCACCTGACTGTTACTGAGGGTTAAGTTTGTTATACTTTTAACAAGTAGTTGGATACAGTAGAATGGGTAGAAAATGTGGGTGTCTCATAGAAAAATCAAATCTGCAAAGGTTCATTTGAACTGCATTTCAGCAAGGCAGCATTTTTATCAGGTTAATAGAGAAGTCAGCAGTCAATTATGTGATAAAATTACCTGTACATTGTTGCAGAATCCAATCCTCTTCCCAGCTTAGAACATCTGATTACTAATCATGTGAGACAATTTATAAAGCATTAGTATAAAATAACACACTACTTGTGATCAGATATTTACATCGTGAAGCTATAATCACTGGGGAGTAGAAACCACGGCTACTTGTCACAGGTCACTGCGTGCATAAAAAGGAAGTCATTCTATCAATACTGTTATGGAAATAGACTGTAAGCAGAACTTTTTTCTTATTTTCGTTTGCATTTCACAACTGAAAAATCATCTCAACAACTATCTCAGATTCCTCAGAAATCTATTTCCAATCTTCCTTACTTCACTAGAACCACTCTTAAGCATTAGTTTTCTTGGTGAAGCCCTAATGAACTCTCTCAGATCACATAATCCTCTAGGACTTTTGAGAGAAGGCTTATCAATTTCTAATATTTGCATGGTAGATAAGGAAATCTATCTGTCTGTCTCTCTCTCTCTCTCTTAGAGTTCATCCAGCACATCCACATACATACATCAGTTGGAGAGCTAGTGGTATACCTAGTTTTAGGTTACCTAAGCATTAATTTTTTGCAAGGCTGATTTTAACTTCATCTACATTTTCAAAATTTACTGCTGGGCTTAAAAGTCCCTTGCTGTGGTCCATGAACAGTGATAACTTTCTTTGGAAACCTGAGCAACAGCAATTAAACAGCAAACTTCATTGCAGAATCATAGAATCATAGAATCATAGAATGGTTTGGGATGGAAGTGACCTTTAAAGGTCATCTAGTCCAACCCTCCCTGCAATTGGCAGCGACACCTACAACTAGATCAGGTTCCTCAGAGCTCCATCTAGCCTGTCCTTGAACATTTCCAAGAATGGGTCATCTACCACCTCTCTGGGCAACCCGTTCCAGTGTTTCACCACCCTGATGGTGAAAAATATTTTCCTTGCGTTTAGTCTAAATCTACCCTCCTTTAGTTTAAAACCATTACCCCTTGTCCTGTCACAGCAGGCCTTGCTATAAAGACTATCCCCATCTTTCTTGTAGGCCCCCTTAAAGTATTGAAAGGCCGCAATACGGTCTTCCCGCAGCCTTCTCTTCTCCAGGCGGAACAACCCCAGCTCTTCCAGCCTTTCCTCATAGGAGAGGTGTTCCAGCCCTCTGATCATTTTTGTGGCCCTCCTCTGGACCTGCTCCAACAGAAGAGGCACGTAGGCAGTGGCTGGAGATGCAGGTGACAATTTGGATTCTTGGGTGACCTGTATAAAATCTGTCTTCCTTCCCCTTTTATATCCAGGTTTGTAGATAAAGAAATTTACTTTTCTGCTTTTGGTCAGAGTATAATCTGGAAAAAACCTTTCACCAAACGCTTTTCAAAATTAATTATATATGTCCAGAAAGAAGTAAATTAATATCTCCCACAGGAAGCCATTTTGAGAATTAATGAATATTTAAAGAAACAGATCCAATACATTCTCAGCAGCAGCCTAGATAGACAAGCAGGTATTTATCCTGTCACTTTGATCATCATCATAGAATCATAGAATACCAGGTTGGAAGGGACCTCAAGGATCATTTGGTCCAACCTTTCTAGGCAAGACAACAGTCTAGACGAGATGGCCCAGCACCATGTCCACCTCAGTCTTAAACCTGTTCAGTGTAGCAGAGTCAACCACTTCCCTGGGGAGATTATTCCAATGGTTGACTGTTCTCATTGAGAAAAATCTTCCTCTTGTGTCCAATTGGAATCTCCCTGGCAGTAACTTGTACCCGTTACCCCTTGTCCTCACCATGTGACTCCTTGTAAAAAGGGAGTCACCATCTTCTTTGTAGCTTCCCTTTAAATACTGGTACATGGAGATGAGATCATCTCCAAGCCTCTTTTTCTCAAGGCTGAACAAACCCGGCTCTCAGCCTGTCCTCATACAGCAGGCTTCCCAGACCCTTGATCATCCTGGTGGCCCTTCTCTGGACCCCCTCCAGCCTGTCCACATCTTTTTTGTATAATGCGGACCAGAATTGTACACAGAATTCCAGGTGTGGCCTGACTTTGAACCATCTAAGAGTTAGTTGTCTTCCTTAAGTCACCTAGATTCTCTCTATGGAGCATAAAGAGAAATAGGTACCTTCAGAGAGCAATTCACTCTGTATTTTTGTTTTTGGTGGTAGTTTAAGCACCATGTTATAAGCAGTATTATCAGACTAATTGTTTTTCAGTTCAAGGCCGCCTCTCCTCCTACACAACATTATTTTTGAATTACAGAAATATTTATTTCAATTTATTAAGTATATTTTGAATTATAAAGTGAGCATTTCCTGCTTAGAGGAATTCGCCACATTCAGCAAAAGCTGACTAATACTTTGAGTGATTCAAACTTGTATTTCTCATCAAATCAATAACCTGTTTGAGGAAAAAAAATCATTCATTTTGAATTGCAGCAGTTAGATACAAAAGTAAATGACTTTCCTTTCATTTACTGAAAGACCTCTAGATACAGCAAGGGAAAAGGAGAATCTCTGTTTCTGTCATATAAAAGTTTCTATTCCTTACCTCTGCAAAGCTGTATTTGAAAAAACAAATAATAGATCAGCACAACCAAAGCCTTTTCAAGGTTTTTTTCAGGTTTTTTTTTTTCCCTAAAGGATGCATATTATTACAATCTTTCCCCCGATCCCCCCAGTTCAGCAATGGATTTCACAGTTTGCATTCACATATGAATCTGAAACCCAGATCAGAGACCAAGAACTTAATTTGTATGAAAATACCAAATGCAGAGCCCTGTTAAGGTAGCTTAACCTTTTATTAGAATCAAAAAAAACTTGAGAGGAAAGGATCAGTGTGATGGGGTTTGATTTTGTTTCATCTCTGTACTAGGTATCAGTTGCCTTATTTAAATAGTAAAACCATCAAACAGTATGCATGTATAAGTCTAAAAATCAGATTCTAACTTTCACGCTTTTTTGGTTTGGGTTTGGGTTGGTTTTTGTTTTGTGGGTTTTTTTTTCCTTCTTTGGGAATCCTAGACCTAACAGTATGGATGAAATCGCGCTTCTCCAGCTTTAATAAAGTCTGCAAAGGAGTTGTGAAACCAACCAATCAGAAACGGAGTATTCTTCTGCTTCAACATGTAAAGCATTATTTTAGTAAAATTATCTTTATTACAGTGACACAGAAGGTTAAATGGTAAGTTTCCGAGATACAGTACAACCAATGCTTTGGTGCTCCTTTTCATCTCCAGCAAATGATCCAGCAAATGATCCAACAAATGAACAATAAGTTCTTCCAGCAGGCACAGATTAAACCACAAGTAAGTAAATAAAAACATCTGTTAGAAATAAGTGTAGTATTTTCCCTTAGCTGAGACTTTTAGCAGATTATTACAATGACCCATAGGCATTTTGTAGCAAAGGAATGGTACTTCCTAGCTCTCACTAACACTGTTTAGCACCACAGGGAAAACAAGAGAGCAAGAATTCAGTTTTGGGCTTCTCTAGCTCAATTCTAGTGTCTCTAACTGGTGTCCAAAATTGTGAAACTGTTCTTTAAAGTTCTTCAAATTCTTCTTACTGAAGTTCTAACATGCACTAAAAGACACCCACAATTTGCTCAAGTAAATATTTTTCCAGTTGTCTTATCTCAAAGGGACTTAGATACCACGAGAGCTTTCTAGATCTGAACTGAGCTGCTGTCCCTGGAAGGGGTTGGATCTCACAGTTCTGTTTTGTGTTCACATCACCAATGTCAGGTCTGTTACAATAATCATGATGATATTCATTAAATGAATAGCTTAGCTCATATGTGCTGTCTTTGCCAATGTTTTCTTGCAAATACCAAGCCTAGAATAGAGGAATGGGAAGAGTAAATTCAAGTTGAGAGCAACTGTAGAGCTCAACAACTTTTTTGTTAAACTCATCCATAGGTGAGACTTTTCTTATTTGGAATTTTGTCACAAAAATCTTTTGATTAAACACAGGCTTACAAAAAGATTTTTTTTTTTCAAGGTTCACAAACCTTTCAACAAACCTGGGCTGAGTTTTAAATGATCCAGGCTAATAAATGGTTTTGGATGGAAAGACTGTGGTTTCACAGGGGTTGATCTGTAATGAGGCAAAATTTGGTGATTTGGCTTAGAATTTCATGGTTTGTTTCATCTTAAGTCTTGAAGTAAAACTCCAAGGATGCCAGCTCATATGAACTGAAACTTAGAGTATTCATACAAACCCCGCTGTAGTAAAACTACTTTAGTTTTAGGGCAACCCTGGGGAGGGATGAAGGGAAACTATTTTCACAGGCTTTATGCCTGTGTGGAATTTTGAACCCTACTGCTTGTTGTTTATTCATTTTTAAGCATCCATCAAGGAAAAATTTGGTTCATATGACCTGCAATAAAGCCAGCGTTAGTGGGATTTTGTAGTTTGCGTTACTTAGAAGGTCACAGCTACTTTGAACAAGGCTTGGAATTTTTACAATGACAGATCAAAACACATGGCTTTGGGGGTTTTGCTGACATAACAGTAATAGTTATGAGAATTATAATGTATATAAAATTGGATAAGATATCATATCTGGGAATGATAGTATTGTTTTAATACCCATACCCTCAAGATATTTTAAGTACCAGGGTAGGAGATACTATAGAAAAAAAGCCTCTACAATTAGAATTAGGTATACATTGTCTGATATACACCCACTCAGAGACGGTCAGAGATGCAAAGATGGTTTTGTGTTAAAAATAGAAACTGCATTTGCAGTGTTGTTTAAAAGCAACATGTCGCCACTACTTTCTCACTTAAGAAACATGTAACACCAAAACACAAGACACTTGAAGAAAGCCTACTCAGTTTCTCAAACTGTTTATTTAAAACATCAGAGAACTTAATGTCAGAATATCTATGTTTCTTTTCTGCTAAAAAAAAATATTTTTTATATGTTTATTTTAGAAATAGCATAGACTGGATTGCTGGTCTTTTTTGTTTCTTTTCCTCTTCTCATTTCCTTGTGTTGCTCCCTTTCTAGTGCAGTCAAAGGATGCTTAGCTAAATAGAACTCATGCGACTAGATGCCGCATTACAATATTGTCTTCCAGTCTTCCCCACCTGAAATCACAAGAGTCCGGCTGCTTATTTCTGTCTTTGCAAGAAATAAAGAGAAAGGACGTAGAGAAGAGAACACCTTCCTAGTCTTGGAAATTAACTTCTGAAGGCAGCAATATTTTTGCCTCCTTTTTCACTGTTCCACTTAGTTAGCACTGGAAGAAAAAATTATGCCATTCTTTCAGCTATAGTTGAGAACTGTCTTGGAAACGCCGGAGTACCTTCAGTGAATGTGAGTTAGAAAGGACTAGTTAGAAAGCAAAATAGACCTAGCTATCTAACTGTCTATGTACCCACACACAAAAATATGAACAAATGAACAGCCTTGATTTCAGGAACACAGGAAGAGAAATTTCTTTCTGGATAAGAGACAGAAAGCAGTGCTAAATGTGAGGGTTTAAAAAAACAGATTGAGTTGAGATCTATTCCTATCAGACTTCTATAAATGAAGCTATAATGCATATACATACATTAGAATGAGCAGCCAGGGATGAAAAAAGAGTACACAGCATGAGGAAAAGGTATATATCCGTAGACAAAATGCGAAGACAGAGGAGAGGAGAGGAGAGGAGAGGAGAGGAGAGGAGAGGAGAGGAGAGGAGAGGAGAGGAGAGGAGAGGAGAGGAGAGGAGAGGAGAGGAGAGGAGAGGAGAGGAGAGGAGAGGAGAGGAGAGGAGAGGAGAGGAGAGGAGAGGAGAGAAAAGCGAAGCGAAGCGAAGCGAAGAGAGAAGAGGAGAGAACTGGAGTGTTAAAAAAGAAAATGAACAAGAAGAAATGTAGCTTTTTTAAGTCTTCTTTCCTTAAAAAAATTCTTCCACGTGCCTTTCATAACTCTACCCTTAATATTTCAATCCTGAAGTAAATACTGTTATTGAGGTATAGGTTTCCTACTGGTACTAACATCTCTGGTCCTAACATCCCTAACAAAGGTCTTAGTATCCCTAGTCCTGGCCATCACAGCCGCAGTCTTTTCCACTAAGGTCAATTTGCAAGCCAGGACAGTTTTACTGGACGGAAGCTATTGAATAACAACTTGAGGTTATTATTAGGTTGAACAGTTCTGAACATGCTTACCCCTGTACAATGAGCTGTTATCTGTTGATCACTTCCTGTCCCTCACAAAGAGGGGGGTAAATGACCAAAATTCAAAATCCCTGCATTCAAATCCTACCTACCATTAGCACAGCTTGTGAAAACAAGTTTTACAATTCCTTCTAACAGCACTGAAGGGGAGAAAGGGCAGAGCCTTAGTCCTTCCTTCTCTCTCCGATAGGAGAGCTGAGTATTGACAATACTGTAAACCCGGATACATTTACAAAATTACTTATTTCTATTATTTAAGTAACTCAGAATTATAAAATATGCCTGAACTCTGCAGATATTTATAAAAATATTGCCAGAGGCAGGAATCACTTCTGCAGTATCACCATAACACCGCTTCACCGCTTCGCCGCACATAAACCTTATTTCCAATTAGTCTGAGCTCCCTGAGAATCAATCGGAGACTGTATAAACATTCTAAACACATACTGTGCATGCCACTTCAAATTTACCACTAACACTTTACTATATTTCTATCAATTATTCCCAGGAAATAGGCCATATTGCACCAAAGTCATGGTTTAACAGTGTTTCATTTTTTTCTCCATCAAATGTTTAAAAAAGCACACACACAAATCTACAGATAAACTATTTGGTGTATTTTCTACTTTTTATCTAACAAATTACAGCACAAAAAAAGTAATATTAGCAATCTGATTATTAAGGAAGAAAAAAAATTTAACACTTTGGTGCCTATTCATGAGCAATGACATGCAAATGACATTCTTCAAGCCTCATTCACACAGATTGAAATGGCAAGCCAAGAGCTTACTGTGGTATTCACAGGCAACATCGGCTCCCCTAGCAGGTCTAATGGCTTCTTTCCATATAAGCAATAAATCCAGGTTGGGTCTTTTCCACATAAGCTTTAGAACTCAGTCTATACATTAAGTTCTCCCTCAGAAAGATTGCCTGAGAGAAAATTCAAAGGGGCAAAATCAGTCTGCTAAGGCTTACAGTCTTACTTCTCCCTAATGGCAAAGAACAGCACCTGTAATTTCCCAGGCGTTTCAATTATATTCAGCTCTGGGAGCTGACACCTTGCAGCTCTTAAATCGCAACTCAGTAGATATTCATATGTATTATTGTCTCAGTCAAAATTCTGCTGTTCATATAATTCTAATTAAAACTGGAACCCCTATACCCTGATTAACCTGGAGCATCCTCATAAAAGGTGAGGAGGGAGGAATATCATGTAAGCAAGCGATATATAGTTAGATGCAAAACAACAAAAAAAGCAGACCATTGTAGAAAGGCATCCAAGGGTGCTACAGATTTATGAAAAAATATAAAAGTTTTAAGGATGAAATGACTCGTTCTCATCCTCTTGGCTGGACAAGAGGAAACTGAAGGAGTTATTTACTTTGGTTTTGTTTTGTGTTAAAGATATTTAATATATACTCTTTATGTACAGGGTATATTCCTGAGCTCTTTCCCTTTCCTCAGAATCGATGAAGCTGGCTTCTACATTGGTTATTGAATGAATTTCTGGACCTCCAAGGAAACTTCTGTAAATGTAGCAAGAGTAAACATTTCATATCACAGCTGACAGAAAGAACAATAGATATCCCTTTAAAGGTATGGACAGGAATATGAATGGAAATTCTGCTGAAACTACTCTGGGATGCCACCTTTCTGAAATTTCATATTTTCTTTTTCATATTTTAATCACTGGAAAAATTATGTTGGAGAAGACTTATCTGTGTGATACAGTGATGTTGACTCTAGATACACGAGTAGTTCAAATCTTAAAAAGGATTTTTTAATCCATTCTACTGACTTTTAAAAGTATAATTTTAAAAATTTCAAGAATCAACTTAATATTCAGCTTTTTTATTTTACTTACATTCATCATATCTCACTCTACTTCTGTATAATTTTGAATTGCTTCCCTTTCTTCTATTCCTAAATAAAAAATCTGCTAAAGAAGTGCCATTCCAACTCCACAGCTCAATTAATTGTGCAGAAAGAGATGAATTTCACACAGTGTCAGAATTTGGCAATATTTTGACTCAGCTTTTAACTACAGAAGGATAAAATATGCTGGGGAATGCAGCGATGAAGAACTGACAATAACATTCTATTCAGTCTTCATCAGAAAATACCATGCATCTGGCTGTGGGGTACCCTTCCATGCAAACCACTGGAAGCAGGACCTGTGGTTAGCCTTCACAACAGCAATTGCTCAACATCCCTGGGCATTTTTTTTTCCTTTTCTATTTTTTCCTCTTTCTATTTTTCCCCCTCCATATACAGTTTCTGGAAGCACAAAATCAAGGTTTTGAACTCATTTGTGTCTAACTTTGTCTTGAGCCTTTCTTCTTCTCAAAATGGGCAAGTAAAATGCACATATTTAAATGATTAAATATCAAAAACCTGATGTCAGTATTCTTCAATGTTAATAGATTTTTGAGTATCAAAACAAACAGAATGAAAGAGGAAAATGAAAGTTTAGTAGTGTTTACTAGTATTCATTGTTTTACATTAAACCTACTGCCTACTTTCCTTTTAGCCCATTTATATCTTTGATGTTAGCAAGCACAACTTTTTTTGCACAGATAGAGAGTATCGTGTACCTCATCAGCAGACGTGACTGAGACTCCTTCGGGATGTGGGATGCATTGCATTATATTCCCTTAGGCTAGGGCAAGCCACGTTTCTCACTTCCTCAGTAGATACCCTGTCTTAGAGCTCCTAAACTGGACATTGTCATCTCAGGAGCCCAGTTCAGTTATGCATGGATTTGCATATAAATTTCAGAAGACTAATGTTAAATGTACAGCCCAAATGTGTGCTTGATCTGTAGAGAAGCTCAGAATTTTACCTTGTATCTAGAGTTCCCTACAGGGAACTTCAGACAGCCCTCTTGAGAGTGTAGAAAATTTACAAGTCATTATTCAGCAGTCTCTACCTCTCTCATCAACTCTATAGGAAATCCATTGATTTAATATAGTGCATTTACACTGATGGTTGTGGATTTTCAATACTTAGGTATAATTTTTCCTAACTTAGGTGGTCTGAATCTTGCCTTGGATATTCAAAGACAAAAAAGAAGACAAAAAATTTCAAAATCCATTTGAAGCCTGATGGGATGACTTCCCCTACCAATGTCTTAAGATATTTTCTCATTAGATATGATACTTTCTCAAGACAAACTGTAAAAAAAAGTATAAAAATATATTCAATATATAAAAATAAATTCAGGGCAAATAGTATTACAATACAAAAACATTGTCTTAGCTTAAAAGTTTACTTCGTCAGATGTTTTCAATTTCAAACCACTGTTTTTTTTAATTGTGCACATTATACAAACAAATCAAAACCAACCTGAAGAGCAGGAACTTTGGTATCTTGTAAATGAGGCCATCCACATAAAAACAGATAATTACAATGAATTCTTGCCTCCTTAGCAGAAGAATGAAAGGAGAAAAAGGCAAAACAGCATTGCAATTTGTTGAGACTCTGGAGTTTAAAGACACATGAAGTTTTTCTGCATTTCTGCATTGCTTATTTTTAATTTTAGGCTACTGTAGACTCATTCTGAAAAAAAAAAGAAAAATACCAAACACATGATTTTGTTTTTGTTTTTTAAATATATGTAGTATAGAACAAAAACCAAGTAGTAAAAAATAATGACCAAAAATACTAATTTCCAAAAAGACTTCAAAAAGTATTTCAGTTAAGATAGATAGACCAGCTACTCTGCTGTTTTCTGATGGACTCTTCAACAGGTAGTTTCCCAAATATTTATAACTCAGTGGAATTATGTATTTTCAAAGCAGAATTTCATATAAATTGAAAAAGATATGCTATAATATAGTAAAATCATAATAATGAAAACAGAAGTAAAAACCATGAGGAGATGTTTATATATGTCATAGAGAACCTGATTGTTCATTCAATGTAAATCATGAATCATTTATTTAATTTAGAAAACATGACTGCAGGTTATATTGGTATGAATGAAAGGTAAGGTATTTAGTAAAGAATTCAGTTTATTTGCCTTCTACTACAAGGCTACTTCTGCTGTTAAAGCCAATCACTTAATATATTAAAAGAACAATTCAGCTACAGGATAGTACAAATCTTTTGTATCGTGAACAGTATGTAGTTAATTTTTTTCATAAGGGAAAGCAATGTTCAATATATGTGATTACCCTCAAAATAGGAATGCTACTGAAAAGACTGAGAAGATTCTATCCTGTTGCAGTTTTGTTCCAGTAACAGGCATAGCAAATACAGCTATGACTATCGCTTTGTCTAGTGTAGCTCATCAACACCTTAAGTTGTGATGCTTCCTTTAATCCTGCTGGAAACTATTGATTTTTTAATTACTTTGGTATGAAACTTTCAGATTTGCAGGAGTTGCATGGCAATCAGATTGCAGTTAAATTACTGTACATCATACATCTCCGAGATGTACAGACAGCTGTATTATTAAATGAGACTTTAAGATATTTCATTACAAAGAACATAAAGTTTCCATAGTATATATCACAATTCTCAGCAGAAAATCAAAGAGTCACATCATCAGAAAATGCTGTATTAAATGATTGTTTATAAGAAGCCTTTTAACTCTATCTCTGCAACAAGAAATCATACAAGGCTGAATGGCTGTAGAGACGTATTGCAGACTAAGTGCAGACAATTTATTTGCTGCAACCCTGCATTCCTTTAATGTTTCTCTGTGTGCACTTTAGAGTAAAGTGGAAACACAAACAGGAAAGTGACTTGCTTTGTGATAAATGAATATGTCTGAAAACATGAGACAGTGAGAACAGCCAAAATAAGTGATCCAGGCCTGTTGAGCACATGAAAGAAAATGGGAGAGAATTTCTTTATAATGCCAACTTAATCAGAGCTTCCGTCGTGATAACCACAGAAGCCAATGGTTGAACTGAATACATCATGCTGTTATTCATGCTTGGAACGAGATAAGTTATTTGAAGGAAGGAGAGATGCTCCTATTCATAATGTAGCTTCAGGTTTAGCAAGCTTTAAATAAAAATGTAGTACCCATTACTGTGTATCTGATCCACTAGTGCTCCTGAATATCTCTTCCTACTATATCGATGCTAATCTCTACTATCATAAAGGTTTTCCTGCTCCTTCATGTTAGCTTTGCTGAAGTGTCAGATTTAATAAAAGAGGGTTAGCAGAAGCAGTAGGGATTATCGCTGCAGCGAAGGATCTTGTAAAGCACAATGGGAAGTCTGATCTGTCTTATTCTCTTTATTCTTTAGGTTTTATATTATATAATCTCTTCATCCTTTTCTTTCTACAAATATTTATCTATATGGGTAATTGTTTACTTTGGGATATAGGAATCACACAATGAATTCATATCCACTTGGCAATAATTGCCATCCAATTACTCTTAAAAGGTAATTATTACTTCACATTTCTTCTCCATCTTTGTGTCAAAGATATTAATAGGTAGACTGTGGCCTTACATACGTGCTTTGATGACCAGGACTCCCTGAGAAAATATGGAAGCACTGCGGAGCAGATAGGTGACAAGAGACTGAGCACTCAAAGTAGCTTACATTTCACCACATTGTGTTGAGATATCAAAGTGACCGTGATGTCCATAATGACAGGTCGCCACTTGTGACACAGAACGTAGCACAGAACCTTGCTCTGTGACCCACCTTTCCCAATTATTTTATTGAAATATACCCAAATAAACCTCAATGTGTTCATGGCAGGTGTTATAGGTAGCAGGTTCTTTATGTTAGCAAATTGGAGGCCTTCTGAAACTTCTGTGTTGACAACTTGTCTTTCTTAGAGGGCAGAAGTCATTGTCATCCTCAGTGCTTGTAGCCTTTAATGACAGAATGATTCAATGATAAGACTACCTGAATCGGTAACAAACAAACATGAACTGGGGCCAGAATCTCCTCAGAACTGCAATCCAAATGATTATGCCATGGGGCAGCTACATAAAGAGACACTGCAAGGCTTTGGGGGGAATTTCTAAATCCAAAGGGCGTGGCAGTGAATCATCAGACAGACCAGATCTGAAAGTGCATGTAGCAGAGGTAGTCAATATTATTTCTGCAAGGCATCAGTGCCAGCCTGGTCTCCTGTGTACAGTGGCACTCCTAGAGGAGAACTGACATACACTAGTGAAATTAGGTTACTCTGCAAGTATGGACCGATCAATCATGGATTCCAAAGTTCTTCCAAAGGGTGAGGATCGATCCCAGTAGCTTCCTGAAACATTTGATGCCTAACACAATGGAGAGCATTCATCATATTTCCAGAACAAATTGTTTTGGAGGTAATAATAGTCTGCCAATTCTTGGGCTGTTACTGTTTTTAGGTATTAGAGAATTTCGCCACTTGGGAATCATTGAAATTATAGACACACCTGAAATCAGACCTGATATTCAGATGGAGCTTTCAGACTATGCTGGAGATGCTAAGGAAACTCTCTGTCTGTAGTTTATATTACAGAAAATGTACACAATACATTAGCTATAAAAAGTGATAGATTCTTATTTGATCAAGGGAAGATGCAGGAAGATCTATAATGTCAGTGCTTTGGTGTTTGGTTAGGGTAGGATCTCATTCCCTTTTGATGTTGTGGCCAGGACATTGTTAACCCTCGTAAGCATTGATTTATGAAGCCAGATATAGATAAGATGGGTGCATATGGAATTTGCATTTCAGTATTAACAAGGACAGAACATTGTAGATAGAAACTTATCTGACTGGATGAAAATGGTTTCTCTCAGGATGCCTCTGTGTGTGTATGTGTGTGTATAGGCAAATTTCCCAGGAATTCTAATGTATTTTCATATATGCATGCATACATTATCTGAATACATTAATGATGTTCAAACTATTTTTAGTTATTTGAAAAAATAATGAAAATCATCCACTAAAGGAACATAGTTGCCCCAGAGATACTCGAAGTAAAAGTGATGTGCCTAATAAACAATCATCTGACAACACACTGTTGTGCAAAACATCAGGGCTTAAATTTCTTGTTGAAATCATTTTCTGAACTGCCTGTATGAAGTTCTCCTGTGGCAGTTTGCCCTTCTGAAATGTATGGATTGTGTATGCGGAGACAAAACCCACTGATTTGTCTCTTGAAAACTGTATTAATTTAATTCCACCTTCCTGTATTTGCTGTTTGGGAATAATGTAGTGTCAATTTAGTGGTCTATATAAACTGTTTCATCTGTTATTGAAGTTCAAAGAAATCTTTCTGGAAAGGCTTCTTCTTCTATTTTAATTAGGCCAGTAGGAGTAACAGCTTCAAGAGAGAGCTTTATTAAACTGAGACATCATAAGCTTAGTAAGAACAGTGCATCTTATCCAAATGAAAATTAATTTAATGGGAGTGGAGAGCAAAGTATATACACTATGGAAGGCCTAAATTTCAGGGGAAAAAAGGG
Organism: Platalea leucorodia; assembly: GCF_965183815.1. Lineage (NCBI taxonomy): Eukaryota > Metazoa > Chordata > Aves > Pelecaniformes > Threskiornithidae > Platalea > Platalea leucorodia. The sequence goes on from NC_138824.1 coordinate 61,872,713, forward strand.
AAGGAATACTTGTGGTATTTGTTGTCTGCTTTTCTTCTTTTCCCTCTCATGCTTTTCCTTTTTCAGGTCTATATCTCTGCTTGGTACAGTACCAAGTAACAGTGGAATGAGTTTGCTCATCCCTGCACCCAGCCAGAGCTGCTTCTACAGAACAACAGTGAAGTTTGAAGTGGTGCACTTGGGGATTGCACCTGAACTGGCACCTAAAACAAGATAAGGTCCTGTTCAGGTGATTCCACAGGCATCTTTACCTCATCAGCAGTGTAAAAAATAAGCACAATAAGAGTTTACAAGGATCATCTTTCTCCAACATGTCACTGTGTGCTCCTTCTACCACCCATACTCTGCCTGCTACAGCAACTGTGCTTGGAAGTTGGCTTCTCTTTGCTGCAGCATTCTCAGCAAGTTTTACCAGTTTCAGCATTCACAGATTCAGAGTAAGAGAAGAGGGATAGATCATTTCAACTTGCTCCTCATAATCTTAACATATTTTGTCCCTAAAAATCCAGCCAGAAAAGGAAGTGATCTCTCTCCTGCCAAGACAAATTAGCGAGGGCTGCTCACACTTTCAATGAGTGAAGAGTTAAAGCACCTCATTGGCCTTTGACATTCTTATCTACATGTTAATTTGTCACTGACATATATGAATGTATATATAAAAATAATTTTGGAACAATGCCTGCATGACAATGCAAGGTACTACAGTTATTGAGGCAGTCTTACTATGTGTTGCTTAGCGTGGCACTTTTTTTTTAACCATATGCTTCTTGGTTTTCCTTATTTTTCCTCTGCTTCAGTGCCATATTTACAAGCAATGATGAGGAGTAATCACTAACTATTATCACATTATCCCTACATAATTCCTACATTAAATTACCACTGATCAAATACAAAGAAAGCAAAATCCTCCATTGCTCTGCTCCCCACTGACTATATATATGCTACCCTCTTTCTTTACACAAAACACATAACAAAGGTGTTGTGCAACAGATTCTGTGCATGAGAAGATCCAGGAATTTTCTCTTGAAGAGATGTCCCAAGGCTACTACTGATCATGGGCTCAGTCTCTACAGCTCTCATCTGGACTCATCTGGACTTCAGGCATTGGAACAGGCTGCCCAGGGAAGTGGTTGAATCCCCATCCCTGGAAGTATTTAAAATACGGGTAGACGTGGTGCTTGAGGACATGGTTTAGTGGTGGACCTGGCAGTGCTAGGTTAATGGTTGGACTCGATGATCTTAAGGGTCTCTTCCAACCTTAATGATTCTATGATTCTATGATTCTATGACTTCTCACATCAGCCTTTGACACCCATCAGGCTGCCTGGTCTTCTGTCAGACAATTCCTAGGCAGAATTTGAGGTTTATCTCAATTCAGGGGCTCATCCCAACAGGCAGGCTAGATGAGATGGCCTTGTTTTAGAAGCTAAATGGCTTGATAGCATACACCTGACCAGGCAACATCACTTGGCTAGAAACCCTTTAGTAAAGAGTCCTCCTAGGCTACACAATGAAGAAGGGATGTCCTGGCTTGCCTGCCTGCAGGACCATTGTAGTATCAGGTATTTTAACAACAGTCATGGCCTGAGATGACACAAAAGTAGCTCTTTCGTCTCTTTTTCCCTGTGTATAAAATCCTTGTCCTACAGAGAGAGTTGTATGAAAGCAAGGCACTCAGACCATTGACATGTTTCACTTCACACTCCTTGTGAAAAAAGCATAGCACTAAAACAGAGAGTTTCCTTTTATAAAGAAATTTCCTTGTCCTAGCTGTCCTTCTGGGACTATAATATGATCAAAATCAAGCTTCAGTGGTGAATTGACTGTGTGATAAAATTATGCTTCTTCCCAGTATTTATCAAATTTTCCGATGTTTTTCCGACCGTGCTCTTCTAAAGGTCTTGGATAAACTGATTGCTGTTCAAGGCAGGAGTGAAGCTGCAAGCACTTCGCAGTAGTCTGAAAAGCAAATGAAAGGCACAAACGAGAAGAAATGGAACAGAGCAAAAGTAGAGTTGGATAAAAACCACTTCATGGAAAAGTGGTCTGTAGGAGAGGACTACAAATAGGGCAGTTTCAGAAACAGTAAAAATTGAGCAGAGGTCTAGAACTGGCCTTTGGCTGGCTTTTGCTCTGCCTTTAGAGATGGATAGGCTCTTATGTTTAAAAATGTGCAGCTAATGTAAGCTCAGATATGAGCACAGGCATATGTCTAACTGTCATTGTAGATATCCAGTGAGAATTTAGACATGGTTATCTATTCTTTCCAAGCAGACATTGCTTTGACTGTGGGACTCACTTTACATGCATTGCTACTAACTAATACTTTGCCTGAACTTGTGAAATTACTTTAAAAAAAATCAACAGATTTCTGAAATGATTATGTTGTTTACTGAAAAGGCAAAATCTTTAACAGTTCATTATGGAATGGAAATTAAAATTGTACTTAGTTTGAAAAAATAATTTGTATTTGAAATGCCTAGAAGGGAAGAATCCTTTTGTTATTGTTGTTCTATGTAAAAAAAAAAAAAAAAAAAAAAAAAAAGTATAATCTTGACACATCTATGAGTTTTTTCCAGTATTTTGTGCATTCTGGCAAAACACAACTTAGCACATACCAAGATAGTGAACAAATCTGTTGAAAGAAAGTACATATTCTGCTGAAAAATGTTGATGTTTTGAGAGCTATGTTCTTTAAAGAGAAGGAACATCTAGTATGTGAAAAGTACATATAACACATGAAAAACAGTATTAATAAATTTATGAGAGGGATTCTAAGATGTGACTTATTAAATAACAGCAAATTCTGTGCACATAATTTTGAGTAATATGTCTTGGTTCCTGAAAATTTGTGTGCAACTACTCTCTGTGATTTTGGATAGGATAGATTCCTGTGATTAGGATACGAAAACCTAATTTTATAATTTCTGAATGAATAATTGAAAAATAAATTTATCTGGTAAATTAATCTGTCTTCCAAGAAAGTGATTCTGTAAGCCATAGCAAAATAATTGATGACTGTTGAGAAAATACTAACATTTTATAAACTTTTTAAAAAAAATGTTGCTCTTTTGCTGACAATTGTATGTGTGACCAACAAAAACAACATGCAAATTTAGAAAGCAGCAGTGTTTTTGTTTTGTTTGTATAAGTGCTATGGTGGAAATGTAAAATATTAAAGTATTTAATTTCAGCATTTTTTGCATTTCATAATTCTATCTATCTAAAAATGATGTGACATTTTGAAAATTGGCCATTTTGATAGATAAAACAAAAACTCAAAGATATGTTTCATTCTGTATTTAAATAAGGTTTCTGCATCATTGTCGTGGTTTAACCCCAGCCAGAAACTAAGCACCACACAGCCACTTGCTCACTCCCCCCTGGTGGGATGGGGGAGAGAATCAGAATAAAAGTGAGAAAACTCATGGGTTAAGATAAAGACAGTTTAATAGGTAAAGCAAAAGCTGCTTGCACAAGCAAAGCAAAGCAAGGAATTCATTCACTACTTCCCAGCGGCAGGCAGGTGTTCAGCCATCCCCAGGAAAGCAGGGCTCCATCACGCGTAACAGTTGCTTGGGAAGACAAACATCATCACGCCAAACTTCCCCCCCTTCCTTCTTCTTCCCCCAGCTTATATACTGAGCATGATGTCACATGGTATGGAATAGCCCTTGGGCCAGTCTGGGTCAGCTGTCCTAGCTATGCTCCCTCCCAGCTTCTTATGCACCTGGCAGAGCACAAGAAGCTGAAAAGTCCTTGACTAGTGTAAACTCTACTCAGAAAGAACCAAAACATCAGTGTGTTATCAACATTATTCTCATCTAAATCCAAAACAGAGCACTCTACCAGCTACTAAGAAGAAAATTAACTTTATCCCATCTGAAACCAGGACAATTATATTCTCAGATTTACTTTTTAGCTAGTAACATATATATACTCTATCCGTTTAAGCTTCAATAATTTTTTTCATGTTTTTTATGCTTCAAAACATACTTAATTAATAATTATGGCTTCTCATGGCTAAATACAAACCTAGGAACTTCCCTCTTCCATCTGCTAAAAAGCTCACTTCATTGAGTGGAATATTACTACGTTTTCAAGCACTTTTAAAGAAATAAATCTTCATATAAATCTGTTCTCTGATTCTAAGAAACTCTCACTTTTTTTTCTTCCTTGGGTCATGTTTCTGTATGTCCTTCTACAACAACTTGTGTTAGAGATTCATCATATTTTTTGCTCTCTCAAAAGAAACCAGAACTCAGTGAGAGATGAATCCTGCTTTGTGTGGGATGTGCTGTTTCTCTCTACATTCTTCTCTCGTGAATAATGCAGAACAGTCATCCCCTCTCTTATGCATCATTTTTACCCTTCCCATTTTCCTAATCAAACTATGACAGAAATAGTTCTATGCAGTTTCTCAACAGTGGCTGTAATACATCAGAGGAATTGGTACATTCCTGAATGATGTTTCTCTTTGCTGTACGTCACACATGGAAAAAATGTATTTTCAGTACCACCCCTCTCTTTCTCCTTGGGTACTTTTCTAATTTGCTGTGTGTTTTATGTTTAAGTGAAAAAGCATAGATGCATCACAATAAAAATAAACACTACTAAACACAAGAGAGGAACACAATGTCACAATTTATCCTCCATTCTGACACAGCCACAGCACAAGTGCTATTTGACCAAAGTCTCTTTTATGGAACTGTGTTAGCTCTTCTTTTGCAACCCATATATGCTTTATAAAAATTGTGTTTGGTAGTATGTGAAACATTTTCTTTCATTGGGAGTGTTCTTAATAACATCCACTATGGGAACTTTTCTTTAAAAAATGGTATTTATTTATAGTTGGTTCCCACATACTAAGTATTTTCCATATGCTTTCTTCAAAAGAAAAAGGAGAGCAAAAAAATCACAACAAGAAACAAAATCCAAGAGAATTATTAAGTAGACTTCAACCTTTTATTTGTTTCATCCTTTTGAGGAACAAAGCTGATACCATCTGCACAAATTAACCAATAATAAAAACTGCCTCCTCCATAGTGCACCTGTCCTGGACTTGCAGGTGGATTTTTATTTGTGTGTTATAGTAATTGTAGCAGACAATAGTCAGGGGTATTAGCTACATCTTGCCCATTCCCTCTTTCACCACTCCACACCGCTCACATGTTCAGGCCTTGCATAACCAAGCGTAAAAAGATACAAACACCAGTTGCCCACGGGTATAAAAAGATAAGCCATTTAAAAAACATTCACAGATTAATTTTGAAGACTTTATTTATTTTGAAATCTCAATGTATTTAATGTATGAAAAAAAGTAAGAACTACAAAATTACCTTTCATAAAAACTTTGCCTGGTTATTATAGTAGCTGTAATTGAAATTGCATCTATGTGGCATGCATGTATGATACGACTCTTTAATATTAAGTTAAATGCATATATTTGAAAAAATATTTGTCATGTGGGCTCAAATTGTCACATACTGGGAATGACAGTGTGGTGCTATAATATTTCCTTGACAACATAAGGGTTATTCAAGTGAAGAAAATGAAGTTTGATTACATGCCATGTATTTTATTTATTTCTGAAAAACTACACTAATATCATTAAAATGATGTTGTTAGAAGGAGAAGCTTTTATTCCATGAAGAATGATGGATAATTTCCCGTGAGTAACAGATATAATGCATGTAAGCCCTTTTTCTAATGTCTATGAAGTCCACTGAACAAAAATAGTTGTAATAGTCTCTGAAAGCATTTAACTTTATGTATGCATGTTTCTTTAAAACTTTAATTCTCTTGTACCAACGTTTTTCAAAAAGGAAAGCACAGTACAACTGAGTTAATCGTGCTGCAAGTTGCTGAAAATAGATTTTCTTAAATAGGTTTATATAGACATTTCTATTGATTTACACAAATTTTTATATTGTTATCTATTTAGTAGTGATATTTAGAACATTAATGGCAATTTTGGCTCTAAGCCATACATTAAAAACTTTTTATTAATTTTCTGCTTTATTGTTTTGATTTTATCCATTTGATTTACAAGAGCTCCAAAAGTACTTGAAAGTACTTTAGAGATGTGAAGAACTTTTAATACATCTTTGCTTACAGAACAAAGCCTCAGAGCAGAATTACCTAGTAAATAAGCAATCATACCTTTTAGGAACAGATAACTGTCCCAGATGTGTGAAGAGCATTTGGGTGGATTGCTTTTAATAAAGAAATTTTCTGTAAGCAAATCAGTTTCTCTTATCTGATGACTTTTCCTCCAAGAGATTTTGAGCTGCGTGATTTATTTCCTCATACAGTTGTGAAACAATGCTATAGAGGTGTATATGAGGAGTAAGTACTACTTTGAAACTGCAAGTATAAACATGCCTAGATATTCCAAATAAATAAGGCATATAACGATGATCATGGAAAGCATAATATACATGTCTGGATTAAAAAAATAAAGGAATGACAAGAAGGCATCTAAACACAATTCCCTTTGTGTCATCTGCCCCATGTTATTAAAACATGATGGTGTTCAGAAATTATTAGGAAAAGCTCAGGGCTGGGCTGGTGTTCAGTTCTATGAAGGAAAAACTGACATCATCAAGTCTGAGAGCTCTTGGTACTTTCAGAATAAATTACAACATTGTGAGGACAAAAATTGATTGCTATTTACTTTGGATACACGGGCTAAGGTTTTCTGTTTTGTGTTTGTATCATTCCAAACACCGGATATTTGTGATTGCAGTATAAATGCAGGTAATGATGCTGACAATAACCATCTCCAGTGGATATTCTGTTCTCCTACCATTATCTACTGAAATTCTTTTTTCTCAGTTTTGTTTTTGTGTTCAAGTATAGAATAAGCAATGATAAACCTTTCCGCACCACCACCCCTTTTTTTTCCCACCCTCAAATTTGTCATACTTTATTCACAGAGACAACACATAAGTACAGAGAGAGCAGTGGCCTGGTCTCATACTCTCTCACTTGTGGCTCTAAAGTGACACAGAGTTAGGAAGACTTATAACCCTAGAAAAGTCTCTAAAAGCAATTGAGAGCAGTCAATATCTAAGTCTCTCTCGCAGGAAATTTTGAGTAACCTCACAGAATGTTTTTAGCAGCTAGCTCATCAGTTGGTAGCTTCAGCTAAATGCTTAAAGCTGACCATAAACTGGAATGAAACTAGGCCATAAGTCAGGTTGTCAGGTTTAGACTCCAAAACAATAAGACTGTTCTGAAGTTTCTGGATAAAAGAATTACCAAATATCACCTCTTCTTTCCAACAACAACAAAAAAATCCTGAAATTTTTTTTAAGGATTATTACATGTGACACAATGACATAGCAGAAAAGTGTCTCAGGAGTCACATTCCTTATTAATCTTAAAGTCTGTGGAATAACTGTACATTACAGAATGACATTTGTCAAGTGGTAAAGAATATAAATATCCTTCTACGGGATGGGGCAATGAAAAATGTAAAACCAAGCATGTAAAATATCTCATCCTAGCAAATAAGACATGTTTGTTATTGATTTCCTATTTTGTGCTGAGTTTACTAATGTCAATAATTTTTTTTATTTTAGAACTGCAATAGATCAACTATTAATTTAAGAGACCATATAATCACATTTTTTGTTCTAATGGCAGGGTATTGGGGACATTGTACTACATACTTCTCCAGCCTATGCTTCTGACATTCCATGTATTCTGAAACCCAGTTTTATGTCAGCTTCCATGCTTAAGACTAACTGTTCCTTTTCTCCTTTTCTTTTATTTTGGGAGTCATCTTCTGCAAATTATAATGCAGTGTCTGCAGGTATTTATTTTAAGTATGATTTAACTATGATCCATCCCTGTTATTTGTTTCAAGAAGGGACATAACTTTTAGTAACATTCTTATTTTGTGGTTTTGGTGTTGATGACCAAATATTTACACTTCTGTAAGACTATTTTTAATGTTTCCATAATACAAAGGATTACATTTATAACTTATATGAAGTATATAACTGATATGTATACAGACAATGTTTATTTGGAAATTTAAATTTAAAAAAGTCTGTGGGGGTTTATCAGTATATTTTTCTTTTCCTTTACATTGATTTTTGAGGATAAGAAGAGACAGCAAGGGGAGAGAGAGGAAATAGGCATGTTCAGCACAACAAAATAGCAGTTTAGTTTCTTTTTTGTTTGGGAAAGGATGGAGAAAATCTACTTCTTATTTGCCAGACCAATACCTTTCTTAGCAGAAAAGTTTAAGGTTAGCCACCTAAAGACAGAGACTTCTGTCAACCTAGATGAAGTGTCAATGGGGTAATACTCTTTTGATTAGCCTTTGCAGGATAATAATCTCAACTAAGTGACCCTTTACAGAAGATCAGTTTCATGTTTTCATACACGAGGGGTATGAAAATCCTTTGTAACTCTTATGCTTATTTATGTTTCCCCGTAAGTGAAGAAATGTTGGGAGAATCTTCATGAGTAGATCATACTTTGAGATTCTGTGAGGAAGCCTTATAGAAGGGCATTATGGGTTTGCACTTGATGCTTAGTTGCTTAATATATGTCCTAGAAATAAGTAGGGTCTGATTTAAAACTTGTCTTATCGCTATTTTGAATTGTTATTGAACATTTATGAAAAGGTCTGTCACTTCTTGTTACTGCTGGGAACCTTGCAACCACTTACTTCAGCTAAATAACGACTCATAGTCTGACATTCAGATGAATTGCATGAACTTCACAGGGAGAAGTAGGAAACTGGAAATCCAGGACTGCATTAGCTGTTGTCCTAGACTAATACCACTCTGATGTACTACCACTTCATGCCTATTTTACCTATGTGGAAATTATGCCACAGAATGAAGAGCAATGATAAATCTAACCTCGAGTTCTTCTTCGTTTATCTAGTTCTTTTCTTCCAAGGTTTTATAAAACAAAAAAAAAGGAAAGAATACACAACTTCTCTATTAAATGGTTTAAAGACTTTTATATTTAGAGGGCTACACAAACCTGTGGAGATACTACTGTAAATTATTAAAATATTGATAATAGAAACCATATTTCAGGGGTAATTTAGTTGATCACAGCTATCTGAGAAACGTTCATTATTACCAGTACCTTGTTGTCTACATTAATACACTGTTTTTCTCCTCCTTCATGCACAGATAGGGAGAGAAAGAGAGAGAAAGAGAGAGTCTGAAAAAAACCTGCTGTATTGTAAATGAACATAGTTTGGTATATTTCCTTTCATAACATAAAATTATTGCGTGTCAAATGACCTGTTAAACAAAGAAGATAAGCAAGCCACTTAGGTATAGTTAATAGAGTGCCAACTAAAGCACCAGCAAAATGTTACAGTCCACCAGCTTAGTAACACTACATAGGCAACAATACTCCATGACCCTTAATTAACATTATAAAATAGCTTCACATGTTTTGGAGATTATAATTGCAAGATTTTACAAAGACTAAAGTGTTTAAAACATACTGTGCATTGTTGTGTATTGCATATATAGGTTAATAAGATCTAGCAGGAAAAACATTATGAGTTCCAATTATGGAACAAAAGCTACCTTTTCTGTTCAAGATGAGTGTTCTCTATAGGCCTTTAAATTTTATTTAAAGGCTAATTTCTGTTCAACAGCTTTTCTTAGGTTTTATAGCAGGCTGATATTCATGCATTATATAACATTTTGAGACTTACAGGCATTATTTAAAATAAAATGAGTTTTTCTCCTGATTAATTTTTTCTGTTAGGATAATGGGAATATATTTAAAGTATTATTAGGCTAAAATATGATTTTTTAAAAATAATTTGAGATTTCAATGTATTATTTCCTTACTGTAAATATTTATGTGAGTGTGTACGAAGAGGGGAAGAAAGAACTTTTTAGATTAATGTTTCTTGCTTTTCTCAAAAGACTATGCTACTGTTAGAGACCTAGAACTGTAAGAGGTGATCTGTACATTGCATTTAATTATTTATTGCATTTTCAGGAACATGAAAAGATGTTGTTCTTTGTATACAAGAAGACCAGCAAGCCACAAAACTGAAGAAACTAAGCTAAGAAAATTAGTTTCATTATTTTTGTGAGGATTCCTCCTTGCCCTCCTAGTCAGAAGCTCTGTTTTTTCAACTGATGACCACTATTCCTTACTTTACTGTTGTGCAGTGTAGTAAAAATCTTGGCTGTCTCTTCTCAATAACCTCCTCATAGGTATGGGAAGGTGGCTGTGAGGTGCCCTTGAAACTGTCTCTGTCCCAGGCTGAGAAAACCTTGCTCCGCCAGCCTCTCTTCATAGAGCAACTGTTCCAACCCTGACCATTCTGATGGCCCACAACTCACTCCAATTTATCAGCATCATTGGGTCATTTCTCAGTGAGGAAATCATGGACATAAAAGATAAAACACGGCTGTGGCACCAACCTTACAGTCAATTGTTAACTTGCAGGGTCCGGACACTCCTACCAGAGCCTTTCCCCATCACCTGTAGGATCAAGAATACCACCACCATTTTCAAGTTTAAAGGAAAATTGAAAAAAACATAATAACATGCTTGGTCCATGAAGAATCACATCCAAATCCATGTTGCCTAGCAGATATACTAGATGTTCATGTTTTATATTTTGCAAGCAGAAAATTACTTATGGGCTGTATTGAGGAGAGATATGACTGAGGCTGCAATTCCATGACAGCACAAGTCTACGTCAGTGTTGTTACAATCTCACACCCCAGCTGCATGTTTGCTGTGCTAAGAAACTGCACAAGGAGTTACCTGGTCTCATGGTGAGCCAGTTTGGGGATTTGAATGGGTCCTTCAAAGAAAAAAAGTTTCATATAGTTTTCTCCAAGCGTTGGTGCCTTAAATGGCTAGGAAAACAGAAAGTATGTGTCTAAGCACAAGAGTAGAAGACACCAGGGCCATGACAGTACAAAGTAAGATCTCCTAAGCCAAAAGATAATTGACTGAAAGCAAAATAATGTTATACAAAAGAAAAGAAATCAGGAAAAGTGTTAAAGCTAAAGGTTTTCCTCTTTCAAATACATCCTCAATTGACCATAGAAACTGTTGACAGAGCCTTCTTATACCTCCACTTTTATGTGTTACTCATACAGTGGCCAAGAGAGATACAGGCAGAGTGAAGTAAGCAAACTCAGATCCATGTTCTGTTCAGATGAAAAGAAAGCCAGCTCTAACTTTTCTCCTTAAGGCACTTAGCATTTATCTTACTCCTTACAAAATGGATATACTGCCTCAGTACAAATTTGCTTCTCACATGAAAAAATGAAAATTTTAGAAAACAACTTAAAAAAACTTCCACTATTTTTATGTAGAACTGTTCTCTTTTTTCATAAATTAACTGGATTTGTAGTTGGCTGAAGTAGTTTTTTATCAAATTTCAACATTCAACAGAGTCAAGGTGAATGTTAGACACCAGCATATCAGATGCAAACTTCATGGCCCAGGCACAAATTTGAGGCACAGAGTTTTAATTTATTTTATACATAGAGTGATATCCTGACTGAGGTTACACCTCTAATCTCATAGCTAATGCAGAGATGCTTAGGTATATGCATATGTCTAACCACTGCACACTATTATCAAGAATTAGTCAGCTCAGAAATTTATTTGCTGTGTCTTAAGAGTTTAAGAGTTTGATTATCTAAGGCTTACTAAGAAATACTTCTAAAAGGCAATTCAACCAAAAACAGATGTCTTAGGCCTGATGAATCCCCTTTCTAGGTTCTTGTACTTCTAATATCCTAAAGAAAGTCTAGAGTGAATAGTTTAGATTTACAGACATAGCTCTTAGATATCACAGGCTAACCCAAATGAAGATCAATTTCCATGCAAAAGGAATTTGACATTTTCAGGCACTGAGACGCACATGCTAACCCATTAGTGCAGGAAATTTGCCTCAGTAAATCCCAGGTCCATTGGACCTCCTGAATATGCACTATTCAGGAGATAGATACATTTTTTTTTTTTTTCCTGGTTAGTACCAGTCAAAGTCATGCCAGTCTATACTCTTCACAGGTTTATATACACAAGAACCAAGGACCAAAAATGGACCCTTAGCAAGATAATAAAAAATAATAGCTTTAAGAAGTAGTTACTGTAGAAAAATGAATAATTATATCTGATTCGATATATATTTTCTGTTGGATCCATCCCAATCTTTTATATAAGAGCTGGAGATCAGTATGCTGCAGTACTGTTTTTTTCTACAGACATTTTGTTTGGGTAACAAATAGATATTTTACATGTTATATTACTAGTTAATAGATTTCCAGTAATAGCAGGCCTTTTTCTAACAAGTAGCACTTTTAATCACAATTTTAGCAGCTCTATGTGTTATAACAGTGCCCACAAAGTTATAGGTGTTAACAGCACTTTATATTTGCTCTGTGAAATGTACTAGTCTCATGTATTGTACCTTTACCCCTCCAGCACTTTGCCTCACCATTTCAATATTTTAAATTGTATTAACTAGGGAACTATTTCTAGATGTACCGGTGCAGTCATTAGGAACATAAGGACTAGCAGTGCTGTAACATCTAAACTGAAATACACAAGACTGAAGCTCATGAACAAGAGACTCTTTGTTCCCTTTTCTGAGGGGCTGTAACATAACCATGGAAGAGTGCTGGACCTCTCAGCCAGGCACTGGAGTCCAGCACCATGACAATAACCCCACATCAAGCCAGACACCTGATTGATGTACGAGAGGAGCTCAGATAGGTCTATACCTGTCTGTGAAAACAGTTTGGAGCTTGTGTGGATAATTGATTTCTTTTTCTGATAACTTAATAGGCACGGAATGAGGTCCTGTATTTGTTAAATCACTGCCATCTGTGTTGTATTTCATCCCATCCTCCTCAGCATAGGCATATTTTGATATTATTCTAGTCCAGCACACACATTTTTCTTTTTAGTTTTAATTTCTTTATTCTGTTTGTCATATGAGAAAAAGAATCAACACGTTTTACAGAGATGATGCTTAACACATATTAAAGTTTAAGCATATTAATTTTTTATAAATCTTCAGTCTGGAAACTTTATATCAGCACAAAGGTGCTTCTGATAAACTTTAACATATTTGTTAATAATCCTTTAATCAGCTGCCTGGAAAATCCTGAGTCATAAATGTGTTATAAATGTTGGAAGATTATCTAGATTAAACCATTGCTTTATTAATCTAACCAGTCTTACATTATGGATGTAAAACTGTTACATTTTAGAGGTAAAATGTGGTTATGGACTGGTATACTGTAAGAGGTATGACATTTCTCTCTGTTTTCATAGATGTTCATAACGTTAATCACAGATTTTTTTCAACTCACTGTACAGCCACTATATTAATCCCAGCCCCAGAGATACCCTTGTCCAAAAGAAATAAGTCCATTAGTGATGTTTAGAATCAATAGGAAACTGAGCTAAGTGACAGTATGCCTACACATGCTCTTTACAACACACACTTATAATGTGTTTATAGATAATTAATTTTCTGTTTGCCCTGCTTGGGACAAAGATAAGTGATGCCATGTGATTGTGCAGAAACAGTATATCAGAGGGAGAAAATTTGGACTGATCACTAAAGAAAGCAATTATTTCAATGATTATTGAAGAAATGTGAAAAGGTAGGAACACTTTTAACCAAGGTCCTCCTGTTTAGTCACAGAGAATGAGCTGAAAGAGCTTGTCTCAATCTATGGAAGAGAGAAGGGATTTAACCTTATATCTTGCAGATTTCCAGAAACACAGGAAGATAAAGTACCTCTGCACAGTCCCAGCAGGTCATTCTGTGGAGCTGACCTTCTTTTGGATTTTTGTCTAAAAGGATGAATCTGGATAAGTTAGTGATAGCTGTGTAATAAATGAAATCTCTGGTAGAAGGGTTCAGACGTTCCCAAAAGGACGCTGTTGCAATTCTTCTGTCCTGATCTTTCCCTCCACTCTTTAAACCTAACTTCTGCAATGATGAATAATGCAAGGATGAATAAACATGACAGAAAGAAAGTAGAAAGTATGGAATAAGGTGATTCAAAATGTTCAGCTATGACATAGTTCTTAAACAAGAAGGGTAGAAAACACCCTTCCTCATGTCTGGAGTTCACATGAGGTCTGACATTGGTTTTACCATATCAGAAGTCTTTACACACTAAAATAAGTAAATAGTTTGTCTGGATAAACCTTTATCCTAAACCATTATTAGGCTGTATAATTTTTCTATTAGTTCTAGCCCAAAATTTATTTTTAGGGAATAATTTTAGCCACTAGTAAGAATTTTAATTCTATTTAATGAGCATTTTTAATCAAGAGCAATATGTTATTATGGCAGCAGGATCTTTATTTTTAGCCAAGAAGGCCAGATTGCTTAGAGGAAGAGATTTAGTTCAAATGTCTTCATGTTTTTAAAATCTAAACACTATGTGGTTCAATATATGCAACAACTGGCCTATTCCTTTCCTCTCTTCCATCCTCCCTTCCCTCTTTGCCTCCTTCTCCCTTTCCTTCCTTCCTTCTGCCTTTTTGCCTTCCTCCCTTCTTTTCACATAATGTAGCTCAGTAATTCCCTTTTCCCATCTTACCGAATCACAAAGATACATAATACTTAAAAATACAAGAATTGGTAAGTACCACACTTGTAAAATCTTTGTAGGATGATTTTATTTCAAACTGTAAGTCAAGTGCATTAATCTACATTCTGGTTTTAAAGCCTTGCAAAAATACGAGAAGGGTTCTTGTCTCCTGTTTCCTTCCTCCTCCCCAGAGCATGAAACTATTGTGAAATGTTGTGTAAACTGGAGGGAAAATTTCCATCAAGTGCAGTATGGGTAAATACAGAGGTAACTCAAGTTTGTGCTGCACCAGAAACACACAGTTAAGTTCATCAAATTCTGACCAAAACTTAAAAAAACTGAACAACACGTATGATGCCAAGATGTGTCTTAATATGCAATCTTAATTCACATTTCTCTTTCTTGTAGTTCTGTGGTCACTATCTGAACATATGCAGGCACTGACTTTTCCAGACAAAAAATATTTCCTCTCTCCCTCTCAAGAGTTCATTCCGAAGTGTCTCATAAACGTAATAGCTTAATAAACGGAAAGGTAAAGTTCAAGCACATGTTCGGTTTCCTTTCCTACTGAGCTAACTGTCCACAGAAAAATAAAAAGCTATATGGTGGTGGTGGTGGGCAAAAACTTTTCTATTTTGAGCTTCCTTATAGCAAGAAAGAAGATAAAGATTTATGTATCGTTAACGTGCCCCCTAGCAGACTGGATGCCTCCTGGTCTAACTAAGGGAAACCAATAAGCCACAGTTAGTTCCTGAAAACTTAGATCACCTGTACCTCATATCTACTATGGAAATTTGTAATTCTCTATAAACCTTGTATACTGGGACCTAATGCACACTGAAAATTTTAGTCTTGATGTTGATCTCTTCTTATTTTCCATCTTTTTACTGTTATTACTTCTGCAACTTAGCTACATTTCCTACTAGGCCTAGGAATGGGACAGCTGTGATTTTTAGATTTGTTGATGCATCCAGTTATGGCTGATCTTTGTGAAGCAATCAACCAATATAATTAGAAATCTTTCTTCAGTCAGTTATCTGAATGCACTGTCCTTCTCCTAGCAATTATTTCTCATACCTAAATAAACTCATGCCTAGTAGGATTTTGTCATTTATTTTATTTTTCAGTCTGTGATGTCTAATGTTTCTTAAACATGTTTTTTCCTATTTTTAGGTAGTATCTAAAACAAAATTTAACAGTATAAGTAAATTCATTAATAACACTGTTATTAACAATTCCAACAATTTTTTTACAAGTATCTTGATACTTGTATTGGCCTGAGGTGTGAAATTCCTCATATTCATTATTTGGATTTCTAAATTCTTGTGCGTAGGCATATAAGAAAAAACATTACTACAGATAAATACAGTGTTTAAATGGTATTTCTATCAGTGTAACATATGAGAACTTTAGAAAGCATATTTTCACTTCCACATTAAATAAACACAACTGAAGCATACTGAGATCTTTTTAAAATTTCATATAGTTAACAATAAATTTCCATTTTGAACACTACATTTAATATTACACAGTACTTGTAATCCATTTCTGCAAAGTATATTTTATAATGACATCTCATTGAGAAACGGAGCAGTGAGAGAGAAAGTAATTGAATTAACAGCATTGAAAGGTAAAAATGTAATCAACCTATTACACAATTTTTTAGCTATCAAAGGTACCCTCAGAAAATGCATAAAAGCAACTGCCTAAAAGTGCCAGGAATCTTTTCTTTGTGAGGTTTGCATGCCAAAAATACCTAACTATTGGTGAGGTTACCAGGGAAACAACTTCATAGCAAGGTAAGGAATTGGACTATATGGTGCCTTTTCTTTAATGGATTATGTAAAATGGTACAATATGAAAATACAAGATGAACTTGTATCAAATTTATTTGGTCTCAAGAAAACATAGTGCCATCATCTTTTTTCTTCTTATTTTGCTTTATAGATGACCTGTTTATGAGCAACAACAGCAACAAAAGCTGTTTATACATTATTTTCATGTTATTTATTACTAAAATAACACAGAGCACCTATTTATCATGCAACTGATGCTCTTAAAGACTGGTAATTTTCATCCTGCCATATACCATTTAAATGTGTGCTTTCCCTAATATAACCTCAGGAAAATATTGTGTACACCATACATAAAAGGAGTAATTTTACATTTTCTGTAATCACTGTCTGATAAATTACATAACTAGCTTGACTGCACTTACTTACAAAATAAAGCAAATTTCATATAGCAGCTATTTCAAAAACAGGATTAAATGCCAAAAGTAAAGAGATAAATGAAAATCTGATCTGTAAAAAATTTCCCAGTACATAGTCCCTCTGACTTTGTTCAGCAAGGTAGTTCAGCATGTGTTTTTGATTGCCTTCCAATCAAGGCATCAAAGATAGGTAAACATTTTCACAGGGATTTAGTAGACAAGAAAAGGAGCATGACTATTAGCAGGTTATCATCAGGTGGAGGATATGGAGGTGCTTGATGGGTAGTGAATTATATTCTGTGAATGAGTTTGAAATTTCTACCGTGTACTGTTTTCTCTACTCCTCTCTCATGAGACCTCACCTGAAGTACTGCGTCCAGCTCTGGGCCCCGCAGTACAAGAAGAACATGGGCCTGTTGGAGTGGGTCCAGAGGAGGGCCACAAAACCGATCAGAGGGCTGGAACCTCTCCTATGAAGAAAGGCTGAGAGTGCAGGTGTTGTTCAGCCTGGAAAAGAGATGGCTCCATGTAGACCTTATTGAGGCCTTTCAATACTTAACGAGGGCTTATAAGAAAGATGGAGAGATATGTTTTACCAAGGCCTGTAGTGACAGGACAAGGGGCAGCAGTTTTAAATTGAAAGAGGGTAGACTTAGATTGGATAGAAGGCAGAAATTGTTTATGATGAGGATGGTGAGGCACTGAAACAGGTTTCCTAGAGAAGCTGTGGATGCCCCATCATTGCAAGTGTTCAAAGTCATGTTGGATGGGACTTTGAGAAACCTGGTCTAGTGGAAGGTGTTCCTGCCCATGGCAGGGGAGTTGAACTAGATGATCTTTCAACGCCCCTTCCAACCCAAACCAGCCTGTGATTTTATGATTCTAAAGTAGATATTAGTAAAAGAACTTTTTATATTGCCCTCCTCTTAGACAAATATATAAACTTAAGTAAATCTGATTGAAGGTTCTTATTTATAGCTGGTGAAACTAGTATAATGAATCTCAACACATCTAGATATCAAGTTTTTTTCCAAAAGTATTTTTAATCTGAACTCTGTGGCTTAAGTCCATATTTAAATTATTCTAAATAGATACTCAGTGAAAAATTCTGATGGTCTAAGGTGAGATGTCTCCTTCATTTCAGTCAGGTTGTTCATATAAGTTCAGATTTATGCATATATGCACACAGCAAAAAAAGTTCCACATAATAAAGAGCATAACTCATTTGTTATCAACATTTTTCTGATAGGAGAAAACTAGTATGGAACGGCTGCTTGTTTTGATCCTTTCATCCCTGTAGAAGCTAGATCAAATGTTTTAATTACACTTTTCTGATTTTCATGTCCCAGTGAAAATCTATTTTGCAATATTTTCATGACCATTTATGATAATGTAATGTCCAGAATTAATTTGCATTATTTTATAGTGACATACTGTGCTTTGAACTGAAATTATTAATAAAACATAAAGAACTTTTGTGACTATTTTTCCAACAATCAGTGAGAAGACAGTTGATACTGATTTCCGCAGGAAAAAAATATCCTTCTGTTAAATATATCTCATCTGACAAAAATTTGAGAGAAGACGAAGTAATCTAAGAGCAGGAAAACATTGACTAACTGCTTCATGACTTTTTGACAGAGTAAGATTTCCACTTTTTTTTTAATACTTCTCAGTTTTATCTCTATTTCCATAAGTAACAACGATGATTAGCAGGAAGTTAGATTTTGCCTTTTTATTTTGAAAAATGTGTCCATATACTTGAATGATAAAAATAGCCATGCTACATTTTATGACTGTGTTTTTTTAGCAAATGAGGAACATGTCAGTGCGTGTGCATCTCTGTATGTGTGCATGCTTGTTTGTGTGCACACAGGCATCTATATGGAAAGCAGTGAATGCATGCATGCAGTGAAAATTTTTAGAAAGGTTTATGCTTTGTTCTATTGTATTCCAGCAATTTTGTGGGAATTTTGTTCTCTGTGGGAGTCAACAATTCTATCTCACTTATCTGTTAGATACTGAAAGAAACTGTTGCCTTACTTTGCCTTGTGCTTGACTTGTCCCAGATGCAAGAATGAATTAGAAAACAAATACTTTTCCCTATTACACTCTTACTGATTCAACTCAGAGTTCTCAGGATGTCTTGCAAAAATGTCTTCCACGAATTTTAAGAAAGATCTGAAGAACAATTGCCAAATATTACTTGGCTTCAATTAATGATGAACAGTGGAAGGACACAATTAGTTTTACACTCTCATGTTTTGCTGATCATTTTTATAGACAAATGGGAGTCAAAAGTCATAAATACGGCAAACTTTATATTGACATTCTGCAAGTTCCATTACATGGTAATAAAGCTTTCAGAAACTGCCATTCTGAAATAAATAGTATTCAATGTTAAACTCATCCAGTGGAAGACAGAAACTTATTTTTGGCTGGTTTTTGGTGGTGGTTTTGGGTTTGGGTTTGGGTTTGGTTTTTTTTCTCCACATAAGTTCAAATATCGAGCACTTTCAAAGATTTCTGAGAAACTGAGCTCAAGGGTACTGAGAAGCCTACAAATACTAAGATACTTGTATGAAAAGTGAGGCAGAGACAGTTAAATTTCAGCTTTGAATCTGTTAGTTTTGGATCTATTAGTATCTCTATGGATACTTTTCCCTGTTACACTTCTTTTTTGCTTCCAAGCTGGAGTTCATTTTCACTAAATTGATATTTTTCTGAATGAATTATGGAAAATGAAAAATTTTGTCTATACTTCAAGAAATGAAAAGAGGTTGCAATAAATGCCTATTTGAAATAAATTGTGAGCATCCATCAACTACAGTATAGCTAAATGATTTTCATTTCTCCAATCTCTTTTTCTAGTGTAGCATACATTAGGGTTGATTCGCACTTATCTCAGCTTAAACTATTAGTTAGTTTTAAACCATTGCAATATTAAAAAGTAGCTTCAAAAGACAGTCCTCCTTCATGTCTTTTGTTAAATTTCATCTCCACTTAAATTACCTAAACAGTCAGCCAACCACCTAATCATGACTATCTTGAGTGAGACACTTGCTTTTCTACTAAGGAAGAACACACCCTTCATATAATATTAAACTGTTAATCTACACATATACCTGATCCAGGTAGCTACGCTTTTTTTCATTATTTTTATTTTGTTCTTTTTTCCCCTTTCCAATCATTAATTACATTTGCTTGGTTTATAGTCTCTTTTATTAAACCATAGTGTGAGTTTTCAAAGACATGGTTAGTAGATAAACATCTAATTAGCATCCAAAACCAAAGGTGGGTAGGTGCTTGGTTGCTACTTTTCACTGATACCTTTAAATTTTCATTCTCCTCTTATGTGTGTTTTCTACAGTAATCTTCCCACATTCTTACAGAGCACCTAGAGCACCTAGAAAATAGAGCCTGGAACAGAGCTACTAAACAAAAATCTATTTTCACAATGTTTATCCTCCTTATTTTCTTTTTTTTTTTTCTTTTTTTTTCTTATCTTTTTTTCTTTTTTACTAGGTCATTTCAGATAGTTTTACCTCTTTATTTATTAAAGCGAATGTATTAAAAACAACAACAAAAAGGGTTGTCATTACTTCTGCACTAAACTATCCCTCTCCCTTTTTTCCCATTCCTTCAGGAAAGAACAAGACTTCATTCTGGGGACATTGAAGATGAACTTTTTTTTAATAACAAATTTATTTCCTTAGATCTTTGATACAGTTTTATTGGTTTATTAAGGTGTTCTGTTAAACTACCATAGAGCTATATCAGGTTTGCATGATGTTCACTGAGAAATAACCAATAGTGATTATCCTGATTCCCTTACACAGTTTGGCCCACGGTGACTGTCAAGCATTCATCAAGAAACAGTCAAAAAATCAGGTACCCACAAGGACAGAGCAGAAAGCTGCATAATTAAGCAAAACCTGAATAATTATGCTTCATTCATCTGGCATTTCCAAATGCTCTATAGCTGACACTTTAATAAAGTCCTATGGTAAAGAAAAAGAGGACAAAGATGTACTTTTTCAATATTTCAGTACTGTAGTGAATCTGTGCACATTTGTAGTGATATCAGGTTTGAAATTCTTGTAAGCTTCAGTTGCCTGGCACAAGCTTAGCTTCTCAACTGCCCCTGTAAAATTCTGCAGCCCTTGGTACCGATGCAATGCATCTATAACATCTGTGTTTATAAAAGCAACATACTAATTTATGGAATTTTTATTCTTGAACCTTAGTTATTATCATCATTTCTGTAGTTACAGTCTATTCTCTTTCTCACAGAGTGGCATTCCTTGCCTAAATTCACTATCTTTGGTAGATGTTTCTTTCCGATATTTCATGCAAAATCCTTTTGGTTACTTTTAGTCATACTGGGCTATGAATCATAAAACCATTTTCACTTTTGACATCTGTTCTTAGAAAATGTAAATGACAGTCACAAGAATGCAAATTTGGCCCACTCCTTTTTCCCACAACAACCCTAGAATTTCTTTTTTCTTTCATTGCTCCGGGCCATAAATACTGAAAATCCTAATTAAAACACAAAGTTTAACTCTGTTCTCTTCAGGGATTACAGGAACTAAGTAAGTGAAAGGAATGTGAATTAAAAAATTATACTGCTCCCAACAAAGGCACCCTCAGAGTTTTAAATTGTTAACTTTCCTTTGCTCTGGGATCATGTACCTTGTAAGGGAAATAGTTACTGTGGAAAAACTAATGAATGTAGACATCATTCAAACCAGTTTCACACATACATGAAGTGTCAATGTGAATAGAATTTCAAACAAAAACATCTAAGCAATTATGCAAGGAGGAAAGAATTATATTTGCTAGATACAAAGACAGCTTTGTTGCCTCTGACTTCATAGAAATAAGCACACTTGTGTTTGTGTGTGTATGTAAAGTATGCCTTTACAGTAGTAGTAAGGCTTCACCACTTGAACAAACCAGGCAAGAAAACTGACACATTTTCTAGAGCTGATGTCAAGAGTTGTAGGTCAAGTTCAGGCCGAACATAATACCTTCTCCCTGTACCAGGCAACTTTGTTTGATTGTTCCCTCTCTTCTTCTTCTTTTTTTTTTTTTTTTTTTTTTCCCCTAGAGGTAACACACTCAAGTTGAAAAGGGGAAAAAGTAGCTCTATTTGCCAGAATCTTGCCCAGCTGCAGCGTCCCTGTTGATAAGAAAACCAGTCTAATAGTGTGGTTGGATTACTCTTACAGCAGATGTAGGGAGAAAGGATAGCCAGTTTGTTTCATGGGGTATTTTTGTTTTGTCTGTTGTACTGTATTAAAAATCACTGCTAAAAAGAGCTCTGGATACAGATAATGAACCAGATTCTGTCTCTAATATTGTATCAAAATAAATTAAGAATCAAATGACTGAAATTTTCCAAGTGAATAGTGATTTTCCATGGTACATGATTTGACTGATCTTATAGTGTTTGATAAGTGTAAGAGACTTAACAATAAGTGATCTTAAGGCTATCAAAATATTTATAGAAAGATTAGAATAGATAGGGTAGAATAGAATAGAACAGAATAGAATAGAATATTTTCAGTTGGAAGGGACCTACAATGATCACCTGGTCCAACTGCCTGACCACTTCAGTGCTGACCAAAAGTTAAAGTGTGTTCTTAAGGGCGTTGTCCAAATGCCTCATAAACACTGACAGTCTTGGGGTATCGACCAACACTCTAGCAAGCCTGTTCCAGTGTTTGACCACCCTTTTGGTAAAGAAATGCTTCCTAATGTCCAGTCTAAACCTCCCCTGGCACAACATTGAACAATTAATTGGCTACCTTTCATAAATTTTGCTATCTTCTCCAGGGAAGATAACCTTGATTTACGTATAATATAGATGGTTAATAGAATCCAATAGCTTTCAACTCCAGAAATACTTTATATCCCACCTACATTTAAAATGCTAATGGGAAATAATATGCAAATGCAGTTTTTTTCAACTTTTTCAAAACAGTGAAAGATTTTACAAGTAATTAATTTATGTGTTGTTGTATTTCATCCATACTTTTTAGCTAAATCTGGAGATCATTAGTGAGTTTTGTTTCAGTCTATGGCGATACCCAAAATAAACATGATATTTTTTTTTTCTCTATTATTTGGTGCGTGTTCTTGGTTAACCACAGTCATAATGACCTTAGTCAAAAATGCAAGACTACTGGTTGGACAATCAGTTCAGGCCTTAACTGCATACCCAATTCTTATAGAAGAAAATTATGTTTATTTAGTAATCAGATCATTTGCATATCATTAAGAAAGAGATTCACGTCTGAACTCTTTCTTGCATAAGCAATTACTAGTTTCTGCAAAACACTGATTTTTTTTCTCTTCTGGGTTGTCTCTGCAGTACTGCAGAAAAAATTTGATCTCTTCCAGAGAGGTCTAATATCCCAGAAACATACAGAACCGCTATATATATATCCAGCTACCAGTTGCATATTTGTGAAACCTGTTCATTGTATTCAACAGTATGCTCCATTAATGTAACATATCTGAATACAGAAGCACTGCAAAAAGAAAATACATTTTAAAGCACAGATTCACTGCATCTAAATCAAGGGGCCCTTCCGTTAGCAACCTGCATTCTCTAGACAGTCATTAGGGACAGAAAAGTATTCCAAATGGGAGATTCAGCTCATGAAAGGCCTGAACTATGATTCCCTATTGAAAATACTGTTTTATGAGAGCTAGCTGGCCTGGGTACTCTCAACAGTGTCACAAAGCAAACCACAGTTATACACTTAGGTGTTCAACTTATTTCATACAATGCACTGGGAATCTAAGTACTAAACTCTTGTTGTGCTCTATTACCATGGATTTGTTTAATCTTATTTAATTTTGAGAATTTTAGAATAGAATAGAATAGAATAGAATAGAATAGAATAGAATAGAATAGAATAGAATAGAATAGAATAGAATACTTAAGTTGGAAGGGACCTACAATGATTATCTAGTCCAACATGCCTGACCACTTCAGGGTTGACCAAGAGTTAAAACATATTATTAAGGGCATTGTCCAAGTGTCTCTTAAACACTGGCAGGCCTGTGGCATCGACCACCTCTCTAGGAAACCTGTTCCAGTGTTTGACCACCCTTTCAGTAAAGAAATGCTTCCTAATGTTAAGTCTGAACCTCCCCTGACATGGCTTTGAACCATTTTCTCCAAGGTGCCTCAGATGACATCCTAATAATGAAAGGAAAGGGATAAGAAGACAATTCAGCCTTCTCAAAATTTAAATAACCAACTAAAGGTACATATCTTTGTAATGATTATAAAGGCAGTCTAAGTTGATTAGGCTTCTAAATCAGACATCTGAATTTAGCATATAATATGGGACACAATACAGGACCAGGTGCCTAGAAGATAGGTATTGGAGTGGCTCTTCTTCAGATGTCAAAGTTTTCATTAGAAGTAATCTTGACACTTCAAATAGAGCAGGCCTTAAACTGGGAAAAAAATACAGAGAATATAAGCAAAAACAGATAATGGAGTGTTGCTTGCTTGTTTGTTCAGTTTTTTGCCTTTAGGTTCTCTATATGTGTATTTTCTGAAGATTTTTCTCCTAATGTACAAGAATTCTTTAAATCCAAAATATATTCTTTTACTTTTTCTTACTAGATTAGGAGCTGAAGAGTGCAATGAAGACTAATGTCTCAGCTAGCTAAACAAACATTTACAAAGATATGGGACATTCCTCAAAAGACCTGCAAGTAGCTCAAATATACTGCGTCTGAGATGACTGGAACTATTTGTTCCCAAATTCTCCTCTTGTAAGTGAAGGCACCATCCTAAATTCTGGTAAGTTAAAAATAAAAATAAGAGAACACTAATTCCTCTTGTCTGCTATGCATATGCAGCACAAGAACGAGAGCACTTACTTACTTGCAAGTGGCTGACACTTCGGTAATAATATAGCAAGGACAATTGCATTCTGCAGCCTGGATGTTTGCTTCTCAAGTCGACATAGATTTGCTTAGTCAACACAGATCATCATAGGGGCATCAAGATGTGCCTACATAGATTTCTACAACTCTCAGCAAAGTTGACACTTGGGGAAAAAAACTAAACTAAACTAAACTAAACTAAACTAAACTAAACTAAACTAAAATCCTAAGCTGAGAAAAATATGGGAAACCACAACAGAACTGCAGGGAAAAGAAGAAAAGAAGTAATAACATATATATATATATATATATATAAAAATAAAAAGAGGAGAGGAGAGGAGAGGAGAGGAGAGGAGAGGAGAGGAGAGGAGAGGAGAGGAGAGGAGAGGAGAGGAGAGGAGAGGAGAGGAGAGGAGAGGAGAGGAGAGGAAAAGGGAAAATGAATACATCTCCCTTTCATCTTGCTGTGATTATTTCCTCATCTATAAGAGAAAAGGGAGGCTTTTTGCAAATCGCAAGTTCAGAATTTGCAAGGATTTGGATTGTGGAATTGATCTCAACTCCCTCCTCCTTCCAGCAAGGAAAATGAAGAAGCATAACTCAGATTCTGAAAATTGAATAAAATAATAATAATACATGGTTAATAATACACAGTTAATAATACACTAAATAATACACAGTTAACTGCATACCCAGTATTCTTTCAGGATCACTTCTGAGAACTATTTATGGAACCTATTCTTAAACACTTCTACTACTGAAAATTCTTCTTCCACACCAAGCAGTCTACCTCCTAAAATATACTACCATTCTCCAATTTACTAAACATTTTTTTCCTGCTGAAATTTAAGTTCATACCATCACAGACATGGATAATTAGTTATTTCCCTCCTTTGTACTGCTAATTCTTATGTATCGAATATATTTTTTTTCCCCCTTAGGCTATAAAAATTTCTCCATTCTTTCTTCATTTACTGTTCTTTCTACATCTCTGATTATCATACTTGCTCTCCTCTGGTCTGCTTTTACAGGACCACATTAACATGGAACTGAGCACTTCACAGGCTATAATGTTCATATATTCACAGCTTTCCATTTTATAGATGAGGAGGGGACAGACAGAAAATTCAGGGTTCAAATCTACAAAAGGACTTAGCTGTGACATGATTCAGAATCACTATGTGTTTCTTCAGTTTTAGGCATTTTTCTCTCAAAATGAAATTCACAGCCACTAAATGCCTAGTGTGAGATGAATCTGTGTTAAGCACTAACTTTTGTCTTTTAACTATTATATTAGCCTATTCATGTTAGACTTTCACAAGAGTCATTATCCAATCAAGAATCTAATTTACGCAAATAAATGAGACGGTGATTTACAACCCATCACTTCTGAATTAAAGTATGGAAGGCATATAATATAATGCACTTTAAAGTGCTAAAAGCAGAAGTGATCAACAAAATAATTGCAGGATATCTGATGTGTACTTGTAATAAAAGCCTTTAAGTTACTGATTTATGGATGATAAGAGGAAAAAGCAGAACTGGTGAATGATAAGTCCTGTCACTGAGTTGAAACAATTCAAATGAAATAAAAAGCAGTGAAAAGGAAAAAAAAGTTAACAATTAATGTAGATTTAGGTTAGAAGTAGACCTACAAATGTTCTGAGTTATTTTTGATACTAAGGTTGGTATTAACATAATACATATCTCTTAAGCAGAAATCCAGAGCTTGAAGTAACATAAATATTTGGATGACAACACTGTTTTCAGTCTTCAGAAGGTTACGAGGAGCTTCAGAAGTTGAGATAATACATGGTAGCTGGGTAATGAAAGCAAATTAAAATCACTGTAGAGAAATGGAAGGTAATGTACAACAGAAGGAACAATTCGAACTTGCACAAGCTGGTGGTTTCTAAATTAAGTGTAGCCATCCCAGAAAAAATGAAATAACAAATAAATATAATTTTAAAAAGTTCAGGGGAAACATCTGTTCAATGCCCACTGGTTGTCAATAAGAAAGCAAGTGATAGAATATTATGAAATGAATAAATTAAAATACTGAAAATATTATGTCAGAAGGATAGCTTCTCCTTGATATATGAAAAACAAGTACAAAATTTAGAAAACGACAGCAAAAAACTTCAGAGTTATTTTACTGTATTACTGTAAGGAGATACTAAACATAACAGAACTCTGAAAGCAGGTGAACAACTGATTAAAATTGGTGTAATGCCTTTGATTTTATTAGTATTGTGCAATTTACAGCAGCTGAAAACTTGGCCACTATGTTTAAAGAAAAGATGAACACCAGATGAAATGACTGAGAAGTATAAAATAACAAATAGTTTAAAAACAATTGTATGTTCTTGTTTTCCCCTTTAGTTACAAGAATAAAAGACCAAACACTTCAATAAAAAAAAGAAAAAAAAAAGTAGTAACAGTGAAAAAAAACATACAGGTCAGGGGTGGGGCTAAAAGCATTTTATTAGAAATTGATATTGCAAAGCAGCAAGGCATACATTTTATTCTCTGATACTTACCCCATACATACAAGTTTTGAGTTCATCTTCTGTGATGATCTTTCTTTCCTCTTGATTTGGAGTCTCTTTTCATTCTCATGTTTTTTTCACAAACCTTTCTTAGCATGGCCTACCCTAAAATATATTTTTTGCAATCAAAGTTAAAAGAGATTACTACTGAAATAAGCAAGTTGGAAAAAGAAAAGTCCCTGTTAGTCCTGAAATAAACAAACAAAAACACAGGCAGAAGACCCAAATAAATTTCAGAAAACAGTAATGTATGTAGAACCACCTAATTAAACTCATGGAAAACGTCATCTGGGCTACAGTCCTGAAAACAACTCAAGAGTGGCTGATTTCTTGTGAAGTTATGTGTATATCAATTTCTTTACCTATATGTCATTTAAAAATAAAATTAATAACACTTTTTCATCTCAAAGAAAATATTGTCAGTTACATTTATAATGTGAGGCTATCTTATCTTTTGTTTGCTCTAAAGACAAAATTCTCTCCAGCTGACATTATTTAAAGTGAACCTAGTATTTTATTGTTTAGTGAACTGGTCCTAACAATGCAAGTGACAAGTCAGGCAGTCAGAGACAGGTGAATCAGGAATTCAGTTCAATGTTAGATATCTAAATTCTGGTAGATGATAGCATCTTCCTCTGGAGGTCTGCAACATTACCTGCTTCTCTCTGTTCACTAGATAAGAGAGGCAAGCACTTACAGCATGTAAAGTTCAGTAAGCATCCAAACAGCACATGAAAACACATTATTCAAGTGAACAGGGTATAAATCTACAGAAAAGAAATTATCACTTGTTTCTAAACCAAGTCTTTCTTTCACACACTGTTTGTACCTTTCTGTACCTATGATTCTCCCAGATTTACTGGCATTTTGAGAAAAGAACTGTTTCATTTGTCTATAGATATTTTACTATGCTTTTACACAAGATTGTTATTGCTGTTGCTATTGTTATTTATAAAAAAGTATTCATAGAGAAAATGTGATGTTATATAAGGTCAAAATTCTCTCCTCCGATCCACAATAGTAAAGGACAAATTGCATTAGATTATATTGCTGCATTACGAATTACAGATCTATTGTGATGATTATACAGCAGAAATTTTTGCAGTGTTACTGGATTTGGAAATGAAAGGGGATACAGGTAAGCTTTACATGAAAATTAATATCAATGCCTCAGGTCCATTTTTGTCTCTGAAATGTTGGAAGCTATTTAGCTGAAACAATACTGTGCTACTTTGGAAATGTACAGTCCAAATATAATTAATACTGTTTTGGTTTTTTGGTTTTTTTTTTAATTATACGGGGGATCATACTTCAGTGGAAAACAGCAGAACACCTTAAGTTTTGCTCATGGTATGAATTTCTCTTACTCTGGAAAGGACAGAAATCACCACTCTATATAACAATCTTGAAATCCTTATTAAGAGAGTTCATCTTTATCAGAACACACAATTTGATCAATATAAGTTGCTGCTGTTAAAATTCTGTGTTATATCATTTTACTAAATAACAGAAGATAAATAGAGCTGAAGTCAGACACTGATAAATTCTCCCTGCAGGAAATGTTTTCACAACAGATGGTCTCTAAATATGTAACTTACATGAAATATATCTCCTGGTAGCCATTTTTATAATAAAAAAAGTTAAGTAAAGAAAAAATAGACACATTAAAATTATGGATCTTAATTTCCTGAGTAGTTAGAATAGAAAATCCTTTAAATGTAAGCAGAACAAAACAGAGAAATGTTAATGATCTATACCTAAGCAAATGATGCATGACATAGAGTAATTGTATATTTTCCAAGATCCCTTCCAAGTACCACCTTTTTTTTTTTATATATATATGGCTGAAATGACTAAATAACTAAAGAAGATTAAAATTTAAGACCTCATTTTTCTTTTTTTTTAAATTAATTTTGTTCATGCAGGCTTTTCCCTGCATCACATAACAACATTATACATTTGTTAATGTAGCCAAAAAAAATTGCAGCACACAGAGACTTAGATTTTTCAGCTGTCTTAAATATTTAATAAGTGTTTTGTTTCCATTTTGAAGAAAAGGGGTGAGGCCCAAAGCTTTGAAGAAGAGATCACATAACCTGGAATGAGGTTTCTCAGTGTTCCAGAAGGAGAGAGGATAAAGATGCCTTCAACATTCCTGTGGTTTGGAATAGTTTCACTATTGGCATCACATTTGTGGACATTTACAAATATTTATTTACTCTCTGCAGAGTGAAGCTGTTTATGTATCACCCACTCCCACTGTGTTAGAAATGGCAGTATTTCTTACATGTTCCTTGCTGTTTTCAAGAATAAGGTCTCTAGCTTAGCTACAGGTTTTCTGCTTGCTGTGTGTCTCGAGGCTTGCTGACCCATCACATGCCCTGATGCTTCCCCAAAGGATCATATCCATGTGCTCTGACAGAGAACAGGCCATCCATCCCTCCATTCAGAAAGTCTCGACAAATGTCAATGTAACAGCCGGAGAAAGACAAATGTTCAAGCTGCTTCTGCCTGCTAAGCCATTCCACCTAAAAAAGCCTAACATTTGGTAATATGCTTTAAATAGTAAATAAACACAAAGAAACAGTTGATATGTTACTTAATGCTGAGGATACATCATTTTATTTTGCAGAGCATACTTGTCCTATTCTTACCCTTACTCTTTCTGTTGGTCAGACTACCCCTTGGAGATCACTATACCTCAACACCATAACGAATAGACATGTCTGAGGGTTTTGCAGATAAATCTTTTGCCCACTGCTTTTTTAGCAGCCAAAACCAAGTGCACTTATGTAAGCATCAGACTGTAGAGACGTGATATCTCGTACTGGGGAAGGTGCTGTAAGCCTCACAAACTATTAGTTATTACCATAACAAAAAGCACTGATAGCATGTACGTTAACTGTTTTGGAACAGCAGCAAGCAGTAGTAGTCGTAACTTTAGAAGTAGTCATTGTGTATTTCCTTTTACATATGCATATTAGTTTAATTTGTGCAAACTATATGAATCTACTCCTTTGAAACAAATAAGGAATAAATCATAGTCTGAATAACATGATCTCATAGCTGGTACATTTGGCAAGATTATATTCAAATCTCCCAATAGACAACAAATGCAATGAAACTTTTAACAGATTTCAAAGCATAAATTTAAAAGCATTTCCTGTATTTTTAACTTTTTTATTGTGATGCTCTTCTCACTGTACTAAGATTTAATTTGCAGTCATGTTAGTTTACTGTTTTAAATGACATTGATGTGGGAATTTTGTATGCATATATGCAATATAGAACTGCTGTCTTCTGAAAAACAACTTACAAATGGAAAACAAAACCCCCTTGAGAATTAATAAATATATAGAGATATTCAGCCATGAATTAGATCAAGGATTTTCCAGGACTTCTTGATTAAGACAGAGTTAGGGCCTAGTCTACCTCATCTAGACATCTAACCTTTTGTCTAATTTCATGTGCCTAGTGCACTGGTCCCCCTAAATAGATCAAGTTCTACAGTCAGAGGAAAGTGGCTTTTAAAGGCTGCCAGAAGAAAATAATTTTAATCTAACATGGAGGCCTTTTCTATTGACTATGAAGTCTATTAAATAGCAGGACTGTCTGTAGATGGTGGATCCCTTTGTTGACAGTAGAACGTGCCACGGTTCCCACCCAGTATGTGCGTTAGGATGAATAATGCACCACTGATGTTCTATATTCTTCATTCCAATAGACATGGATGCTATAACCATGGTCTTCGGGGAGCAAACGGGTGAATGGCCCCCATGATCACTGGCCTGGGACTATCATCATGACTAAATAATAATAGTTTGACACAGAATGATTGGCCAAATCACAGAATCTAGTATTTTGGTGGTTTTTTATGGGGCAGGATAAAAGCTACGCCATCATGTCTTCTGTGGCCTGCTTCCTAAACTAACCATGTTAGTAGAAAAAATACATATTGTTCTACTTCTGCTAAGTGCTATGCAAACACACCAGATGTATGTCTCAAGTACTGAACTCTAGCTTAGAGGGAAAAGAGCCAATAACATATCCAAAGCAAGAATGGTGGGATTACTGTCCATGTGTCCATTTCAAATACGGAGCTGTCACACATGTAGACAAGTTTAAAATAAGGAATGAAAACAAAACTCAGAAGGACATATTCTACTATATGATTTGCTTAGCATTATTCTTTTAATTGAAGTTCAAGCATCTTCTCCTATAAATTTGTGATAAATAAAGACTTGCAGATGCTGGAAAGTAATCTATCCTCTAACGTCTTTCCTGTATCTCTACAATAAGAGTTATTATCACATTACTATTATTATTTTAGAAAAGACTAGTAATTTTGGTGACAGTGAGTAGATTATAACAGCCTTTCTGGCTTTGCTGCACAGAAAGGGGTCCAAAAGAAACTGAAGCCAGCAGTGAGGTTTTATCCTCTCCTTCCATACTGGGACACTAATTTTCCATGTTTTACATTAATCATTACAACTGTCTTTTTTAAAACCTGTCATTTATTTGTTTCTTACTGGAAAATGTTTTAAGAATAATATTCACTGTGCATGACTTTGAGATACCTGGCTTTGAATGGATTTCTATGTAATCATGCCCTTCAGGTGAGAGCATGGGGGGGTTCATGTCCACAGTGCTTAGGAATAACCTCTCTTGGATTAAACTTGCTGCATCCATGCTACAAACCATTTGGCCCTGCAGCTTTTCTGACTCCATATAGTATCACTGAAACACGACTAATATTTTGTGCAGTTTTTTTTCATTTTATGGAATGCAACATAATGTGAAGTCTGTATTACAATTCATTGGTTTTTAATGAATGAAACAAGGGTTTGGTGTGAGGATATTCGGAGCCTTCTGAAGATGCACAGACTGCTGGGATAAGTTTTGGAGGAGTTGGAAGAGGGAACAAACCCACAGTTGCTACAGTCCCATTGTGAACACATCTGGAGTGAACCACAAGTCCATGGGGCCAGATGGGATCCACTGAGGATACTGAGGGAGCTGGCAGAGGAGCTTGCCAAGCCACTATCCATTATTTATCAGCAGTCCTGGTCAACCGGGGAAGTCCCGGATGACTGGAAGCTAGCAAATGTGACACCCCTCTACAAGAAGTGTCGGACGGAGGATCCCAGGAACTACAGGCCTGTCAGCCTGACCTTGGTGCCAGGAAAGGCCATGGAGCAGATCATCTTGAGTGCCGTTACGCGGCAAGTGCGGGACAACCGAGGGATCAGGCCCAGCCAGCATGGGTTTATGAAAGGGAGATCCTGTTTCACTAACCTGGTCTCCTTCTATGACAAGGTGACCCCTTAGTGGATGAGGGGAAGGCTATGGATGTTGTCTACTTGGACTTTAGTAAGGCCTTTGACACGGTCTCCCACAGCAGTCTCCTGGAGAAGCTGGCTGCTCATGGCTTGGATAAGCGCACTCTGCGCTGGGTTAAAAACTGGCTGGACGGCCGAGCCCAGAGAGTGCTGGTGAATGGAGTCAAATCCAGTTGGCGGCCAGTCACGAGTGGTGTTCCCCAGGGCTCAGTATTGGGGCCGGTCCTGTTCAACATCTTCATTGATGATCTGGATGAGGGGATTGAGTGCACCCTCAGTAAGTCTGCAGATGACACCAAGTTGGGTGGAAGTGTTGATCTGCTGGAGGGTAGGAAGGCCCTACAGGGGGACCTGGACAGGCTGGATTGTTGGGCCAGGGCCAACTGTATGAGGTTCAACAAGGCTAAGTGCCAGGTCCTGCACTTGGGTCAAAACCACCCCATGCAACGCTACGGGCTTGGGGAGGAGTGGCTGGAGAGCTGCCTGGAGGAAAAGGACCTGGGGGTGTTGGTTGACAGCCTCCTGAACATGAGCCAGCAGTGTGCTCAGGTGGCCAAGAGGGCCAATGGCATCCTGGCTTGTATCAGGAATAGTGTGGCCAGCAGGACCAGGGAGGTGATAGTGCGCCTGTACTCGGCACTGGTGAGGCCGCACCTCGAGTAGTGTGTTCAGTTTTTGGCCCCTCACTACAAGAAGGACATGGAGGTGCTGGAATGTGTCCAAAGAAGGGCAACGAAGCTAGTGAAGCATCTGGAGCACAAGTCTTATGAGGAGCGGCTGAGGGAGCTGGGGTTGTTTAGGTTTGGAGAAGAGGAGGCTGAGGGGAGACCTTATTGCTCTCTACAAACACCTGAAAGGAGGTTGTAGTGAGGTGGGGGTCAGTCTCTTCTCCCTAGTAATGAGTGATAGGATGAGAGGAAACGGCCTCAAGCTGCACCAGGGGAGGTTTAGGTTAGACATTATGAAAAACTTCTTCACCGAAAGGGTGGTCAAGCATTGGAACAGGCTTCCCAGGGAAGTGGTTGAGTCTCCATCCCTGGAGGTATTTAAAGAACGGATAGATGTGGTGCTCAAGGACATGGTATAGATGGACTTGGTAGTGTTAGGTTAACGGTGGGACTCGATGATCTTAAGGATCTTTTCCAACCTTGACGATTCTATGATTCTATGATTCTATGATTCTATGATTCTATGATTCTATGATTCTATCCCTAGACCATGCCCAGATATTGTCTTGGAGAGCATATTTTGAGCAACCCAAATCGGTCAAAGAGTAAAGCAACAGCTAAGTGTTATGAGGCAAGGATTTCAAGCTCGTTCTCTGGCTCTTTTATTTATCACAGTAGTACTCAGACTCCCTCACTGTGTTGACATAATTCACAACAAAAAAGGTTGAAAAAATAATTCTGTATTTCAAGAAATCCAGATACTTAAGGTATTCTTTAGTTATTTAAAAAAAAAAAAAAAAAGAAAGATATTTCTGGAGATGAATTGGCCAGAAAAATATATTTTGTCTAGAAAAACAAGTGATACAAATACCACATTTAGCCATAGTGATAATACATGAGCACAAACAAGTAAAATGGCTGTGATTGGTTATGTATATCATACTCTCATTTAAAGCATTTGAATTATTTGTCATTGTAAAAATGGAGTGAGGAGTAAGGCAAAAAGAGACTGAACGTATATGATGTTGTGACATGGACAGCATTTTTTGTCCTTTATGAATTAATACAACATCAAAATGCTCACCACATTTGTATGAAAAACCAAACTGATTAAAGTCTAAGACAGGAACTGAAAAATACCAAAGGAAACTCATGGAGTGGTACTTTATGTTTGTTGCTTTGTCAAATCAGTTTTTTCAAGTCTTTGTCTACAGATAGTAAAGTACATTCATTTGCAATGATAAAAGCCGTGAATTACTATTACGTTTACGTAGTTACTGATCTTTTTTCTTTCTTGCAAATGCCACTATAAGCATTAACACTAAGTTCACCTGTGCTGCCATTATTCTTAGGAATGGCACTTCTCAGAAAGTGGTCCCATATACTAGTTTCTGAATAATTCAGAATACCAAAGTTTCTAAATGACTGTATTTTATTAAGTGAGCTTCTAACTTTGCATATGCCATGAAACTCAGTATTAAATTATATAGTTTTCTTACTGTTCTTTAAAACCTATGCCCGTGTATTATGAATCTCATAATGAAAAATGCTAATCATACCTGAAACTGTCTATAATGAAATCATAATCGTCTATCACTAGTACATCTGTGTTAACCACAGACACAGCTGGAAAGATGGAAGAAAAGCCTGTGGTTTTATATTGGTTTTTTTTTTCCTCATCAGGAGACACTGACATGGTCTATCAATGATATTCACTGGAGAAACTGGTGAATATTAAACAGCAATAAGCTCTCTAGGTTTTGATGTAGCAAGGACTTTATTAGAAAGGATATAAAGCTTTTGCTCATTAAGCAACTAAGGCAGAAATAACATAATAAGATGAAGATACATCACAGTTAAAACCTGCAGGATTATTTTTAACTGTTGATATTTTTCTGTGAGCATAGAATAGGCTTGACTTGAATGGCTATGTCATATACATTGAACAGATATTTAGGTGCTTTGATGGGCTAGGGCTGATATCAGAATAGTAAATTTTCCAGGAACTACTGGAGGCAATTCAAAAAGTAAAGCTCCTACTCTTTCCTTGTTTTAAAAAGCAAAATTCCTGAGGAATGGATAGTGAAGATGATATGTCTCAAATACACACAGAACTGGAAAAAGCTTATTGTACCCCTAGCAGAATGGAAATTTTATAACTATGATCTTCATATGAGGTATTGAAAGAGAACATATACTGCCCTCAGTCTTTGGGCTGTGAGGTGGTAATTGTAAAGATGCAAAGATATTCTAGGAGTTGAAGGCAAGAAAAGATTAATATTCTTGTCTGCCGTGTTCATTTGGAGCAATGGACTGGACTGGAACCATGAAACAATGATGCTGTGGAGAGTCCTTTTTTAACAAAAAAAAATAACCTGGGGCCTTTGTTTTCCTGAGCATTCTGCTGTTTTTCTGTAGAGAATGTGTTACTACGGGTGTTCATCAGAATACTTACAGCAAAGATTTTGATAAGTAAACAAAATTCCCCCTTCTGCTGCTTGTGCCCAGATGCAGTTCTGCTATAGAATTTGCCAGAGTAGTGCCCGTCTCTGCTGAAAGACAGAGAAAGGAACTGGCAAAGAATATATCTTTTCTTTTGGTTTTGTTGTCCCTTTGGTAATACACAGGGAAAAGACGTTGATGTTTAATCATTATCACTAGCACACAGGCACACACATTTGGTTGTCTGGTGCGCTTAATGACTTTCATTTAAGAATGTGACTTAAGGAGTGACTCCAAAACATACAAAAGAAGATGTGACAATTTAGACTGGTAATATTGTGCTGACTGAACATAACAGTATGTTTTTAGGCAGTTGTGTTAAATGCATACTCCTACAGAATGCTTGATCAAAAGTAGTTCATAGTTTTAAGAGTAGGTAAAGAATACTTACTGATTAATCTCAGACAGCTGTGCCCGTTGTGCCATTTTAGCTTCATTTTACAGATTATTAATGAACTAGCAGTTTATTTTAATCTGCACTATAGATCTAGTTACAGAGTGATAAAATAAATGCCCTAGGCCATCCACAAAGTGAGATGATTTATAATTCTAATGTAATCAATAGGATAAATTGATGTGCAGGTATTGCTTATGATTGCACACTAGAATAACTGTATTCAAAATCACATTTAAACTATCTGTTTAGCACAAACAGAAATGCCACCTACTTGTTTTTCTCTGTAATTCCTCATTGCCCTGGGTGAAAGCAAAGCAAATGGCAATTTACCATAATTTTAGTTGGAGGTCACTTACTCTTCCTTTCCCGAAAGAGTTTTCCCATTATTCACCTGTTTTTAAATATGCCTAGCAAATAAAGGTTTCCATGTGTTTAAAAATACTGACAACTGTTATCACTGCTAACAGTTGTCCTGGGTTGCAGAGCTAGGGATTTTAAAGCTTAGTGTGTGCTATCAGATTGTAAGATACGCTTTTTTCCTGCTGGTCCTAGAATCACTTTCTACTTGGTCATTCCTCTTTTCATGACCTATGAAGCTAGTTTGAGCAAGTCTTTGAGGAAAATTAATTGCATGGATCCCTAAAAAACCCTTTAATGTCTCTATGTTTGTTACTGGGTTGGGTTTTTTTTGTCTCTGTTGCCAGAAGCTGTCAAAGAAGAGAGTCTTGCACAGTAAAAAGAAGATTAAAGACAGCTTAGCACTGTAATTCTAACAAAATGCCAACACATTTTAGAGATAGCACATATATCAATTTATAATTAAAATACAGAAAAATACTAAATATAAATTAGAGAGTAAAAATTCAAATACTTATAATTCTTGTTCTTAAAAAAAAAATTAAGTATTGCTATTGCAAACCCTAATGCAGTGTTTTCCTACTTTCTAAAGTTGAATTCTTATTAAAAGTGATCTGTTCAAGTAAAAAAAAGGAAAAAAGAAGAGTACATTTTCATTACTATCTACTTTAATGCTATGAAAAATAAATTAAACTATCCACAAAGATGGATTCTTTTCTGGCTACAGCATACACAGTACAATAGCCAATTCAAGTTGCAGCTCTATTTTTTGTTTTCAATGGGACAAAACCCCACAATAATTCAGAGAGGTTAAGATAAATAAAAATGTGAAAAGAATGTGATTATTTTTATGTTTAATCTCTGGTTTTATGTTCCATGTGTAATTAATTGACATGGACATTTTGCTTGCTACTTTAGTAGACACAAACCAAGATAATTATAAGAGCTTGACAGACCAATAGAGATATAAATTAAAAAAAAAAAGACACACATCTAGGGCAGAAGATAGATTAGATACTTCCTTAATGAACCAAATACCAATCAAAAATTATGAGATCTCAATGGAATTTATAAAGGTCAGCTTTGGACAGTAGATGTGTACATGTAGAATATTAATTTACATACATTTTAAGAAATAAGACATTCGCTAGTAACATTCTTATTGTCTAGAAATTATTATTATTGTATTTAAAACACTTCCAGTGAGAGAAATCACATGGGTTTAATGTTAAAATATTTTAAGATACATACAGATTAACATTTAGACATACTTCTTAACATCTAGGTGTGTTTTTGTACTGAACCATTTGAAAGATCCTGTGTTATTGACTGTTTTCTCTTAAGAAATGGTATGAACAAGAATATTGCTGGCATGTATATTCCTGCTGGTGGAATAAATCTCCAAATCTGATTCAAATGCACAGTCCATTTTATTGCATACTTTGACTTCTTCAGTACTAACATGGAAGAAAGTACAAGAATTCCATAACAGGTGGATACACTTCCCAATATCCTTCCCCTCTTTATAGGTCTTAACAGAGTTCTTACTAATTAGAATGAGAACTAGCCATGAAAGGTGACGTCAAGTTTCCTTTTTGGAAGCTTTTAACAGTATAACACTTATACCCTTAACTGTTACTGTTCTTACAAACATCCAATTGTCTTTGAGTCTAGTTAACTACTTGACTTTAAAACCATGATGTAACAGCATGTTCTACAGACAGATTAAGAGTTACTATCTTTTGACATTTTTGAATTCACAGTTTCTTGTTAGTTTCTCATTAAACTTCCAAAGTGTTTACAGACAGGAAAATAGAATATACTGTTCTGCCTTCTGCATATAGTTTGTTGTTATTATGAGTAAATCATCAGGAAACCAAATGACAGGTGTTTAGAACAAAAAAAACAGTCCTCACTTGAGATAGTTTATAATCCCACTGTAATCAATAAGAATTATTTTATCTGACTTACACCTTCTCAAGCTCCAAAAACAACCTCAGATTTTTCTGTCTTTCTTGATGTCTGATTTTTGCCCCCACTTCCTCATCATTCTTTTCACTCTTCTCTGAACAACGTTAAATTCTGTAATATCATTTCTGAAAAGAGATGATGAGGGCTAAATAACTGGTATTGTGGAAGGAGGCACATCAGTGGGTTGTATAATCACATAATTGTACCCCATTCTGAATGAACATTTATAGTTTTGGTCCCTTTTTGGAGCTGTATTGAAAGTGCTCCAAAAAATGCCTGTTGGAGGGAAGATGCATGCAACGAACTGACATAGTCTTTGGGTGCTACACTGGCACCACTTTCCTAATCAATGCACTCCATTTTTTAGGTCCATGTCGCTGAATGTACATTGCTGGTAGAGCTCTGCAAACTCTCTGGGGCAAAGGTGCAGCTGGATTCAGCCCTTTGCACCCAGCACTCATGTAATCCTAGCAGAAATCACCATGTGAGGTGAGCTAAGGAAGCCTGTAAAAGACAGCAAACAAAAGCATGTCCTAATGTTTGTCAAAAGCCACTCAAAAGTATGACTCATTTCAGCAGAGCTGGAAAGAGAAAGACTGGTTTATTTCTTTGTGACTTTTCCATCAGAAGTATTTTTTGCATGATTAAATGTAACGATATATTCTAAAAGTGCCATCCAGCAAGTATTACTTGTGTATCTCAGACACAGACAGGACTATAAATATATTTTTGATTCTTATAGTCTCCTAATATTTATAGTATGTATAAAACCCCGCTACTGTTACAAATAGAAAAAAAAAGAGAATTAATATTTCTTTTTATGTGCAAGTATTTTTTAATGTATTTTGTTCTGCCTCTCCAAACAGATCAACTTTCTGAACCAAGGAAAAAAAAAAATATATAGAAATATTTAGTCAGATTCTGTTTTCTTCAAGTTTCCCTATTTCATTTTTTTATAGGTTTATTCTGTTTTTTTTTTTTTAATAAGGATGCATCAGACTTAGTCCAACTCTCTGAAGTCCATATGAGACAAGTTTTGCTTTCAAAGCCCGTTGATGAAGTTTTTAATGCACAAAATTCATTTCTATTATCACCCTACTGCTTTTTGCAATGTTTTGTCTTCTCACTCTATCCATCAGCATACCTGAAACCATGACAGCTACAAATACAGTTCTCACAATTGCTTATCTTTCATAAAATCTCAGACTAACCCATTTTCATTCTGAAGCATAGTCCCTTTGTGCAGTAAGGATAGTGACCTTCCATCCATCACATTTCTTTCTCTGAGGTAGTTAATTGTTTTTACCCATTTGCATTTGAAGTTCGTCTTGTCTAATCCTGGAATGATGCAGGCCGAGCAATCTGAGACTGTTGCCATCATATGAACCCAACCAACTTGTGGCCAGGGGAGCTGAGAAATGTTACTCCTACAGGATGTCAGTAATGTATAAACACCCTTCCATCAATAAGTTCAAAAAGCTTCTTGGAATGAAAGTTTAAGCTAATGTTTGACTCAAAAAGCATCAACAAACATAATTATTTTATAGCAGATTACTATTCAGTGTTCATGTACCATTTTTTAACATTGCATGTTATTTGAATCTATGTTCTGAGACAATGGAGACTAATGTATTTTGACGCTGTTTAACATGTTCTGATGTTGTGAAACCCAAAGTATGACCAGATTACAACATTGTTTATATATGATAATTACGTGTGGTGGGTTGACTCTGGCTGGACACCATGTGCCCACTAAAGCCACTCTATCACTCACCCTCCTCAGCTGGACAGGGGAGAGAGAATATAATGGAAGGCTCATGGGTCGAGATAAGGACAGGGAGAGATCATTCACTAATTACCATCATGAGCAAAACAGACTCAACTTGGGGAAATTAGTTTAATTTATTACCAATCAAATCAGAGTAGGATAATGAGAAATAAAATCTAAATCTTAAAACACCTTCCCCCCACCCCTCCCTTCTTCCTGGGCTCAACTTTACTCCCAATTTCTCCACCTCCTCACCCTGAGCAGCACAGGGGAATGGGGAATGGGGGTTGCAATGGGTTCATCACATGTTGTTTCTGCCGCTCCTTCCTCCTCAGGGGGAGGACTCCTCACACTCTTCCCCTGCTCCAGCATGGGATCCCTCCAACGGGAGACAACCCTCAATGAACTTCTCCATTGTGAATCCTTCCCATGGGCTACAGTTCTTCATGAACTGCTCCAGCGTGGGTCCTTTCCATGGGGTGCAGTCCTTCAGGAACAGACTGCTCCAGAGTGCATCTCCCACGGGATCACAAGTCCTACCAGCAAACCTGCTCCAGTGTGGGCCTCTCTCTCTCCATGGGTCTACAGGTCTTGCCAGCAGCCTGCTCCAGCATGGGCTTCCCACGGGGTCACAGCCTCCTTCAGGGCATATCCACCTGCTCCGGCATGAGGTCCTCCACAGGCTGCAGGTGGATATCTGCTCCACCATTAACCTCCATGGGCTGCAGGGGGACAGCCTGTCTCACCATGGTCTTCACCATGGCCTGCAGGGGAATCTCTGCTCTGTGACCTGGAGCACCTCCTCCTCCCCCTCCTTCTTCACTGACCTTGGTGTCTGCAGAGTCGTTTCTCTCACATATTCTCACTCCTCTCTTCTGCCTGAAGTTGCTGTTGCACAGCAACTTTTTCCTTGTCTTAAATATGTTATCACAGAGATGCTACCACCATTGCTGATTGGCTTGGCCTTGGCCAGCAGCGCAACTGTCTTGGATTCAGCTGGCATTGGCTCTATTGGACATAGGGGAAGCTTCCAGCAGTTTCTCACAGAAGCCACCCAAGTAGTCCCCCCACTACCAAAACCTTCCCACGCAAACCCGATATATTATTATACCTAAATAATATTTATTATATTGATTATTTAAATCATGACAAAATTAAGCTAATAAGTGACAGAAGATGGGTATAAAGTGAAGTGAAAATCTTAGTAAAAGAATAACGAGATGCCAAAAATCTAGTCACTTACTTTTTAAGGGAAGGAGAAGGAGATGGGGGAAAATAAGAAAAGGACAAAAAATTCAACTGTCCAAAAGCTGAGGAATGAGAGTTATTTCTGTGTTTAGAAAATTATTTCTAATTTCTTATGCTTGAAAAACCTACAGGCTCTTATAGTAGTCTAATGGATTGTCTTTAAACTGTGTGGGAAGGGTCAAAGAATAGTGAGTTTAATTATGTGAGTAGCAGAGGAGATGGGCATTAGCAAGGTTGGTAGCTGCAGCAGACTCAGAGAATCGGACAACAATCTTTTGGGAAAGATAAAAAAAAAGATTTTTCTTGTCTTTATTGATGATAGTTTTGTATATATTTATCTTCCTGAAATTAAATGAATGAAAGAATGTTCAAATTTCTAATTTGTGGTAGGACTTTTGCTTTGTTCTCTGGAAAATGTTGCATAAAAGCTCAAAAATGTCAGGTTTTTAGTCAATAGTTGTGGAATGTCTTACACAGAATTTCAGTGAACTCTGTCAGAATAGTTGACTTACTGACCAGAAAAGGCTAAAGTTTTTCTAAACAGGAACTGCAATTTAAATGCCTTTGGGTCAGTTTAAATATATAAACAGAAAAAAATGACATTCATTGCCCAGACAAAAACTGGAGACATAGCTTTGCACAAGTTAAGAGATATTCTTCGTGTTGTGACATAAGAGTGGTAGGACATTTCAGTAACATAGGTTCAACAAACATGGTGCACACACCCTGTTAAATGTTTTCTTAGGAACAAGAAGACTTTAATTGCTTTTACTTACAGTTTTCTCATTTAAATGTTCCCTAAGAAGCAAAGTTGATGCCTAATCCAATAAATCAGCATCTTTTCCTAAAACATTCTAGTGATGATGAAAAAGAGCTAATACCTGGCAGTAGATTTCCTATGCTCATCCATATGATGTGTGACAGACAGAAGTTTGCCTTTCAACTGATTCCCTTGTTTCCTTGCATACCGTAGGAAGCTGCAAAGAAAATCTATTCAGAAGCTTAGTGTCAAGCTTTTGAGCAGATGTTCCTTCTGCCTATACACCTCTCAGATGTCTCTGGCTTTTTCTCTCCAGTCATCAGCTAAAAGAAAGATATGCAATATCTATACTCCTTTTCCTGCCAGCTATTAAGTTTAAGCCCCATCCTACTCCTTTTCTCCAGGGGGATATGAGCAAAGACTTAGAAGAGGAGCCAAAGGCAATGAATTCCTGGAAGGGGAATGACATGTCAATACCAAAACAGAGGGGAAAAAAAAAAAAAAAGGGAGTGGTAAAAAGGAAAAGAAGAACATAAGGATAAATGTATAGAGAAAAAGATAGCGAAGATGGACAGGACTGAAGAGGTAATGGAGAAAGATTATTTTCAATGCCAGGTAGTATAGGAGACAGAGTTTGAGTAAAAAATAATTAGAAGTTAGTAAAATAAATACATAGAGCATAATTATACCCTCAAGAGAAACCTGGATTTTGGACAATTACACTGACAATTGCATAAAGCTACCAGTACGGTAGTTGAATGCAATTACATATTAATTGTTTGAAATGCTTGTGTGTTTGCAGGAAGTATTGTTTCTGATGCCGAATCCTTTCAGCCATGAATCCCAGCTTTGCAAAAGGAACTTTGCTCTCTCAAATACAGCTGCACCACCTAATTGGTAGGGGTCAGGCTCTGGCAGCGAAATTTACTTTGCTGATACGGTTTCTTATTCATTGGAAAGGGCAAGAACCAGTCTCCTGACTCTGGAATCAGAACAGCTGGTATGAAGGGAAACTGAGCGGCAAAGGGAATGTGTGCATGAGTTTGGGTATCCGTCCCATGGATGCAGGCAGGCACCCCTTTAAAAGTGGGATGCAGAGCTATCTAGATTAACTCCATTCAGAAATATGGTGCACTTAGAGAAAGAGATGCTGGCAAAGGATAGTTCAAGGAATGCAGCACTGGGGAAGGGACACTTAGAAAATGCTAGTAACAAGGGTATCCTACAGCATCCTTTCTCCAGAAACTGGAGGATCTGTTTAGGTACCACTTCAGGCTCTTGAGCTGGAGAACTCCTGTAAAGCTAGACATCTATGAGGAACACAGTAGATTGGAGGGGGGGGGGGGGGGGGGGGGGAGGGGAATGTAAGGAGGGATGTAGGTGGTGTGGGAAGTGTACTTTTATAATGACATAGTAATTACCAAAAAAGTGGGAGGCCAATGTTCAGTTCTCTCTTGAGCCTGAGGAGATTCAAATTCACATCTGCAGCAGCTTTAGATAATTCCTTAATCACTAGGCTGGAGAAAAATTAGATAATATGTGCATTTTACATTATGCAGTGAAAGACTGAGGCAGCTTACCACCATCTACCTCAGTCTCAGCCCCCAAAAGTAACACATTCAGGATTTTTCTTGTGTTCTCTCTAACCA
Organism: Platalea leucorodia; assembly: GCF_965183815.1. Classification (NCBI taxonomy): domain Eukaryota; kingdom Metazoa; phylum Chordata; class Aves; order Pelecaniformes; family Threskiornithidae; genus Platalea; species Platalea leucorodia. Next base: position 61,916,635 of record NC_138824.1, read on the forward strand.
TAAAACTGTTCTCCTTTGTATAAAAAAAAATAATATCTGATAGCAATGGATTTAAAGTTATTGTTCTCTTACTGATGTGTAAGTTACTCAAACAAGTGTAGAAAAGCATCTTGACACTGTTGTGATTTTACTTGAATCCCACTGAAGTCAGGGGGATTAACCATGCACTAGACTGAGGTTTAACAAATAATACTTATCTCTACAGTTTCCAACCAATGGTAAGGAGACTCTACCTTCAGTTGCAAATGGATTAAGATGAAATGCTTTCAGAAATTTGATACTGATTCCTTTTGTGGCAAACTAATGAGCTCAGCCCTCACAAACTGGTCTCAGGACACTATTTTTAAGTTAGGAACTCAGCAGTGTCTGAGCATTATACGGACACCTGTTGTTAAGGGGTCACAAAGCCCGGTCAAAACAGTAGTCTTCATCGTCTCTTTTGGAAACCATAAATTGAACAGAATTCACTGCTAAACAGTCCACAGGAAAGTCTCTCACATGCTGTGTCATTTAAATATCAGTATATTTGGGGATAGCCACACAATGATTTTCTTGTTTGTCTTCACCCTTTAAAGTGCTCCACTCTATTACTGGCAAAGTGTCTTACCCTGTAATGAGCTATACTTTTGCTTCTATTTTCCCTAAAAATTACTATTCATATAACAGAATTTAATTCGATAGGAAGGCATTGGAAAATTTCTACCATCACTAGCTTTGCCTTTCTTGTACGGTGTTGATGTGTGTCGTAGTTTAACCCCAGTCAGCAACTAAGCATCACACAGCTGCTTGATCACCCTTCCCGCCCCCCCATGGGTTGAGATAAAGACAGTTTAATAGGACAACAGAGGAAGAGGAGAAGAAAAAAAAAAAAAAAGTACAAAAAAAGTGATGCACAATGCATTTGTTCACCACCCGCCGACTGATGCCCATCCAGTCGCCGAGTAGTGATCGCTGCCCCTGGACAACTCCCCCCAGTTTATATACTGAGCATGGCGCCATACAGTATGGCATAGCCCTTTGGCCAGTCTGGGTCAGCTGTCTTGGCTGTGCCCCCTTCCAGCTTCTTGTGCACCTGGCAGAGCATGGGAAGCTGAAAAGTCCTTGACTAGTGTAAACACTACTTAGCAACAACCAAAACATCAGTGTGTTATCAACATTATTCTCATCCTAAATCCAAAACACAGCACTCTACCAGCTACTAAGAAGAAAATTAACTCTATCCCAGCTGAAACCAGGACAATGTGGTAAGCATATCCCATTAGAGGGCTGACAAAATATGATATATTTGAGAGGAAATTAAAATGCCACAGTTAGATTTAGAAACCATTTGCCAATTAAATATGAGAAAGATTTCGTTATTCCAAAACATGAATGAAATATCATGGAGGTGATTTTCAAAAATGGTTAAGAAGATCTAAACAGACAGCCCCCATTAAACACCTCTCTGGAAACTGGGCTTAATTCCCAGACTTTTTTAAAATTAATTTTTACTCTCTCCATGTCCTCTTCTGGCATGCCAAATCTTTACCCTTAACCTGTTTCTGTCCTGTTGCTTACCACTTGGTCTCATGCTATTTTTCCTTCCCACTCCTCCCTTTTAGAGTTTTCTTTTGTTGCCCTAGTTCTCACTTCATTCTCACCACCTGCTTACTGCATGTTTTTATGTTCCTATAGTCTAAGTAGCCTTTTGTTTTTTGAGAATTTCTGCATGGTTCTTCTTTTCTCATTTCCAAGAAGTCTTTTTCTTCTTTTTGTATTTTTTCTGTTCCCATTGCTGCCTCACCCTTACCCTCAACTTTTCATTTCCTCAATTTCTGTCTTTGTTGAGGCCCCAGTTGTAAATTTTTTTAACACCTTGGAGGCTATAACCTTCCTGGAAACCACCTAAGTGACCATTCAGATCTCTAAGTTTAATACCAGCTAATTTGAAACATACTGGCATGAGACTGATGGCTGTTTCATGTGAAAGGCAAGAGCAAAATATATTGAAATTCTATGCAAAATGCAGGTCTTCTTGTGAGATTTTTATATGCAGCTTGCACCTTTTTGGACTGCAAAATTAACCTTCACCACAGCTTGTCTTCCAGTGACAAAACACCATGTGAAAGAGCTACTGATCTCTCTTTTAAATGAGCCTTTCAGAAGATTCTATTGTTATATTTTTATTAATTTTTAAATGTATGCAGAAAGATTTCTGAGATTAAACTTCTGAGTGCACCATCATATAGTTGTGTACATTATATTAGGATGCTGAGCTGTCTCTCAATGAACTGCCGTAATGCAGAACTAGGCTGGATACTAGAAAGTAATACAGTGTGTTGGGACAAGCTGTGCTCTTCCTCAGAGTAACTCAGAGACATGGATGCAATTAAGAAATTTCAGTGCCAGCCAGAGGCTACTGCACTGCTTTTGTTGGCATTAGTGGGGGGTCAAAAAAACGTTCTTCATTCTGAACTGTAGGTAAGTTAGTAACTTCTCAGAAGATTATTTCCTCACCATCTGCCAAGCTTTTTTTTGGATTTTCTTATACCTTTCCAACTGAATAATATAATAACTTCAGTGTAAGTTTTTTGAACCTAACAGAACAAGATATTTTAAGGAGAGATAGCTTTAAACCTGACACTGTATGGGGACTCCCCTTGAGAGTGCTCAGTATCCAGCTTCTAAGAATCAAATCTTTTCTGATTGTCTCATATTTGCACCCAAAACTGCTGATTGATAGCTTAAAAAAAAACCCCTTTGTCTTTTAAGGCAGAAGAATACTATGATAATTTTTTTTGTCACATGCATTTACGGCTCTTAGACATGAAATTATCCACGTGCTCAGTTTGACATGTACGCATGGACACACAACATATAGAATTATTCCAGTGACACAAATCTGAACAGTGCAAGACCAAACAAATAAAGTAACTCTCTGGAATAAGTCTTTTTTTGGTAGTAGTATAAATAAATTAAATAAATAAGTAAGCATTAAAATTCTGAGAGAGTTCTTGCAATCTGTCAGCTAAGGTGAAAGTCACAGACATCTTACAAAGCCCACTAATAAAATAGAAAAATGCTAGTGATAGTGTTATAAACCATTCTCTCAATCATTTAAAAGCTGTGAACAAGACTGGATGCATTAATTTGTGGGCTTAAGCATGCATTTTGTGTTGGGAAGTTACAAAAGCTATCAGAATATTAGAAGCAGGAGGGTGTCTAATTGAATAATTCCCTTGCTCTGTTACTGCAGGTCAGAAGGAGATCGGTGCTTGCATTTATGACCAAAATTTCTTTAAAAACTATATTTCCACCAAATATATTTCAAGACTGCATTGAAATACAATAGAGCTCATTTATGCTAACAAACAAGAAATAGCATTAGACTTTTCCAAACCAGGAATGCGTTTAGAGCATGCAGCTGCAGGCACATTAGCTGTTTTCTTCATCATTTGTGCAAAAATCCTCTCCTACTTGCTCTATCATTTATAAGCAGCCTCTAAATATTATTTTCGCATTTTTGCTCAGTTATGGGGCCTTTGTATGGTAGGAGGTGAATGCTTATGTATTGTAAATCTGTGGCCAAATGGGTAATCACCTTTAAGATCCGTCTTTCTGCTAGTCATCTTAAATTCCTTGTGGGAAGACACTGCATTTATCAAGTTTGTTTGTTGGTGTATTTTATTTGTTTGTTGGTGAATTTTGTGGAAATACTTGAGAACTCACCCAGTCAAAGAGGATTTTGACTCCCGCATAAACAAAAACAACCTTAAAGAAAAAGTCAACAAAATAAACCAAAAAACACCAGGAGTCATAGATTGCCTATGGCACAAGATTGTTCCTGGACACAGAAAGCATCTTTTTTTTTCCAGAGAGAATCTTGAGTCCAGCCATTTTAAGGGCTTGAAGAACTCAGTGAAACGAGCTCAAAATTGAAACTGAGCTCTCACAAAAGACAGCTGCTATTATTATTGCAAATACTAAAACTGTTGAAAGTTGAAAAATGATAGATGGAGCTCTATGCATTATCTTTATACAAGGCAGATTTGGCAGACAGTCTATGTTTACTTGAAGGGTGGTATGTAATTCCATTGTGACGCTGATTCCTTCTAAGAATGAAAATAAAGTACAATCTGAATAATTGCCTGTTAATTGAGCTGTCATATATCTAATGGAAGACATTTGTTTGCTTAGTTTTAAGTGCATGTATCTCTGCAAGCACAAATTTGGGCACATGCCTGCTGTGGAAGCCATGGGAAAATACGAGAATGCTTGGAACTGAAATAAAGTTCACTTTCTATGAGATCTGTAACACAGGGAGGGCCATCACAGAAGCTGAACCGGCTATTAACCTGGCAAAAAGTATAATGAAGATAGAAATACAGACAAAATACACATAAAGTACAGGCAAAAATAAGGAAAAATTAAAAACAGAGGATCTGAAAGAGAAGTCCAAATTGAAAGTAGAGGACAGTGACATGGAAAAAAGATAATATATTGATTCTAGTTGTAAAAGTACAAAGACTGGAGAAAAATATGAACAGCTCAATGAGGCTGGAAGCCAAACAAAAATAATGTTTAAAAATTAGGTAAAAAGAATAGAAAAAAAACATGCCTGTCTGCCAAAACATATTTTATATACAGATACCTAAAATAAATGGTCAAAGATGGTTCAGCTGAATGGTGACTTGACATTACAATCTTTAGGCAACTTTTCATTTCGCTTAAACAGCACCTTAATGTCATTCTTCTTGAAACATACATATGGAGTTGGTACATGGAGTCATGGAACTCCATGTTTTCTTCTATTTTCTGATTACACATGTGGAAGCATATATTTTTGTTGTGACCTGCATTACTGATCCAAACACTTAATCAGTTGTTGTTACTTCTTAATACTCCAAGATCTAGCAGTTAGGCAAATGTTTTCCTAATGATTTCCAGTCGTTATAGAGTTCTGCCTAAAATGCATATTATTTGGCAGTATTTCGTTATAGTTGCTGTGACCACATTCCTGATCATGCTCCTAACCTGCCTTTCTGTCAAAGCTGGAGTAAGTCTTGTCTTAATACGCATGATCAGCTATGCACAGTCTTCCAGATGAGGTATTACGAATATCTTGTCTAACAAAACAAATATTTTCCTACTGTATTGGAAATACAGTTTTGAATGCATGTTGTTTTCCACAGCTACATTCTATCACAGCCTAATATCATTAAATACATAACTACATTAAGGTCTTTGTTTTCTTCAAGGGAAAGTTCCCAGTGGATGGCATATGGCTTACCAGTGACATTTCTGTCAGTATCCAACTGGAGAGTCTTGTAGTTTATCATGTAAATTTAACTTTGCATTTCTTTCAAGTTCATCATATTCTTCTGATATTTTCTATATAAAAAAGATTCCCAGCCTCAAGTTATAAGAAAATGTTATCTGTCCCCTCCCTTCATGTATGCAACCAGCTTTCTTTTAGGTTCACTCACTAACCTCTGCCTAAGTCCATCTGTTACCCACTTAAAAACTTGCCTGTTAATTTGCCAGATTGTATAATTTTAAGGATATCTGTGAGGCATTATGTCTTCCTAGAGCAGGTCACCAAGAAAGCAATTTCCTGTTTATGATCATATATCCCCCACCTGGGAATTTTTTTTTTTTCTTTTTAAAGAGGAAGAGGAGACAGGAATAAATTATTACAGTTAGTTTTTAAAAAATCTTTCAATATTATTTTTAGAGTACTAACACTAAGAGGAATCAAAGGTTCAGCATATCCTGGTGTAAGTGTTTGGATACAAATGTGACTGGAACCATGTTTGTTAAATGAAAATTTAGAGTAGTGTTTACACCTATTGGAATATAATCAGAGGAAGTGTTACCATAAACTTCTGTCTCCTTTAGGTCATGAAAATATTGTTTCCAAGATCATGACTTCAGAACAAGCATGTATATGAATATAAATGCACAAAACTAACAAGGAAACAATCAGGATTTCTGGGGTTTATTATTTTTAGATGCTTTCTCACTAGACAAACTATGAATAAGTATATATAAATACAGGGAATATTCAGGAAGAAAAAGAAATTTATTCAGCACAAGCAGTAATCAAGGCTAGTTATATCTTTTATTTGAGTGACATTTGCAGATTTTAGAATGTATTTCCATCAACATAGGTTTGCAGAGGGCTGAACAGAGGACTGTGGGTGGGCTGCATTTGTAGCTGTTCTTACCCACTTTAATGGAAATGTGATAAAGATGAAAATAATGAATGTTCACATAAAAAATATCTTAAAAGTTATTAGCAAAATCTGTCTGAAACCTAGTCCTTCCAAAACTATTGTGATAAACCAGAAGTCTATTACAGACAATGTAGCTGTAGTGGATAGAGTGGGAGAAGAACCATTGGTGATTATGGGGCTCTTAATTTGGGATTTTCAGCTAGGAAGCCAGACTATAGTGTTAAGCAGAGGGGAATTAAGTACATAGCACTTTTATGGAATGTCAGGTGCCTCTCTGAATATTTTTTTTTTTTTTTTTTAACCCTCTCATTTAAATGGCTATATGTTTAGCACCAAACATTTCTTGTTAAGTTTGCTCTTCACCTGTTCATTCTCTAGTGCAAGCATATGCCATCCTCACACCATGGATATCATTGAGAGTAAAGAATATTCATGAATTATAAGCTCTCTTGATATTGTCTACTTATTCATCATTTCTTACTGCAGGTAGTACATATTTTCCTGTTTTGTAATGTATCTTCCAGGATTAGTGACACGCATGTTTTCATGAACAATATCAAACAATTCATGGTTTATGTGGAAAGCAGTGTTGCTCCTTGAGCGAAAATAATAATAATACAATTATGTAGTGAAATTCTACATCATGGTGTTCTGAAAGCTTGACCTTGCATCACTCAATAAACTTTTAGCCTATACACACGAAGACCTCCATAGTGCCATTTTCCGGTGTGTTCAAATGTAGTCTTTCATGCATGTAGGCTATACGAAGCGGAAGAAGTTTGTTCAAATGGAATTTCTAACATGAATAAGAACTATCAGCTAAAATAGGAATCAGCAGTGTTTAATTCTATGCTTGTCCGATGTTATATTTATTTCAGAAAAATAAATACACCTTTGTGTTTAAATGTATGGTAAATAATATAATGCTAAGGATACCCATCTTTTTGATTTTACAGTAGAATGCTTTTAAATTATTTAGTTACTTCCACCTCTAAGTAGAGGAAATTAGCAATCAGCCCCTCAGTTTCAATAGAGGTTGATATGGCAAAATAAACTCAAAACACAGTTTAATATTACAAAGCACAAAGTAGCCAGCTCTGTCTGTCACTTTGCTTTGGTTTATTTTTTTCCTTGCTTGCTTCATCATTTTCTTCACATGGTGAGCCTTTATGACTTAGCCTTTGCTGAGTTTCAACTGAAAACAAAGTGGAGAGAATAAAAAAAATCTTTTTTTTAAGGGGTTTCCTTGCAGTCCTCCCCAGGAGGCAACACTTCCAGGCTGCGAAATACTTCTCCAAAGAACTGGGAATAGAGTATTCTTAATCCACTAGAGCACACAATGACTGACTCTCCAAGGAGCTGTCTTGTTTCCATTATAACTTTCTTTTTATTGTGTGAAAATATTTGATTTCGTGTGTGTGTGTGTGTGCATGCCTAAAGAACAAAGAAAAGACAATGTAAGTTTAAAGTCTGGCACAAGAGGAGTCTTAGCTATGTGTGTGGTTCATGTAGATAAATCATTCCCTTTCAGATTATTCATTAAACTAGCTGGAATTATTCTCTTTGGACTGTTGTATTAATGTGAGCTGCAGAATGCAGAAAAAAATATAGTAATTAAACTTTTTCTCTTTTTTTAAAATTACAATAATTAATTAGGATGCAATTAATTTAATGACAAAGTTAAAATAAAAAATCCTAAAATTAAAGCTGCAATTAATGGCAATCTTTATTTTTACTGTCTTTTTATAAACTATTCGTTAATATAGCATCTAAAGAAAACTATACAAAACCAAATTGCACTGTGTTTCATTTTAGTTGTTTTGAATTGGTTTGATCTAGCACCCTTATATAATTTTCAGAATGTGGTATTATTGGTAAAGGTCTGCCACTCAAAACCTGTGAATCAAACAATTTTTCAAAATTATTTTTAGGTCTGTGAGGGCAGATGACAAATTCAATTATACCTTTGGCAAAGCACAAACAAGATGTAAGACTGAATTTTGGTGTACAGTGTCCTTGCAAAGGAGCAAGAAGGATCTCTCTCTTTTGCAACCTAATCATTTAGTCCCCTAAACCAGAGCATTCTCAGCTTCCACTGAGGTCAACAGACATGGAAGGTGGAAATCATCGTTCAACATCCTCTTATTGTTCAACATCCATCATCCCATCCTTTGGAGGTATGTCACACTGTACCAGAAGGAATCAAGGATTCACGGAGGTTACAAAAAGTAGTGAGCATGAAGGAGCCTGACTGCATATCATGTCACGAAGAAGCTCATATGAGTGATGGAAGCTCTGCTTTCCAATTCTTGCTCATAACAAAGTTTCTGTGTTTTTTCATGTAGTTCGACACAGCCTTTAGGGATCTGGGAGTCTATGACACTCAGTTATGGAATCACATAACTGACTGCTTCCTCTCCTTGACCCATGAATCTCATTCTTTTCTCCACATTGGTACAACTGGTGCTTCTCCTAGGTCACTGCACCTTCACCTAATTTATTTCCCTTTGATATCTATGTGACAACTGGGTTTGATCCCATTCAGCCCAAAGTGGTGTTTTGTTAAATATAGCTGGAAACACTTGTTTTGAAAAGAATGAATAAATTAAATGCCTACACCCAAAGTAATTATCTGGTTTATAGCTGTGATCCAAGTCTCGCAAGACCATCTCACTCAAGATTGTAATCTGCAGTTAATCACAGGAAAAATGGGATTTTAAACATGCCTTTGTATTTTGTGCTTTTGCTAAGCCTATGCATCCCCCATGCACATTGCTCTTGTTCTTCTGACCAATATTTGCATGTGCCAAACTCTCCCTGAGCATTGCATACAGAACTTGAACTTTGAATTACTAGTTAAGCACAAAAATGCTTTTGTTTCCCTGGCCTAAGTGAATTAAATTGTCAAAAGATGGCTTTGGCAGAACAGAAATAACTTAGATTAAGGCCTAAACCATTGTATTATCCCTTCTCTACCTATTTCCAGCATGGAATAAATGTAGAGACTATAAATATTGAATTTAAAATATCAATAATTTGTATTATGAAAAAAAAAATCCTGTTTTGAACATTAGATGTCAAATATTCACCCATGATTATTTTTACTTCATTATATACATATTAGTCTTTACTAAGTAAAATAACCACATTAAAAACAAACAAAAATATCAAAGAAACTCAAACAGTTTCATTAAGAATCTGAATATGAAACTCAGTTTGAGGATTTAAGTTTCACAAGTAAGGAATAGACTAAATTTTTTTTTAATTTTTTTAAAGAGTGTGATAGAAAAACATGTTGAGACACTGTCTTAAAAGCAAATGAATGGATGGCTCAGCATTGTTTTCGCTTGTTATTTTAAGAAGTGGTGCACAAGCTTCAGCACACTCTACCAAGAGAGTGGTAGCGGTTCATATTAATGTCAGCTAAGACGAATCCTGGAAGTTTGCAAAACTTCTGACTGTGAGTTTCAGAAATAAAGAAATAAAGTAAAAATATTGCAAGCCTGCAAGATGCCTCATGCATACAACATCACCTCTAAAATATCACATTTGAAATAAAATAAACACTCAGAAAAAAACCCCGCAATATAAAACATGAACTTATTTTCATTAAATACCTTAGATAATGATGTTCTGAGATGAGATTTTTCTGTAAGGAACCTTTTGATCAGGACAAGCATGTAACAGACTCTATCAATTGATATTGCAATATCCTGGAAATTATTAGTATTTTAAATATTACAAAGATACAGACATATAGTCAAAGCTTTCACATCAACACTAATATCTCTGATTATGATACCAAATTAAAAGAGCTATTGCAGGTAGCAACATAAAATTATATACTCTGTGTAATTTTTCCTTAATTGTTCATGTTTGTTTACATGCCTTATCAACATTTTAAAGGGTAATAGCTTGTTTCAGTAAGAATATAAATGCTTATTAGATCAAATGGAAACATAAATGGTATTAGCCAAAGAAAGCATCTCCAGGGTTCCTATTCTTTGATCTTGGTTTCTTAGCTTAAAGCTGTAGGAATTCCCATAGCTGTTGCAAAATTTGAACCCAAGAAGCAATAACAAAATATAAATTTTATTCTCCCAACATTTCAGTTATTTACTTATTGAACATCAACAAAAAAAAGGAGTGTCTGATTTGTCACACTTTTGCATCGATCCAGCTCTTGTGAAAGAGGAAGTTCATTCAGCAAAATACAAATCTCTCTAAATAAACTGGATTCCTTTTACAGTCTGGGAAAGAAATAGGTACTTTTAAGGAGCGGTTCACTTCAGGTTTTGGACTTCTGCTTTAGCATTAGATGAAGTGTACCTTGGAAATACATATTTCTTTCAGCTGTTTGAATAGGAAACCTAAGTTGGCCAGTTGTCTAAAATGAGGTAAAATGAATCCCACCCAGACTTTCTGTTATTTGAAATTGTTCTATCAGCTGGTGAAATATATCAGATTTTTTTTTTTTAGCACTTTAGAAAGAATGGTATATTTTTAACACTCAATTAAATTCCAGCTTCTTTGCTTCTACTCTTACTACTGCTTGTATTATTTCATACCAGCAACTCCTTAGTATTTTGCTTCATTTTATTCCTCTTGTTACTGATATTTGATAGGTGACTTTCAGTCAGCCCAAGGGGAGAAGGGGAGAATGGAGCAGACAATCATTTATTACAATGAAGAGTCAAAATGCTTGCATTTATTTTCCACATTTGATATTCTGTTATCTTCTAGTGGACCTATAATAGACAGTTGTAGACATGCACTAGAAAACTTCTGGCTGATCCTACAGAAAGCAGTTTAGCAGATATTTAGTTTAGTACATATCCAGGTATTTATTAAGCTTAAGTAACAGCTGAACAACAGTAAAAAGACTGAAGTAAAAAAATGGGTTTAAGTATGTTTAGTTCTTCCTGGGATTAAGTGTGTTTAGATCTTCCTAAGTTTAAGCACTTACTTCCTTTATTGAATATAGTCCAAAACAATTAAACCACTGTACTGGTTTTGGCTGGGATAGAGTTAAATTTCTTCATAGCAGCTGGTATGGGGCTATGCTTTGGATTTGTGCTGAAAACAGTGTTGATATAATACAGAGATTTTTTTCAATTATAGCTGATCAGTGCTTACACAGAGCCAAGGCCTTTTCTGCTTCTCACACCACCCCACCAGCCAGTAGGATGGAGGTGCACAAGAAGCTGGGAGGGTACACAGCTGGGACAGCTGACTCCAACTGATCAAATGGATATTTCGAACGGTATGACATCGTGCTCAGCAATAAAAGTTGGGAGGAAGAAGAAAGAAAGGGGGAGGACTTTCAAGTGACGGCGTTTTGTCTTCCCAAGTAGCCGTTACGCATGATGGAGCCCTGCTTTCCTGGAGATGGCTGAACACCTGCCTGCCAATGGAAAGTAGTGAATAAATTCCTTGTTTTGTTTTGTTTGCATGCATGGCTTTTGCTTTACCTATTAAACTGTCTTTATCTCTACCCATGAGTTTTCTCACTTTTACACTTCTAATACTCTCCCCTGTTCCACTGATAGGGAGTGGGAGAAAGGTTGTGTGGTACTTAGCTGCCCACTGGGGTTAATCCACAACAACCACAAACTGCAGTGAAGTCTGCACCTGTTCTTGTGCTCCGTAACTCAGACAGAAACTTGAATTGGGATCCTCAGTAGCATGTTATAAAAACACCAGTGCCTGAGCTCACATGATCTCCTGCTGGAGTTCAGGTCTTTTTCTTACTTTTTTCTTGTGTTCTTCTAAACATAAACCCTTGGAACTCAATGGATAGCAACCTGTTTTATGCATCTGTTTTATGTTATATTCTCCTGCTAATTTATATGATAAGGAAGTAAGTTATGTCTCATTTAATTTTCTTTGCAATGGTTGACCAAATTTGTAAGGATAAGTCAAAATTGTCTCAACAGGATTAACTATCACAGTTATGACCTTGTTGCAAATTTTGAGCTATCTCTGATTTTACTTCTATGTTTCTGCTTAGGATTTTTGCTTTGATTCAAGCTCAGTGGAGGAATCCCTCTCAAGCTCTTCAGGTGCCAGGAATTCAGCAGGTAAGAGGTCAGAGTTCCAGGAAAAAATATTGTATTTTAGAGTAGTCTTTTTCTTTCCAGTACTGCCCATTTTGCATGAAATTTGCTTCTGACTTCCTTCTCCACTTGCAGGCTTAATTTTTTTTTATTCTGGTTGTACATTTAAGTGTCCAGAAGTATTGATCTCTTTTTCTACCACATGACCCTGCTTTTGCTCATTGATGGTACTGCTCTTCTAAATACTTCTTACTGATTTTACTTTTTTCTTTCAAATACCTTTCCTCTAGAACAAGAATCTTCATGGATGGTAATTTTTAGAAAAAGAAGGGAGACTGAAATCCATACTTATTCCTTTTATTCTTTTTTTCTTTTTTGAGTTTGAAAGTGAACTTCTGCAAAAAGTACCCTTTTGCTTGTACTTGAGTTTTGCATTTTATGGAAGTACATCTTTTGGTCATCCTTCAAAACAAGTTTTGCTACCTGTTTCCTTCCGCCTGACTCCCCAGAACTCTCCGAAGTGGTAGAAGCATTTATTCTTTCCAAGGAATAGCACAACATTCATTAGGGAACATGACTTATTCACTGTTACTGTTACTCTTAAGAACCAACATTCTGTAAGAGTTGAAGAAGCCTTGCTGATCTCACCTGTAAAAGCAACAACCTGAGTATGAGAAAGCTGTTGAAAAGATATCTTCAGAAAAGCTATACCAAAGATAGGCAATTTCCTTTACTTGATGAATGTACTATTTCACTAAATTGCTTTAGGTTTTTTGTTTTGGTTTTGAGTTTTTTTTAAAGTAGAAATTAATATTTTATAGTGTCAAAATAAATCTCAAAAGTAAATCAAATATAGCCCAACCTCATATGAGAAGTACTGAAGTTGGATATTCTTTCTACACCTCACAAACAACAAATAACCATTTAATTCAGTAAGAACAGATTTCTTTGTGGCAACAATTGTATATTAAGATGTGGGCGACAGATCAGTCATTTTTTTTCCTGAGGCAATATACTACTGTTTCATTTTTTTGAACAAATTATTTTATTCTTTCATGCTATTTAAGCGTTAATAAAGATATCTCTGTCTTTGTGATAGTTCTAACAAATATTGTCTCCTCTTAGATATGGCAACTCTAACAATATATCAGTTCTTCCTGTTTCCATGATCTTCACCTAGTTTTAAAATATAATTCTAAATACGATATAATCAGTGTATCTGGAGTCTATGCCAAGATTTAGTGTCCATACTGGTTATTTAGCTATTAGCTGCAATTAGTGTCCTTGATCACTATGTGAAGTAGTATCTGTGAAGAACAGATGGAGTTTATTGTTATAAGTCTCTAGATGTCTGTGGAGAACCTAGGCAATGCTATTAGCTGGTTGCTCATACTATCAGCATCTTCATTCTTATATGACATATGATTTGGCATGGGAATAACCAACCAAACAAGCAGCTCACGTTTCCAGGCCTTGGGGATGGAATAGCTAATGATGTTAAGTAAGGTAGTAGTTTATGTGATCCCAGAAAGTAGTCCACAACTGATCTAAGATACGCATCAGGCTTCTACTGTTGATCAGTCACTGACCAGTACACATTTTCAGATGGATCTGTTTGCTATTCTGAAAAAATCTTTTGACATCCTGCATAATAGCGACAATAGTACACAGGATAGTGCTATAATGCAGCAATGAGGTTTGAGCTGATGTATATTAGTACAACTGTTCTGAATTCTGACCTAGAAACTTTTTGGGGGGGAGAAGCGGGTAAAGACAGAGAGTGGAAGAGGTTAGGAATATTCAAAGATAAAAGGCAATAATGGATGCTTTAGACTTTACCTTTACTATGACTTAAATTTCTCTTCATTCCTTTTTTGCTTTATCAGTTTCCTATCACCCACTGTTGAAATAGGTGAATAATTAATTATGAACCTGTGTACTCAGATAGAGAAAGAACTCTTCTAATTAGTAATTCACTCTGTTTCTGTGACACTGAAATATTACTTCCTACAGTGTCTTTGTCCAGACAAGTTTTAAGTACCCTACACGTTTTGGCCTCTTACACACTTTTTTCAGCAGTCATTTTGACAACGTAATCACACCTTATTGTCAGAAAGTTTATACAGACATTCAAATAAAATATCCATCTTGAATTTTCATTCTTACCATCTTATACCACTGATACCACTGGAAGTAATTCTTGCTCTATGGTTGGTGTATGTAGCCTCCAAAGGCTTCACATGGCGATATCCCCTCTTTTACAAGCTGAAAAGCTAATTATGTGTATAATGCTCAAGTGAATGAATCACTGCTTAATCCCTAAACTTATTTTTTCTTGGAACTCTGGCCAAGAGTCAGTATTTCTGCAGCAATGTCTGCATTAACTGGTGGAGTGGCACAACAGGAATTAACCTGTACAGCAAAACCATTGATGTTGAGAATCTGATGTTCACAGTGGATTTGTTCTTAAAGCATAACTTCAGAATGACTCTGGTTATGCAGATGCAAAACCTTTGAGTTTGGATCCATCTTCCCATCCAGAGTTATGTGAAAGGAACCCAATTGCGTGTTCTGAAATTGCTCCGCTATGCAAACCAGGAGGACTAAGTGGGGATGAGAGAGACACTACTTTCAAAACACACTCCTGTCCAATCTAAAACAACAATGTAGATGCAGCTAGTTCCAAAGTACCTAAATTTCAATTCAAACAGTGACTGCAACAAAACTATATATCACAAATGAGATCGTACATTTACTCTATGACTTATTATCTCTGCAGCTCAAAGTGCTCTTGTCACAATTCACTGTGGCCACTGGAAAGGCCAAATTCCAACTGACGTTGCTATTCAGTATCCCAAGGGCTTTTTCATTTTAGTGTTTTGCAAGATTTCGTTTTTATTTAATACCCTTGCTATAGGTTATATATTCTCAAATGTGTTCAGTTGCAACTTCTCTGTTCTGAATCTCATTTAAGGTGCAATTTTTTTAGTAATGGTAAAGATAATTAGCCATCGAAACAATGTACCTAGGGTCATGATAAATTCTCTAAAATGTGAAGTTTTAAAATTGAGATTAGATTTATGTCTCAAATAGAGTGCCTTGCTCATCTTTAAGTTATACAGAAATCACTTGTTAAAATTCTATGGTCTGTGTTATGCAGGAGGTCAGACTAGATGATCATTATAGTTCCTGCTGGTCTTAAAATTTATGGAACCACGAAACATTTTGATATTTTATGTGCATATTACTAATTCTCGGTCTCTTTCTGTATGATTTCTCTTTCCTTGGAGGTTTTCATAACACCTCCCAAATGAATTTAGTATTATCTCTGAATTTCATTTACATGCTGTAAATTCAACTGAATATATTGCCATTTACCAGTGCACTGTTTGCAGTCCTTCAGCAAGTTTTCATTCTGGGTGACAGTGTTCATATCCATGCCAATTTGAATTAATTTTGTGAGTAGAATTTCATTTGACACTATATCAAATGTTTTAATAAAAGCTAGATATATCACATCTACTTCATTCCCCTCATCAACTGGTTTTGTCACTTTATCAAAACAAAGTATTCATGTTTGTCTGGAATGATTTGTACTTTGCAAAGCTATTTCTAATTTTGATCATGGATCACCAAGTGAGAGGTGCTAAAGGGTGTTATAGATGTTTTCTTTACAAACTGAAGCCTTTAAAAATGTAACAGGAGATGAACCTCACACTAATTTGTAAATTTGGAATATATTCATACTTTCTTCCTACTCACCTCCCACAGCTGACAAACATACATATTTCTCTGAGTTTCTAAGATACTCAGTAATGGTCATTGTCCATAAAAGTGGTCAGAGACCTTGATTCACCTTGATTCAGTTTGTCTAATAAAGTAGTAGGAGTAATATATACATTTTCTTTAAGCTTGTGCACAAATAATCATGGGGCTAATGTTGAATATGGCTGCCTTGTGAGAATATTTTTAGGCATAAATTCCATCTCTCACATCCCTGAAAGCATAATAAACCAGAGGACTGGTCACTCCATGATTCTCTGCCTATCTCCCAAGGTCTGAAGCTGACTATAAAAACTGTTACTAAGAATGTATATATACAAAAATACAAACTCTCACACATCTGCCTTCAGAAGAAGAGGAAAAAAGAGAAAATTAGGGGATCCATCTGCTAAAAGTTAGACATTTGAGTCTGGATTCTTCCTCCCTTCATAATCATAGAGGGCCAGGTCTGAGACATAAGTTAGCTCAGGAGGTACTTTGTTCAAGATTTTGTTCTGCTGCATTCAGAGTGAAATAAAATCAGCTAAAGGTGAGACTCTTAGATCATTCATATCACATGCCAGTAAGTATACAGGCACATAAAAGTTCTGTCTTGAAAAAAGTAGATTTTTGAACTGAAAAGGAATGGTATGGCAAAAATCTGTGCTCACCAATTTGTTAAAATATCTTTTTGTTTTGTTCTGCTCTGGAATTTAAGCATATGTAAAAAATAATAATAATAATAATGGCTCCAAAATTGAATTGTCATCAGCTGGATAGATTTATAAAATGGACAGCTCAGTAAGTAATAATTTTCTTCTAATCATGCATGTGAATATTTGTAAAACCACTGGCTGCTGGCAGCTATGAAGTCTTGCAGCTTATTTGCCTGTATAGAGTTTATTGCAGAGAGTGTTAGCAGCCTGTCGGGGTGCTAACTATCTGAAACAGTCTGCTGCACAAAGGCACATCCAAAAATTCATTGAGTAGAGTCTGCCAATGGAAATTAATTAACAGAAACAAATTAAATGTGGGGATAAAAGTAGGTACCACATCAGCAGCCCCTATATTTATTTAAAATGACTGACTTCTTCAGCCTTAGAATGAATACAAGATATTTATTCTTACCTACATTCCCTTAGAAGGATATATGCTTCTCATGGTATCAAGCTCTTACGTCTTTGCAAGAAGTTTTGAGAGGAAGCTCAATGAAACATGACAGAATGCAAACCAAGTGTCATACTGCATCATTGATTTACACAAAAACATTGGGATTCTTCAATGCTGTTGGATATAAAATTGTAAGAATAAGTGAAAAAAACTGTGTCATAAAATCTTATGAGTGCTTTCTTCTTGTCCTTTCCCTTTGCCTCCTCTCCTGACAATTTGCACTGCTTAAATACACTGTATTTACTTCCTTATTTAGTTCATTGTCATCTAGTAAAGGATGCTGTCTTGTGCTGAAATGTGGGATTTCATAAATTATCTCATAAATCATGACTTTTCATAGATCATAAGTCACCACAAGTAACCTTTTTCTGTAATTCAAAAATAAGTGAGATTATATTTCATGTTTTGGCTTAAGCTCTTGTGGGCTATTTTCTTAAGTAAAATAATTGAATTTCTTAAATAGTTTCTTAAGTAAAATAATTGAATGCATTCAAAATTGATCATGCTTTTTTTTTTTTTTTTTACTTAATAGCTATGTAAGATCATTCTCACATTCTCATAATGTCTTTCAGTTATTTATTCCGCTTTTATTTGAGATGCTCTCATTATGTCACTCTGATATCCCAACAAAATCTCTTGGCTTCCTTGGCCTTTCTTATCTCTGCCTTGTTTGCTTAGTTCCCTTGGCTGCTTCTGCAAGATTTGTTAGTCATGTATCTAATCTTCTTCAGGGCCTGCCCGTTCATCACACTCTTCAGCATCATACCTAAAAAATACCCAAGTTAACTAGTGAACTGAATTTTCATTTTCTGTTTCTCTTTATAGAATAGCATTCAAAATAAGAATCTGCTTGGTTCTGAGTTCTTAAGCCTGTAATAGTCCAGGCAGAATATAAGAAATTATCTTTCCAAAGTAATTTTTTTCTGCCCAGTTTGTACCTATTTCAGTGAGTCTATTACCGTATCTAGGCACCGTTCCAGGAAAAAGATAAGGTGATATTTTGCAAATCACAAGTTTCTATCAGGTTCAGATCAGTAAATATCCAGGTGAATATTTACTTTGGCTGGATTTTGTTCTTGGTAATAGCCATGGGAAAATTCTATTGATTTTAAGGATGCAAGAACAGACCTCATTTTTGTATAATTTAATGAAACAGGAAAACATTCTTTCTTTAAAAAATTATAGGGCACACTCCTTACAAAAGCAAATATAAACTGTAACTCCTCACTGCTGATGTCCTCTGATACATTTTTGTTCAACGTATCTTTCTCCTGTGTTTCCATCCCATGCTTTTCCCAGATCAAAGGGAGCTGAGGGATAAATAAGGGGCTTCAGTTGCTGCAATAGGTCCAAGCTTCCTTGGAATTTACAGTTTTCATATTTAAAATTAGAAATAGTTTGTTAGTAATCTTGTGTGCTTGGTGTGTGTGTGTATACAAAAATATATATAGTCCTGTGACAAAATAGCCATCTGTTTTAGTATTTATTTGTGACATGAGACTAAACTTTACATCTCAAAATAGACAAAAGTGGCTCTTCTCCCACTCTCATCTACCTCTTTACCAGAAATGTTGAAGAGAAATATTTTGAAAGCAAAAGAAAGACATTAGCATAGCCACTCTTGCAAATCCTGGTCTATCTATTTGCAGCCATATGCAAACTATATAGAGAAAGGATAAATAATCTCAAAATTAGATGCATGATTTGAACATGTACCATGCTCTGCGGATCTTTGCTTATGCTGGCATCCCTGTTCACATATTTGGCACTCAAACTTGTAAGAGGTTTCTGAGTAACAGCAGAGTGGGTCATTTCTGCAATGTCATACCTCCTAGGAGAAAAAAAAAAAGTCCAGAAGAACACTACTCTTAAGGGATAATAATATATACAGTGCTCATGAGTATCATGTATTTATTGTAAGAAGAAGGGGAAAGCAAATGTTAGTAGGTGTTGAAGAGGTTTATCATTTACACCCAACTGTACTATTTCTTAAAATATATTATTAACAGGTTCTGAATGCCCTGTATTATTTTAAAGATAATGATTATCATGTCATTAAACCAAATTATACTATTAAATATAGATTTTACAGAAGAAAATTCAGTGAGATCTGCAAGTTTCACAAGGAGGCAACTAGCTATAATTTAACTATGAAATATTGGTTACCAACATTTGTAGACATCTGCAGTGTATGAGAATGGCCACCTCTACCTTACACAGTATCATTAAACTTGAGGACCAGTGTGCGTATGCAGAAGGACTATGCCCAATGAGCTCTTTTACATAAAGTGAGACCATATTAACTGGCGTAACTTCAAGAGAGAAATACAAAAATATAAGGGATGCCATATGTACCCACAAATGAGTATGCAAGTTAAAGTTTATGAATAAGAATGCAGCTTGCAGTTTTCTTGATTGCATTTGGCTGTTGGACCTGTTTTTTCAGTTTGTTTGTTTGTTTGTTTGTTGTTTTTTTTTTTTTTTTTAAGTTGTTTGGTTTTCCATTTGAGGTAAAAACTGAGCAGTGAGAAAGTCTGGTATTTTTTATACTCTTATAAATTATTTTTTGAATTGGCTTAGTACTTGTGTCTTGTTTTTTTAGGAGACTTACTTTCCAAACAGCATTTAATTTTAAATAGAAACTGTGTTTGTCAGCTATTTCTTCACGGTCTTTTCCAGTTAGCTCCTTGAAGTCCTCAGACCTTCCAGTACCAATTCTGGGAAAGCTTTCTCAGCAGTTTTTCGTTGGGGTGCAGGTTGCTGACTTCCATCTTAGAGTCCTTCCTGCTTAAAGTCTTTCCCTTCCCTACACCAGCTCTCTTAGTAGACGATCAGTACCTGCAAGTTGCTGCATCCTCAGAGTACAAGCTCTTCCTCTAGCCCTGCACTATGGAGGTACCTAGGAGATGACCACCTAATAAGACCAAAGTCTTACAACTGTTTATTCCAGTTTTGGTATCAGAGTATACAGGTGCCTTGAGATCGCTTTTGGCATGCACTTTTGGCATCCTGGTTAAAATTGCATTATTAGGACTCCCTCTATATATTTACAAGAATCCAAAACTGGATAATTGAGTTAACTGGGAGTGGCTGGAATCCTCTGTACTATCTGTTCTCAGGCTAACCCATCTGTGGAAAAACAAATTTCTACTAAAATGTATGTGAATGAAGGGATAAGCTATAGCCTAATGTAGAAAGGTATCTCATGTACTCGAGCTGAAAAGATCCCTCAGTGTGAGGAATAGGTTTGTCAGTAGACGATAAGGTAGTATGAACAGAGTGAAGCATGCAGACAACCTGAGGTACTGTCCTACCTGCTAGACACCTAAACTTCATTTCCAAAGGAAATTTCTTCAGAGCTGTTTCAGAAACATGGCACTCAGTCCTGCTAAGAGGTACTTTTCTTCAAACCCTTGGGATTTCCCTGTCCGTGTTGTGACTGCAGTCAGGAGTGGGAATGCTACTAATCCTCTGACACAGAAGCCAGCAGAGGTAAGATCAATCAAGGTCATCCACATATTAGCTGGAAGAGCAAGACAAACAGCACAATGAGAAGAATAAGGAGGAGTAAAATGATATACTGTCCCTTCTGCTCCCTCGCCAAGGCAAGGAGAAAAGGGCAAAAGAGAAGCTGGGAAAAAGTGGCCATCCTCTTCAGTCTGCTCCTGGGACAGAGCTGCTGTGTGCTCCCTCTCCTCCCCCCT
Organism: Platalea leucorodia; assembly: GCF_965183815.1. NCBI lineage: Eukaryota > Metazoa > Chordata > Aves > Pelecaniformes > Threskiornithidae > Platalea > Platalea leucorodia. The sequence goes on from NC_138824.1 coordinate 61,937,542, forward strand.
CCTGACCGCTCAGTTTTCGCTGGCCCCAGGATTAGGAGCAAGCCCCTTGCAACCAGAGCTTCTATTGGAAACAGAAGGTCCATGTGCTGAGGGTTTATAGGACTGGACCCATAATTTGCTCAATTACTAGTGTAAAGAAAACCACAGGGAACCTGAGTAACAGCAACTCCTAACCAAGCACATTTGCACTTCATCTGAAACCCGGTATGATTTATCACGATCACACCCCCTCCTTCTCCAGGATCTAAAGCAATTTGTGTAGCTTAAATCAACTATTAAATGTATAACTAGGAGATAAAATCACAAACCCAGATCTAATTGGTATAGCTTAAATTAAGTTTTACATTTATTGCTGGGAGATAAAATTTGGATAAAATAACTATTACAACAGAATTAAGGAAAAGAAAATAGATACGGTGTGGGACCTACGGTAACTTTTATTTAAAACACATGTCTGATGGAGGCAGGAGTCTGCAGAAAACATCTGATACTACTGCACTGTAATCCCCACTTCCAGAGCAACACCGTTCTGGGTAGTGAGGATAAAATATTAAATCTTAAACATGATGCCGATTTTGGAAAATATATAAAGACATAGGAAGTTAATTTGACAATGCATGCAGCTTATGTGTACAGAACACTACAACAACTAGTCTCTCAAGGAAGATTTTTTAACAGCAAGTTTTTTATAAAGGTTTAAAAAGTACAGTCTAATAGAAACAAAACAACTGGGACAGATAAACTGGTGAAGATAATTACTTTACAGAACACTAATGTCCAAGGAGACTGAAAGCAAAAAGAAAATAAAACAAGAAATTCCAACTTAAAACAGCGTAGTTTGTTTTTATTTCCAGTATAATAGACATTGCTCTAGGTTTTTCATGGTCTCATCCTCAATATTTCCTTTTTATCTCCTTCTACAATTTTATAATAGGAAATATTGAATCATGTTTTAGTATCAGGTATTCCTGTTGAAAAGTTCAACAATTCTCTTCAATAGATGTAATTTGTTAGTTTTAGAATTAAAGAATAATTTAGGTTGGTAGGGACCTCTGGACATCACATGGTGTAGTGCTGACTGAAAGGAAGGCATACCTTCGAGTTAAATGATGTTGCTCAGGGCCTTGTCTAGTCAAATATTTAATCTCTTCAGACAGCCTCTCTGAGCAAGCTGTTTGCAACTTATTCTACTGCTTGACTATTGTCACTGTGGATTTTTTTCCTGATATCTAAAAGGGAATTTCTTTGCTGCAGCTTGTGTCCATTGACTTTCATCCTTCCAGTGTGCACTTCTGAGAAGAGTCTGGCCTTGACTTCTCTATAACCACTGATTAGGTAGTTGAAGACCTTGATTAGATAACTCCTCCTAACCTTCTCTTTCACATTTTAGTGCAAACTCACATCTTAAATGTAAAATTGTTTTGGTTACTCAGAATTTGCAGAAGGTCTGAAGGAGAGCAGAGCTATAACAAACATGGAGATAATAAAAGGTGATGCAACAATTTTCACCAAGTTCTTTTTCCTTGGTTTGTAATAATAAGAAAAAAAAGTGCCTGTGTTTTGCCAGACCTTTGCAAGCAAATCTGCCAGGAAAACGCCTTTCTCAGACCTCCAAAGCAAGGTGAAATATCAGTATGAGCTGCGGAGGTCTAAGGAGAAAGGCGCAGGAGACAGGCTTAGGCAAAAAAACACACGTTCGAAATTTCCCAGCTTTTCACACAAATGAAAACAACTCTTAAATGAGCACTTTAATCTCTGGAAAACAGCAATCTTACTTGCACAGGAGAGTTTGTGCTCAAAAGATCATACAATGAACTCCGGCTGAAAATCTCCAGCCTGAGTTGCTCTGTTTAATAAAGATCATGCCTGTTCAGTGACCTCTGTCACTGTGTATTTCTTATCCCCATATTGCCCAACAGAACTCTAAGTGTTTGCACTTGTGCAAATACTGTCTGATTACTGGTAGGTCCTACTGAAAATGTGGGACAGTTAGTATTTTTAAACCTCTTTTTTCTTGTTTGGTTTTAATAAACTTTTGCTTTTTCTAGTGCTTCAGGTATTCTCCATTCTGCCATTTCCAGAATAATTTAGACCAGGAGCTTGGAGGGATTTCCAGAAGACAATTTTAGTGGTACCTTTCTCTCTTTCCACAGAGAGAGGTTTAGGTAACCAAAATATCCTCCATATGGAATGGAGATATACCACAGGTAGGTAAAGTCAGGTGAGATTAAACCTAATTTTAGGATTAGCCTTTGCCACCCTTATTTCCATTAAGAGACTTCCAAAAGAGGCTTGTAGTAGAGGAAGATGTTAATCTCCTGAGCTGAGGTAAATAACTACAGCAATTCTTGTGAATGACAGCCACTCCCAGACATTTGCTGCACAGCATCTGGAGTAGGTTATCGCCAGGGACAAAGAAATAAAATTTATGTGTTTTGTGTTATACTCTGAACTTCTGCACTAGTTACTGCTTTTTCCAGTGGACGCACAGTTAGTATCACTTGTGTACACCTGCTCCAATACAGCTTTACTTGCAATTCAATTGCCATGCAAAAATATAGTGCCATTGCTGCTGCTGTTTTTCATAACACTGAAACTGTATCTTTCAAAAACTGCCTTTAAAGGCACAGTTCTAGGCAAAAGCTTAATTTTAATGCCATTTAATGTCTCTGTTTGACTAACCTTTACTCCTCCCTAACAGACATTTTACGTCCATACAGATGTTACTCATCTTCAGCTCCCTGTACCTGTACACAGGTACATTAAAATCAGTTGGCCCATCTAGTTTAACGTCTACAGCTTTTTTCTCAAAAGGCTTGTGACAACAGACAGTCAAAGGGATGCACTGAAAAGCTTCTTTAAGACAAAACATTATGTATGTACCACAAATTACGTCCTGTAAAAGAGAGGATTATAAAGAAGGCTACACCTACATATACAGTGGTCTATATAAATTCCATTAAACTGAGATTGTTTTCTGTCAGGACTGGAAGCAGTGGATGCACTTATTAAAACAAACAAAAAAAACAAACCCCACACCACCCCCCAAAAAAACCTTCTTTGAGAACCTTTGCTGACCACTCATTTCTTTCTAGGTCTAGAGTCTATCTGCCTGATGGCAAATAGATGAGCTGAAAGGAACAAGAAATGCCCCCAGTCACTCTCTACAAATTCAGTTTCAAAGCTAAATACTTTAGCTACAGAACAAGCAATTTACAGATCAAACAGGTCTACTCTAAAGTATATAGAGTGTGGCACAAGAAGAAGTTATGTACTGATTAGCTGATGCAAGTTAGTACAGTTCTGTTAAATTCAGCAGAGATGTATGCATTTGGTAATATTGCTAAAACTATTTTTTTTTTCCTTTGTTATCTACAGAAGTAAGACACTTGGTACTTAAGTCAAGGTTCTTCATATGCTCCCTTTTTAATTTTTCCCCTTTCCTTAATTATTACTAGCTTGTAAAGACCTTTGACTCAATCTCTGTAACTCTTCTAAAGTACTGCAATAAATTGGGATATCACAATATACAGAAAGTAATACTTAGGCTTTCCCCTCACTTGACCGAAGAATGATTCAAACTAAGCTTAAATACACATCTAGGAAATACTATTATTTCAGATGCATCAGTTAAAAAACATTAAAAAATAGACAAATAAAAGTAATTTTCCACAGAAATATAGCTGAGCGGTTATATTGCTTTTAGGAATTGATATTAGATGTAGCCAAGTACTGTTTAATCTCCTTTGCCATCAATATGATCTGTCCTTTGGGTCAACAATGGTTTAATAGGTTACATTGAATATTGTGGTGACTTTTTTTATTGCTTCTTTATAATAGTCATCAGTTACTTACTCTTCCACTTATATTTTCATGTCAGGAGGACTTATAAACAAGATACAATTGTAGAATTTTACTTAGAAAGTATCTTTATCTTTTTTTTGCATAATTTGAATCATTATTTGGCTTGAACCATTTTTAAACTTGTTTTTCCTTCAACTTCTTGTTAAAGAACATACCAATTTGTAACACATTGTTCCCTTACCTTTCTTAACTCTAAAACCAAACAAATAGCAAGAACTCTGTGTAATATCTTATCTGATTTTCAAGACAGATAAAAAAATATTTCTCTTAAATTCTGATTGCCTTTAAGACTGCAGTGAGAAGTGATTGTGCAATAGGAAATTTAGGAAAACTGATAATATGACAAACTAAGCTGAATAATTGATATAGAATTTACAAGTCTATGGAGAAGGACAGAAAAGAGGAAAAGCTATCTTAAATATTTATAAGAGTAGCTAATTATAATAAAAATTATATGTATGATAGTGGAAATTCTATGGATTGGGCTTTAATGATTAAATACATTAGATACATGTAGAGGTCTTAGCATAAATATTTGCTTTACTGCATAAAGGAATTTTTAAAATTAGATAAAAAGAAAACGATCTTTTCTCTTCCTACTAAAAAAAAAAATAAAATCACACACATAAGCATATGTCTACACATTTTCACTTATCTAATTAGGTAAAGAACTGAGTGATCATAAAAAGTAGTAGGTAAGAGTTCTTCAACTATTGCAGGATGGCATAGGGAGAAATGGCTTCAAGAACTGATGTAAAAGGACTATATTTCAGGACAGCAATTTCAATGGAATTAAAACATGTAATGAGTTAAAGTGAAACAGGAAAAAAAAATGAGTACAAGATTTTTCAGTTATTTCTTTTTGCCTTAACAGTGGGATAACTGTTCAGAATACAATTTCTTTAGTGGGGAAAAAAAAAGAGTGAAATAAATGCTAGGAATGTAACACAAAGAAAAACTACAAGATGGTGGAAAATTAGAACAATCACAGTCCCTGCTTTTCTCTCACTAGACCCCCAGATAATAAATCTGTGAGAGTACTGAAAATGCAATAAAGAGACTAAAAGCTATCTAAATAGCAGTTTGCTGCTGTATCTAAATGAAATTGAGAAAAATTCAGAATTCAATTGCATTTTCATATCTCATTGCTAATATTTTGTAGCACTTATCCCTCTTCTTCCTTTAACACTCTGATATATTAACACATTTTGTTTCTTATTGAGAACTCATAGCTATAACCTTTGATAACAAAAAAACAAGACAAGGCATTGCAAAACATAGCTGTCAGTAAAGTCAAAACAGTATGCTATTGATTATTAAAGGTAAAAAAATATTCTTTGCTAATGATCTTTTTAGATAGCCAACAAAAAGTTGAGAGCTCTTCTAGAGAGCAAGCTTTTCCTTTATTTTTTTTAAAGACCAGAGGAAAGGAAGGAAAAAGGTATTTATTATAATAAAATAATGGAACTAATATTAAGAGGAAAAATCAATTATGATGGAAAAATAATAAATTGATGTGAAATAAGCAATGAAGTCTTTTGCAGAACTAAGGGAAATTGTTTGACATATTGAGAGGAGAAGAAGCAGATGAGCCTCACAGAATGAAATTTATTTGGATTCTATTACAGAATTAGATACATTTTATAATAGCATATTTACAAAGGTATTTTGGTCAAATATTCACTAAATTGTTTCTCAATCCTGATGTCTTTCAAATGAATGAAATTAATTTTTTTCTGTCCATACTCTTCACAGAATATGGAAACAATTTGTCCAGGTAGAATGATTCACTGATTTGAATCAAGTACTCTTAATTTATCTTTCATAATTCAGCCAGCAGTAATTCAAACTTGCTTGGAACAGAAATTGATTGAAAGATTGTAAACAGCAGCAGAATATACTGCAAACCATAAGTTTGAGAGAAAGTCTTCAGTAATGTATTGCTAAGATTTGTGCTGTCTGATTCCAGTACAGTTCCAGTGAGTGACTGACTGTTTCCACTGAGACCCTCTGAAAGGGGGAGATCAAGGCTCGTCTGGGGTCTTAATACCCCTTAACCACTATTACAGTGACGCAGGTAGTGGGGTGAGCAAACGTACTTAGTCTCACAGCTTTTAATCATACCAAGTGAACATAAAAATTTCTTCAGTGGTTGATTCTGCCTTTTACTGAAAGGAATAATATGACGTCTTCAAAATCTGAATGTAAGGCCAGTTCTTCATCTGTCATAGTCATTCATAATAGCATTCATAATGCTGTGGAACCCTCTGTGTGGTAGATACAGGAGATAGGTCAGCTGTGATGATCTGACTTCAGACTGAGTGAGGTATCATAAAGCTCTGATTAGCAGATGGCTCAGAAGGGCAATGTGAAGAATGTATAAACTGAATATACCGTGGACTATCTGATTGGAAATGTAAAGTACAGTGGTGTGCTAAACCCCTACCCTGATAGTAAGGTTTTATGTGAGAGCTAAATTAATTAAACAGCCAGAGTTGAGCCGTACTTCCACTAGCAAAAGGGACCAAATGGCTAAACATAGGACAAGTGGGCTTGGGCATTTTAGAAGTAGCCTGCAGTTTGTATAACTCTGCTGTTGGCAAAAAATGCATCCAGAGTCCAGGCTTGTAGACAAGTACATCTGGCCATCACCTGGTAAGTGGAATTTGCTGTGGAAGGCTAGTGCCTTCAACTGTTTCAGCTAGAACTGAAGAGAGCTTGCTGTTTACTTTGATAATATTGTACTGCTTGTCCTGGTTTCAGCTGGGATAGTGTTGATTTTTCTTCCTAGTATCTGGCATAGTGCTGTGTTTTGGATTTAGGATGACAATAATGTTGATAACACACTGATGTTTTAGTTGTTAGTGAGTAGTGCTTACACTGGTGAAGGACTTTTCAGCTTCCCGTGCTTGGCCTGGTGCACGAGAAGCTGAGAGGGGGCACAGCCAATACAGCTGACCCAGACTGGCCAAAGGGCTAGTCCATACCATATGACGTCATGTTCAGTATATAAACTGGGGAGAGTTGGCCGGGGGGCAGCGATCACTACTAGGGGACATGCTGGGCATTGGTCGGCGGGCAGTGAGCCAATTGTATAGTGTATCACCTGCTTTGTATAAAATTATTATATTACTATTACTATTACTACTATTCTATTTCATTTTACTTCAATTATTAAACTGTTCTTATCTCAACCCATGAGTTTCCTGACTTTCACCCTTCCAATTCTCTCCCCCATCCCACTGGGGTAAGGGGAGTGAGAGAGCAGCTGCGTGGTGCTTAGTTGCTGGCTGGCGTTAAACCACGACACTGCTGAAGCAGGAGAGGTAGTGAGACCATTGCACAACTTCTGTATCATCCAGAAAGCAGAGATTTCTGCTTTCAGTGATTCCCTGGAGTGAAAGTGTTCAAATCTTCATAATCTGTCTCTCAAAAGTCCACATGGATACGATGAAGTCTTCTGCTCCTCTGCTGTGTCTAATTTTAGAGATGTTTTCATTTTGAAGTTTTATTTGAAGTTACATATGAAATTATCCATAAAACATCATTTTTCCCTAAATACATTTTATTTTTCTGCTACAGAATGCATTTTGTCTGCATACATAATTGTGTGCCATGGTTTTCAACCTATGTCCAAGATGATTGCTTTTATTTCTCATTTTAAACATTCATCGGCCAGCAATGATGTTTTTGAAGAACAAACTCTAGTCCCAATCTTTATATAAAAAGTATAGCTACAATGTGGAAGAAGGTTACTCACGAGCAGTCACCAGTTTGGAGTACATAGCAGTGGGCTGGGATTTATGTCCTGACAGAAACCTATGACCAACAGGGACTAGTGTATTCAGACTTGTTTTAGAAAGTCTGGCATTCTGACTTTTCCTTCATCTTGAGTAGGAAGCTTGTAACTCATGCTTTTGTACTCCTATGGGAGTGCCTAAAAGTTAGACACTGCACTGTGTAATCTTTTGGTGTCTAAACCCTTCATTTAATCTAGCATTTACAGTCCTCCTCTGCCTCTCCCAATTGTGCCTTTGAATTAACTTCCCATTTGACAAGAAAAGACTCTGGTTTGTGAGGGGGCTTTTTTGGCAAGTAATCATTTTTTAGCAGCACAGCTGTTTCAGGGTTACTGGGTACATAAGGGGAAATTTCATTTCATGTATCCTTCTATTTACCCTTTCTTGCGTTAGGAAGAATTTTAAGAAAGTTCTTTCTCTCTCTGCTCAGTATAAAAATCAGTGGGAGAAAAAAGAAAGATCCTTGCCTACTTTATACCAATGCTTTTGCAGCTTTCATTATTTCAATCTTATCATTTCAGTATTTTCATGTAGAAGGTATTACTTATCACCAGCTAAACTGACTAGTGTATGTGCTAACACCCAATAGATAACCAATACTTGCAGGCATTTCTGCAGGATTTCTGGATGTGTTTTCAGGTTAGTAGCAGCAAGGTGCTGAATATCCAAGTATCCTGGAGTAATAGCTACTGTGAATGCATATACTGACTACAAAGTACACTTAGCACCTAGTCTGGTGTATTCTGGCACTGAATTTACTGTGCTCACATTGCATGGAAATACAGCTCTGCTCAGGGAATCTCAGGAAGAAATCTGGAACAATCACTTTAATTTCAAATGTTGGAAAGCATTTCTCAATCTGCACTTTTTTCCTTCTCTAGGCTGAACCCCAGCTCTGACCTAAGTACTGGGCCCAAAAAGCAATAACTGAAGGCTATAGGACACAACGGGTAGCATTGCAGAGATAGATACCCTGCTTCACAATTAAGTCCAGCACATTAATCCCAGAATTAATATGGCTACATTGCTTCTGATATCTAAACTAACTTGACTAGCTCAGTGCTAGTCTCTGTGGTGTCACACAGATGTATCTTGCATATGGTGAGCTGCAGAAACAAAATTTAAGTTTAAAGACTTCTGTTACATTATGAACCCACTGAGAGGCAGAAAATGCAGAACAAGATTACTGTTGTACTTGTATTCTTTTCCCCTGAAGCTCTGTCTAGACATATATGAGCACACACAATACACAATTTAGAATTACATACGAAAGTATTTAAGAACATAAGACCAAAATTAAGGTTAGAATTATTAGAAATAAAAATAGGGGTCACAAGCTTCCTTATTTCAAAACCAGCTTTGGATTTAATTCCCTATCTTCTTGTCCCTTCCTGAAAATATTTTCCAGAATAAATTATAATTTTATTAAGGAATTTTCATAATTTGAACAAACTGTCCAATAACTTGTCCAATTATGTCAAATGTCTGATGAAATTCAGTGAAATTGATATGGGAGCTCAAAAAAATCCCTGAACGAAACCTGCAGTTTCCAAAAAAAAAAAAAAAAAAAAAAAAAAAAAAAAAAAATTCTGACGTTCTTAGACATACATTTTGGTAAGATTTCTACCTTAAGATCAAAATATTTATGTACACTAAGTATTTCAGATAGTATTATGGAATGTAATTTTCCATTAGAAAAGAAATTCAGCTGATGTGATCTCTATTAATTTCCCATATAACATGCTGATTTTAGACTACTGTATTATGTTGTGTCTTTTAATTTTTTGTTCTGTTTCATACTGTGCATTTTAATGGGTTTTCAGAGCATTCCTTTTTCTTTCCCTGTTAAGCAGAATTTGTATTTACTGAGAGGTTTGCTTATGGGTTTTTCCTTCAGTGTTTCCAGCTGTGTCATAGTTTAGTAAATTATACCAAAGGTCATTAATGGTTTTTTGTTTGTTTGTTATCTGCTGTAAGTCTACAGACACTTAGTTTTAATATTTGGTTTTGAAAGCCTGTTTTCCCTTCTTTATGCCCTGCTGTGTATGTGAGCAACTGAATAATATCTCACAGGAAAGCTGTTGAATGGAGGGGGTTTCTTCTACTTTTAAGCCATCAGTCTGAAAGTATTGTCTGTAACTCTAACAATATTCTGTGAACTTGAATAATCCCTAATAAATAGTACTAAAGTCTTTGACTATCACTAGCATTTCATTAACTTTCTGCCCAATAGTTTTAGAAAAATTATTAAATATGCAGACTCATTGTCTACAAAATAAACTGATACCTTGTGTTTGGGGAGTTTGCTGGTGGAAGGAAGGATTAGAAGGGAAAGGAAGTGAGAAGACACGGAAAAGCCAGAGTAAAAAGTTAGTTCTGGTCTGGATGATATACCTTTGTGTTAAATTTGAATTTACTATTGTAAACATTTCTGGGACATGTTTTCTTCAAACACAAAAGCCAAATGAGAGAATTCTAACTACTGTTAAACTAAACCAAGTAAGTCTAGAGGGAACTAACAGTAAAACAAACAATTGGGTTACTGTTTGAGCACAGGAAAGACATTTTAAATACTACTGGGAGAAATTTATTTCAATGAGTTTATTTATGATACAGTGGATAGGCTGGCAACTACCTGCTGTCTAAGGATTACCAGAATAAATATAGTATTTCAGCATTTAAAGTCAGATTGGCTTTATGTGTTTCTCAATTCCACTTCCATTGTTGTAAATCTAAACTAAAATCACTGCAACAGCAACACAAAAGGAAAACAGTATAGCCGGTATTTTGTCGCAGCACAGCCAAACACTACAATCCAAGCACTATGCCCAAATACAATGTGCATATACAAATACAAGCACAGCAGACTCAGAAGAAACTCTATGGAGGGAGGGAACTTCTGCAAAAAATGGTGGGCAAAGAGTTCTACCCTCTTCAGGATTCAGGATAGGTTTATTCTTTTTTTTTTTTTTAAGTGTTATGCTTAAGTAGAGATAATGTATAGATTTTCTTTACAAAATTAACATTCTGGGTTTTGTTTAAGTTAAATCCTATTCATTGAAAAATAATGCCTGATGAAGGTATGCAAATAAATTCATACACAGTGCAAAAGGACTTTTACTTTTGTCATTGTTTATTATTCTTGTGATTGTACCTTTTTACTACACATTAATATAGATCTGCAGACAGATCCTCAAAAGCATTAGTTCAATCCATTTGAACAGAATTCAGGCACATTTATTATACAATGCACTCTCTTTAAAAAACAAACAAACAAACAAAGTAAGTGTCTCAATGGATCTGTGATATCTGGTACTGTGTATCTTAAATAAAGCTTCTCTTTTTCTCAAGGCTAAAAGTACTATATTCAACTGTTTATGGAGGGAGGGGAAAATAAGAGTACATGGGTTGTTGGACCACCAGGTCCTGGAGAAAAGGCAATTTCATTTCTGTCTAGGGAAACCAGAAATGGATGTGTTTTCCAGTGGTGTGACTCAGTTCTAACATGTGCCCTCTTTTGCATGCAGGTATATTGCTTTCTGGAAATGAAATAAGGAAAGCAGAGTTTTTTGTGAGCAAACATGGAGTTAAGTCTGAGTGTAAAAAAGAGACAATTAGAGATTCTACACAGAAATTATTATGTTTATGTCCCTCTCTAATACATTAAAGAGAAAAGCAAAACCAAACCACTTCTTACAACTGAGAAAAATTATTAGATAAACATCTAGTTCCCATGACTGATAGTAGCCCACGCGGCTGTGTCCTGTTGGCTTGGCCTGACTTGTGGACACTTATGTAGAAAGTTCCAATCTAGAGGTCTTTCCTTTTTAAGAACATATTTGGTTGTCTATAGATAATAATGGGATTTCACTCCAAGTGAAGCAGGCATTATATAAAGTTTAACACAGCCTTGTAATATCAAATTATCTCTTAAGTAAAAAAAAAAAATAAAGGCAAATGAAATTCAACTTACTAGGAGAATATTTCTTTTCTTGATGAGTAACTGTGTCATAATGATGCAATAGAATTAAAACAGACTATTAATAAATAAAATTATTATGCTATGAGTTTTTAACTTTCATTTAAAGCTTCACACTTTAGTGTTGTGCTTGTCTCCCTGTTTAAAACCAAAATATGTTGCACATTGATGAGTTATGTAAAAAAATTATCATATTCTCATAACTCTTTCTTAGCAACATCACTCTGAAATTCATCTCATTTACTGTGGAAATATATCATACAAATGCTTATCACACTCCTATTTTTATACTTCTATTATTATTGTGATAATTTTTGTCCATCAGAATATAATTATGCTCTTATTTAGATGCACGTTTTAAATCTGTGGTTGTTACAAATGTTTAAATCCTTGTCTCAATTTGAATTGCATAGCCTCTAGTTGATTTATATTTTTGAAAGAATTTAGTTTATAAAGTCTATAGTAAGCTAATATGATATGCATAGAAAATGAATTTGTTCATTCAAGTAGAATTTTCTGCTGAGTTGAGCCCTTTATTTTTCACTGAGTTAACCTTCCATTAAAATAAAACATCTGAAAACCAGCCAGCAATTCTGTAAGGCCAACTTCAAATATATTTAGAGAGCTCAATGCTAGAAAACCCCAATCAAAACAAAACAAAAAGCCGCAGTTTTGTATTATTTCTTGTTACATGTCTAATTTTTAAGCAATGCAGCTGATATTGAATCTACTTTAAGACAAGTCCGAATATTTTATCACATAGTTTAAAGATGACTGATACACAATAGCAAATGCTACAGGAAAGGAATATACACAATAGAGATAGAGTTAAAATTTTGTTTTCTACAGCATTTAGCAGTATTTGCATTTTTATTTTAAAAAAGACAAAAAGATTAATTTACAAATCAGTAACCCAACAGTAGAAAAGCCAGGTTCTATATTTTGCTTTGTTTTTTAAACCGATTGCTTCCAGAGTTCCAGATTCCTCTTACCTAATTTAGATACGTAACCTTACCCTTTTAGTTCTGAGCCTACTCACCCTAAGAATTTGTGTTGTCCACGGGGAGAAATAAGTGTCTTCACTAAGCAGAAATATATATAATCTTCTGAATGTATTTGCCTCCCTATATTCATTTTTTTAATGAAAAGAGAATAAAATCATTAAGCATACCATATAACTGCCTAAGATCAGAAGAAAAAATGCATCTTTAGTAAAGTTTCTGGGCTAATCATTACGTCAACATGACTTAAATGCAAAAGGTACCCGTGAATGAGTAATTACTAGCCAAGCCCAGTTTATTGCTCAGAACATTCATAACCTTATAAGAACTGTAAAGAGAAAGCAGTATCCAATGAAATAGCTTTTCAGGAAATTGTCTTCTCCTCTTTCTCCTCCTCCTGGATGTTAAGGGAAAAAACTTCTTGTCACAGCAACAAATACCTAGGCCAACAAACAAGTTTTCAGAACTCTGCTGAGCTTTTACTGAACTCTTCATTGACTATGGATAAGGAAGAAGGAACAGGTTTCAACCCCAGCTGTACAAGGGCTGGAAGGTGTTTTCAGAACTTCATATGATAACCGAGGACCTTGATTCTACAAGAAACTACGTGTCAGATGCTTGTACACCTTTTTTGAATCCAAGTACTGTGGGTTCATATCTAGTATTTATGCATTCCAATGTGCCTCAAACCTCAAATAACTAAAAGAAACTGTGGTGGGTTTTTTCATTGTTGTTTGGTTTTTGTTTGGGGGAAGGCGTAGTGAGGGTGTGGGGGTGTGTGTGCATGTGTGTACTTCTTGTTCTAGCAAGATCTGAAATGGCTTGAATATGCCTCTGGAAGCTCCTAATGAACTGTCCTGGTTCTGCAATCTGATCTTTGCAAAGGCAAGGCCTACTGTTAGACAGAGTGACACTTTGTTAATGGAAACTCCAAAAAGGCCTGTACGTGGAGTTTGCTTGTGAAGATCCAATTTCAGAATCCAGGATCAAATTTGCACCCTCTAAAAGGTTGAGAAAAATGAGATGGCATTTTATATTGTTAATGCATTTCTGAATAACACCATTTTTGTGGCTCATTCATCACTTCTGTTTTAAAAATACTAAATTCTCTTTTCCTCCTCATAGCTCAGTTGCAGCCTGTAGGATTAGTTAAGGCTTGAGCTATAACATCTTCCACCTGTCTTAACCTATTTCCAGGTACTTTATTAATACAAATAATAAATAATAATAAGGAAAAGCAGCAAAGCTGAATTAGGCTGAAGACTTTTAATATTAATCTGTCTGGCTTTGTAATATTGTGAAGATAAAAAGGTGTGCATTGGTGATCACTGGCAAACAGCTCAGAACTGCTGTAGGGTCTCTTAAGGCAAAAATAGCAGTATGAAATACAATGGCATCACCTGAAATGGATTAAGGATAACAACAAAGTACAACAAAGAAAAAAGACCGTGTTCAACCACTTGTTCATTAATGCAGTGCAATTGCAATGCAGAATAATGCCACAACTAGTATGAGGTTAATAAAACAAAATTAAATATCCTTTATCGATTCCAAACTGAATTATGATCGCAGTTAATCAAACAGCAACCCTGTATGTCAGAGGAGGGGACTCATTTTCCAGTTGATTCTGAGACACAGTACTAGAGCAAGATGTAGCTATCTTGTGAGATTATCTCTGAAGCAAACCTAAAGTTCTCTTCTTTCCTTCTGATTTAGAGCAGGTTAAAGAAATGTGGTCAGCAGAGCAAGTTTCATTGACTTAACTGAAACCTACAAATACTAAAAATAGTTTAAGTTCAAAGAGGTCAATGGAGAAAAGGGAAAGTTGTGAAAAATTAACACCCATTTCAAACAATGTAAAAACATATTACAAATGTCACAAACACATTAAAACATCAAAATATTTCTAATGAACTCTCCTGATTCTGCAATCTGATCTTTGCAAGGCAAAGACCTGCAAAATGATGGCTTTATTTAATGTTTATGTTCTCCACTGTTTCCTTGATTGTTTTTGTTATGGACTTAGGAATTTTTGTATAGAGACTTAGGAAAACTTAAATGTCTTCTGTTGAAGAATCCAGAAGAATTTGAGTACTTTTAGGGAAAATTTAATATATAAGCATAGTTTCCAGTACTAAGAATTTTGTTCTAAATTCTAATTTAGACTCTCTAGCCCTCTCTTGGTTCTAGTACATATACTTATATCAGTTTTCCTATTTTTAATAAGGCCTCTTCAGAAAAAGAGAGAAAAATTGTCAATGTAAAACAATTAACAAATTTTCTGTTCAGAAGGTACATAGCGTAGGAGGAGTCATATCCATGAAGCTTGCTTCTAAGCTTCTGTTCCTAAGCTAAACTCCCATTCTTGGCTCTTGAACCATGTATTTTGAAATATATATATCCTACCTTCCTTCTCTGCTACTTTAATTATCAGATAATAATTTCTTCTCAACATTTAACAATAAAAAGATTAATTTTCATATCAACTGTAACTTACATTGTTGCAGAAATGAGTGTACAAACCATCCACTATCTGCAGATCCTGCAGTGCTGAAACCATGCAGTGTGTTCTTACTACAATGGAAATAATTTTTAAAACATTCCTAGATGTGCTAAGAGAAATGTGGCATTCAGATCTCAATATGTCTAACAAGGGATTTGAAATGAGTACTGATATTGCCAAACACCTGCTTGCAGGTGTGAAAGAACACTGGCAAGACATTTGAGCAATCTCTGCCCTATGGTTGGCAAAAAACCCAAACAACCAGAAAAACAAGCAAACAAATAAAACCAGCAATAGTAAAAAACCAAGACAAAATATGAAAATAGGTTTATCCAGAAGAAAAAGATACAGATGAATGTGGACATGCAACATTATTGGCCTGTATACCTTTTTGAAGAAACATGCAGTACCAAGGGCACACAATGCTATAACTGACTCCAATTATATGGGGAAAGAAAATGATTGTAGATGTATATAAAACAAAACCCTTGTCTTTTCCAGTATTTCACAGAATCACAGTATGGTTGAGGTTGGATGGGACCTCTGGAGGTCATCTTGTCCAAACCTCCTGCTCAAGAAGGACCACCTAGAGACAGTTGCCTTGGACCATGTCTAGATGGATTTTAGTACCTTTAAGGAGGGAGACTCCGCAACCTCCCTGGGCAACTCATTCCAGTGTTCAGTCACCCTCACAGTAAAAAACGGTTTTCCTATATTCAGAAAGAACCTCCTGTGTTTCAGTTGGTGCCCCTTGTCTCTGGTCCTGTGAGCCTGGCTCCGTGTTCTTTGCACCCTCCCTTCAGGTATTTATGTACATTAGTAAGATCCCTTCTGAGCCTTATCTCGCCAGGCTGAACAGTCCCAGCTCTCTCAGACTTTCCTCATATGTGAGGTGTTCCAGTTCCTTTCTACAGTGACTTCACAGGTTAAATACCTTTTCATTAATTAATTATATATATGTTCTAAATACTATTTTAAAGTACTTTGGACCACCTAGATGATTTAGATCTTCAATACAAAGAAAATCCACTCCAGCAAGGATCTTATACTTAAAAAGAAAAAAAAGCCCTTTATATCCCAAGCCTCTAAGTTATGAGTGGCAAATCTTTCACTGTCTAAGACAGAATTCTTATTTTTATAAAAGAAATAATCTTTTAAACCTGACTTCATGAGGTCTTATAATTTTAAAACATGGTAGTACTCAACATATATTTGACAGCTAATTCTGTCTTGCAAGTATGGAACACGGACAAATGCTAGAACTAATCTGAACTGCAGTTCATTCAGAGTTGGGCTTCTTGGCAGTAACTACAGTAGCTCGGATATGTATTTTGAATGTATCTCTCAATAACTGCCTGCCTCTACACTGATGGTGTGAAACCTCAGTTCCACTGGCAAAATTCCTATTAACACAATAGGGTCATCATTTCATCCATCAGGTTTTGGGGTTTTGTTTTTGGTTTGTTTTGGTTTGTGGCTTTTTTTCACAGGAGCTGAATTACACATTTCTCATTTGCTTTAACTGTAAGTATTACTTACCACTGAAATCAGGCATTTATTGTTAATGTCTTCAAAACTGGGAATCCTAAATCAGAGGTCACTTTCTCAAAACTGGGCTATAAACACTCTGACTCAGTATATTTTGAACTTTGGAAAAGTTACTATGCAAAAGAAAAGTTGGTATGATAACTTTTATTATACACTCAGCATAAAGGATATTTTGCATAGTCATGTGGGTTTAGGTCATGAAAAGTGATTAGTTTGAACTTTTCCTTCTCTTTCTTCTTTAAAACTATCTTTTGGGTTTTCACCTTATTCTGAAATCCTATCATAACAAATTAAAGAAATCAATGGAATATTGTGATGCAAATTTCTCCCTGACAAATAAGATAAACAACTGTGTATGTACTGAGCAGGACATTGGGGGAAAAATGTGGTAAAATCAATTTTAACCACTCCCATTCTCCCTTCTTAATGTCTAAGTATGCAAACTGGCTAATGTAACAGCTTTTTAGTACAATATGGCCTTCAAAATACTGCTTGTACATTGATCAAAAAGGGTACTTACACAATGAATTTTTTTCAGATAAATGCATGTGCCTTGCTTATACAGTCTCCAAGGTGAACCAAAGAAAAGGGCATGCATAAAGACTGAGCTGCCCAGATGGTCCATCAACAATTAATTAAGTGGTAAACACAGAAGTATCTCTGATGCTGCCAACAAAACTGCCTGCAGAGTCTACCATGGGCTCAAATTTAGATTGCTGGAGGAAAATCTACAGATTGGCATCAGTCTCTTGTGATGCTCATCTGAAAAGCAGACAGAGTAAATTTCACAAGTTACATCTGAAAATGAAAACAAGAGTAAGGGAAGATCTGTCTGAACATATTGCTAATAATGGGATATGAGTTTGTCATGCCTGTGCTACCAAAGTAAATGAAGACCAGAGCAGCAGTGACCAAAGGGGACCAGCAGCCATTACCTGCTCTCCATGCGAAATGATTTGGTAGTCTCAGAGTCTCCGTCCATTTCTTGCTGTACTCATCAAAAGAAACTGGTATTCTTTCCATCAGGCTTTCAGTCAAAGAGTTGAATGAACATGTGAACCCTGCTACCTACCCATTCCTTGGGATAGTCTTTCTAGTGAAAGAGCAGTAGGGTTACATGTTAAAGTTTTTACCTTTGCAGCCAGTACTGTGAGACATTTCTGCTCCCTAGAGCTGTCAAACACCAAGCTGTGTCTCCTCTATTTCTCTGCTCTTGCAATTTCCAATTTTCATTGATTCCTTCTGCCTTCACTGCCACCCCTACTTTACCTGTACTATCCTTCAAATTCTTACCCTTCCTGATCCAATCTGTATCCAAAGGGGGAAATTGTCTGCATTTCTTGAGGGTCCTTCACTGCTAAAACCTCTAGAATAGTATTCTAATATTTGTTATTAAAAGAGACTAAAGCATGTTTTTGGAGGCTAGAAGCAAGCTTTGAATATATATTTCAGATGAACTTCAACTCTTTGCAATATTTTTTCCCTGAAAATATGCCTGCTTTTCCAAGTCATGTAATTCCATTGTCAATAAGAAAGATGAAAAAATAGTTTGCCACACTTCCAAATGTAAATTGACCCAACATTGGTTACTTTAGTACAATTATCAAATTTGCACTTTGACTCAGATTAATGGCTAGAACCACTAAAAATTTTTTAGGTAAGTGAGAAGACGTGAATTGGTTAATAAGTGAAATAGGGATTCCCCCTTTGAAATTTTTTTCATATAAAAGAGCAGCACTCATGAATATTTTAAAAGCAGGAACTCTTTAGGCTTCTTTAAATATTAATGTAGCAAAGAGACAACATTAAATATCTGTTAGGAACATAAAATGTTTCCACTATTAAGATATGAAACTACAAGAAAACCAAACCAAAAACATCGATACAAAACAGCATGTTATTTCTCATATTTTGCCATTTAATTTCCTGCATATTCAATCACATGTTAATTATATTTGTCTAATTTTTTTCCCTAGAAACTGCTTGTTTCTCAAGGATATTTTTCTATTATGTAATCTTACAGAAATTAGTTGGAAAGACCAAAAAAAGACAGAAGGCTAAAGGTCTGAGGCCAAGTTACCCTTTCAATTAAGTTATTATGGAGTTGCTGGAAAAAAAGTACAAAACAGGCCATAACTCTTTCAAAAAGACAAGTAAAACAGCTTACACCACTAAACTTTGGTCATGAATTTGAATGAGACAATCAATTCATGATTTAGCTCCTGTAAAATGGAAAATCATCGATGATAAAATCATAGAATCATAGAATTGTTTTGGTTGCAAAAAACACTTAAAATAATCAAGTCCAACCATTAACCTAACACTACCAGGTCCACCACTAAACCATGTCCACAAGCATCACGTCTACCCCTCTTTTAAATACCTCCAGGGATGGAGACTCAACCACTTCCCTGGGCAGCCTGTTCCAGTGCCTGACTACTCTTTCACTGAAGAAGTTTTTCCTAATACCCAACCTAAACTTCCCCTGGTGCAACTTGAGGCCATTTCCTCTTGTCCTATTGCTTGTTACTTGGGAGAAGAGACTGACCCCCACCTCGCTACAACCTCCTTTCAGGTAGCTATACAGAGCAATAAGGTCTCCCCTGAGCCTTCTTTTCTCCAGACTAAACAACCCCAGCTCCCTCAGCCACTCCTCATAAGAGTTATTCTCTAGACCCTTCATCAGCCTCGTTGCTCTTCTTTGGACATGTTTCAGTATATCAGTGTCCTTCCTGTAGTGAGGGGCCCAAAACTGAACACAGTGTTCGAGCTGCAGCCTCACCAGTGCTGAGTACAGGGGCACTATCCTTTCCCTAGTCCTGCTAGCCACACTGTTCCTGATACAAGCCAGGATGCCATTGGCCTTCTCAGCCACCTGGGCACACTGCTGGCTCAGATTCAGCCAGCTGTTGACCAACACCCCTAGAAGCACCCCTTCCACTGGACAGCTCTCCAGCCACTCTTCCCCAAGCCTGTAGCATTGCATGGGGTTGTTGTGACCCAAGTGCAGCACCCGGCACTAAGCCTTCTTGAACCTCATACACTTGGCCTCGGTCCATTGATCCAGACTGTCCAGATCCCTCTGTAGGGCCTTCCTACCCTCCAGCAGATCAACACTTCCACCCAACTTGGTGTCATCTGCAAACTTACTGAGGGTGTGCTCGATCCTCTCATTTATATCGTTGATAAAGATAATAAACAGAACTGGCCCCAGTACTGGGCCCTGGGGAACACCACTTGCAACTGGCCACCAACTGGGTTTAACTCCATTCACCACAACTCTTTGGGCTTGGCCATCCAGGCAGTTTTTTACCCAGCAAAGAGTACTCCTGTCCAAGCCATGAGCAGCCAGTTTCTGCTGTGGGAAACAATGTCAAAGGCTTTATTAAAGTCCAAGTAGACAACATCCACTGCCTTTCCCTCATCCACTAAGCAGGTCACCTTGTCATAGAAGGAGATCAGGTTAGTCAAGCAGGACCTGTCTTCCATAAACCCATGCTGACTGGGCCTGATCCCCTGGTTGTCCTGTACATGCTGCGTGATAGCACTCAGGATGATCTGCTCCCTGAACTTCCCTGGCACTGAGGTCAGGCTGACAGGCCTGTAGTTTCCCGGATCCTCCTTCCTACCCTTCTTGTAAATGGGCATCACATTTGCTAACTTCTAGTCAACTGTTTAGCTAGGACTGCTGGTAGATGAAAAGTGGCTTGGTGAGAACTTCTGCTAGCTCCTTCAGTACCCTTGGGTGGATCCCATCCAGCCCCACAGACTTGGATATATCTACGTGGTGTAGCAGGTCACTAACCATTTCCCCTTGGATTATGGGGGCTTCATTCTGCTCCCCTGTCTTTTGGCTCAGGGGGCTGGGTACCCAGAGAACAACTGGTCTGACTATAAAAGACTGAGGTAAAGAAGGCATTGAGTACCTCAGCCTTTTCCTTGTCCTCTCTCACTATGTTTCCCCACGCATCCAATACAGGATGGAGATTCTCCTTACCTCTCCTTTTGTTGCTAATGTATTTGTAGAAACAGTTTTTTGTCTTTTACAACAGTAGCCAGATTAAGTTCCAGCTGGGCTTTGGCCCTTCTAATTTTCTCCCTGCATAACCTCACAACATCCTTGTATTCCTCCTGAGTTTCCTGCCCCTTCTTCCAAAGGTTGTAAACTCTCCTTTTATTCTTGAATTCCAGCCAAAGCTCTCTGTTCAGCCAGAGCAGTCTTCTCCCATCTTCTCTTGTCTTTCGGCACCTGCAGAAACCTGCTCCTGCACCTGTACGATTTCCTTGTTGAAGAACATCCAGCCTTCCTGGACTCCTTTGCCCTTCAGGACTGCCTCCCAAGGGACTCTGTCAACCAAGCTCCTGAACAGGTCAAAGTTTGCCCTCCAGAAGTCCAAGGTAGCAGTTCTGCTGCCCCCTCTCCTTACTTCTCCAAGAATCGACAACTCTATCATTTCATGATTGTTATGCCCAAGATGGCCTCCAATCATCACATCACCCACCGGGCCTTCTCTGTTCACAAAAAAGAGGCCCAACAGGGTGCCTTCCCTAGTTGGCTCATTCACCAGCTGTGTCAGGAAGTTATCTTCCACACACTCCAGGAACGTCCTAGACTGTTTCCTCTCTGTTGTATTGTATTTCCAGCAGGCACCTCGTAAGTTGAAGTCCCCAACAAGAACAAGGTCTAGTAATTGTGAGACTTCTCCCAGCTGCTTATAGAATACTTTGTCTGCCTCTTCATCCTGGTTGGGTGGTCTATAACAGACTCCCACCATGATATCTGCCTTGTTGGCCTTCCCCCTGATTCTTACCCATAAACACTCAACCCTATCGTCATCATTGTTAAGTCTAGGCAATGATCAGTATTCCCAAAAACTCTTCAAGGCGTGCAAAATCAGCTGGTGCCACAGAGGTATGCTCAGCAAGAGTCCAAATGGATACATCTGTTCTTGAGTTAGAAAAATATGCTTCCACTCTTTCTACTGCTGCTGTGTCTGGGGGAACTCATGTAGGCAACGCATATGCTGAAGAAAACCACAGTATTGGCTATGATACTAAAAGAAACAAAGGTTCCCCAGAACAGCATCAAAAATAATCTTCCGTTGAAAGTGCAGTGGTACGTGGAGCTTCAACTGTTCCCAAAAAGAAATCATTTATATATGGCACTTTTTCATCCTCAACTTGGATGATTCAGGGAAAGCTCTTTGCTCTATTTACAATAAAAGAGTGAATACTCACAAACCTGGAGCCTACGTTGGCACATCTGTACTTAGTTTCCATCTGCAAGTACTGCAGCCAACGTATTCCAGTGACTGCAGCCAAAATATAATATAAAAAAAAAATCTAACAGGGAAGCCACTGATACTATTAGACACCATACATCATTCTACATTACTTCTTCTTTTACTTCCCTGTGGAACAAGAGGCAATTTAAAGCCAATAACAACTACAGAACTTGCACACAGATCTACACTCTGTATTTATTTTCTCCAAAGCCAAACCTCACGGTTATCACAGTTGGGCAAAAAAGGCAGACCCTTTTTCAGATAAAATATGCTTTTATCTGATAAAATCTATTTCAAGTAGAATATGTCTTACCAAAGGACGGATCGTTAACACAGGGATTGACGCAGACGATATTCAGGCTCAAATAACTAATACAGATAAAAACGTGAACTGTACAGAATATTATCTTTTTCAGTTCTGACCATACCACATCTCCAAGCACAAACAACAAATCATCTTTTAAAAATTAAACTAATACTAAATTTAATTTAATATATAATACTTTGGTTTCAGTGTTTTTCTTTATACATATATATATATTTAGAAAATGTTACAAACAAAACAATGATAAATAAAAGCAGAGAATTTTTTTTTTATTTCTTTTTTTTTATTACTTAGTTATTATACTGAAGTCTTCTGTCCAGGGATGTTGAATTCTCAGGACTATATGCCATCCTATAACTTAGCAGGTCCTCCAGCAGGTAACCAGAATCACTAGCCCAGCAGTGAAAGCATTCATTTGGATACTAAGTTTTAAAAACAGCAGAAATTTGTACATTGACTAGACATATGACTTTACTTGAGAAACAGTAAGCACCTCTGATTTTTTCATGTTTTTTGTCCAGCTTAATTAGTGTTCTAGATGAATGAAATACCTTAGTCAGAATTTTTGTTTGTTTATTTACTTGCTTTTGTTTATGCATCTGTAAATTGAATAGAACATTGTTTTCTAAACAGCCATTTTTCAATGATGTGAAAAAGTTTGGTCCTTATAGATAGTTGATAGTGCTCTTACATAACCATTCAATTCTTAGGAGAGTATGCATCTCTGCAATTCATTTTAGAAATTCCTTGAAATCCCACAGTGACAATTAAAAATCTCTGAGGCATATGGGCACATACCAGACTGATAGCTTTCATATGCTTCATCTTTTCATTTTTCCATCATATGCTTAATTTGCACCTCAAAATCATGAAGGCACTAATGGTCAGCACAGAGCAGAATGGGAACCAAGAACCAACTCTTCAATCAGCAGTGAGAATTTTAAACAGGAAAGCAATCAGGATGTTTGTAATATTGCTCCTGTTTATGTAGTAACTCATCATTTCAATATTGTCTTGTTTGCTAAACGCATAAGATAGACACCCACCAATAACCCTTGTATCATGAATTCAGCGTGTTTTCCAGAATGTCAGAAAATATTGTCAATGAACTGAGAAGGAATAACTTTTGTAGTTCCTTTCAAAAAAAGCCAGTACAATGATAAGATATGAGTAATGTATGCTGATTTGTGCAGCAATGTACAAAGGCTAATAAGCCCTTCACTGCTGGTCTGCACAACATATGGCAAATGAAGCCATTTCTTTGGCTTGCTGCACTGCAGTGCATTCACAGAGCAATTTGCTTGGCCTAAGCTTGTGCTGGTTAAGAGGAGCAGCAGTGACTTACAGCTGCTGTTCCTTCCCTTCCACGTGCTTGGCAGAAAGCTTCAAAGGGACCTGTTTGACAAACTATATGTAGAGTAAAAATGTAATATGGAGGAGACGTAATAAGGAAATGGAAGGTAGATGGAAGAGGAGTGAAGTTATTATGGTGGAAAAGGAGAAAGGTAGGAGTCTTGGGAATCTGCTACTAAAAAAAAAATCAAAGTTTTAGAAGCTCAGGCACTCATTTGAATTGCTCCCCCGTGTGTTAGCTGATGGGAGGCTGCCAATATGCTGTAACACTACACAGCTCCCACTCCTTGTTCTGCATCCTAATGCTATCAATAAGCCAAGAGCATGCTTGGAAGCTGTGTGAGAAGAGAACGTTGCCTTCTCTCAGCTCTTTTACTCATCCCGCACACGTCGACTGTTGTTTTTTGATCCAGACACCTTTTCTGAAACAATGCTCTCTGGCTCTTGATATCACTTTGGATATCAGTAATACCATGGAGTTCAATCGAGGGTTTTCTAATAAGATTTTTTTTTCTCCTCCTCAAGTTAAATCATGGTTGAAGAGAAAATTGTGATTGTGTTGGGCTGAAGACACGGGGATGTGAGGGGTAAGAATCATTGGCATTCTTACCTTAATCCAGCTTTCATTCCTCAATTGGATTCTGAGATGTGTCTTCCTTTGCTTTTGTGGAGCTAATGTGTTTGTTGTTATTTTGTTTTGTTTTGTTTTTTTCTCAGAGGTTATTTTCTTTTACTTGTGCGCTGCTTAATGGAAATACATCAAATTCTTAGCAGAGGCAGTCAGTGAATAAAACAAAGGTCTAAATGCTAATATGAATAATGAAATTTCCATGGTGGCTCACACAGGAAAGAGTAGAAATTGCTAAGGCATAAGGAAATAAATTATATTTCATTAAAATCTCCCTACTGAACAGATATTGCATACAAATAAATTTTCTAAAATATATCAATGTATAGTTTCATTCATGAACAAAAGTCTTGAAATGCCGGTTTTATATTCATGTGTATATAAAAAAGTATATCTGGAAGCACTTTTTATTATACAAAGTCATTTAGTTGCAAAGAAGAATAAGAATATTGTTCAGGAAATGAACAAGCACATAAAGAATTTGTTTACTTTCAAAGTCAGCTGCAGAACTATCCTAGCTTTACGTTGTCAGATGTACCTACATTGCTTCCTGCTTATTTCTGACATACAATACATGTGCAGGTGTGTAATGCTCCTTTTAAATGGATAAATAAATAAATAAATAAAAGAATATTTGCCATGTGAACATCCAAATTTGTAGTTTACTGATTTGTCTTTGGCGTACATTTGGGGGATTTTATCTACTGCTCTGTGGGTTGAGCTCAAAGATATTTAAGTTGACAGAACCAGCATTCAGACTGTATTTTACGTAATTTTTTTTTTTTAATATTCAAATATTTATTTATAGATTAGCCACTTAGACATTCCTTATCTTGCAATTTCAGTTCCTCATGTTGTGAGTGGAAAGGAGATTAAGAATTGGAATTTAGAGTGAAATGAAAACTTTTTTTGCACTATTATTAGCTCAACCATCTCTCCTTAGCTGTTTCCCAGGGTATTAGGAAGAGAAAGATGTCTGACTTGAGTACAGTGGGAAGAGAGCCAGACTGGAATGGGAGAAGAAAAGGAGATAAGGATAAGGAATCAAGGTGGAAGCAGAGATGCTGCCTGGGAATGAGGGAGGGGGAGTCTGGGAATTCAAATTTAAGAGGGAAATTGTAAAGAAAATGGTGAGGTAGTTGGAGAGTGAAGAAACCCCACCTTTGGATAAGGATTTGGGGAGACTGTCAAGATTAGAATGGTACAACTGGGATTTATGTGCAGAAAGTCTCGAAATTAATGAATCTGACAATGCGATAGCACACACGGTGATAAATGAGACTATATTAGCAAAGACAAGGATACAGGCACACCGGTCAAGCTTAGTAAGTCACAAGCCATCCGCCAAGATGAAGTAATTATCTGTATGTTTGCTCTTCACCAGTTTTGTCAGGTAGAACTTGTAAGCTCATTGAAAAACTTAACACTTTTCAATCTTACGTCAATAATTTTGTATGAATATATTTAATTTAATTATAAAAAAATCACTTCTACAACATATTTAGATATAACTGATCAGAATTTTGTAATAAAAATGTTTTATTCTAATTTTTGGTGGTTTTACATGTGTTTCTAGGTTTGAAGAAGTGAAAATTACACAGCAAGATGGGAAATACATAAAACGTGCTTGCTTCCAATCCTCTTGCTCAAACTTGCTCTAAATTTTGACCATTCCTGAGTAAAATATCAAAATATTTGAATAAAGATTAATCTCTATTGTAACACTTCAACAAAATTGCAGAGCATTTTTATCTTTTTTTTGGCCTTTTTTATTATAGTTTTATTACAAGGTTTTATATAAGCTTTATTAAATATTAGAAAGACCCTCATGAAGCTACCCCTATATTTTTCAAGACATTGGTCCCAGAAATGTATTGTTTAAAATTAGTCTTAAAGAATCTGACTGACCACGAGCTCATTCAACAAGGAATGTCAGCAAGAAAGGAGTCCTACTGACTTCAGAATAGCTGTGAGCTTGAAGTTAAAGCTCAAACTTACGTACTTGGCAGACCAGTTTCATAATCTTCAGAATATTGCTAAATACATGTTGAAATCACCTAAGCATTGACTAACTTTATTGAGATCACTCAGATGTAAACTGAAAAAAAAGTACTCAGTGGAACAGAGGTGTTTGCTACTAATTTTTTTCCACTAGCTTTTGTATTGTGTTTCAGGATCAAAAGGCATCACTGGATTTTCACCCAGTTATGTGTGCATAACACACGACTCATACTTTTCTAGACTCTGCCTAAGTTGCTAACAGCAGAACATTCAATTTGAGGCCTTTTTAATTAGTTCTCACTGGACAGTCCTTAAAATGTCTAAATGATCCAGGCCTTTCTTGGTGTCATCATCAGATTATTCTCCTTAGCACATTCCTTCAGTTTTAAAGAATAATGATATTTTATACCTATTTTTATTGCTGATATTTCTTGGATTTATGTTCTTTTGGGAAGTAGGTCAACAAAAAAAGAGGATTATCCAGCCAATACAGATCAGTCATCAGTTTGTCTGATCACTGAGGCTTTTTTAATACTATACACAGCGTATGCAGCCAAATGTTGTCCAGGAGAACACTTTGACAGTAATCAGAGGTGCCTTTTGAGTTAGACACAGAGTGGAAGATATGTCAGATGTGTAAACTTGAGAATTAAAAGTTCTAGGTTGATCTTCAGATGCTATAGAAAATGAACCTTCATCAATAAGTGAAATCAGTATAATAAAAAATATAAATACTACATTTTATTTACAATCTGATGTTGCGCATCTCAAATTTAGGTTTTAAAAAAATTTCCACTGTTAGAAAGCTGAGGTTCTCAAGCTCCCAATTACGATGTAAATTATAATAAATAATAACTCCTTTATATCATGCATCCTGTGATAATACATATCTTTGATTTCAAGCTGAAAGAATACAAAAGATGGTCAGTACCACAACTTGTACCTTTTACACTTTATTTTATGGAAAATGAAATGCATTTGTTCTTTTATTTTTTCCCTCTCTCTTTTGTACTCAGAACACATTTAGAAAATGACACATCTGAACAGTGGAACCTTCTCCAGGAATGACTCACTTCTTTGCATTGCACTTCTCCCAGTTAAATTACCTTTAACAGCACTAAAAATGAGAAGAACTGGTTTGACAAGTTATGAGCATGTAAGCTTGCAAGTGTATTAAGAATCTGATCTACTTACTACTTCTAAAGAAAATAGGCACTGTTTTCCATTACTTCAAATGGCATATTCCTCAAAAACTATACTTAAGGGAAATATACTGTAATCTCATAAAATGCCTTTTGGTCAATCCTGGACCAGGGGCCAAAAAAGAATAACTATTCACAGACAGTACTTCAAGGTAGGATATCAAACCAAGGGCTCAGGCCTGAACTAGGCAAACAGCACTTTGAAATGGGTAGTTTCTACTGAAAGCTGATTCTCATAAGGCTGGGTTTCAGAAAAGATTTTAATTTTCACTTGGAATTATTTGTGCTTCTTTTACAAAGGAACTGTTCTCTCATTTCCACAGTGATCATAATCACGTTGCTCTGAAAGCATTAATTTACTAATATTCCCACCCCAGGCAGCTGTACCTTTGTCCAAGAAGAACTCAGTATAGTAGCCATTTTGCCACCATGCCTCGTTGGCAATAAATAATATGGTTTATAAACTGAAAAATCCAGATTCATTGTTATAGCATTTGTCAATTTATTCTTCACTCTACGTGAACATTCAGGTGAACACTGACAATAAGGTTCATCTTTAGAAAAAAGTTTGAGTTCAGCAGGCTTAAAAGACCATATAGCATTTGGCTTCAAGATTGCTTTTCACACTGCATAATTCAAGATTTCACCAAAACATGAATATTGGAAAAGTAACACCTCCCCAGAAAAATAAGGTATACACAGATTTCTCCCCTGAGAATGTTTTCATCTGTGTCAGGGTTTGGGGTGCTTGGATAAGGTTCAGCCCATTCCCAGGTTTATAGTCAGGCTTAGGTTTAAGCCCTCTACGGTTAAGGTTGGGAGAGAGACAAAGCCTGCAGCTCCAGTCGGTATGGGGCTGCCAAGAGGAGGGTGGTACTGCAGAAAGATTTATCCCCTGAGAACATTTTCATGTGGGCCACAGGTGGGTACCCACAGTCAAGTGAGGAACTGGCTGACTGGGTTAGCAAGCAAACAATGCGGGGCAATGTGGACAAAAGACACCTCAAAATCAGGAAAACAAGGTGGAAGGAGGCCTGTTTGTATGCTGTCATGGTTTAACCCCAGCTAGCAACTAAGCACCACACAGCCACTCGCTCACTCCCCCGTGGTGGGATGGGGGAGAGAATAGGAAGAGTAAAAGTGAGAAAACTCATGGGTTGAGATAAAGACAGTTTAACAGGTAAAGAAAAAGCTGCGCACACAAGCAAAGCAAAGCAAGGAATTAATTCACTACTTCCCATGGGCGGGCAGGCAGGTGTTCAGCCATCCTCAGGAAAGCAGGGCTCCATCACGCGTAATGGTTACTTGGGAAGACAAACGCCATCACTCTGAATGTCCCCCCCTTCCTCCTTCTTCCCCCAGCTTATATACTGAGCATGATGTCATATGGTGTGGAATAGGCCTTTGGCCAGTCTGGGTCAGCTGTCTTGGCTGTGCCCCTTCCCAGCTTCTTGTGCATCTGGCAGAGCACGGGAAGCTGAAAAGTCCTTGACTAGTATAAACACTACTTAGCAACAACCAAAACATCAGTGTGTTATCAACATTATTCTCATCCTAAATCCAAAACACAGCACTCTACCAGCTACTAAGAAGAAAATTAACTCTATCCCAGCTGAAACCAGGACAATGCATATAAATGAGTGAATGCTGAGAGGACAACATTATGGGGGAAGCTCTTGCCCTTTTCCTGGGAAGTCCATAGAGCTGGGTGCCTACCTGAAGTGCCTGTAGGCTAATGTGCACAGCATGGGTACCATGCTGGAGTTAGAGGTGTGCATGCATCTGCAGGGCTGTGATCTCACTGGGATCAAAGAGACATGGTGGGATAGCTCACAGGAGTGTTGTAATGGACGGATACAGGCTCTAAAGAGGGACAGCCAGAAAGGTGAGGAGAAGGAACTGTTCTTTATGTGAGACAGAAGCAGAACCGCCTGGAGCTCTGCCTAGGAATTGGTGATGAGCCAGTTGAGAATTTATGGGTAAAGATTAGGAGACAGATCAAGGTGGGCAACACCGTGGTGGGTGTTTCTTGCAGACTGCCTGATTGGGAAGAAGTAGATGAGAGCTCTTTCAGATAACTGTTAGAACCCTTACATTGTCAGACCAGGGTCCTCACTGGGGCTTGAACCACCCTGGTATCTGCTAGTGGGACAACACAGCAACCCAGGAGGTTTCTGGAATGCACTGACAACAACTTCCTGACACAGGCAATTGAGGAGCCAATAAGGGGAGGCACTTTCCTGGACCTGATTCTTAGAGAAAAAAAGCACCTGCTTCTTGCTTTGAAGAATCTCATGGGGGATATAGTCCTGTCTGATCAACCTGACAAACTTATACGATCAGAAGACTGGCTTGGTGGATGCTGGTAGAGCAGTGCATGTTGTTTGTCTCAACTTTAGAAAAGAATGTCAACATTTTGTCCAATAATATCCTCATAGACAAATTGAGGAAGTACAGGTTAGACAAATAGACAGTGAGATGTACTGAAAACTGTCTGAATGGCTGGGCCCAGAGGGTTGTGATCAATGGTACAAAGTCCATCTGGAGGTCAGTCACAGTAGAGTATCGCAGGGTTAGTACTGGGGCTAATACTATTTAACATCTTCATTAATGACCTGGGTGATAGAGCAGAGAGAACCCTCAGCAAGCTTGCAAATAATGCAAAATTGGGTGGAGTGGCTGATACGCCAGAGGGTTGTGCTGCCATCCAGAGGGACGTCAACAGGCTCAAGAACTGGGCTGACAAGAACCTCATGAAATTCAACAAGGAGATGTGCAAAGTCCTGCAGCTGGTGAGGAACAAGCCTAGGCACCAGTACATTCCGGGGCTGACTGGCTGGAAAATGGCTTTGCAGAGAAGGACCTAGGGGTGCTGGTGGACAAACGAAGTTGAACATGAGCCAGAAATGTGTCCTTGTAGCAAATAAGGACAATGGCATCCTGTGTTGTATGGGTAATATCATTGTCAGCAGGTCAAGGGAGGTGATCATTCCCTGGATGAGACCATATCTAGAGTGCTGTGTCCAGGTCTGGGCTCCCCAGTGCATAGAGTTACTTGAAAAAGTCGAGCGAAAGGCCATAAAGATGATGAAGCAACTGGAGCATCTGTCATATGAGGAGAGTCTGAGAGAGATGAGACTGTTCAGCCTAGAGAAGAGAAGGCTCAGGGGGATCTTATCAATGTATATAACTATCTAATGGTAAAATATAAAGAAGATGGAGCCAAACTCTTTTCAATGGTCCCCAGTGACAAGACAGTGTCAATGGACACAAACTGGAACACAGGAAGTTACTGTCTGAACATCAGGAAATACTTTTTTACTCTGAGAGTGACAGCACTGGAATAAGTTGCCCAGGGAGGTTGTGAAGTCTCTGTCCTAGGAGGTATTAAAAATATGATTGAACAAGGTTCTGAGCAACAGACTTAATATAACAGTGTACTGGGCAGGATGGATGGACTAAATGATCTCCAGAGATCCCTTCCTACCTCAAGGATTCTGTGATTCTGCCCTTGGATAAAGCTCAGCACCAGCCATGGATTATATTTAACCTTTGGCTGGGGTAAGTGTTGATAGACAGAACAATGGAGCTCCAGTTGGTCTGAGGCTGCTACAAGAAGGGGAAGGCCACAGAAAGATTTCTCCTCTCTGAAATTGTTCATGTGGGTCTTGGCTGGAGGTCATTGGCTAAGCCTTAGGCCACCCCCTAGGGTTAGCATTAGGAGAAGGACAAAGCCTGTAGTCCCACATGGTGTGGGACTTCAAAGGGTCTGTCAAGGGAAAGGTTATGGTGGACCGAGATTTAGCACCCTATAACATGGGTCATGACAGAGGGTCCTTAGCTGAGGCTCAGCCCGTGCCTAGATTTGAGTTTAGGGTTGGAAGAGAGACAAAGCCCATAGATCCTGTTGGTGAGGGACTGCAAAGCTAGTGCCAAAAGAATCAGTATGTTGCATAAGGCAAAGTCCCATGCTCCAGTGCTCTTTGGGCTGCACAGGGACTGCCAATGGAACTTGTCACATCAAGATGTAGTTCTACAGTTAGAGTTACAGCCTGAAGAGAGACTGAGCATGGAGATCCATTTTTCATGAGTCTCCTAATCAGTTCCCAGTGAAAGGCATAGGCTGCAAAAAGATTTCTCCCCTGAGTACTTTTTCATCCAAGCGATGGCTGGAGGTCCAGGAACTGAGAACCAATCTTAGTTTTTGTTTAAGGCTGTGGTTGGGAGACAGCCAAACATTATTCTCCACTTGGTGCACGGCTTTCAAGGGCCTTCTGCAGGATTCTTCCCCCCTTGTTAGAATAAGCATTCTGAGATATGTTTCAAATTACTGGCATGAAATACTAAATAGTTAACAAAGAATGACAACCGATAAGGTGTTAATATCAGTCTTCCATTATCACCATGCAATTCTGACCAACGTAGAAGATACATGGAATACTGCTTTACCAGGATGGGGCAATGTTATAGAGGAAGTTAGCTATAAATGGAGTCTGTACTCCATTAATATACTTTTCCCTTAACTTACTACAGGAATCAACCTGCCCTTGGCTGTTTTGTGTTGATAGTAGTTCTTCTCTAATGAATAAATGTTGAGATAAACAGAAGTCATTAGCATGTGTTGAAAGTGCGGAGGATTTCTGATCAACAGAATCAGAATATATTTTAATGCAATTAGCAATTAATAAATGACTTTGGATTATTGACAGGACAGATTATGAAAAAAATTTTGTAGTCATTTATTTGTAGTTAAATTAATAAAAGTGCTGGAGTAGGTATGAGCTTTTTAAAACCCTACACCTGAGACAAACCTCTCTCCTTACTATGAGAAACTATAAATTGCCAGAGAAAATGGCTATAAGCATTAAAATGTATTGAATACTGTGAAGAGTGGGGGAGCTGTCCAGGCAGTGACAGCAACCATTAGTCAGGGAGATCTCTCAGGGAGTTAATATCATCTGCTCAAACATATTTAAATATCTGGATCTTTGGGGATCCAGAGCTGTATTCAGGACTCCAGCTACAGTCTTAGGAAAGACCTGGGCATCTCTTAATTTAGACAACATAACATGTGTCCACAGTCATCTTAGGTCCCATAGTGTCTGAAGAAAAATCTTCTTCCTCAAAAGTGCTTAAGGTCTAAATGAGGATCTTGAGCCTAACTCTTTGTTAGTCTCTATTAACTGCCATTGATATAGGATGGATATTATTTCTAAGGGATGGTCTTTTTCATTAAAACTTTTGCCAAAACTTAATTGTACTTGCTTTGGGAATCAGGGCTAGCCCAGACCCTGATAAAAGTGAGTGGGTTAATTCAAAGAGAGAGAAATAACAGCTATGTCCTGAGGTTTAAAAATACCTTCACGAACTGTGAAGTCAGAATCACTGTTCATCACATAATAATAACAAATGACATTGCTTTCTTGATCCCAAACAACATATTTATAAAACAGATATTGCTTGAAGTTCATATTCTTTTGCAGTGGCTGACTTGAAGATATCCTCCATAGTCAGGCAAATTACAAAGCTCAACTTTTCTGAAACTCCTGTAGTTATTCTCAGTAGTAGGAATACTTGGCAGGGGCTGGGGGAGCGTAATGTACAAAGGCAGAGGTTGCTATGCAATTCCAGTTTTCTGCTAAAGGAAAGCTAACAGTATCATACTGATATAAAATATGTAACGAGGAAAAATTATGCTTTCCTATTGGCAGAAGCTTCTATATGGTAAGCAGGACACATTCTCTAGCATTTATGGTTTCCACTGTAAATAATGAGAACTTGAAGTATTTATTAACTTATGCTTTTTACTGAAACAATTTTTCTATAAAAAATGCTATCTTAAATGTCCAAATATTGACAAATATTATTTGTATGACAAGCCACAGTATCAAAACATTTGCCCCTTTGTAAGAAAATTATTTTTCTATAGTAAGTTTCACATTTGCCAGTCACATAGAAAAGCTAGGGAAGGAAGGTTTTTTTTCCTATACTTATGTGTTTGATAGTTGTCCATACAAAATCAATAGGGAGAACTCAACTGGTTTCAGTGATGTACAGTGATTGTTCCAGTGGTAAACATTATTTATGCATTCAATTCCATTTTCAATTTTTTTTTTTTTTGTACAGTTACTTGTGCTATCTCTTATTATTTTTTTTCACTAATCACCTAAATATCTTCAAAAGTTAAGTTATATAATTGTATTTAATAACAATGAGATCTTATCTATGTAGTAATCATAATTACACATTTATGCAAATATATCTAACTTAAGCCAAAAAACTGAATTTCACAAAATTATGAGAACAAATAATTGGAAAAAAATCTCACAGGACATTACTCAAGTCTTTAATATGACAGGTACTATGTGATATTATCCCTCTTGTAAATATGTCATACTTAAGATTAGAGAGGCTGTGAAAATACAAAGTGTGAATGGGAGGGTCCAATTCCCAGTGTATAAATTGATAAAAGTCTCTCGATGGTGCAACAAATTCTAGACAAAGTACATGATGGTTTCTTGGATAAAGTGGTTAGATAACCAACAGTTATTTTGTTCAGTATCATTCTTGATCTTTAGTTCTTGATCTTGATATTTTGGTCCAACACGTAGCTAATCCAAAAAAATTTCTATATCTCTGGTCACAATACACTCTAAATCAGTATCTCCTCAGCAACCAAAAAATACCAAACCACCCCAAACACAAAAACCCTATAATAACATCTAGGAAAGAGAAACTAAATACACTGAGAGTGCTATTTAACAGGAACTAAATGAAGCATTTAAAGGGCAAGATGATTTCATGCAGGCTGTAGATTTTTTAAAAATGTCAGTAGTAGATACTTAAAATAAATACATGCTGCTGATCAAATGAATTCTGAAAAAAGGAAAAAGTCACTGTGGCTGAAACTCAGCTTAAACAGCTGAATAAATTATCTGGATACACAGAAAAAAAAAAAACTTCAAAAGGGAGATATACAAAAATTAAGAAAACTAGAACAACTAGAACATGACAAGTTACATGTAAGTGTAAATTACAATAATGCTGAGGAAAAAAAGTAGTAAGATCTTTCTAAACCCATAAAAATTAATTGTTTTAAAATTTATAACTCATCAGGAGCAAAAACTTACTGTAGAGGGTAGTCATGCCTTAGTGTGAGAGAAAGAAGTATGAGAGCATGAGCTGAGAGAAAGCAAGTATGTGAATAAAGTGATTTGGTACACATGCATGGTGTTTCAAAAAACTTTTCACAAAGTGACTCACAAGGGCTTTAAATACCCACACGAATTTGAAATAAAAAGATAGAAAACAAACAGTGGAAGAACATGAGCCATTTCCATCACAAACAGAGGTTAGCAGAAAGCTTGCCAGGACCTTTCCCTGGGTTCTAGTCAGCTCAAGATACTCATATATATTCTGGAAAAATATAGTGATGAACAGTAATGTTAGAAAATTTTCAGATGATAGCAGATGTTCAAGATAATCAAATCTAAAACTGTTTGCAAGATACTATAAAAAGTTATGAAGTGAGGTCTGTCACTCCCATGATGTCTAGGTTTTGCAGTTTAATGTTTGATGGGCGGTCTGTCATCTAAATTACTTTTTTTTTTTTTTTTAATGATACTGTATCTTATCTTATGTATGCAGAACTTGCTTCTCTTATAAGATGCAAGAGTAACAACCATATTATTCTTATACACAGTAACTTTCCATCAAAACTTAAACACAATAGAGTTTTTCTGCTAGCCAATACGCAAAGTGCTTTTAAAATAATTTACCAAAGTATGGCATTAACATCAACCTTGAACTACATAGTAAAACTAATAAATGCTAGTGGAGTATCAAAATATTATAAAAATATTTTATCCCAGTAAAAAATGTCAGCGAGGCTGGTGAAATTGATCTTTTAGCCTACAATAAG
This sequence comes from Platalea leucorodia, assembly GCF_965183815.1. Taxonomy (NCBI): domain Eukaryota; kingdom Metazoa; phylum Chordata; class Aves; order Pelecaniformes; family Threskiornithidae; genus Platalea; species Platalea leucorodia. The sequence goes on from NC_138824.1 coordinate 61,972,952, forward strand.
TTCTGAGTGCTCTTACAGAACTGCACTGAAATCAGGTTTTAAAATATAAATATCAGCTGTTGCAGTGATAGTAGGTGGGAAGGGTTTCTGTCTGTGTAAATTAGAATCTTCTGTGGTCTCTCGTGAGAACCAAAAGGATTTGTTACTGTGTACTCTCGTATTTTCTGCTAGTAACACAGGTGTCTTGTTAAAAACCAATTGTATTAAGTCCAATTTTGAAGAACTGTGCTTTAATCATAGGTAAAATAATGCACAAACTCTATGTGCATCAAAGCTTTCTAATATTATCTGACTATCCAGATTACTTGGTGCTACTGCATGTTTATCTCTGTCTCCCTAGCACTCCTCTCTTCTTGAAGGGAACTCAAGAGCACATTATCCAATTTTAATCAAATTTGACAGGAGAACAGAATTCTCAAAGGTATTACCAGCCCAACAGTTTTATGAAAATAAGTAGCTAAAAGAAGATGAATTGATGAAAGAGAGCATTCACCAGTATTCCAGTGAGGAATTAAGTATTCATCTGGTTAACCACCAACTGGGTGGCAGCACCAAGAAGACCAATAAGCATAAGCATGTTAAAGAGCTAAAGAGACTGCATATAGCTCCAAAACAATTGCAGCATTTACTGCCTTTATTTTGAGTTGCAGGGAAAGTAGCAGTAGTGAGAGACATGGAAAAAGCTGAGTGTATGATGATTTAAGGACCTAAGAAGCATCAGGAAGAACCTGAAGGAGCAGAGAATGTGGGAATGAACTCATGGTATTGCAGGGAGATGTCTTTGGAAGTAGGAAGAACATGGATATGCTATAGCATGTAGGTTCTTAGAAGAACTAAGGGCACTGTCATTGAGTTGGTGAGGGAAGAGTAGATATTATAAATGGGAGTGGTGAGCGGTTAGGAGAGACAGCTGGAGGTCACAAAAAAAATTCATGCAAAACCACTGTTGACAGAACAATTTGTATTAAATACCTTAATTTAATTTGAACACTCTTTAATAAACCAAGTAAGGGGAAAAAAAAAAACAAAAACAAGGCTGAATTTACTATGATCGAAACAGATAATCACAAACTGAAATGTCATTTGGAAAATAAAATTTTACAGATTTCTCTAGAAACCCAATACAAGACATAAAATTATGACCTGAAAAATATGACAAGTTGTTTAAAGGTACAGTTCAATGAGTTGTGTTGAACCAAGCCCTGGCTAGGCTTGTACATTGTTAGGAAGAAAACATTTTCAATTTGTTTCAGTTTGTTGTGACAGCACACAAATGTTGGTTCTTTAAGCAGTATATGTTTGTCTTCAAGGCGCTGCTGTTTCTGAAATGGCTCACAAAGTTTGGAATTCATAATCCAATGTAGTTTAAGTGGTCATCAGCTTTTGAAAGAATGGAAGCTATAAGCATTAAGTGTGAGATTTCTTCCAATATTATGTTAGTATTAGAAGTAAAAATCAGTGTGCCAAGGTCATGTTTATGGATGATAAAGATATTGGAGGATATATGGAAGTCTTTTTCAAAACAGAAATTATATGGTTCTTGCAAGTCTTTACTAGAAAAGTTCACATGTGATATCTGGCATTCAAATTAACAATATCAATAGCCCAAAGAAATTTTGTGTTTGTTTTATTTTTAATGTACCACGGGCTTATGTTCCTGTATTAGCCATACCATTAGTTCTTATAAATAGTGGCTTTTAACTTGATGGATCATGTCTACTCTTTGAAGAAACACACAGTTATAACTTCTGCTGGTACTCAGGTGGATGGAAATTAATGACTTGAAAAGAAGGAAACTGAAAATACCAAACGCTAACAGAAACATGGGCAATTTTTAGTAGTTTTACAAAATATTTTTTAAAAAGTCTTACTGAAGATCCTTTCGAAAAAGTGAGAAGAAATTAGGCATTTCAATGAAAGCCAAGCGACTTGCTTTTGCCACAGTATCACATATTTACCTGCAAACCTTCTGTTGCTTCATTTAATTTGAATTAAAAGTTGACCAATTATTTAAACACTTGGGATCAAATCAATCCCTACTGTAAATATGTCAATAGGAACTCGCCCCAACATAAATACATTTTTAAGAGGAATATAAATGTAAGAATTCTTATACATAGTAAGCTGATTATTTATAGTAATGTGTAAGTAATTTTTTAGGGAAAATTGTTCATTTTTTAACAGCCCCCAGAATGGGTGGTTTGAAATATTTCTGCTAGCTTATTTTTCTTCCTTGGAAAAAGTGTTCCATTCAACATGACAGATCCGTTAAACTCCAAATTAAATATTTGGTCCAGATTTATCCCACAAGCTTTAGAGACATAATATGAAGAGTGACGGGCTTTTACAGCTGGTTATTACAGCTTCAGTTAACTAAGGTCTTAATTGCCCTCAGGAGGCAACTTTCTTTCCATTAACTTTAGGATAAGCCTAGAATGATTAGGATCTTCACATAGGATCCTCAGTTAAGTGCTTACACTTAGCTGGGATGAATCCATAATTTCAGCTTTTTAATCCTCTCTACTTGTGCTAAAAAAGGGAAGGGAAGGGAAGGGAAGGGAAGGGAAGGGAAGGGAAGGGAAGGGAAGGGAAGGGAAGGGAAGGGAAGGGAGAATAAATTACACATTTATTAGAAAAGAAAATTGTTATATCCACCTTCAGTCTCCCCTGTAGCTGGGATATTCACCTTGGACATAATTTCCCTAGGCAAATGTGAAAGATGAGAACTCAGCTCTACCATCTCCTACCTGTGTTTTATCTAGACCTGCAGTGAATCATTCTGGCATTTAAGGTACACCTCTTCTTTCTCACTGCTTCTTAGAGTTGCTGAGTGATTCTTCTAGGCAACGCAATGGACAAACACCATTCTTTCTGGGTTGCAGTAGCAACTGTAACTATAGCAAAGGGATTTGGATGCTTTGTTGACAGTTGAAATACCATTCTTGTTCCACCTTTTCAATGTGTTGGCTCTTGACTAAACTATATGGTATCTGGGATACAGTTCTATCAATCCTTCCTTATAATGTTCAGTTTTTCCCTTATATAATTAAACATCAGCTAAAGCACTAGCAGGAGCCAAGTTATTCCATTTCAGAATCATTTTAACTTATAGTGAGAAGGATGTTCTGCCAAGAAAAGGAAAATCATTTCAGATCCACTGTATTCCTGATGTATCTAAATCAACATATGTCATCTCACAGGTGCATGTGCTTAAAGTTTTTTTCACTAATTTCAGAGGCCTAATCAAGCCTAGCAGGACAACCTTAGGATTAAGTAGAGTATCTTCAAATGTTTGAAAAAAAAAATTACAGAGAAATTATGAATGTCTACCATTTTAACAATAACTACTGCAGAAAAGTTAAGGATGTGTTCTAATTAAAACTGTCAAAAGGCAATAGGAAATTGAACTCTCAAATTCAAACTTGCTACATAAACCACATCATTCTATGGCATGTTGTGACTGCTATTCAGTGGCAGGGCATTCAGCAGTCCAGAAAACTTTAATAAAATGGGAGAAGTAGACTAACAGATGGATAAAAGTTTTCCCATGGCTTGGAATTACCTACCCTTCACAAATACTTACATACATTCATTAATCAACACTTAGAGCACTAGGCCTGCTATCAAAAGAGAATTTGGTATTCAGTATGAATAGTATGGTTGGACTTTTTATTAGTTTTAGGAAATCAGCTCTGAGTGAGTCAATTTGATTAGCAGTACACAACTGGAAAGGAAGGCTGAATCACAGGATTCTCTAATCTTATATTTTCTTTCCCTGAAGATAAAGAAATCATTTATACTTTCGCAAGCACTACTTCCTATTACTAAGAACAATATAACCTGAAAAGCATATTACAATATAATACAAAGAAATAAAGAAAATCAGTAATTTTTCTGCTTGCTTTTCCTTGACTGTCAGCAGATTCAGTAATGCACAGGAAAAAAACCAAGAAATTTTAAAAAAAACTTTAACATTTTGAATAAAAACAATTTGAGAATTGCAAGACAAAATTAGGTGTTTCACCTCAGAGACGAAGGTCAATTCCATGAGGTTGAGTGACACACTTTACATGTCTTCATGATTTCATGATGGGGAGCAGTGAAACATGAGGAAAATAAATGACAGACCATGATTATCAATTCTTACTGAATCAACATGAAAATTCCAACAAATTTTGGTAAAGATTAGAGAGAAGAAATCTAAGACCAAAAAACAGTTGTTATAGAAGTCAAGATAAAATCTTTTTTTCTGAGTGTCTTTCCTCATTAAAAAAAAAAAAAAAAAAAGAAATAAAGAAAAACAACCAACCCAGACTATTTAATAATTGCATATTATCCACTTTACATGTAATTGCTTGCTCATGCAGAGATGCTGCTTTTGAAGTGGATACCACAGTGTTATTTATTGGAACTCCATAGCAATCTATTAGAAAATAAGTAATGGCAAATATTGCCATACAACTTCCTTCACCAAAATTTAATCTGAGCTGGGTCAGAGCAAATACAATTGATGTATAAGAGTTTTTAATTATTTATAGTATTTCTTTCATTCTCATAAAGTATTTTTGTTCTTGAGTTTACATCTGCAATTAAAGTAGAAGAAACACTGTGGTGACAGCTCTGAGTCTAACCAAGGATAAAAGTAAAAGAAAAATCATATATGAAAGCAAATAAAAGCCTTACAAGGCAATTTGCAGTCATTTTAAAATAAACTTCATTCTCTGTATCTATAGTGTGGTGACCAAAATAACTTCAGCTACTTAACCATTTTTAATGTAAATATATTTTAAGAATTAAAATAAGGTGCAAAAATACAGCTCATGCAAGTTAAATTAATTAATATTACAATATTCATGCAGGGTCTTTTGGAATTCACTCAAATCCATTGAAAGAAGTTTCATTCTGCTTTGTTGTTGTTAATGGTATTTTTTTAAAAACAAAGTTTTAATTTTAATTAAACGACAATAGTCTTTCAAATATTTGTCATTAATTAAGGCAGGAAAAGTGCTACATGGGAAAATGTCAAAGCTCAATTAGTATTCTTTACAAAAGTTTCTTTTGTCTCTGGGTAAAATTAGTAAGCAACAACTACTTATATCCTGTCGTTAATGACAAAAGAATAATTTCAAAATATTTCCTTGAATACAGTGAATTGTTTTACTATTATTCAAATTTTTTGAATTTTGCTAGCCATACACTCATTCAATTTCTTTTTACTTTACATTAACTGTCTTTAAAAAATGCTATGAATGTGCAGATTTGTTAAAAACTGTTTATAAATAATTATATTGAGAAATTATCATGAACTTCAGTGCTTAGCTCCAAACACTTTCCTTCCAATATTTTACAGAGTGAAGTGATAAAAAAATCAAAAATCAAATAAATAATGAATAAAAACCAGGTGCTGACATTATTCAATGCTGTAAGAATAAGATAGCATCAACAGAAAAAAATCAGTCTCTCACACATAGGATAAATAATAATATATTAGAAGTCCAAATAGAGATACACATCAAAGTCTAAATCAACCTATTTTTTTTTTAACTTTATGTCTTGTTTTCAATAAATTATATAATATTTTACATTTATATAGGTACTTATATATACCCTTGTGTGTGAAATAAATCTATGCAAAGCTCTTTTTTGACTATTGTAGGGATATGATTTTATATGTATGATACGAATGATATACATTTATATGTATGATCATGGAAGTCTGAGAGCTTTCGCCCATAGACTTATTAATTCCAATGGATATAAGATTCCATTGTCTATAAGGAAAAGTAGATAAAATACTGATAATGCTGATTGATCAAGAAACTACAAGATTATACCTGACATGAGCAATAGGTACAGGACACCTATTGTCTTGATTTAAGGAAGGCTTTTAATATGTTGCAGGCACTGAATTGTTCTGCTTGACTGAAACTGAAGAACTTCTGCTTATGCCTAGGAACAGAACTTCAGGCACCAGGGGACCTTTGAGGCCAATAAATCTCTAAAGTTACTCTTTACTGTGCATAGAATTTTTACAGTTTGCAGGATGGAGGCTTTAATGATATTTAATGAACAAGGAACAATAAAGGATATTAAAAGCAAAATTTTAATTGACCCAGTGCTAGGTAGTTCCCCTTTATATGCCATTATTCTGTTTCTGGTATGATGAATACTTATTAAATTTAAAACTTTCTTTGTATAATTAAATTAGTTCAATGACTGGTTGCACTTTAATGCTATTCTTTTATGCCAACAAACAGGATAAACCCTGTCATTTCTCTCTATATTATTTTGACTTTTGACATAAAGTGATATGTGACACATCTTGATGATACAGATCCAAAAATCTCTACGGGTCTGCTATTTTGTTGCTAGTTAAATATTATAAGAATTATTACATTTACAGGATTATACAGGAAAATGTATAATATTTTACTAGAATAATAACAGTGGTAACACATACAGAATGGAAACAGGTAATACAGAGCTTTTCTTAAAAAAGCATTTTATAGTTTGCTTCAGAGATCAGTCTTGCCTCAAGAGCTATTAAAAAAGTGAGATTTAATTTACCCTAATTTTACAGAATAATCTCTGACTGAAAGAAGAGAGAGTTCTGCTAATTTTTGTTTTTGAAACATAGAGGACAACAATTTTTTTTTATTAATGTTATTTCCAGATACTTCCAAATTCAGTCTTCATTAGAAATTATTCACGTGGACCACATTTTTAAATTCAGACCAAAGAGTTTTATATCAGCTGACTGAAGTAATGACTCAGTGATCCTTTTGGCCTGTTGACTGGCTTTTGCCATTATCACAAGTGATATTATATAGTGAGATTGATGTTACAGTCTCTTTATGATATTATTAAAAGGGAAATAGGTACACATGAACTTACTCCAATTATCATTCCATCTGCTTGTCAGTGTCACTTGTGTTAGGACAGCTGAACATCACATTAAATTCCAAGCTCTAATCAGATTATTATTTGGTGTTTTCCTTGTAATTGGCAATTGGTTCACTCATCACAAAATACTCTGTGAATTTGTTTATTCTTTTCTTACTAAAAATTATCTCCCTAGGTATGTGTGTGTATAAAAAAGGCATTCTAATGCTGCTCAAGTTTGTAAATTTGACTTAGGTAACATTCACATGACATGAAGTAGATAGCCAAACTGATACGACATATAATGTTTCCAGTTAAATCCACACTAGCTAATGAGAGACATGGCACTGTTCCTAAAACTACTGCCTGTCTCTACAATCTTTTACTATAGTACCTGAATAACATTACAGCTGATAGCTTTCAACATCTGTGCCACACCTGCCAATGCACTTCTGGCTCAAATCTCTATAGAAATATTTTAGATAACTTATTCATGTGTGCTTAATTAATTCTAGTGAATTCTTTATTAAAAACTGGAAGAAAATACAGAGGCAAGTACAATAAAAACAAGTACTAGATGTAGCTAATCATAGATAAAATATGCAATATCACATGTAGCAAAAAATATTTTTCAATAGAGATATTACCTTTTCCTGAAATGAATACGTGTGTGTATATATATATACAGCTCAGATTTCCATCTGAACTGCAGTACCTGCTCCATTCTACCTTTAGAGAATAGTGTTCTAGAGAGAATATGAAACTAGAAATTCAGGATAAAAAAATGTAGCTCTTTGAGCAGCAGAACTAATGAAGTTTGGTTCTCTGTAGATTTGTTTTGTGGATGATTGACATGGGTGCCTAATAAAGTGTGAGATCTGACTGGAGGTTTACCAGTTTGGGAATATCTGTAGATTTTCATTCTCTCTCTCCCTCACATGTATATGAATATAAATGGAGGAACACAGAAAATTAATGAAATAACTTCACTAAGAACCTTGCACATCTCTATAGTTTAATAATAATTGAGTGGAAGTGGCTGGGGAGAGTAAGAAGGGTCATATTTTAGTTGCTTGCAGGTAACTTAGCTAACTTTAATTCTAGTACTTAACATCTCCAGCCCAACTCAGGGTATTTGTCTAAGTTCCAGCTCTTTTTCCTCAAGCAGTTGGTACAGACGGGTTCACTCCCTCTTTTCTCAGAGAAAATCTCATGTACATCAGTCTCATCCACACTGCATTAGTCCAAATCTCCTCCAGACTGTGTGATGCCTTGGTGGCCCAAGCACAGGATTAATCATCATCATTATAGCTAGCACTTCTTTTTAATTGTGCTAAAATTGAATCCCCTTTCAAATGCTCTGAAAAAATATAGGTCTCTGCACAGTCCACTGAGTTCTCTTTCTATGAGTATAGTCCTGCAGGTATGAGCTACATTTGGAAATCTTTGGAGACTGGCAATAAAATCACAGGTTTTCCTTAAAAAAGGATAATTCACAGGTTTAAAACTCTACTGAAGAAAGCTGTCTGCACTACTAAGAATATTCTTGACCCCCTTTCAGTGAGATATAGCAGAAGAATGACTAACCCAATATAATAAATAATGAGACCCGCGACAAAGAAGAGAGAGCTGTTATTGACATATAAAATATATTAGACTCTGTTTGGTTATATGTCTGTCATTTTATACACAGTACAGATATAGAGAGAACAAGACTTTTCTCCAAAGAATATAAGACTAGAATAGCTGGGTAGAACAAACAAGTAAATGGAAGAAACTGGACAGGGTAGATAAGATGATTGTGAACAAAACCAACAAAAACAATAGAATGTTTAACTACAGGCTAACTAAGTGATCACTACCTAATCAGTCAGCTCTGGGCAAGAGCTATACAAATAATGCATTTATCTGATGGAATGATCAAGTCCCTGTTCTTAAATTGACAACAATTTGACCAAAACCAGCCAGCAATTGGCTCCACCCAAAATATTTAAATGAAACAAAATTAGAAACATTTCTTTCATTTTTTTGAAATTATTCATTTTAATTTAGATTAATTTCAAAATAAAATGACCTCTTTAGAAAAAAGCAAGTATGATTGGAAGGAAACATTAAGAATCATTCTTGCCTCTTTTCTTCTTCTACATGTCTTTTTTTTTTTTTTCTCTGAAAATACTTCTTTCCTTTGACCTGAATCTGTGAACACTTGCAGTCACTGCAATACTGATTTTTTTCAGTAACTATTATATATATGAGAAGAGATGAGAGGGAGAATCATCAAGAAATACACAACCTGCCTAACTGCTACCAAATTACCAGAGCTTTTTAAAGTAGGACTGGAAAGCTGAAAGGTGATGGCTTTATTGAGTATTTTCTTGTTACAGTTTTCCTCAGATTAAAGGTTGAACCTGGTGTGAAAACATTTGTGGAAATAAAAAGAAAGTAGGGTCTGACATAATTTGTAAATGAAAGCAGTAAAGTATTGATACAGTAAAATTACACAATAGAAGTTTTGGAAGATGATGACAATGATGACTGCTACTTTGTGTTTGTTACAGCAAAACTGGTGGAACTGATACAAATATTTATATAAGATGTTGATACAAGAACATTTAAGCATGAGTGGCCTAGTGAAATCAATTAATCTATTTATATTTTTTAAGAGGAACAAATAGTTCCCTGATGATATAATCAGAAGACCTGAAAGACACATTCTGAGTCAACAAATCCAGAGATCAAAATCAGGTAGAAGTTGTGTTGTTCAACTTCTCCACAGATTTCCACTTTGTTAATTTTAAATCAGCAATTGTACTATCTTTCACTCTTTTACTAGCACTATAAGTGAAAAAAAACCTGTGTTGCAAGAAACTTAGGAACAGCAAATTCTTCATTCACCTGCTTCTGACAGGTAGTAATGAAAACTATGAGCCTTTAACTGATGTCATTAGAAAGGTAGCACAAATGCATAAGTACACTCAGAATTTTTAATATGTCAAGCATTGGTAAATTAAAACATGACTAGTACTTGTTTCATATTTTGTATTTACTGTGTCACATGAATTTATTTTTTTCCCAGTAAACACTAATTAGAAATAAAGGAGCACGGTGAAGGTAATTCAGCTATATGTTACAGACCAGCATGTCTTCTAATGTCATTTGGTACTTGATACACCGATACTGCAGAGTGTCCTTATCACAGGTCACACAGGAGTACAAATAATTTCTTCTGCAGAGGCAATATTTTTACTAACTTAGAAAAGAAAAAGGTGGGAGATGTGTTATTCTAGTTCACCTTCCTGTGTGTGGTAGGCAGGAAAGTGCATATCAACCTAGGAGGCATTAGGGTGATAGGTAGAGCCACAACTGGTCAAAGCAAAAGGTTGAAGCAGCATCTGCTCTAGAAAGCAGATGAGAAATATAACACCTGTGAAACAAAAGCATTGGATAATCCCACATTTTCAGAAACTATTTGCAATGATTCCATTTGTTTAGAGGAAATACGAGGGGAATATTCAGGATCCATTAAGAATACACAAGCTAGAAATGTATGTGGGCCATTCATCGTCAGCAACAAAGTTATCCAGTGCTGCTACAATAGCTAATTTAAGGTGTAGTTTGCATTGACTAAACCTTTAAGAAACCTTCAGACGGTAAAATAGTACTGAAAAGTTAAAAGTTGACAGTAAATTGCAGTTCCATGGATCATTCTTAGATGGAGGCAGCTGGATGACACATTTCATCTCATCAGACTCTACCCAGGATATCCTAAAGAATCAACACACAGGTACAGAATTTGCAAAAATAAAAGATAACAGGGAAATACACTATTTTTTTCTTAAATGTCAGTTCAAATCCATGGTGATTTTTTGCACACATTTCTTTTTCATCTGGCTTGTTTTGTTCTTCTGAGGTGTGCCTTAATTATTTTACAGCTGTGACGTGAAGGAATAACAGATGTTTTTTTTCAATGTAGAGAAGCAAAAGCAGTTTATAGAAAGTTTATTTAAAAGATTAACAGAATTCCTTTTTCACCCTCCATGAAAAATACAGCAAGAACTGAAATAGAAGTACAATGTATTTTACAATATTCACCCTGTGGGAAAGCCTGAAATCCCAGGTCCCTTAATCATCTATCAAATATCTGCCTTGTGAATGAAAGAATATTAATAGAACTAGTATTTGAATGTTGTTACATGATGATGAAGCTTCCAAAGATGAACAGAAATAGAAAGAAGCTAAAACAGTCCTTGCTAAGATGCAAATTATATTAAAATATTTGATCAACAATATGCCTCAATCTGCCCTCAAATACTTACTGAAGAGATTAGGATTTATTGGTCACCTTCCTACCTAGGCAATAAGTGACAAAAATAAGATGATGATGGAAAGAATCAAAGAAGTTAAAGCTTTGTAAGGAAAACTGATATTGGCTAAAGAACTAGAACTAATAATTAAAACACAGAAAAGTAATTTAACTGAAGAGGGAAAGCATAGATAGAGAAGCTCAAAATGAGCTAAAGGGAATGAGCTACAGACAAATAACCAGCAGGATTTAAATAAAGAAATGGCATTTCAAGCAAATAAAAGCTTTTTATATTCTCAGCCTTTGAAGGGAGGGCAAGAACAAAAGGAAAGAACAGTATGAATAACTCAGCAAAGAAAAACTTGGGGACCTCTTCAGAGCGGTAACTCCTCCTCAAAGCATGAGTACCTGTGCAGCTGAACCACATTAAAATAAGTATAATTACACTTATCTGCTTGAAGAGTGTAAATAAATATAATTATACTTGTATTTTGTCTGACTTTGAGAAGACAACCATATGAAGAACAAAGGAAAATATGCATAAGAGACGGTGTAAAATGAAGAAGATTGTAAGAGTTTAGATTGCATGGAAGAACTGGTGACAGCCAACATGGCTTCACTAAGGGCAAATTGTGCCTGACAAATTTGGTGGCCTTCCATGACGGGGTTACAGTGTTGGTGAATAAAGGAAGAGCAACTTACTTCATCTACATAGACTTGTGCAAAGCATTTGACACTGTCCTGCATGACATCCTTGTCTCTAAATTGTGGAGACATGGATTTGATGGATGGACCACTCAGTGGATAAAGAATTGGCTGGATGTTTGCACTCAAAGAATTGCAGTCAACAGCTCAATGTCCAAGTAAAGACCAGTGATGAGTGGTGTTCCTCAGGCGTCCGTATTGGGACCACTACTGTTTAATATCTTTGTCAGCAACACAGACAGTGGGATTGAGTGCACCCTCAGCGAGTTTTCCAACGACACCAAGCTGTATGGTGTGGTCAACATGCTGGAGGGTAGGGATGCCATCCAGAAGGACTTTGACAGGCTGGAGAGATGGGCCCATGTGAACCTGATGAGGTTCAACAAGGCCAAGTGCAAGGTCCTGCACGTGGGTTGAGGCAACCCCTGGGATCAATACAGGCTGGGTGGAGAATGGATTGAGAGCAGCCCTAAGGAGAAGGACTTGAGGGTGTTGGTTGATGAGAAGCTCAACATGACCCGGCAATGTGTGCTCGCAGCCCAGAAGCCAACCGTATCCTGGGCTGCATCAAAAGAAGTATGACCAGAATCATAGAATCATAGAATCGTCAAGGTTGGAAAAGACCCTTAAGATCATCGAGTCCAACCGTTAACCTAACACTGCCAGGTCCATCTATACCATGTCCTCGAACAACAGTTGGACTCGATGATCTTTGAATGTACCTTCTAACCCAAACCATTCTATGATTCTATGATTCTATGAACTAAAATATTACAACAAACTTCCTCCAAACCCTGTGTCTATTTCTGATATTTGGATGATTCTAACATTTCAAAATTGGATCACGTTTACCTAATTATTATCTGTTTAGATTTAAAAAATAGTATTGACTTCTACCCTCCTCTATGACTGTGACAACAAATTTCAATAAAGAACAGCAAAATTATTTGAATTGATTTTTTTAATTCTCTAAAGGAAAAAAAAAATATGAATCAACAAAAATTAATTTCATCTTCTCTTATACTGTAACCATGTGATTCAAGTGTATTGGCCTTTCGCCACTTGATTTTATTTTATTTTAATTTTTATTTAAGGATTTACATTAATGTTATTTTAAATTTTAAGTATAACATCAGAGAATCATGAAACCAATTATGTAAAATAATAACCTAAAATCATGACTTAGAATAAAGCTTTCAGCTACCAACTAACAAAATGGCCTTAGAGATTGCTGCTGAAGACAAGAAAATAAGTATTCGAACATAAAAAAACAACAGGAAGGAATACATGAATGGATGTTAAATCCCATTTTGTCACATAATTCTGTAGCTTTCTTAACGATGCAGGCCCCTTTTCCAAATGATATGTTACAAACTCAGCAAAAAAATTGCAGATAGGGACACAGGGCAAAGCAGGATTACCTGTTCCGTCACTAGCTTTGTACAGCTGCAAAGTATCTGATAATTTCATTCTCAGACAGGGAGTGATGAAAATGGCAATAAGGAATGGTGGAAAGGGGAGGAAAAGGGTGTAGTTACAGTTTACCCCTATTTACTCACTCTAGCACCTTCAAGAAAATGGCTGAGTTGAAGCTAGTAAGGAGAAGTTATCATTTCATGCGGACCAGTAATAGGTTATTTTCTGGTTTTAGAGCAAAGGAGGAAAACTGGAAGTCTAGGGTATGAAGCAGAAACAATCAGAAAATCAAATTTGTTTTTTTCTGTAGAAAATTCTACTTCTTTCTTCTTTTGGGGAATGAATGTAAGCTTTAAAAGACAAAACATGAAAAAAAGCTTATAAAATTGTTATATTCCAAATAAAATAGATGAATAGTGCCTTTTTTGTTTCCATAACAGAATATTGAACTCATAATATACGTTATTATGCTATACCTACCATGACACATAATATAAAATTAACCTTCAGCATAATATGAGTTGTCAATAATGTTATCTTATTTTAAATTAAATAATAAAAAGTGTAATGAAATATTAAATTAATGTATAACAAAAAATAGAGGTGAAAATGTTCAAAATCGAAGTTTTTCCTTACTGAAATTAAACATTTGTGTATTGTCAATTATAAAAGCAATAGTGCATGTCTTTAGGTAAATGAAATTTCCACTCAACACTCTGGTTATAATTGTAGCCAAATGGTTTAGTTATACTGTATGATATAGCACAATTACACCTGAGACTAAAACATAGTATCGGTCTCAAAGGATAAGTTAGCTCTTAAGCTTATCTTTAGAGGTGGGACAAAAATTAGACAGAAGGAAAGGCAATCAGACACATTCCAGGCACGCTTCATATCTGCTAAGGGTGTCCATGATGAAGTCCAAAATAATGGCTAGGAAAAGGCATAATATTATAGTTTCCACTGTTGCTAGTGGAAACTATAATATAAACAATAGAGTCTTGATTTTTTCTTTCTAACCTTCTACTTCACGTGTTTTAAGGCAAACGCTTCTGACCCACCACACTGTACAATAAATGAAAGGGTGTGTAAGTAACTCTTACAACATGAATATGATTCCAATGCTGCTTCTCTTTCAAATACAGGTTTAAAAGACGACCAAGTCCAGCTTTGCTAGCTTTGAACATATTTTCAGAGATAGATTCCCACTTATAACTCTCTTGATGTGGAAAAGTGAAGCAAACTGGAGAAATCCTTCCAAGCAGTTTTTCTTCTAGTAAATTCATCTGTAGCTATTGCACCCCAGGCGCTTATTTGTACTTGCTAAACTATGCAAGGTTAGACTGGATCAACATAAAAACTTGTATCAATACTGAAGAGGTATCAAAAGTGGCAGGGAGACAGCAGGTGGCATTCTGAATTAACACAGATCTAATAATAATAGGAGCACATTACATATTTTAAACATCATAAAAATAATCCAAAGACCATGCATGAAGGTGGGAGATTTTTCTTCTGATGTTGTTTTGTTTTTTTTTATGAGACATGAAACAGAACACCTACCCACCTGTGGTCATTAAAAACATAATGGCACATTCTGCAAATGTTGTACTGAAAATGTGCAATTATATTCTAACAACATGTCTACTGTAGTTCTGTTTAGACAAGTTTGTTCATTTAATTACTTTTTTCTCTTTGACTGCTAAGTAATGGTCATGTGTAAAATTTGAGGTGTCTGCCTTTCCTTGTTTGATAACTACATTTTGCATAACTTTGCCTATCTCTTCATTATAATTGGAAGGGTTTTTATGATAAAAAATACTTTATAAGCTAATTATTTTCCAAAGTCAGTCCTTAAAGGTATTTTTAAGGAAGAACTAGTTTACCCAGAACCTTTCAGTATCCTTTCATTTTTAAAGATTAAAATTTGGCCCTCAATGCAATAGCAACAATGATTTATGGTGAATACAACATGGACGCGTCTAAATATTTGATGACACTTCCACATCATACATCCATGCCTCAGATTTACACAACCACATCTCAGAGGTAGCCTAATGAAAGGAATAACCTAGAAGGCCAAAACTGAAGGACTGACCTGCAAACACCTGTCTGAAGTATACGTAGCCTTAACAAGTAGTATTAATACTTCTTTTTCAAGAGCTCTAAGTTCACATAATTGCTCTAAATGTTATTCTAACTTTTCAAAATGAATACATGAAGTAATATACCTTTTCTGGAATATGCCAGTCTGAAAACACACACGATTGGCTCTAAAATAAGATTCCTGCAAACCTCAAAATCATCTCCAGTTCAGCCTACAAATGGATGCAATTTATCTCGCCCCTTTGCTTTCCTTTGCAGAGTGAAACATGAATCATGGGTACTCATCGTGTTGCACTTGGGAAGGAAAAGCTGTTTCTGGATTGACAAAATAATTATGTAAAAACTTGGCAGCTTTGAAGTAAAACTAATGGATGGAAATACTTCATGGGACTATAATGTTATTGTATTTAATGTTACTCTCCACAGATTCCTGTGATATTACAAACGCAACAGCATATTTTAGAAATAAACTTGTAACACTCGGAAAAAACTCTGTTAGTTTTGTAAAATCAAAATGGCACCAAATTTATATGTGGATACAATTTTAAGAAAATCAATATACATAATTTCACTGATTTCAAAGGCACAATAGGAGTTTGCTCCAGCGGGGATTTCACCTTATACTTTCCATGACTCACAATTTTGAGTATATTCTTAGAAAAAAAAAATATTTTGGATATTTTAAAACCCCACAGATTTTGTCCTCAGTTTCCCCACCATTCCAGTGTGGCAAATAATCATTTTGTTGAAGGAGGATTTTCCCAGGTTTTTCCTTTTGTTCTCCTTTTATTGTATGATCAAGAAGTCACTATCCCTTACCTTCTTGCTGACTCCTGAACCGTGCATACTACTAAGTCTGCCTTGGTTTAGAGAGCCAGTGAAGATTCAAAGAGAGCATATAAAGAAGCTTCTAGGGTACCTTCTCCTGCTTTCTATCCTGGAAAGAGATAGGTGAAAATAAGAAAAATAATGAAGAAAGTCATACCCATTCCAGGCTTGAGATCATTTGCATAGGAAGATGATCTTAACATGATCAAAAATACTGTGGTTATTTTGTCAAAATATGATCTTATTTTTCTATTAACCAGGTAAGATACAAAGAGAGATAGCAAAGTATCAGCCCAGACTTTGGAATGTAAATTTGCACTGCCTTACATACAGTTAGGGCATACCAACACTAGAAGGCAAGCCACACTGGAATAAAGAATTGAAAAAATGCTGAAAATAATGCTTCACAATGACTGCAGCAGGTGTCTAGAGATGATTTAGGTTACATAGCCTGCTTTGCCAGTTATCATGACACAGATTTGTGGCAATGGATCTGTAGAACTTCTGCCAAGATCCCAACACCTATATTTGATGTGTTTTGAATTTGTTGCACCCTAGACCAACGGACTGACCATCTATCGGTGCTTGAAGTGCACCTGATACATTCCTGGAAGATATCTTCCAAATCTGTTTCATAAAAAAGGAATCTAACACTCACACTCCAAGATTGCTTCTCAATGTGAGCCAAAGCAGGATAAGTCAGCACATTTGGGAGATCCACTTCAAAAATGCAACCCTGATCTGAAGCAAAACACTGATACAGACACACTCAAAGTCAATCAACTTGAGAAATACCAAAAGACAAATGCTGAGCAGGTATTTTATGTATGTATGTGTTTGTGTGTGCTGGTCTTAAATCTTCCTACCCAATATTATGCATCTACATTGAAAACCTAATATTCAGTGGAAAGGAGTTAACAATTCCATAGGTTGATTCAGCCTTATACCTAAATTGCCCTTTGGAGATACAACTCTTACTATAAATTATCATCTAAGCCAAAACCTCCTCTAACTCCTCTCTTGAGCACCTTTATTGCACATCTGAAGTTAAATACCACTCCCAGCACCATCAGTATGCAAGGTACTTTTCAGGTAGATACTGTAAAAGCCGTGTAGGGAAATGCCCAGTGTATGCCTTTGCTAGAAGAAAGTCTGTGGTCAGCTATGGGAGAGAATTGATTATTTGTTTTTTTGAACTACCTTTATTCCATCATCACTGAGCTTCGTTCAATATTTTTGCTCGCTCAGTCTGCTTGGATATAACTTATATTCTGTTTCAAAGTGACGCAGAAATGAAAATCAGCAGCCTGTTGACCCCTCTGCTTTCCATAGACATCATTCTTCACCAATACATTTATTCATAATAAAAGATTTGAGATTCACACCAGACTTAAGCTAGAACAAAGAAGTTCCTCGCATTACTTCAATTATCATAGTCTAATAATAAAGATATTATCATATAGATTAGTAACCCTAATCTATATTAGGGAAAAAAGCCCAAGGCTATGAAAACGATTGCTGGCAAAATTGTATACTGAAGCAGTAGCACATTCTCTTGCCATAGCATATCTAGCATAATCACATGACTATAAAATGCTCAACTTTCAAAGGATTACTGTAACTCCACTGTTTTGATTTTTTTTTTAATTCTAATTAAAAATCTCAAAGAGTTGGGTCCATTCCTCAGGGTAACCAGCACTGACATTTTCCTTTAACGGATTAACAAAGCAAATTAACAGACATCTGTCTTTCTGTATTCCTTCTATCCTGAATATAATGAATTACCCACCCTTCTCCTGCATGCATCTTGTGCAGAGAGCTGTGATACAGTCTTGTTCCTAGTGTATCACACAGATACTGTCTTTAGTTGAAGAAATCTCTGCAGTTATGTGCTCAGAGATACTGCCTCTGATCCCTAACGTGTCACCGTAAGGAAAGAGTTGATAAGGATCAAAGATAAAGAACAATTTTGAACTGGTAAATTAAGATTCTCTTGAGAGGGGAGTATGGAGAGGCAGTGACAGACCTGAGTGCTTAGAAGGTAGGTCCTTATTCCCCTTGTGTCAGAAAAGGAATAAAAAAAAAAAACAGCCAGTAAACTGCGTTAATGCACTCAGTATAAAATCACAGCTTTGTCTTAAATCTGCACACCTTGTCTGGGACTTATAACCTCATTCAATTACAGTGGGTGACTCCGCCAATCAGGCCCAATGTTTAGTTGTTTTTTCCCCATGGAAGAACTTCACCAGGGAAGGGGAGAAGGTGAAACTCTTACTTCAGTTCCTTTCCCTCTGGTTTTTAGGAAAACCTCCTGAGAAGTTAAAGATGTATATCTGAACTCTTTTAGCTCAAGAAGGCAAAATAACCCAGAAAGTTGAACCTTTGGGCACTGACCTGTCATCCTTCTCCATTTCTAGAAGAGTTGAACCTTCTTCTCTGCTGGCTGTTGTAGATGCTATTCTGAGCTCTTCTCTCTGTGTGGAGCCAGGATGTCTAACACAAGTTCAACTTTGACACCAAGTACTGAAAAGATAAACATTGCAAAATACCTAAGCCCTTAGCCCAAGTCCTTTATTAGATGGGACAGCCAGAGGCTGTTAGTACATGACGGCTATTATTTTTGCAAAGATTTTTCCTTGAAGCTAGGCTGCAGGTGTTTCAATTCTTCAATGCCTTACTTAAGCCCTTTTCAGACCAATTTAGTGAAAACATTTTTACCATATTCTAGCATCTACCCCTGCATACCCATATCCAAACATTTTAGTTCTTCAAAATGCCAACCTACATTCTGTGTGTATTGTGAAGAATTGATTGATAGAGGCTGTATTGTTTTGTGGATATTTACAGATATTACAGTTTCAGTATACTAGCTCTTTGTATTGAATCTTTACATTCTAGCAAATTTTTTGTGAGATTCTCAGTTGCTAGAGGGCATATTTAAATGGAATTGAACAAATATTTCCTCAACTGGTTTCCACAAAGAAAGAAGTTGTCTGGTATATTTTTCACTACAAATTTATATCAAGGCTCATGTTCTCACAGTTTTTCAATTTTGTGCACTTTCATAGAATACTGGATGAACAGCTTGAGAGCCCTTTATTGTCTTCACAGAGAGCATATGAAACAGACAGTAACAGGCATGATTTCCAAAAGCAGTTAATATGCCTGGAGCCTGACCTTGAAGGAAACACCTCTAAGATAAGAGTCAATATCTCAGAAGCTTTTTTAATGGCCCAGGCATGTTCAGAGAAGATATTTTATAGGATTTATTTTTATTTTTGTGTTCCTGTGTGAGCTTTAATTTTGCTGATGGCGACAGGAACCATTTTAGTTGTCAGGTGAGATCAGGACTGTAGCTACGCTTGTCAGTGCAGTAATTATGTTGAAAATAGTGAATTTACTCTGTGTGCAGTTACAGAAAAAAACCATACTTGCTCACACCTTACACTGCTGCAATGGCAGTCACTAACAACAGAAATACAGCCATTTTCAATACAAAATAAATATATGCATCATTTGCATTAAATAAATAGAGTTCTCTATTCCAGTAGTACGTATTCACATGTATGAAATGAAGTATACAAATAACTATTAAGACTATGTTCACGTCTGTCTATCTTGAGAATCACAACATTTTGCATTATTAACTTGAGTCTGTGATGAAAAGAGAATTTGGGAGGGAAAAAAAAAAGAGTCTTACAGATGAGACTTTGGGAAAGCAGGAAACCATGGAAAAAAGGAGGAAAGTATGGAAAGCAGGTGTTGAAAATGAATGATAGCTACAACATAGCAAGTTCTTGCAAGATTCCAGATTCGCCTTTGCTGCTGTTCTGTTTGGACTACTTCAAGAACATAGAGTGTTTTTTTAGGGTTTTGTTTGTTTGTTTTTCTTCTTTTATTTTTAATGTGAAAGGATAAAAGAAACATTAAAGCTAATCTTTTATGTCAAGATATTACTCTCTTTTTCTCTGCATCCTTAAGTTTGCATTCAAAAGTGACTAACAATTGCAGATGATCACATTCTTCAAAATTTTGAAATACTGTGAAAATTAATTCCATTTAAGGATTTCCAAGCTGGACATCAGTACTCATATCTCAGATACACGTCCTCTGGGTCATCTCATTTCTACTTGTTGAGTACAGTAAAATCACACATGGAGATATCAGAATAAGCATGTCAAAATTACTATTAAATAAACAAATATAACGTTTTACTCTGAAAACACAACCACTAGTAATTTTGTTAGTTTTTCACCATTGATTTTGATCTTTCAACTTGTATAAAACTATTAAGGCTATTAAAGGAAAAGTATGGTCTGGCATTACAAACAAACCCCTTGCATCTTCACAGTGTTTCCATTGTTTCTGTAAATATCTTTGTCATTTTTTGATTTAAAGCTCTTTTCTTACAAAGAATCCTGTCTTCTACTTTGTCTGTACATACAACTACTTTGTATGTAGTTTCATATTGGTAGCTAAGGAAGCCAAGTGAAAAATGCTGATGATAAATAAAATAATATTTTACATAAGAATTTAATTCTGTGACAGAAAAAAAGATTACAAAGAGCAGAGAGCAATGCCAAAATGTACATCTGTGCACTGTATCAATGCAACAATAGCTAATATCTAGAGAAAGAAATCATAGGGCAAAATCAAGAGAGAAATAGAGTATTGTAATGTTTAGATCTGGACATATTTAGGAGTATAGAGCCAGTGAGATCCACCTGGGATTCTCCACAACAGTAGCAGGGCATAGCAACAGCTGTAAACTCCTTTTCAAATATTTTGTTTCAGAGTATCCTGAATGGAGAAGGGCTAGAAATGACCATTTTCTTTTTTTTTTTTTTTAAAAGATAAGAACTTCAGATGTACATGTTATTCTATTTATGTTTAACATCTGGTAAACTGCTGGAGAAATTTTTGGTGTAACTTAATTTATAGTCAACTACATGAAAATACAGCCAGAAAGATACAGTAAAGGAAACAAGATAGAGCTCACTGAGCCAAAATGATTTCATACTGTCACTATCTGGAATGAACCCTGATGATTTTATAAGTAATAGAATCAGGCCTTTCATTTATTTAATGATTTTAATCATAATAGCTATCAAGCTTAGCAGATAAAGAAAATACATAACCTCATTCTTTTTTTTTTTCTTTTTTTTTTTTTCTTTTCCTTCTGTTAAAGGGGCAAAGGCTGGTGAAATGAACTTTCCTTTTACCTGAAAAGGGGTTTATATTAGATGAGTATAGAAGAAAAGCCATCCCACCTCCTCTGTTCTCCTTACCCATGGTTTATAGTGAGAATGAAACCTTGCAACTCAGTTCCAACTGAGATTAGTTTTAAATTTCTGCCATGATTCTTATTGTTGTTCATATCAGCAATCTCCATATTTTTGACTGTAATTAATAACACTCAGATTGCAGCTAGACGTATAGTCCTGAAGACAAAGCATTTGTTCAAGACTAAAAAAACTTTCAAAGCGTCGAAGTCACTTCAGCTCAACCTATTACTTTCAGTGCCTGAGTCTGAAAAATGTCAAGAATGAGAAATAAAAGATTAATATGGCTGTCATTATCACTTCAGTACAAAAACGTTGTTTGGGGGAGACCTATGGCAACCTACCTGCAAATGGACATTATCAGCTTTTTTGGCAAGTCTGAGCTGGCTAAAGATTCACACCCCTGATCTCCTTCTACTGCCACCAACCAATCCCTCAGCAACAAATAGAACCATAAATAAACAAAATCCAGGGTTTTATATCTTCCCCTTGTCATTATTGCTAAATCAAATATGAGATCACTATGGAAAACATGAAGGGAATCAACACTCACCAAAGCACTAAAATTGTGTTCCATAGAAAAATAGCAGAAAATCAGATTTTTGATCTTTTATTTTTTAACCAGTTACTAGCCACCAGTGTCAAGGCACAAAGAGCATCTTTGATCATTTACTTGCCAAAAGAAACATCTTTGACTTCTCTGCTTAATATGATAAATTGATTTTCAGCACCTATGCTGACATATTACAGTAAACCTGTAAAGGAAAGGGAAAGCCATTCTTAGGTCAGGATCTACCTCGTGCGTTCTTGCAGAACACACAAAAGATTAGAGGATGTGGCCTGTTCTCAGTCCATGGATATATTAATGCACTTGCTGGGAATCTGGGGAAGAAATTGTGAAGAATTCCTTTAGTACACTACATTTTATTTAATCAAACTTTTGACAAAAATAAACATTAAAAAATAATAATTTGTTTACATTTCTGAAGGTGCATACCTGAAAAGACATATTTTATTAAAAGAAAAAAAAATGAAGGAAAGACATCAACATAAAAGTATTAAGGTTCCCATTGTCATAAATCAAAGTAAGTAGAAAATAATAATAAAATTCTTCTAACAAAAAAAATAGCATATTCTGTGTCAGCATTTATCTTGGGATTACTTGATGTTAGACAAGATATAAAAGGAGGAGTTATGGGAAAATCAAGTGAACACTTGTGTGTGGAAGGCATGACTGAAAAGATGAAGTCTGTGACTGATTCTTAAAGAGATTGGACATGTTAATGCTAGAAAGAAGGGTGAATGAGACGAGTCTACGGACAAACAGGATTTCAGACTTGGGAATTATCCAAGATAGGGGCAGTAAGAGAAAGTATATTTAAAAACTAAGGTTTGAAAATATATAGCTTTTTTCAAGTTATACATATCTGGGCAACCAAAGGATATCTTAATTTTATTTGACTTATTATTACTCCTCTGTGTTCAGTAATAGCTGGGATGGCAAGTCAGGTGTTTTGTGGGGTTTTTTAGCTTCACATTCATGACAGGATTCTGAAGCCAGACACACTGTCTTCATAACCCAAAGTTGGATGCACACATGCATACACACAGTGCACAGTATATTTTGTTAAAAACAGCTAAAGAGTAGTATTTTGCTCAGAAGTGTGGCACCAGAAAGGAATATCCCATCATGTGAGATACAGACGTATAATTTCTAACTGCTAAATTTTCCTGCCAATCATTTCAAATGCATATCAAAAGCAGAACAGGTATAATACTGCATGGCAGCTGGTCAGCATTCCAAGGCCGAGTCTCAGTAATAACTGTGCAAGTTGCACTTAGGCTGGTTTTGTAACATGCAGAGATTCGAAAGAAAATATGCAAGAAAGTAATTTTCCCTCCTTTCATTTTATAAGTGTTGTCTAATTTTAATATAAAGCAAAAGTGTATTAAAATACTTTGCTGCAAACAGTGAAATGCACATATTGCACCTTACACAAAAATAATAGGTAAAATAAAGACGAAAACAAACTGGAAGGAGCAGTTCATGAATGAAAAGAGAAGCACAAAGACAGATATTACCTTACATATAATCCTGTGTCTTTTCTTGTCTTCTGAACACATTTGCTTTTTTTTGGTTTTGGGTGGGGTTTTTTGTTTTGTTATAATCTCTTTAGCTTTCTATCTGGACACTGTTTTTTTTCTTGGAGAGAAGATAGCAACTCTCCCATCCATCACAAAAAATAACCACAAAAAAAAAGAGCTGAATGAAAGAAAAAAAATAATGTAATGCAGATCTAAAATGAGCAAGTATAAGGCATATTGTATGCATATGCAAAAGTTCCTCCAATTAAGAATATCCTAGCGTCACTGAGTAATAATTTCAGCACTCAACTGTTGGGCAGTGATGCTGAACCTGTGTACAGTGATCATAATCACTGTGTGTAAGTATCCTCTTTTTCTACAGAATACAGAGACTATTTTCCAACACAGATTAACTGCTTTGTAAATGAGCATCTAAGCAAAACTAGACACCTGATATGATATGATATGATGCAATATGACACATGCATTTGCTCTGTAAATAAGAATGAATAAAAGTCTCTGAGGCCACTTTTTCTCATTTAAATTATCTGTTAGAAATGAGCAGGTTTTATTTATGTGTATATATTTAACTCTTGCCATTTCCCTTTTTGTTCTCCAGCCTTCATTTCTGCCTACATAGCCAACATCTCACTTTTAAGGTGAACTCTGTAGTTCTCTTTCAATATGTACTTGCTAGCTTCTCCAGCAGCTCTCCAAAAGTATAACACTGTCAAAATGATCTAAAGTTATCTTTGCTGACTTTGACACAAAGTCTCCAAACTACTATCTAGCAAAGACTTCACTTTTCCTACAGTACATTTTGCGGCCAGATTCGCAAAGATGTAAATGGAGGGTAAACAGTCTTATCGCCATGGTCACATCATTCACCAGGGGAATAAGACCTAAACCCATCTGTGCTAATGGTAATGCTTAAGTGTAAAGTTATTTTAGACCTCTCATAATTTTGACTTCTCTACATTTATATTCAGTTAAGCTATAGTATGCTACACAGTTTTATTATCCTGGCCATGGTTAGCAACTCAGCTTTCCAAACAGTTCATGTTCCATAAAGAAGTACCCATTGCAAAAGGAATCCTAAAATTTCTTATAACCCAAGGAAAAAGAAGTAATCACAATTTTGATATTTTCCTTTAAGGAACAAAAAAGCTCAAATCCCCAAAATATTAACTTCAAAACACTAAAACAATTTATTTCAACAATATTAAAATGTTTCCTCTAAATAAGAAAACATTAAAATGAAATAACAAAATAAGAGATATACTTAAGCATTTCAATATTTTGCAATTTTAAAGCCTATAAAAACCAACATTTTGTGAAAAAATCCATTTGAACAAATTATATTTTACTAATAAAAAGATATTATCTTGCAAAATTTTTCAACTAGTTTTACCAGGAATGTTCTACATGTCAGACTTGGGTGTGATTTTTTAAAGTGGTACCTTATTATTTGTGAGGACTGAAACCACCTAAAACCATCAAAGTGTGTCATGGTTTAACCCCATCTGGCAACTAAGCACCACGTAGCTGCTCGCTCACTCCCCTGCCGGTGGGAAGGGGAAGAGAATCAAAAGGGTAAAAGTGAGATAACTCGTGGGCTGAGATAAAGACAGTTTATAGGTAAAGCAAAAGCTGTGCACACAAGCAAAGCAAACCAAGGAATTCGTTCACTACTTCCCCTCAGCAGGCAGGTGTTAAGCCATCTCCAGGAAAGCAGGGCTCCATCACACATAACAGGAGGACAAACGCCATCACTCTGAATGTCCCCCCATTCCTTCTTCTTTCCCCAGCTTTATATGCTGAGCACGACATCATATGGTACGAAATATCCCTTTGGTCAGTTAGGGTCAGCTGTCCCAGCTGTGTCCCCTCCCAACTTCTTGTGCACCCTCAGCCTACTCGCTGGTGGGGTGGTGTGAGAAGCAGAAAAGGCCTTGACTCTGTGTAAGCACTGCTCAGCAATAATGAAAACATCCCTGTAATATCAACACTGTTTTCAGCACAAATCCAAAACATAGCCTCATACTAGCTACTCTGAAGAAAATTAACTCTACCCCAGCCAAAACCAGCACAAAGTGACATCATGAAAACATCATAATGTTGTATAATGGAACATCAGATGTTCAACCCTCTTGTCTAGAATAGAGCAACAAAAAGATATTTATTTCAGCTCTCTGAAGTGTGTTACCAGAGATCAGATTTTCACAAATAAACCCTGTAGATCATCTGTAAGAGAAAGGGAAATAAAACAATACAGATATGTCATTACAATTCAGTAAAAGTATGGGTTATACAGGTGTTTGGTTAAAAAGAAAGGAAATTCATTCTTAGCCCCCTCTTTTTCCCAGCAGCTCTTCATATTTCAGAATTCTTGCAGGCTATTGCCATACCCCAAGTGCTTCCCTTGCTTCTATTTTGTGCACATTATCACTGGGCTTTCCCAACCACATTTGCTTTTACCAATACTTTGAGTAAGTGTCAGGTATCATTTATGTTAAGGATAGGGAAATATGGCAATTAAAATCACAATATCCATGTCCTCAGCAGAAACAACAAACTTTACTTTTTGCTTAGATGTATACAGACTTTTTAAGGTTCTGCAGGGAACCTGAGCAGTAACTGTTAGTTCTTCTTAATGCAATAGCTCTCATTCTCTTTGTATGCTATACCTTGCCTCTGTCAAGTTACAGCATTTGTGTGCTGCCAAAACCTTTAGTATAGAAATAGTAATGCAAACCTAAAATGTCTTTTTACTGATGTAGGTAATTTTTTTTTCAGGGACTAATGAATAATAATGCAACAAAACCACTTTCTATCTCAATTAACTCCATCTACAGTAAAAGGATCTGCTAGTATAATTATAAAAGTTTAGCTTTATTTTTTTTTTTTTATCTTAGGTTTTTTGTTATGTTACAGTATTTATATATTTTTAATAAGTTCAGGATTTTAGTAACAGAAATGAGATGGCCAGTTCTTAGATTATGTGAGTATGTTAGGTGAGTTGTACTGAAGGAATGAAGAGTATTTTTATTTTGTTTCTCTTATCACTTCATCAGTAACAAGCTGTTTGGAGAAATAAATGGGGTTTATTTTTTCATCCTAGTGGTCTTAATATATTTAGGAAATAAATATTCACAGTAGACTCATAACAGGGACAGGTTCATGCTACCGTGTATATAAATATTTAGTATATCTCTAGAGAAAATGTGTAAATATAAACTCTTTAACCCTAAATTGAATTGCAGACACACTCACAACTTTAATTACCTCTTCAAAACTTGGAAAAAAAAAAGTGAAAATAACTCTTTGTAAATAATTTTAAGGAGTTATTAAAAAATATATTCTCATAAATCTGCTCAAAATTTCTTAATGTACGTTACATTCCTTACATATTTGACTCTCTGGTCTTTGACCAGTTAACTAATAATTTTTACAGATCACTATTATCCAATCAGAAATCTGGGGTTAGTTTATTTTGTCCACTTGACTATCTTCATGACCAATGTATACTTTATCATCAAAGGGTACATCCAAAATGCAATAAAACACAATTCTCAGCTAACAGGTCAGGATGCTCATCTGGCTTCATTTTGACTGAAAGTTCAGGACGAGACTCAGCTGACCTAAACTTATTTATTTCTTCAATACTTTCTGCTAGTCTCCACTGAGGACAAAATAAAAAAAAAGTAAACCCATACATTTAAGGAATGGTAGCATGGTTGGATTCAGTAGGTCCTGTAATATGGCTGGATATGGAAAAGGACTGAGAGGCTCAACACAAGTGCACTTGTCTTGCAAGTTAATCTCATCCAGTGTCAGCACAGAAAGATAACAAAGGGATATTTATCTCACAGTTATGAAGGTCTACATCTGAAGTAGTCACTCTAGGCTCTCTGTATAGCCATTATGTCCATGAAAACAAGAATTGTAAAGGCACTTAAATACTACATTTTAAAGACAAGTACATCAATAACTCAGACACTTTGTTATTGTTCATCTTTCTGATCAACTTGGCCTTAGTACCAACGGGGAACATAGTCCAAGATTTTCAGAACACTATCTTGTACAGGGGATTTCATCCAAGAAAAACACATGGACATAACTTGATGCCTCCCTTATTCTTTATATTTGTTCACCTTTCCACGGCAATGGCATTTTTGTGTTATTGTGGTGGTGGTGGTGTTTCCTTTGGTTTGGTTGGGTTATTTCTTTAAGATTTAATTTTTTCTCCCACATGTTTGCTGGCTAGAATAACATAATTAATTTTCTATTACCTGCAAGACTTATCATTTTTGAAAGCAATTTTTTTTATTTGATTCCACAACACATTGGCATTACTGCAGTTTATAATGTAAATTTAACAAGCATGCTGAGAGAATTGAATTGAAATTTTTTGGAAAGATTCTGAAAGGTGCACTATGCACAAAATTTGAGTCATACAGTGAAACCTTCACCAATGCATGAGTATACACTCAATCACATTGTGATAACAACACAGTAAATACAAAAAAATTCCTTGATTTGCTGGGTAATTGCCTTATAGCATCAGTCCTGTTGTGATTGACTAAGTCAGTATAGTACTTCACGTTTATTTTTTCACAGTGCTATTTTATTCAGAGAGTATAATGTACATTCTCATATATTCTCTGATGAGGTTGGTTTTTTGTCCAAGGTTTTTCCCTGCAGACTGCTTTAAAAGACACTGCTTAATATTAGAAGATGTCTCAGTAGCATTACTCAAAACATATTTGGGGTTATCTAATAGTCTATCTAGCCATTTGCAATTTTTTATGCTCTATCATTCCTAATACTCTTTACTACCTATAACGCCGATGAATTAACTGGAGAAGACAAAACTTGAATAGCAGCCAGAGACTTGACAGCTGAGGGCCACATCCAGGCAACGTTTACAATGAACTATTTGGTATAAACACAGCACAAACAAAATCTGCAATTTTGTTGCTTGTTTCCACTTAAATCTAGAGGCACATTAGTAGCAATATGAGTGAGGTTTTTTTGTTTGCTTGTTTTTGTCGGTGTGTGCATTTTAATGTTTCACAGGTGGCCTGGAAAAGGATCTCCAAGTAGCCTCAGAGCTATCCCCACCTTACAACAGTTGAGCAGTCTTCAACCAGGATTCCAGCAAGGATCTGGACAGACACTAAGCACTTCTCTCATTAGGCTCTCTCAGGTCTAGATCTTAAAGATATTCAGAGATTATTCCTAAAGTTTATCTCATAAAGGAGGAGATGCATAAGATTTAGTTAAACAAAACAGCATCTGTCAGAGAAAAAGAAGCATCATAGAAAACTACAATATACAGCAATCATAACACCTGAAAGAAAGCCTCCTGGGCATTTTTTACATATGAACAATCCTAAAAAAATCATCAGACAAGTTGAAAAGCTATCCCATTTACTAGAAGAATTACTAAACAATAGAGGTTTTAGCCACCTGATCACCAGACCAGATGAAAAAAGAATGAAATGGTACTGGGCACAGGAAACACTGAACTGTTCCATGGAACAGGATATCAGCTATGTTAAACTCCACAATAAGTGAAATCATGTGTATTCACACTTTAAGACAAAAAATCAGTCCTCTTCAAAACCCAGTAAAACTGTAGAAAGAGTTCTTTTAAATCTTCAAGACAACAAACTACTAGGGTTTTCCCAGATTTGCTTGACTAGTTTAAACATCAAAGAGCCAAGGCCTGGAGACTGGAATTCCTTCTTGTTGCATATACAATGCAATCATCATTCTGCATTCTGTATGTAAAAAGGGACAGATATCTTCCTCTTCTGAAGTGTCAAACATAATACCTACCTCAGTCACTTCCTTGATCTAATACTAAGCCCTTATCTGACTCTGTTCCCTTATATCAAAGCTCAGTGAAATCTTCTTCTGAAGAAAGAAGTGACATTGAAATGGCAAGAAGGGACAGAAAGTTTTCTAATCTGAATTACTGTATGTCTCTCAGAATTCCATTTTCCTCCTCATTTTGTAAATCTGTCTTCTAGACTACAATTTTTCCAGGATTAAAAGGGTATCACCTAAAGCAAGCACAACTAAGTGCTAAACCCAACCAGAATGAATAGGTAATATATTCAAATTAAACATTTCTGTTCCTTATAAATATTTCCTTTTATGAAAACATCCTGTGATTTTATTGGCACACAACCCTGTGAAGGTTTAGTATAGCTTCTGGTAGTGTACAAAAGTAAATAAAATATTATATATCCCTTGATTACTTTTGTACTGAATCTTCCTAACTTAATGTAAGTCCTATATTTTTAATTTCATTGTCATAGATAAAAGAAAAATTGCTAAAAGGTTAAACATAATGGAACATTTTTTACAAGACACACTTGTTTATAAATACTTGATTGCATATTTCAAATCCAAATATTTGTACGCACCTCACTGTCAAATTGGAATTAAGAAAGAAATCCAGTACAATAAGAGAAATCAGAATGCTAAAGCAGAGCAATGGTTGACTCCACTCATTGTAGTTTGGTGCTGGTTTTATGCTAATTGCTTTTTTAAGGAGGAAGCTGATTTCAAAGTACTACTGATCAAGTCACTTGAGACTAGGCTTATGCTCTTATGAGAGGCTGGCAAGGAGCAGACAGTCACAATGCACAATTGTGTTAATTGTTCGTGGAATCACACTTCAGTTTTCTGCTGATGCTCATTTCAGACTGTGTCTGTTTAGAGCAAAGTCTACCAACTCACAAACTGTACCGAACCTTAATGTAGTTCTGTGGAGACTTTAACCCTCTAAGAAATGAAACCAACTAACTTAGTGTGTATTAAATCCCTTTGATTAGAATAGCTGTTGTCGTCCTCATCGAGCATTGATTTGTGGCCTCAGAGGTGCAAAGTCAGGGACTAAAAGATAATTATACCCAACTCCCATTTGAATTGTTACATTAAATGAATGTAACGAATTAAATTACTGATCTGTTGAAAGAACATTAATATTATTCAGTGATTCCAGGCCAGCTTCAGCTTCTGCTTATATAAAATGTCCTCTTAACTATGTCTTCTATGAAATAACACATCTGTAAAAGCAGCTGTTGTTGCTAACACAGAAATCCAAAAGAAGCTAAATAGGAAATATACTCATACTAATTTTTAGACTTATCCTGAATATTTTAAGTTTTCCAGAGAAAAACCACTATAATTTCCTGACGATATACCTTTTTAACAGTGAAAATTTCTTAGCTATCATTTCATCTCCTTTCATTATCTAGGTGGCCTTTAGGGCAAATTCTGTCTTTTTTGAGATTTACTAGTTTCTGTGGGTTTTAAATTTGAACTGCTAAACTGCAAAGCTCAAAGCTTAGATTAAGTGTATTTTGACAGATTCCTTAATCAGGTTATGATTAATAAATATGCACTGGAATGCAACTGCAAGCTTTTTTTTTTTTTTTTTTTTTTTTTTTTTCCATCACCTCAAAGGTAAATTTTTAAAGTCACAGCAAAATTTTGGAATTTTGGCCTATCTTGCACATAGATGTAATATCTTCCATAGGGTCACTAAGATCAAAATCCCTAGAGATACTGAAGCACTGCAGCACTTTTCAGGCAGTACTTAACTTTTAAATGTCCTCTAGCCTAATAAAATCCTTTCTCGTGAATTTAGTTTCTTATACAATGCAAAGTAAGGTGAGGAGAATAGGCTATGTGGAATAATTTCAAAGTGAACCACTTAACTTTCTGGCAGTAAACTCTGAGAAGAAGTTGAGGCCTGTGCCTTATGGTTAGATCAAGAAACCTTTTATGATATTTTTGTTCAGTGTGACATGGAAAAAAGGATTTGAAATAAACTTTTCTAGGGAAAAGCAGTGAGGAGTGGAGGGTGTCCAGCTGCCCTAAACAGCCCAAGTGAAAGGATTTTCTGTGGTGGATCTTTCTTTGTCTGTTCTCTTACTGGTTTTTTATTTAAAAATACAGACCTGGATGTCCTATATTCTAAGGAAGTCCTGTAAAGCCAAATGCTCTGTCCAGCCCGGTGTGTACCTAATTTTTTCTACAAAGATGCTGTGGGAGTTTTCCAGTGTCAGCTGATTGGTAGCTATCAGTCATGTATTTATCCTACTAGTTTATCCCTCCTAGGGGGAGCTCTTTTGCGGAACTCTTCATAAGACCACTCTAAACCCCACTCATTGTCCCATAACTGCAAAGAAGTATTGCTAGTTTGGTCCATTTAAAAACCCTTTGAGCTCACATACACCATGGGAGACAATCCAAATTTCTGTTTCATTTCACTATGTTGAACCACCCCCCCAACTTACTTGAAAGAAAGCTATGATGCAACAAACAAGAGAGAAGACCAGTTCTGGTCTAACTGTGTAATTTGTACTGGCCTGTTTTACCAGCCTATTTGTCTTTCTAGTCTCACTTACCCACACATATCCCAGCTGCATACATGTCCCAGCTCTTTTTCTGAACCAAAGAATATTAGGCAGAAGTGTAGTGACCTCACTGTCACCACAGCTTCCTGGTAACTTCCAAGTTCATCTTCATTCAGCTTGTGAATTGACAGCTGACAAACAAGTCCTGTCAGCAACGGCTGCTCTCCTAGCTCAGAGTAGCAAGTTTCTTTTTTGGTCCTGTTCTTACTGTCATCTAAACCAGCTTCCTGTTTCTTATACAGTTCAAATGCACCTTCAGTTGCTCGTAACTGCTACGTACAGTGGTTTTGTAACAATTTGACTTTCAAGCACAAAATCAATGCTGTTGATGACTCTGGATGCAGTTGAGTACCATGAGTTACTACACCACAACCATATTGGATGACTATATCTGTCCAAATTTATATTTCCAAGTAACTAATAGATTTTGAAATATACCCTAATACATAATATTGAAATATTGAAATATTTGTGAGAACTGCTATGCTGCCAAGTTTCTAAAACATGCACAATATAGGAATGGCAAACTTGGTAAAACTGTTGTACAGTAATACTTGCTACCCTCAAAACTAGTCTCTGCTTTACACCTGTTGTCAACATCAACATAAGAGATGAAGAAACACTCCTGTCATTATTTCTCATGGTGCTCAGGACACTGGGTAGATCTGGGTTTAAGTGCCAGCTCAAATCAGGCACAAGAAACATCTGAAACAAGCCAATCACAATTCAGGCAAGTGTGCTGAAGTAGTGGTATTGATGAAGTATGCGGCCTATGCACCTGTCCTGCTACATGGCAAAACCTACTTTGAGAATCCCACTAGCACTCAGGTACACAGTAGTTAAGTAGTTTCAGTGGCTTTCTGCATGCCAAGGGATAGAAAATTACATGCATGAGGAGATTCAGTGGCAGAAACTTGGTTCATCACATTGTCTGGAAACACATGAACAACTGTGAAGGTCTTCACGATCCCAAAATTTTAGATATCTAAGGTAGCGCTTTTGGGAAGAGAGCTCAGAATTTTTCCACAAACACCTTTTCTTGAGGCAAAGACTAAACCAGCTATACCAGCTGTGCCAGGTGTACAGCTGACATGGAGGGGTGGGGGGGTCCTCCCAGAAAATTTGCTTGTAAATCAGAGAACTGGAACTGGGAGGCAAACTTACAGTTGGAGCTGTATATTGCTCCCCACTCTAATCCCTGGGACACCATGGGGGCATGCTGCTCTACATGCAAGTGAAAGAGCAAAGCCATAATTTAGCCCTTTTTATTTGTTGGTTGGTTGATTGGGTTTATTTTACTACATTCATGATTCTATTCTGATTACTTTTAATTTCATCTTTCATTATCTTTTCAGTACTTTTTTCCCTACTACCTCCTTCTGCTTTCATTTTAATGTAGTTCTTTCCAGTTCTTACTGGTTTAAGTAATCCTCAGTACTTCCTACAGTCTCTGTCATGAATCTTTCTTTTACCACAGTCTCCTTTTCTCCCCCTGCCCAGCCTCAGGTATGCGAAAGGAAACTTTCGCAAGAGGAGAGGAAAGGAGAGGGGAGGGGAGAGAAGGAGAGGGGAGGCAAGGCAAGGCAAGGCAAGGCAAGGCAAGGAAAGGGTGTGTGGTAGTGACATATTTTTTATAACTTTCTTACAGACTTATTTTAAATTTCAACTGTTTACTTATACTGGCCATCTGCTGTTATAAAAAAGTCATTGGTCGCTTTGATTTTTTCCTTCTATCTTTGAAAGAAAAGCAATATTGAAAAAAAGGAATTTGGTTGTTGACTTTCTCAAAAATATTCAGAAATGTTTATGTTTTGCTTAAAAAGCCTCAGAAAGTAAAATCTCTGCAACTGGGCCGGTTAACACCAAGCACCAGTCCTATTATTAGAATAATTTTACCTTAGTATGGAAAACAGCTCAGTGCATTTTCATAAAGTCCTTTAGTTTCCATGGCAAATGGGGTCATTATTTCTGTTGAAACTGTTTTTTACTTATACTTTCAAAATGCTTTTCATATGATGATAACAAGACATGCAGAAACATATGCATCAGAAGTCTATTGTTAATAGCTGTTAGTTCTTAAAGTGAAATTTACACAAGGTCAATATGACCTTGCATTAAGGTCCATTGAAAACAATGAATGATATATTGTAGTCAAATGACTAACATTCTTAGCTGGAAACAATAGAAAGGCTTTGATTATTAATCAAGTAAAAAAAAAAGGGGGGGGAGGGGGAGAAAAAGTGGGAATTTAACCCTGAGCAGCTATCCAATGCCTCAAAAATTCTTATACACAATAAATGAGCAAATACATAGAGCAAACTGTGCTAAAGTTTTAGCAGCTGGCATGCTCACAGTTTTTACGGAAGGCTAAAATTTCAATGATGTTCTTGACATACAATTTGTTTCTTCCTTTGTAATCTTTCCCTATGCTACACTATTCTGTGAGGCATAGTCCCATCAATCTAGCTATATTCATAGCTAGCATATTGCTAGAATGAAGTAATAATTATTATAGAAAACATTGGAATGTCCGGAGGGCCAAAAATATGAGCATTTTATATATGTTTAACTAAAATAAGAAAATAAGCTTGATCCCTCAAAATGATCCTCCATCCTTTTTCTCTGACATTTACCACGCCGCTTTTTATGGGACTGTCATAAGGAAATTAAGTTCAATAAATAAATGGTTTTGCACAGTCTGATCCAAAACACACAAAACTGAACAGTGCTGTCCCTTCTGTAAGACCTTAAATGGTTGTTTAAAAACACTATTAAAAAGTGAGCCATTCTTTTCTAAATTAGACACAACATTCCTGTGGGTGCCTTGTTAGCACGCTTTCAGCTGGTATAAATCAGTATGGTGGTTCCACTAATGGAAATGGAACTGTGACAGCTTTTGTCAGCTCATTCCCGTGCTCCTCCTCCTCCAAGTGTTGTCTTAAAAACTGAACATATTGAAGTGTCTGGTAATACTTTGCACTGAGAGAATCGGTGTCGATTGGCATTAACCAAGTCATGCATTTCTACTGAAGCAAATAGAAAAGCTATCTTCTGCACTCTTTCCACTGCACTCCCCAAGCCCAATATAGACAGCTTTTCAGTAGCAAGTGGGAGGCTTGCTGAATGGAAATGACTCCTTTCTCCACACATCCCACATCTCTATCCTTTCTGCTACTGTTTAATCTGTACAAAAATTCTTCATCTGGCTCTTGAGAATGCCAGCACTTAAAATGAGCAGTGTTTGATATCACAAGAGTAAATGGGACTGGAATTAGGCCTATATATGTTTGTATAGAAACTGACTTGTATAGAAACTGAGTACACTTATTCCTATTTGTGTTTCTGCAGGGAAACCAGAGAATATAATAGTAGCGCAAATATATCTGCTTAGCAAACAGATCTCTACATAAGTGGTGATGGTGTTTAATAAGCCTACAATGAACAGCGCAAACTCTTTTGAGAACAATGTCAGCTCATTTTTCATAGTCATATTCAAGTGCTCAAAACTGCAGCTGGATGCTGAGCCAAGGAGGTCAAGAGGGGCAGTGTCTATTATCAGTGATACAGATATTGGAAGCAAAGACCCATTTCTCCTCTTTGTCCAGTATTGAGTATCCCATTTATTACACAGTTTCAACAAGCTGATACTGTGAAATCTATCTCACCAACCTCAGTACATATTGCCTTTCTTGTTAAACAATCTAGACTTACCCTGAATAAAATGGATTCCTTTGCATACCATTGCAGTGCTTGCACAGTGTGTTTACAATACCAAACTACCCTTGTCCAGCTGACCTGAATGTAAGAGACTGTAACACATGTAAGGAGATAATTAAATAAGCAAACAGAACAAAATGGAAAGAAATGCTATGCATTTGAGCATTTCCCCCAGATTAGAGGATAATGTTTCTACAGGTCCACATTTTGTTTAAGTCTTATTCTCATTCTAGTTCCCTAAATTGCCCTGAGAGATACTGTCTGAAGTGTTGCAATGCTACTTTGTAATGCCAAAGCCTAAAATAACCCCCAACAAACAAACAAACAAACCAACCCCTCCAAAACTCTGCAAAACTTGTTTATTACTTGAGTTTTAACCTTTCAAAAGACAAATATGAGTAACCCTGTGACTAAAAAAAGGAAATATACTAGTATAAAGTACACGTTTTTATGAATAGTAGCAAATTTTGTGTTTACAAACTGCTACTGTAACATAAATATTTTTCAAAACCTCCATTTCACAGTTCAGTCGTAATAAAAGAAGCACGGACAGGAATCACATCAAAGAATAAGTTGTATAGGTGAAAAACTGATGTCTAAAATGTCAGGTAGTTTTCTGAATTTGTGCTAGTTGAGAGTATCTGTCTGTCACTGAGAAGGGGTCTAGCTCAGCCCCATACTTGAGGGGTTTTGAGTCAGTTCTCAGTGGTGGCAGGGTGTTCTTTTCCAGTTTATCCACTTTGCTAAGTTGATCCAATGGAAACACCTCTAAATTTTTCTTTTGTGGACTGGTTTTCCATGTGCTCAGTTCATTAAACAAAATCACAGAGCAGCCACAGTTCCCAGATCTAGAGCAAAGGAAAGCAATGGAAAGCGAGAGAGTGGGACGCCCCTTGTGGCAACAACCCACACATACACCAGATCATCCTTAATCGAAAGCTAATGGTATTATGTCTTTCAGACTCCACCTGCTTATTTTAGTGGCAAGAGTTTTTGGAGGGAAAAATTCATTTTCAAATGACATTTTTCCCAAAAATATATGGTTCTATATATTTAGTATTTTTATCTACCACTTTCATTTTTATGTTTTAAGTTTAAATACATGTAGAATACTGCCTCTCTAGTAGTTAACAGCATGTCCTGCATTATATTCACTTGAAAGACCATGCAGATTTTGTGAGTGAGGAAGAAAGTTTACATTCCAACCTGCATTACACATATAAGGAGCAGCACAAGGCAGAATATAACCTTACAAAAACACTATACAACGTAAAAAATGTTCTTAAACCAAAACGCTATAAGATGTTCCTTTTTTCTTTTCTTTTTTTTTTTTTTTAGTGGAATATTTAGGGACAATTTTCAATTTTATTTTGTAGGATGGCCCAGAAAGGCTGGGCATTTAGCCAAAATACCTTTAAGCTGGTGGACAAAAAAAATTGCTATGAGTGAAACAGTTTTAACAGGAAAATGTCATTCCGAAAAAAGATTCCTAAGCCAAATCAAAAATACTAGTCACCATCCAAACCAAAAAGCCCTGTACAAGGCCACTCTGGGACTGTCAGCAGAGAGACTTCACTAAGTATTGCTTCAGTGTGCATGAGAGAGAGAAACACTTACAAACACCACAGGCAATGACAGAAAAGTTATGGAAGATCCAAGCATTGAGTAAGAGAGAACCAAGAATGGCTCTGAGAAAAAAATTGCGTGTCAAGGGTTGTCTAGAAGAGCTGTGAGCAAACCATTCTTCTTGTTTGAGGCTTTCTGTGTTAATTCAACTAGTCCTCGTGTATTTTATTTCTAAATGAGCAGGTCGAATCAAAACATCTGGTCCCATTATCAACATTGCTTCCTAATGGCTAAAGAGTGTTGTGAAAGCTGATTGCCCCTCACTACAAGAAGGACCTTGAGGTGCTGGAGTGTGTCCAAAGGGCAACAAAGCTGATGAAGGGTCTAGAGAAGAAGTCTTTTGAGGAGGAGTGGCTGAGGGAACTGAGGTGGTTTAGTCTGGAGAAAAGGAGGCTCAGAGGAGACCTTATCGCTCTCTACAACTACCTGAAAAGAGGTTGTAGTGAGGTGGGGGTCGGTCTCTTCTCACAAGTAACAAGCGATAGAACTAGAGGAAATGGGTTCAAGTTGTGCCCGGGGAGATTTAGATTAGATACTAGGAAAAAATTCTTCACTGAAAGGGTAATCAGGCACTGGAACAGGCTGCCCAGGGAAGTGGTTGAGTCTCTATCCCTGGAGGTCTTTAAAAGATGTGTAGATGTGGTGCTTAGGTACATGGTTTAGTGGTAGATTTGGCAGTGCTAGGTTAACAGTTGGACTTGATGGTCTTAAGGATCTTTTCCAACCTAAACGATTCTATGGTTCTGTGATTCTGTGATTGACTACAGGTACCAAAATGTAGCAGTCCCTTGCAGAGTCCGATCCAACCTTGGCCACCGAATAAACATTTGCCAGAGGCTCGGGCTGTGTGAATACACTAGCTCTGAACAGAGGTCCAGCAGCATTCTGTCCTCATACCTGAGACACAGCCAGAGGCAAATATCTGAGATTAAAACTCTTCACCTACGTTTTGTCTTGAAAGCTCATACCCATGCTCCAGGCACTTGTTTACATTCAGTAGTGAATCTTCAGTCATATTCTCCACCTGTCTCCACCCAAAGCTTAAACATAGCCTTTCTAAAATACCACTGAAGGTGTGAGTCTTTTGGTTTACAACTGAACACTTTTGAAGCTGCATGCCTGAGAAGCAGAACTGAACACATTACTGCTGTTTGTATGAAATACAAAGCAAATAAAATACGATTAAATATGAAAATCTAATATATTTGAATCTGCTTTGTATTCTAGCCTTTTTGTCACTGAGACCTCACCAGATCTTCCTGTTTTCACATAGGGAGGATGTGCATGATTTGTCTTTTCTGCTTTTGATTAGTTCTATTATTAAAGCATATTGTCCTTCTTCTCAGTGTCTTTGTCTCCTCCTTCTCCCCCTTGCACATCTACCCTTATTGCCAGTGATCCTTTGTCGTCTATGGTAAGATCTCTGTCTTACCCTGAGCACTTCACTCTCCATCCCTTTTCTCATTTCAGAGAAAAGGAAGAAATTTCATCTCCCAAACTAAGCAAACTCACCACCCAAGGCAATTCACTTAGAGGAGTGAACAAGTACAAATGACTACTGCTGTCCCAGCCTCCCAACCTATGATGGATACACAAATGAAAAGGTATTTCATGATGCAGCAGTGTGCCAAGTGACAATTTTAAAGCATCAACCAGAATTTGTAAGTTTTAAAAGGAAATGTTTATAAAACTATCATACAAGCAAATACAAAAGCAGGCAGGAGTTTTCATAATAGCAACCTGGAGCCTCAGCTTCTACTGTCCTTCACATAATTTATGTAAGCATACACACGCAGTAACATAAGCTTTACAGTCAAAGATAACCTTTACCTCAGACCTTCAGCAGGCATTGCACAGGTATGAAATAAGTGAAAATTGGATAATTAGACTACAGAAACTGAAGGGAATGCTGTTACTCATTTTGATTAAAACTCTTTCACCATGTCTTTCAAACACTGCAAACTACAGCACAGCTGATAAAGCCGAAGTGTTTAATAATTCTATTTCAGATGAAGGGTCATATTAACATCCATTGAGCAATTTGCAGTCATTTTAAGTAGAAGCCTAAAAGGAATGACAAGCAAACTGAAAACTTACTCATGCTACCTCATCTTAAACCACTTACCAATTTAGTCACATCATACTTTATAATCTAAGAATTAAATTAATACAGCTGGCATGAACAAAAAAAAAATTAAAGTTTTGCGTATACTTAACTTTCAGCTTAATGATAAGTTGTATCAATATTTTCCTCGTGATAAATCTAATAGAGTGAAAAAAAAAAAAAACCTCCTTAGTTTAAGATAATTTTATTTTTCTCTTATCAGCTAAAGCAGTCATACTTCAGGTTTCCGCTTTCCAGTTTTCCTAACAGTAGGAGGGAATTTCCTCCAAGGCCTTATCAGCTTGAACCACAACCCCTGCACTGATTTCTCGTTCACTGACAAATTACACTCCCTTAATCCCCATCTGGGAAAGTTTTAATAAAGGAACATTTAGAAATTATACCACACATGACAATTTCTACATGTACCCAAAATGTGAAGCCCCAACCTTATTAAACGGCAGACTAGACTTTCCACTCCAAGTGAAGAGACAGGTCCCCTTCCAACATCTGAACTACCTTTCCTTTCACTCAGGCTAACATGGCTTACTTCCTCTGCTTACTTTTTTATTTACTCAGACAAGAAAAAAATAAAACTGGTTTTAAAATTATTTGTTATTCTCAGACCATTATCAAAAAGAGTAGAAGAAGTTTTCTTTATACAGAGCAAAACAGAATAAGCTAAACATCACTCACTGAACACTGCAATAGTCTGAATGACAGCAGTCATTTTACTAGCAAATCCAAAATTCTTGGCAGGAAAGACAGGTGTCATGACTGCTCAGTAGTGACTATGACTACAGCTGCATGTACGGAGGCAGGTAGCTGTGCAGTTCCTCTGCCCACGTACTGCCCTGCCCCTGCACCACAGAGCTGCTGCACAGGGTCTGGCTCATGGAGGGAGTGGGTGCGCTGGGGCCAGGTTGAATCTTCTCAGAGGCATGAAAACATCTGCTGTCCATGAAAGGTAGTTCCTGGTCAGGCTATTCGGTTTCTCATCTGTGGTTTTTTTCACTAGTCACTTGTTGCAGCTGCTTACTATTATTTTTCCTTTGTATGATGTTTTGCCATGATGAGTGGGTACAGTATATAAGTAAGACTCAAATATCTGTCAAGTATATTTTAATTGACTGTCACTATATAATACGTGCTATTCATGTGTGTGTTTTATTTTAAAGGAAAAATTTAAGAAATTAATGAGGGTGGTGGTGAAGCTAGTACTGAGGAGGAGAGGGAGTCACAGAGCTGAAGCAGAGCCCTGGAGAAACAAGTTGACTCAGTCACCCTCAGGAAGCAGAGGATTGGCAAGTAGGTTTGGTACAGTAACTGCTGTAAGGAGACGCTAGCTACCCTTATCCCCCTTGCCCTTACAGCAGCAGCAACTTCTGCCATATCACTCCACTTCTTCCTGGGGAAGAAATACCAGTGGCCACTTCCATAATGTTATTTTTCCAGGGCTCAGGAACAGGTAAAGTAGATAGACCTGTAGTCATTTTGTAATTTCCTACCATTCCCCATCTTTTAGGACAGCTGCCTACTTTCACTGTGCCCAGACCCAAGCTTATGTGTGACTCTCCATTTTTGTGTAGACGTGTCCCTGGACTTGAAGTCAAGTCCTTTTTTTAGGATAGGCATCAGAAGTCTCACACTTAATGCAGTACCTGCTCATTCCACCCCTGCACCTATGGTCTCTGGCCACCAAACATTGGCAGCTCTGTGGTGCCAGTCTTTTCCTTTCATAGCTATGCATTCACTTTCTGTGGTACCTGCATAAGGCGTGTACAGGTTGATGATCTGTTATGTCAGGTAGCTGAGTTGCAGGAAACAGTCAAAAGGCTACGTAGCTGTATTGGGTTTGCATGGCGAGGTTTTAGTAGTGGGGGGGCTACAGGGGTGGTTTCTGTGAGAAACTGCTGGAAGCTTCCCCTATGTCCAATAGAGCCAATGCTAGCCGACTCCAAGATGGACCCGCTGCTAGCCAAGGCCGAGACAATCAGCAACGGTGATAGCATCTCTGTGATAACATATTTAAGAAGAGGAAAAAAACACCTGCACAATTACAGCTGGAAAGAGAGTGAGAATATGTGAGAGGAACAACTCTGCAGACACCAAGGTCAGTGAAGAAGGAGGGGGAGGAGGAGGTGCTCCAGGTCACAGAGCAGAGATTCCCCTGCAGGCCATGGTGAAGACCATGGTGAGACAGGCTGTCCCCCTGCAGCCCATGGAGGTTAATGGTGGAGCAGATATCCACCTGCAGCCTGTGGAGGACCTCATGCCGGAGCAGGTGGATATGCCCTGAAGGAGGCTGTGACCCCGTGGGAAGCCCATGCTGGAGCAGGCTGCTGGCAAGACCTGTAGACCCATGGAGAGAGAGAGGCCCACACTGGAGCAGGTTTGCTGGTAGGACTTGTGATCCCATGGGAGATGCACTCTGGAGCAGTCTGTTCCTGAAGGACTGCACCCCATGGAAAGGACCCACGCTGGAGCAGTTCATGAAGAACTGTAGCCCATGGGAAGGATTCACAATGGAGAA
The DNA here is from genome assembly GCF_965183815.1 of Platalea leucorodia. Classification (NCBI taxonomy): domain Eukaryota; kingdom Metazoa; phylum Chordata; class Aves; order Pelecaniformes; family Threskiornithidae; genus Platalea; species Platalea leucorodia. The sequence goes on from NC_138824.1 coordinate 62,014,977, forward strand.
GTTCATTGAGGGCTGTCTCCCGTTGGAGGGATCCCATGCTGGAGCAGGGGAAGAGTGTGAGGAGTCCTCCCCCTGAGGAGGAAGGAGCGGCAGAAACAACATGTGATGAACCCATTGCAACCCCCATTCCCCGTTCCCCTGTGCTGCTCAGGGTGAGGAGGTGGAGAAATTGGGAGTAAAGTTGAGCCCAGGAAGAAGGGAGGGGTGGGGGGAAGGTGTTTTAAGATTTAGATTTTATTTCTCATTATCCTACTCTGATTTGATTGGTAATAAATTAAACTAATTTCCCCAAGTTGAGTCTGTTTTGCTCATGATGGTAATTAGTGAATGATCTCTCCCTGTCCTTATCTCGACCCATGAGCCTTCCATTATATTCTCTCTCCCCTGTCCAGCTGAGGAGGGTGAGTGATAGAGCGGCTTTGGTGGGCACCCTGCATCCGGTCAGGGTCAACCCACCACAGCAGTATTAGAAGAGCCAAGATGGAGATAGATAGATCGTTTCAGAATCATGCTCCTGTGCCAGACACCACAGAGAATGAGGTACCTTGGACCCTGGTGACCCACAAAACCAGGACCCCACTTCAGTCTCCACCCTCCAGCATCACAACCCAAAACAGATATGAAGCTTTGACAGCTCTAGACACCCATGAGGAAGGTCTGCAAGGAGAAACTGTACCAGCAGCACACAGTGGATACCATAAAAAGAAATTATGAGTGCTCATAGCGGGTGACTTTCTGCTAGAGGGGCACTGAGGCGCCCATCTGCCGACCTGACACATGAGGTATGCTGCCTTCTGGGAATTATGATCCAAGATATTGCCAAGAGGGTGCCATAACTTGTCAGGAGCACAGACTACTATCCATTGCTGCTCTTTCATGTGGGCATGAACTACACCGCAAGGCAGAACCTGGGCAGAATCAAGGAAGACTATAAAGCCCTGGGGATGAAAGTGAAAAATACTGGTGCTCAAGTTATCTTTTCCTCCATTATACCAGTTGGAGGAAAGGAGGCAGCCAGAAATAGATGTATCATGCACATCACCTTCTGGCTTCATGGCTGGTGGTGTAGTGAGGGTTTTGGCTTTTATGAAAATGGGACATACTTTCATGACTGTTAGGTAGGGGTGGAATCCACCTGCCTAGAAGAGGCAAGGGAATCTTCGGCAGCAGGCTGGACAACTTGGTAAGGCGGGTTTTAAACTGAAGGACTCAGGAGGCAGGCTCCAAAGTCGCAATGCTCACATCATGGCATCCAGCTGGGTAATAAACCAGGCCAACCAGACCAGTGATAAATGTTCCTTAGCTGCCTGCCAAGCTAGAGAGAACCAGAGGCCAACCACCTCAAGGGTGTGTATGGCTATTGTGGATCCTCTTGCACCCTGCCTGGGAAACGTGTGTTCCGTTACCTCTCTGAAATGCTTGTAGAGCAATGCTAGCAGCATGGGGAATAAACAGGAAGAATTAGAGATCTGTGTGTGGTTGCAGGGCCATGATCTCATTGCAATGAGATGCCCAGTTCTGGGCTCCCCAGTTCAAGAAAGACATGGTGGGATGGCTCGCATGACTGGAATGCTGTCACGGATGGCTACATACATTTTAGGAAAGACAGGCCAGCAAGGCGAGGTGGTAGAGTTGCTCTTTATGTGAGAGAGCAACTGGAATGTATCAAGCTCTGCCTGGGGGTGGATGAAGAACGAGACAAGAGCTTATAGGTAAGAATTAAGGGGCAGGTTAATATTGGTGATACTTTTGTGGGTGTTTACTACAGGCCATGTGATCAGGAAAAGGAAGTCGATGAGGCCTTCTACAGACAGTTGAAAGTAGCCTCACGATCATAGGCCCTGGTTCTTATGGGGGACTTCAACCACGCTGATATCTGCTTGAAAGACAACACAGCTAGGAACAGAATCCATTGATGATAAATTTTGACACAGGTGGTGGAGGAGCCATCAAGGAGAGATGTGCTGCTGGATTTTGTACTAACAAACAAAGAAGGACTGGCTGGGGATGTGAAGATTGGGGGCAGCCTTGACTGCAGTGACCATGAGATGGAGGAGTTCAGGATCCTGCATGGAGGAAGCAGGGCAATATGTAGGATTACAACCCTGGACTTCAAGAGAACTAACTGGTCCCTGCAAGGACCTACTTGGAGGAATCTCATAGGTTAGGGCTCTAGAAGGTATGGGAGTCCAAGAGAGCTGGTTAATATTCAAGATTCACTTCCTCCAAGCTCAAGATCGATGCATCCCTAGTAGTAAGAAATCAAGCAAAGAGGGCAGGAGACCTGCATGGATGAGCAAGGAGCTTCTGACAAAACTCAAATGGAAGAAGGAAGTTTACGGAATGTGGAAAAAGGGACAGGCCACTTGGGAGGGATATGGCAACGTTGTCAGAGGGATGCAGGAATGCAGTGAGGACAGCCAAGGTCCACTTGGAATTAAATTTGGCAAGGGATGTCAAGGACAAAAAAAGGGCTCCTTCAAGTACATCGCTAGCAAAAGGAAGACTAGGGAAAATGTGGGCCTACTGCTGAATGAGGTGGGTGTCCTGGGGATGGAGTTACAGAAAAGACGGAGTTACAAAAAAGACAGAGTTACTGAATGCCAGACCCTGGAGGTAGGAAAGAAAGTCTGGAGAAAGGAAGACTTTCCCTTGGTCGAGGAGGATCGGGTTAGAGATCATTTAGGCAAACTGGACACCCACAAATCCATGGACCCTGATGGGATGCTCCTACAAGTGCTGAGGGAGCTGGCAGATGTTATTGCGAAGCCACTCTCCATCGTCTTTGAAAGGTCATGGAGAACAGAAGAGGTACCTGAGGACTGGAGGAAAGCCAGTGTCACTCCAGTCTTCAAAAAGGGCAAGAAGGAGGAGCCAGGAAACTACAGGCCAGTCAGCCTCACCTCCATTCCTGGAAAGGTGATGGAACAGCTCATTCTGGATATCATCTCTAAGCATGTGGAGGAAAAGAAGGTTATCAGGAGTAGTCAACATGGATTCACCAAGGGGAAATCATGCTTGACCAATCTGATAGCCTTCTATGATGGCATGACTGGCTGGGTAGATGAAGGGAGAGCAGTGGACTACATTGACTTCAGCAAGGCTTTTGACACTGTCTCCCATAACGCCCTCATAGGTAAGCTCAGGAAGTGTGGGTTAGATGAGTGGACAGTGAGATGGATTGAGAACTGGCTGAATGGCAGAGCTCTGAGGTTTGTGATCAGAGCTGCAAAATCTAATTGGAGGCCTGTAGCTAGTGGTGTTCCCCACGGGTCAGTACTGGGTCCAGTCTTGTTCAACTTGTACATCAATGACCTGGATGAAGGGACAGGGTGTGCCCTCAGCAAGTTTGCTGATGATACAAAACTGGGAGGAGTGGCTGATACACCAGAAGGCTGTGCTGCCATTCAGCAAGACCTGGACAGGCTAGAGAGTTGGGCAGAGAGGAACCCAAAGAAGTTCAACAAAGGCAAGTGCAGGGTCCTGCACCTAGGAAGGAATAACCCCATGCGCCAGTATAGGTTAAGGTTTGACCTGCTGGAAAGCAGCTCTGCAGAGAAGGACCTGGGAGTCATGATGGACAAGTTAACCATGAGCCAGCAACGTGCCCTTGCAGCCAAGAAAGCCAATGGTATCCTGGGGTGCATTAGGAAGAGTGTGGCCAGTAGGTCAAGGAAGGTTATCCTCCTCCTCTACTCTGCCCTGGCAAAGCCCCATCTGGAGTACTGTGTCCAGTTCTGGGCTCCCCAGTTCAAGAAAGACAAGGAACTACTGGAGAGAGTCCAGCGGAGGGCTACGAAGATGATTAGGGGACTGGAGTATCTCTCACGAGGAAAGGCTGAGAGACCTGGGTCTGTTTAGCCTGGAGGAGACTCAGAGGAGATCTTATCAGTGCTTACAAATATCTTAAGGGCTGGTGTCAGGAGGATGGGGCAGACTGTTTTCAGTGGTGCCCAGCGACTGGATAAGGGGTAATGGGCACAAACTGAAACACAGGAAGTTCCATCTGAATATGAGGAAAAACTTCTTTACTTTGAGGGTGACCAAGTGCTGGAACAGGCTGCCCAGAGAGGTTGTAGAGCCTCCTTCTCTGGAGATATTCAAAACCCGCCTGGATGTAATCCTGTGCAACCTGCTCTAGGTGAACCTGCTTTGGCAGGGGGGTTGGACTAGATGATCTCCATAGGTCCTTTCCAACCCCAGTCATTCTATGATTCTGTGATATGCCTACTGGATAGGTCTGGCTTGCAGGTTTATGCAGCTAGTGTGCTACACAACACCCACATTTGCAAAAGCAGCAGATACCACACCAAAAGGTACATCCGCCAGCAGCAGTTGCCTTGCTTCTCATACTCTTCTGCACCACGTGACTAATATGCACCTGGCACATAACCCCACAGTGGACCAAAGGCCATACACATAATAAAATCCAGATCTGTGAAAAGACCTGTGCTGTCTATTTTGAGGAAGACATTTTCTCTATCCTAACTTTCTCCTTATTCTTCTCCTGGAAACAAAGGGTGACGCAGTGTTCTGTTTGTGGAGTCCTGAGCACACACTGATCCACAAGTCTCCTTCTTGCCACGCAGACAACGCTCATGTTGCTGCCTATCTTAGCCTTGGTACTCTCAGATAGTCTAGGGTGAAGAATAATTGTTCCATTATTTGATCCTTAAAACTATTTTGAAACATGAATCATTTTCTATTTTATAATGGTTCCTTGTGATAGCTGGTTGCAATGATTGCAAGTTTAATAATTTCCATTTTCAGGACTTAAATGCCTACCAGGTATATCTCAAGAGACTGTCAGTACATCACTAGTATGTGACACGTTTTGCAAAGTTTTGAAAAAGAAAACCAAAAGACTTCACATATGTATCTGCTCACATAAGGTATATTCTCATTATTTGTCCAGCTGTGTTTAAAATAACAAAAAAGAAGGCCATCAGGCTCCTTATTTCACAGTGTTTTAGGTATCAGTTCCAACTGCACCTTCACTTCCCTCCACCAGGTATTTCTCCAGTGTTTTAGGACTTCCAAACATCTCTTTTTCACCATTTACAGGGCAATTACGTGTAAGTTCCATCACCATCTCATTAACGTAAAGGAAAGATGGGTAAGAACATATTTAAAACCATAGGAAGAATGGCATTCCCTTGCTTTCTAGTAAGCTTGTGGGATTAATATTGTGGGATTTTTACTTCATTTTTTTAAAATATTTTGTATTGTCCTTGACCAGGCTGTACTGAAACGTGAAGTTTTTGTAGAGAGTAGGTTGACATGTTCTCCCACAAATGAAAATAACAGCGTCTGAGTCATGCTGAGGTGAATACTCAGTGGGTATGTAGACACCTTCTGCAACTCAAGTTCTGCTCAAATCCTTACTGAAATACTTAAAAAAGCTCAAATACATTTGCTAGTTTCATTGCATGTCATGCTTCATCCATGTTTACCTCACTGCAGAAAAAGTCTTAAAATGGCAGGGGATTTGTTACTGATTTCAAGAAACATAACAAGGGCAAACAGACTTAGAAGCAGTAAAAAACATGGACAAATTGGAGCTGTCACAAATTCCAGTTATTAGATACACAGCAACTAAAATAAATACTTGCTTCTGCACACAGTATAGCAGCTAAATTGCCTACCAAAATGTTAATATATTTCCCAATTGTAAAAATAAATATTAAAATGGTATTTTAGAAAATTGCCTATCTCCTCAAATATTCAAAGGAAAAATCTTACATCGGCTTTTGCTGTAGAGCCTTGGTCACTTGTTACCATCTTGCCAGGCAGCGGTAATATGAAGTGCTGCATTATCAAGATAATATGATTTCATACCGCCAGGTGAAAGCTTTTCAAGAGTCTGTAACTTTTCACTCCAGAAGTCACGATATCCTGTTGATCAGCACAAGATGATGTAGTCTTCCTTTGTAAAATAAGCTTAATCTTTGAAGAAAGACATAAGAAAGAGCTTACTAAAAAAAAGTCATAAATGACTTAGTATCATAGAATCATAGAATCATAGAATCATTAAGGTTGGAAAAGACCCTTAAGATCATCCAGTCCAACCGTTAACCTAGCACTGCCAAGTCCACCACTAAACCATGTCCTCGAGCACCACGTCTACCCGTCTTTTAAATACCTCTAGGGATGGGGACTCAACCACTTCCCTGGGCAGCCTGTTCCAGTGCCTGACTACCCTTTCCGTGAAGAAGTTTTTCCTAATATCCAACCTAAATTTCCCCTGGTGCAGCTTGAGGCCGTTTCCTCTCGTCCTATCGCTTGTTACTAGGGAGAAGAGACTGACCCCCCCCTCGCTACAACCTCCTTTCAGGTAGTTGTAGAGAGCAATAAGGTCTCCCCTCAGCCTCCTCTTCTCCAGACTAAACAACCCCAGTTCCCTTAGCCGCTCCTTGTAAGACTTGTTCTCTAAACGCTTCAACAGCTTCGGTGCCTTTCTTTGGACATGCTCCAGCACCTTGATGTCCTTCTTGTAGTGAGGGGCCCAAAACTGAACACAGTACTAGAGGTGCGGCCTCACCCGTGCCGAGTACAGGGGCAGTATCACCTCCCTGGTCCTGCTGGCCACACTATTCCTGATACAAGCCAGGATGCCATTGGCCCTCTTGGCCACCTGAGCACACTGCTGGCTCATGTTCAGGAGGCTGTCAACCAACACCCCCAGGTCCTTTTCCTCCAGGCAGCTCTCCAGCCACTCCTCCCCAAGCCCGTAGCGTTGCATGGGGTGGTTTTGACCCAAGTGCAGGACCTGGCACTTAGCCTTGTTGAACCTCATACAGTTGGCCCTGGCCCAACAATCCAGCCTGTCCAGGTCCCCCTGTAGGGCCTTCCTACCCTCCAGCAGATCAACACTTCCACCCAACTTGGTGTCATCTGCAGACTTACTGAGGGTGCACTCGATCCCCTCATCCAGATCATCAATAAAGATATTAAACAGAACCGGCCCCAGTACTGAGCCCTGGGGAACACCACTCGTGAACAGTCGCCAACTGGATTTGACTCCATTCACCAGCACTCTCTGGGCTCGGCCATCCAGTCAGTTTTTAACCCAGCGCAGAGTGCACTTATCCAAGCCATGAGCAGCCAGCTTCTCCAGGAGACTGCTGTGGGAGACCGTGTCAAAGGCCTTACTGAAGTCCAAGTAGACAACATCCATAGCCTTCCCCTCATCCACTAAGCGGGTCACCTTGTCGTAGAAGCAGACCAGGTTAGTGAAGCAGGTCCTCCTTTTCATAAACCCATGCCGGTTGAGCCTGATCCCCCGATTGTCCCACACCTGCTGTGTAATGGCACTCAATCAACATGATCTGCTCCATGGCCTTTCCTGGCACCAAGGTCAGGCTGACAGGCCTGTAGTTCCTGGGATCCTCCTTCCGACACTTCTTGTAGAGGGGTGTCACATTTGCTAACTTCCAGTCATCTGGGACCTCCCTGGTTGACCAGGACTGCTGATAAATAATGGATAGTGGCTTGGCCAGCTCCTCTGCCAGCTCCCTCAGAATCCTCAGTGGATCCTGTCTGGCCCCATAGACTTCTGAGCATTCAGGTGGAGGAGCAGGTCGGTGACTGCCACATCTTTGACAACTGGGGCTTCATTCTGCATCTTATCTCCATCTCCCAGCTCAGGGGCCTGAAAACTCTGAGGATGACCGGTCTGACTATTAAAGACTGAGGCAAAAAAAGCATTAAGTACCTCAGCCTTCTTCTCATCCTTCGTGGCAAAGTTTCCTTCTGCATCCAACAAAGGAGGGAGATTCTCCCTGGCCCTGCTTTTGTCGCTGATACATTTGTAAAAACATTTTTTGTTATCTTTAATGGCGGTGGCCAGTTTAAGTTCTAGCTGGGCCTTTGCCTTTCTAATCTTCTCCCTGAATAACCTCACAACATCCTTGCAGTCCTCCTGAGTCACCTGTCCCTTCTTCCAAAGGCAGTAAGCTCTCCTTTTTTTCCTGAGTTCCAGCCAAAGCTCTCTGTTCAGCCAGGCCTTCTCCCCCACCTTCTCGACTTGCAGCACATGGGGACAGCCTGCTCCTGCGCCTTTGAGATTTCCTTCTTGAATAACACCCAGCCTTCCTGGACTCCTTTGCCCTTCAGGACTGCCTCCCAGGGGACTCTGTTAAACAGACTCCTAAACAATCCAAAGTCTGCCCTTCTAAAGTTTAGGGTAGTGGTCTTGCTGACCCCCTTCCTTACCTCTCCTAGAATTGAAAACTCTATCATTTCATGGTCGCTGTGCCCAAGACAGGCTCCGACCACCACATCGCCCATCAGGCCCTCTCTGTTCGTAAACAGCAGGTCCAGCGGGGCACCTCCCCTGGTTGGCTCGCTTACCAGCTGCGTCAGGAAGTTATCTTCCACACGCTCCAGGAACCTCCGAGACTGCTTTCTCTCTGCTGTGTTGTATTTCCAGCAGATATCTGGTAAGTTGAAGTCTCCCACAAGAACAAGGGCTAGAGATTGTGAGACTTCAGCCAACCGCTTGTAGAATACTTTGTCTGTTTCCTCATCCTGGTTGGGTGGTCTGTAACAGACTCCCCCCCAGGATATCTGCCTTATTAGCCTTCCCCCTGATCTTTACCCATAAGCACTCAACCTTATCATTACTGTTGTTGAGTTCTAGACAGTCAAAACACTCTCTAACATACAAGGCTACCCCACCAGTTCTCTAAAGTCCCTTTTGATTGTCTTTGTGCCTCTGTGACCTACCTCATCACTGCCAACCTGAACAACCGATAGGGGGTAATAATCAGATTCTTTACCAGCCTAGGGAACTTCCTGGTAATGCCTCTTATCCTTGCCCCAGGGAGGCAGCAGACTTGCCTATGGGATGGGTCCAGCTGGCATATCGGGCCCTTTGTTCCCCTCAGAAGGGTGTTGCCTATGACAATTACCCTTCTCTTTTTCTTACCAGTGGCCGTTGTAATGCGTGGGGCTGACTGGTTCCCCCTAGTCAACCTTTGGATGGATCACTGTCCGTATCTTCATCCTCATGGCCACCGAGTTCCAGAGCCTCATACCTATTCTGTAAGGGCACCTGGGAGGGCAAGGTTGGCCGGCAGACGATTTGCCTACTGCGCTGAGAAGGGATCTGCATCCATCCTCCTCCGTCTCTTGGGTCCCCTCCCTCCACCTGGCAGCACGAGGGCAGGGGAGCCTCTCCTTCCCTTGATGCTTCCATCTGGCGTGCTGGTCTCAGGGATGGTAGGGAGTGGCTCCACCAGTCTATCTCCCTCTCGCACTCCCTGATACTCCTCAGTCTTGCTACTTCTTCTTTCAGCTCTGCCACCATGCTGAGCAGATCCTCCACCTGCTCACACCTCACACAGGTGTCATCTCGGCAGCCCTCCATCACCAGACCAAGGCTCTGGCACTCCCTGCAGCCAGAGACCTCAGTGGCTGCATGTTTTAGTGGGAGCTCCGTCTGCGTCGCAACATCCCTTCTGGCGATGGGTTTTGTCCAAGTGGAGACCATGGCTAAGTCTCTTCCGAGAGTGCGTAGACCAGAAGGAGAGCTCACCAGCTGCCTGCTCGCTCTGCCTGTGTGAACTGCCGTGCAAACTGCCACGCCATGTCCTTTCTGACGCACCACGCCCTGTTTGCCCGTCCTGTTTGCCCGTCCTGTTCGCTGCACTCCTGGTCGCTCGCACTCCCTAGGGGCCCGTTTAAATCTCCCATGGTTGCCCCAGCAATGCCCAAGCCCCGTCTGCCTCGCTTGCAAGAGCAGCCAGTTTTTCTTTGGCGCGAGGGCCCCACCAGGCTCTTTATTGGGTTCCCCGTCACAGGAAACCCCCTTTTCCACCCCAACCTAGCGCCCAGTCGCAGGACTTACGGTTGCTGCTGCCATGTGCCTCGCTAACTGATTTAATAGAGACTGGAAAGCTTTGTTATGAACCATAGCAGGGGTAACAAAATTCTCTTCCTAAATAATGAAATTTTATAATGACAATGTGTCTGTGAATACTTCCAAGTCTTAACAGAAATGGGGACTACATATTTTACTGGTGGTCCTTCACTTGTATGTAGCACAGTAAGGCTGGACCACTCTGGACATTTTTCTTGTATATGACAGAAAACAAATTCATACCCTTCATTTGAGCATTTATCTTAACTAAGAATAAGAAGAATGGCTAAGCTGAAGCTCACCTCAGTCTTTTACTTCAGTTTAATCATGACAGAAGCTCTAAGCATCTCAGGCAGTGAAATGCAGAGAGGAATTAAACTACAATTTAAACTTACACTTATGTCTCAGACCTGAGCTTGGCAGAATAGAAACCCTTGAAGCTGATTTCATGAAAGGTCTAGTGTTTTGGATTGAAATGTGTATCTCCAAGTAAACCGGAAAAGGAAGTGGGTCTAATGTAGAGTTTCAAGTTTTTGGTAGCTTGAGTGCCTAAGAAAAGCACGTGTAGTCATCTACAAATTTGCATTTATGGAAAACTGACTAAGTTAAGTGAACACATTAAGAAAAAGAGGGAAGATAGAAGATGCTGAATAATCTAAAGGAAAAAGATAAAATTGAAGAAATTAATCGTATACCATCTTAAAAGATTATAAATTAAAAAAGCCCCTGTATTCTGAATTTAAGGAAAGAACTATATAACTGTAACAGGAAGCTCAGAATGCTTGTAACAGTAAAAGCAAGTCAGTCCTATAAATAGTCACCAGAGGCCATATTTCACCCACCTTTATTTACACTGGATAGAATCTAAATTTACTGTGGATAAGAAGAGCAGAACAAGTTTAGAATCTGACTGAGCCATTATTATGAAAATCAGAAACAGGTAAAACAATTAAAACTGCAAATTTTTTTTATAGTACATGCCAACTTTTCAAGTCTGATTTTCCAACTGTTAAGAAACAGAAAACAACAATTTTTTCAGGGTTTTTCATATTCAATATTTCTTATTCACTGAAAAATAGTAACTTGAGCTTAAAATTCAAAAGTCATTGGATAGCTCTATTTGAAATACTATAAATAAAGAAATTCACAGGAAGAGTGGTCAATTATCTTGGACAATGCAGAATATGGTTGGACCCAGAATTAATAAGAGCCTGAAGTGATCTGCCTCATTCTTTTCCTTATTTCTGAAGTCCTCAAGGTAGAAAGACTAAAAAAAAACCTCACAATTTTTATTAGGATGTAAACTGGAAGAATTAACTTTCTTCAGAACAGAAAATTAAAAATTCCCAGGTAAAAAGGAATAAAAATAAAAAGGGACCATAAACCAATCTTATTCTCTCAACTGTGTCCTTTTGAAGCATATACTTTCATCTAGGCTTACTTTCAGTCAACTCAATGGCTTGCTAGCTTGCAGAAAACTCTGTTATCTCCCCTGTGATTCCCAAGTTTTGTTCTCCGTGTTTTTCCATTTCTTTTGGAAACATGATGCTGCAAGACTTTCTCCTGTCTGAGGCTCCTCACTTGCCTGTCCCTGTCCCTCCTTGCCCTCCCGGTTAGGAGCAGTCCCTCTTTCCAACACACCTGGCAGCTTCTAAGAGCAGGAGCCACCCCCCCTCCCTTCCCCAAGATGCTACCACTGTCTCCACTTCCTCTCCTCTTAATGAGACATAATATTCAAACGGCAGACCAACAAACAAAATGAACTGTCCATCACATAGAAAATCAGATTGTATGACTTGCATGGCCTTTTCTCAGTCTGTGTGTCACATATTGCACAAAGCATGTATCTCCAGAGATAGCATGCTACACATCCTCTCAGAGTACTAATGGTGTGGGATAGTGCTTTTCACTACTGAGTCAGTGACACATTCCTCCTTCCTTCTCCTCCTTCTGAGATATAGCTGCATGAGATACATGCAGCTATAGCAGATTCAGAGGATACATCTGCTTCATTCTTGCAATGTTTTGCATCCCCAAATTCTCCAGGGTTGATGCAGTTTTCTAGGAATGATGTACTTTGGATTTGCTGAGAAAATACTCTGTGAAATCAATGACAGTCTATTCAATAGGTATATTAAATCAGCTTGCAATTTAACTGTTATTAATTGATACTGCACATTTTCATAATGATTTTCAACTGAAAACCAAATGTCTCCCTGCAAAAAATATATTGCTGTGTCTACCTCATGGATAGGGAAGCTGATTACAGCACAACAGTCCAACAAACCACATGAAGATTTCGGCATAATGTAAAGTGACAACCTTTACTGAATTCAGAAAGAATTTTGCCATTACCTTCAGAACAGCCAAGCTATTACTCCAAGCCTTGGCACCCCCAGACTTATTGTCCAGAAACAAAAACATGCTGCCTTTCACCATCAACTGATCAGTTGTATTACATATGCCCCAATTATCCATGCTGTAAAGTATAACTGGGATTTTATTTTAGAAATACCTTTCAAGAAATTTTAATTTTTAATATTGTAGCCAAGTAATTCTCTTAAAAAATTGTAATTTTATTGCTAAGAAAAAAATTATATTTATTAAAAGATCATCTTTTCAAAAGCTGGCTCTCGCCATCTTTTAGGTCCGGTAAATTAATGACGTAATCTCACATAATTTTAAATCAGGCTTATTTATTTGTTAATCTCAAACGACTTCTGAAGAAGGATTAGCTACACTGAAGTTTGAAATTTTAATAGCTAGCTGCTTTTGATACATGGCAGGAAAGCTAGACAGACTTTTCATCAAAGCTAGACATATGAATTTTCAGATCCATAGTATATAGCTCTAAACTATCTTAATTCACTTTCTTGGAGAGAAAACGTAAGCATATTTAATTCATAGAGTGATCAAATATAAACATAAAGTAGGATAGGCTTTTAATGACTTTAGCATGTATTCTTTATATGAAGTAGAAGCAAACACATATTTAATTTTGTAAATACTTAGTAAATACCGTAATTTTTTCTCTTACAGAGGATTTTGAAACCTTTACAAAGTTACATTTACTTTTGGAAGATTGAGACAAAGGAGGATTTTGGTCAGTGGCTGAGAATACCATGACAACTAAGCCCAGTGCCTGTGTAGCTGAATTCAAAATATCTTTATCCCTGAAATACTGAGCTTATTAAGCAGTTGCACATGCACTTCTGCACAGTGCACAGAGCCCAGGGATAGATGTTGGACTCGGCACTTTTCAGCCTAGTGGACACTGCAGCCTCTGCAACCTCAGCCTCAGAACCTCTTTGTGGGTGTAAAGGAAACATTTGGATTGCTGAGATGTTCGTGCTGGCTCAGTCACTGCACAATATTTGTATAGCTGGAGGAAGAGCGATTATTTCTTCTGGCAAACAAAGGCAGTCTATATTTATTTGGTTTCTTCCTTCTTTAGAAGAGAACTGCAATGGCTGTTGGCTCTAAAATTAATGATCTCTTTTTCTTCCTTCCCTGTCACTCTGGTACAACTTCTGAATAAGTTAAGAACTATAACTAATTTAGTCTTCTCACAATTTAGTGAGTTCTTATAAAATCTAACACTGAAAAATTTACCTCCTTATTTTCTACACTTCACTTATGAAGAGCCATGGTATATTTTGATTTTGCTTTCTGCAAAGCAGCTGCTGAAGGATATAGCACATGAATCATTACATTACTAGTAATCACATTGTCCCTATTAGATAGCTGCACACATTCCTGTGTGGTAGTCCATTTGTCTCTATTGTGAGAGCAGATGTAGTGTCATTTACCAGTTCTGAGTGATAGTTGGAATAAAACAGATACAATAGAGACAGGGGACTGGGTATTGTTTGAGAAGCAATTGACTTGGTATCACTTCACCACTCAGTTTTCATATGCCGTTGTCTCTTGTGGTAGAGGGGCCTGATCACCTGAGCTCAAACTGAAGCCTTCATATGATTGAAAGCTACACCTCACACGGCAGCAACCTAAAGAAAGAGGAACTCTGGCAATGTAGAAGGGACCTTCTAACAACCTGGATGCCTACCAAATCCTTCTCTGAGTTGCATGACATACTCCTAACCTCAAAACTGTACTTGAATTTCTTACGTGGCATCTTCAAGTTGGCAGCCCAAGCTGTCATATCATTTTATGCATCAGAAATAAACCATATCAGTAGCTTCTGCAACTGGTCTCTCACACATCTGTTGTCCCATTTTTAACCTTTTTTTTTTAATGTATTCTTCCTAGATAGCTTTGACTATCTTTTGATTTTTTTTAGTATCTCTTGTTGTCTTATGGAAGAAACACTCATGTTGCTATACCTTTATGTTACTAATTAAATAAAAACCTGTGTTTCATCATCATATATAACACTGCATGCCAACTAAATATCAGGAAATATAAAAAAATAAAGCACCTTCTGCTCCCCTGTGCATTCCAGTTACAAAAGTAAGTATCTGTTTTCATTGAAAGAAATATTGTATTATTCTGTGGCCCTAATCCAGCAAAACTCTTTAAAATAATATTAAATACAAGATAGGCAATTTCAAAAAGAAATTGGGATTAATGATGTGTTTAAAGTTGCGTGCATACATATGTACATTTCTGGGGGGAAAAAAAGGTAGGATGCTTAAAGGGCTGTTTCTGAAGCATGATAATTTCTGCTGTTTCTGAGGCAAGATCAGTCTCATTTCTTAAGTGGTTTTTGAATTGTCTTCTTTTTCTGCTGGAATATAATGTTAGTAAATACAAAAGCAAATGTGCAGTAAGAAAGAAAGAAGCTGGTATCTGCTGCAATGCAACAAGTTTACTCTGAAAGCAATCAAGTGATTTTTTATTTTGCAAGAGATACAAATTGTTAATGTCATTCATAACTTCATGCTGGTAGCTTTGCAAAACAAAGAGGCTTAATACAAAAGACCCCTGAGGCTTTCAAGATGCCAGCTCTAAAATTATGATAATCTTGTCTATATTTTGATATTGGTTCACTAGGAAAATCCCTTATAGATGATGGCTTTGGCAGAACAATGACACAATAATTTGTAGTAAGCTACATATTTGGTATAAGACAAATAATGCCTGCATAACAGGTAATGAGATTAAGCAAGAACAGAGAGACTTCCTTAAAATAAAAAATCAAAATGTCACCCTGAAGTGTCAGTGGAAATTCAGGGAGTGCAGATTTACAGTGGATTCCATGTCAAAAGCAGCTTTTAAATTCAAATAGCTTGAGGATTAATAAGGTCTGGGACAACAAGTTGTGACTATATCCATGTAGTTTATATACTGCCAGAGTTTTAAGCTGACAGTAATGTCTTTGGGCTAGGGTGGGGATCTTTCAGCAGATACAACTAAATCATACTTGTTAAATGAGTTTATAAATCACAGGACCAGCACAACTGAGCTGAAGGTTTTTATGCCTCAGATTTTTTTGGCATTCTGAAGGTGGGGAGAAAGAAAAATTGGTTATCTAATAATATGGAGTTCTGCCATTTATAACAAAAGCTCTTACATCTGCATCTTTTTACATTGTAGCAGTGGAAGATTAAAGCATACATAAATAATTAAAAATATACAGTGTGGTTAAAACAGCTTATCGAGTGACAGTTGTATGTATAGACAACCAATACAGCTCCCACCATTGTTCACTTCCTCACAAATGGAATCAAAGGAGATAAAATATCATTCTATGTGACGGAATAATGGTTTTGCTGTGACAGGACTTAAATCAATCAGCTGAATTTAAAAGAAAACTAATTAATGCGCGCTCCCTCTTTTTCTTGTTGATTAAATTTATTTTTGAACTTCATTAATAACGACTTATCAGAATCATCCTAAATTTAATATCATGTGCCATATCTCTTTTTCTCCTAAAAAGATTACAGAATTTTTTTCTAAGAAAATCAATTGTTTAAACTTATGCAATGTCAGCTAATGTGTACAAACAAAAAATATACATTGAGACAATTTTTTCTGTAATTGTGATTCTTATTCTTTATTTTTTTTGTGACTATTTAGGAAAAATTCCTCCAGACATTAAAAAATTTACCAGTAAATAACCATATATATTTAAAATCTGAGCATGCATGGTGAATCTATAAAGTATAGATTTTTGGCAATAAATATCCAAGTTACATTAATTTAACATTTTGAATAATAACACTTTTCAATGTCTAATGAGTTAAATACAAACAAATTAAAAATTAATTCACTTGTCATTTTATTTTTTTAAAGCCATTCCCAGTTCTTCAGCATGCCCTAAAGAAACTTCTTTGCACACCATGCCAGTACTGAGCCTTCTAGCCATAAGTACCAGAAAAGAATACACAAGCTCCAAATATATATCCTTTAGGTTTGGGGTTTTTTTGCTTATGAACATCATTCTTGTAGATAGATACTATTTTTGTACATAAAAATTGAAGCATGCGTGTTAAAAAGAACCCCTTACATAACCAATAATTTCTATTAAAAATCTTTGTATGTCAGCAAGCAGAATATTCAAAAAACGTTGTACAAATTTTCACTGATCCTTTACATAAACAGGAAACAGCATGGATTTTTTGTTTCTTCACATCACAAAATAAATTTTAGGAGTGGGACTTTCATAGGTAAGTAAGGTGATCATATGTTATTTCATTGCAGGGAATGACTAACTTCTTTGGGCCCTTTCAAAAAGTCTCAACCTGCACTTATAAAATATGTTCCCCAAAGTATATGTTACTTGGTTATTTTACTGCTATTAATGACAATTACCCTATTTTAAAAATGGAGTGCAGAAAATACAGTAATGTATACGGAATACACAATTTATCATGAGGGATGCTGGCTGTTTCAAAAACTCTGTGGCAGCTGTACTCCATGGTCTGTTGAAAACTCACTCGAGGTCTGAGAGGTGGTACAACATCCAATGGTACCTGATGTGTCTACACACCTGAGTTGCCTCCCAATGGAAAACAAGGTATAGGGCGAGACAGAGAGGACAGCCCCAGTACCCAAGTCTCATCCCAATATGCAGTCAGAACTTGGCCAGGGCACACATACCCCAAACCAGGATGAAGAAGTGTTCTCAGACTCCCCCTTTTATCTATATCCTTGAAATGTCAAGAAATGTAATAAATATTAACTACCTTGGAATTTTGTGCTAGGAAGTTAGCCAGATGTGTGTTCCTGCAGTGGAGTGGAATTCTGGCCTTAGGAAACAAGAAAAGATAATTATCTTTTAAAGTGGTACTGCTTACTGATTCACTTTTTTGTCTTTACCATTGATCTGTCCATGTAGAAGTCTCAATTTTCATATTAGAGTTTAACCAACAGATATTATAGTCTCATTTAGAAAAACACAACTACTAGCAGGAACTATTATTTTTCCCTTTGCTCACATATTCACTTATTTCAGCAGTGTCACTAGTACTGCATACTGAGGATTTTTTAAGGTGGGAGGATAAGGGCACATGTACAAAGAGGAAGCTATTGTTTATCTCCCTACTATCCGCAGAATGACAAGAAGAGGAAAAGCTTTCATTTCAAAACCAATGTTATTTGAAGTTTTCTAAGCTAACTGCGTATTTTCAGATTTTCAAGGGATCAGAGAAGATGAAGCAGAAGGTACCAGGCATCTTGTGGACTGCATGACACAGACATCTGTAGAGCTCAAAGAACTAGAGCTCAGTAACAGAAAGTTGATTGATTGCCTAGTCAGGAAGCATGCATGGCAACCTAACTTCCAGAGGTGATAGAAATCTGGGAATCTCTAGGAAAATACCGCCATTCCCCTGCCATAACAGTCTCTAATTTTAGGCTTTGCTTGTTGTTTCTATCCCTTAGGTATTTTCAGTTTTATATCTGTATTCTGCCTGAGAAATCTGAAAACTGGCACTTGGAAATATAGATACCTGATATGTTTCTTCAAATGACATCATGGTAGAAGTGACTAACAAACAGACACCTTTTCAGACAGTTGGCTCACTTGTGAAAGAATTCAATTTAAAAAAAAAGAAAAATCAAGGAGCAACAAGAACATTCAGGAAAAACAAAGCAGAAGAGGCTGGCAATGTTCCATCTAAAGTATTAAAAACAGGTGGGGATACTCTAAGACAAAGATGTTACCAAATTATCCTGTTCATTAAGAGGCTTGAAAAAAATCCAAAGAAATAGTAGGAGGTAATATTATGGCCAATATTTAAAAAGAGTGACAATATGGAACATAAGCATAATTGTGGCATCTCTTTCCTTATTATGGTCTATAAAACTCTTAACTGTTATATCAGCTTACTCCTCAGATAGAACAGACAGGAAGAGAATAAAATGCACACTGGATCAAGTACTTTCCGTTGGGCATTCAGCCAAATACAATACTAACACTGTATCATAAATACAAAAAAAAAGTCCCAATGATTTAAATACGTAAGATATGCGGTTAGGTGATGGAAGACAGACTGCATAAAAAATCTCTCGGAAGGCTATTTTTATGAAGTTCAGCTTTGTGGCCAACCAGGAAAGATGGAAAGATTACATTGAGCAAGATCTAAGAGCTCTTAATACGAATGACCAGCAACAAGGCCCCGGCAAAAAGAGATAGTGATAAACTGTGAAAGCAGCCACAGATGTCTGTGGCTGATAGAGCCATGGGACATGAGAAACAGAAATACCAGGTAATATATAATGTGCATTTAGTCATCATACCATGCTTGCATAAGGTATGGCACACACTCAAGGCACATTTCAGGCTATTATGGGCACCCAGTGCAAGCTTAGTAATTGGACTCATTTTAAAATATAATAATCACAATAAATCTGTTTTCCTATGTTCCTTGTCTTTTAATCAATGCTCTCCTGTTTAATATCATGAAAGCACCACCTAAGAGTTTCCGTCAGTTGGGGAACTTGTCACATGTCTTTTCTATGTGAGTATCTTATAAAAGATAAATTAGCACAGCATCCTTGCCCCATCTATCTTTTTCTATTCAATTGTTTTCAAAGAACTTAGCTGTGCTTCATCTTTGAGACATCCACTGAAAAGTTCAATATCATGATAAACCAAGCTAGATAGCTCAAGCTAAGTGAACAATGAAGTACTCCAAATATTGCAATTATTTTTAAGAAGGTTTGACATGCATGGAAATGTTGCCTTAAGTACAGAAAGCATGTGTGCTGAGCTGTCAGTTCCTTGTTGTGACATGCCATGTACAAATGTTTAGCTTGATTATTCTATCACATTGGGGTAAAAAGCTTTAAAATACTTAAAAATATAAAATAGATCAGATGTACAATTTTGGAAATATACTTTCAGCATAAAACCACCAAAATTATTATTCAGATTTAAGGATCAGCTGTAGTGTTATGTAAGTCAGTAGGACTATAAAAAATTTTGCATAATTAGGGCCTGTTAGGTTCCAAAACCAGATCATGAGAAATATTTCTTTCCCCTTAACATAAAATGGATTGCAATCCAGATTAATTGAATTGGTATAAAAACAGTTAATGTCATACTTAATATGCATAAACAGTTTGACTTCCTGGGTGTGGGGAAAAAAATATTTAGTAAGGTCTTTTGGGCAGCTTGAGGAGTGTTGGTTTGCTTCTTTGATTTATTGACTGTTTAGATTTGTTAATACTTTCCATCACTGTCATTTGCAGTTATAATTCAGGTGATTCTATAGAGCACCTGGAGCTTGTAAAATACCCTTGAACAAACAAACCTATGTAAATTTTCTACTTGAAACAGTAACCAATAATTATTTCTATCTTCCATCAATTTACAAACTGCAGTTACATTTACAGAGAAAATATTTGTTCACATGCTAGTGTCATCATGGGAAGACATTTGCAGAACTTTCAAATGAACCTTAGGTATGGACAAATAGCACGAATTTCCAATGGGATTTCAGAGCTTGTTAAGTCTCTACTGTTAAAGTATCTAAATATGTTAAACCTCTCCAATGGCCTCAATTTGTAAGTTGATGCAAGAATTCCTTTATACTTTTACATGGAAACACACACTCTGGAAGGAAACTGAAGAAAAGTGAGATTTTTGGTGAGTATTATTGACTAATGCTGAGAGAGCTCAATCACGTTCCCAAGAAATTATGTCTGATTTGGCATAGACCACTGTTATTTGTTTTTCTTCGTGTAGGCCAACAGTAGATAAATTGTTTCCTTTTCTAGGTTTAGAAAAAGAGAATTTGTTCTTTAAAGGTCTATACCATCAGTCAGTACTGCAATTTATATATTGTATCTCCCTCAGGACTGTACCAAAAAGACCATATTCAACTTCTGATTAAGCTAGCTTTTCAAAAGTAGATACTTACATGCAATTAATTTTTCTGCTCTTCTTGTGTGTATTCTTTTCTCAGTTCCCTCAGTATTGCTGAAAAAATATTAACTTGCACATTTGGGGAGAAGAAAGTTCAAATCCAATAATGTCATCAGTAAAGAACCAAAAATCAACACTGATGGACTCAAAAATTACTGTACCACAAAGGACAGGAATACCGCCACTTATACTGTGTAGTTTCATCATGGAAAGACGCTTAATTCCTGTGCTGGTTTTGGCTGGGACAGAGTTATTTTTCTCTATAGTAGCTAGTATGAGGCTATGTTTTGGATTTATGCCGAAAACAGTGTTGATAATACAGGGATGTTGTAGTTGTTGCTGATCAGTGCTTACACAGAGTCAAGGCCTTTTCTTGTTCTCGCACCACCCCACCAGCGAGTAGGCTGGGGGTGCACAGGAAGTTGGGAGGGAACACAGCTGGGACAGCTGACCCCAACTGACCAAAGGGATATTCCATACCATATGACGTCGTGCTCAGCATATAAAGGTGGGGGAGGAAGAAGGAAGGGGCGGGGCACGTTTAGAGTGATGGGATTTTGCCTTCCCAAGTAACTGTTACGTGTGATGGAGCCCTGCTTCCCTGGAGATGGCTGAACATCTGCCTGATGATGGGAAGTAGTGAATGAATTCCTTGTTTTATTTTGCTTATAAACTGTCTTTATCTCAACTCAAGAGTTTTCTCACTTTTACTCTTCCGTTTCTCTCCCCCATCCCACCACGGGGGAGCGAGCAAGTGGCTGTGTGGTACTTGGTTGCCGGCTAGGGTTAAGCCACGACACTTCCAACCATTAGATATGTGTGGTATTTTATTTCTGATGTCTTTCAACACCATTGTTTCTTTTTACTCATTATTATTTGGAGAAGGACTTGTGCTCAGAAGCATGATGTTTCCAAAATATTACTCTATATATCCTTTTTACCAACGATTGTGTTCTAAATCCTGCAAAGCTTCTCAGTCAACAACAATGCATTCCACGACCCAAGTACCAATCAAGTGAAATACATATATATATTTTCTTTATTTTTGTCAGTTTTGAATTTTCCTGGTTTTGCTCAATTGAAACGACCTTGTGAAAATACAGAAGCTCTGGTTTGCCATCTCCTTTTTTTTATATTCCTTTATCATGATATCATCCTGCTTCTCAAACTGGACTATCATCAAATATTTACGTTCTGTCTGAAAGTATGCTTCTCTTCTTACATGGTGAACTGTAAAGCTCAATTTGCAATTGATATTTTGCCTCTCTGATTGCTTCCTCTCATTGCCATATGGAAAATCTTTGTCTTAAAGCCACTGATAGTCCATCTAAATTGGCTCTGCAATTCAGTTTCAATAATTCAATTTCTTTTCTATAGTCCTAGCCTAGACTTACTCTTGTCAGTTACAGAACCTGCCTCAGTCCTTCCACCTATCTGGTTCCCTGTATGCACACACTGCCTAATTCTGATCTCCCTATCATCATTAGTATAATTGTTCTAAGGAAATATTCCAGCTCAGACTATGTGATCTCTTTGTATTAGAGAAAACAATGTACTGGGCTGGAATTTGCTTTGCAAGGGTCCTCAAGACCACCTTTTTCTGTATTTTTGCTCTAAGAGGGTGTGCGATATCAGGGACATTCCCTCATATTTGATGTGGACATTTGGAGCCCATCCAAATGTAAAAAGTCAAAACTTCACACAGTTCCAAGTCAAACCTGGATATCAGGCTACCGGTGGCTTTTTGGCCTATATTTGGCAAAAAGGCAGACAATACTCAATGATTTCATTTAAATAAGATCCGAAGTATGTGTTTAAGTATTAAGCCAGGCAAATACCACACCATTATGAATTATGTGCTGAGCAGTTTGCAGAGCTTTAATTCTTTGATCATCTTTTTCCACATAATTGTGCCAATCCAAACTTCAGACTGCATTCCTGTATTATTTTTCTTTGCTTTCAGTAATACCGTAACACAATATTTCCCCACATTTTTTAACACATTCAGTGAGAAGCCTGAGTTTAACTTACATGCCATAATCAGGATCTGGTACTAACTGGTCAACTGTTTAATATCAAAAGATAGAGATCCTGCCTATTAAAATGTTCAGAATTCCTTACTTGCCATTATAATGCATGCCATTCCTAAACTTGCCATTATAATGCATGTATCTCATAACATCCAAGAAAACCCTTCACAATTCCTGTCAAGACTGTTTACATATCTTCACAATTCTTCACAAGTTTCTCCTGTTCATTGTCAGATGTAAATCAGTGTGTTGATTTACATCTCTAAAGAGGTGTCTCCAGTAATCTTCCAATCTGCCTTGTGAAATTGATCCTTTATATAGGAGGGTCAAAGTAAGAACTAACAGGAATATTTGAGACTTTTCCTTGCCTTGCCTTTTTCCTCTCCTTTGCCCTCTACTTTTTCCTCTCCTTTTTCCTTTCCTTTTTCCTTTTTCCTCTTGCCTTGCCTTGCCTTGCCTTGCCTTGCCTTGCCTTGCCTTGCCTTGCCTTGCCTTGCCTTCCCTTCCCTTCCCTTCCCTTCCCTTCCCTTCCCTTCCCTTCCCTTCCCTTCCCTTCCCTTTTTTACTAGAACAAAACCAACCAACCAACCAACCAACCAACCAGACAAAGCCTTTCTGTAAGGGTTCTCATTATGCAAATAGTTCTATTAAATATGACAATACTTGAATGCATACCTGGACCCTGAATTGTCCTATAGGAAAGTACTTGTTTCTCCACTTCTTGAATCCATTTCCCCTTCCCTATCCCAATGCAAGTTTGTAGTCTTAGAAATAACTAAGACCTGAAGGGTTTTGTTTGTTTGTTTATTTGTTTTTTTCCCCCCACTGGTAAGCAGTGGTTTAAGGAGGAAGATAACAGTGAGTTAAATTACCACTTTAAAAGGGGAAAACAAGTATTGGCAAATACTACTAACCTGAATTCTGAATTATGGTAAGATAATAAAACATCTGAAGCTGGGAATATAACTCCATACACATTTATCTAAGCTAATGAATTTCTAATGACAGTGAATATATAATTTTATTTTTTAAAAATTTACTTTCAACTATTTATTCTGTCTAATTTTTTATAATAAGAACATGTATCCTCGTTTTGTATATTGCATGAACTATAATGGTAGTTTTTAATATACTGTGCATATTTAGGGACAATAACATAAAAATGGGAAAATATTGGGTATCATTGACATTTTTGTTTTACTAGCACTGTGAAAAAACCTCAAGAGTTGTAAAAATGCAAATGTTAAAGCAATAACAAGTATATTTTGCACTAAAAAAATAATCTTAACAATGATTGATTCAACTGTACATGGAGCTTTAGATGAGGTTAAATCAAATAGGTGGGGAAAAAAAAAACCCTAGGGGTGGGAGAATGCATTTTATTTCTCTCCATAAATTGGTCTAGCTATGTTCATAACTGGCACATGTCATTTTTCATGGAAATAGAAATATACTTTTGCCTTTATTATACCACAGTTTCTCATGCACTCCACCACTCTACTGACGAGAAATATGCCATTTGAAGGAAAAAAGTTAAATGAGCTTTGTTTTAAAAAAATATCACTAACAAAAATCAAAGCCATTACATTTATGGAGCAGTCTATAGAACTTGCACACATTGAGACTGATCCAAGTGACTAACTTTAGATGAAGTTTTGTTTGAGCAGGACGAGGAGGACTGGATGCAAAAACACTGGGATTTTATTTCCAAGTGACTATGACATATTAGAGAATTCTTCTTTGAATTCTGCTTAAAATTATATTAGAATGCAATCCTTTTTTTTTCCAGTATAATAGTTATGGACATATTTGAGTTATTATTAAGTAACTCCATAATATACTGCAGCTCATATGTGAATTTTAAAACCGCCACAGAATGTGAAAGCTGTAGTTCATTGTTCAGCTGTTTAGACAGCAGGGTGTGTATAGTCATGACTCTGAGTCATGCATTTTCCTACCTGACTCAAACAATCTGATAGATAAGCAGCTCTGGTTCTCTGGGCAACAATAAGCATGTGGGTTGTATTTAGAAAAGTGGAGCAATTTTCCAGAAAACCTGCCTTCGGTTTTAGTGCTTAAGCCAATGTTTCTTTTTATTGTATTGCTAAGTTCACAATGCAGTAACCCTCCATTTAAAATAAGTAAATTTCTCAAGGAGTGAAGTGATTTGATGTTGAAAGTAGCTCTGGAATAGTTTTATATACTATTTAGTTTAAAAACAAAAACAAAAACAACAAACCAAAAAAACCAACACAAAGCACAGACAAAAAAAACCCAACCAAAAAACCTCCACAGATCATAAGAAAAATTGTAGTCTGTTGTGCTAGAATCTGTGGTTTAGCAGTAGGAATAAGAATACAAGTCAAACTGCAAAAGCTGGGGAGGAGCCTGGGAAAGAATTTCCTAAAAGTTGCAACATCTGTGAATTGCTGAGTTACTGCTATGCTCTTTCTCACCTCTCTTTCTATATTTCACATAATTTGTGTGAACATTTGTACTGATGTCCACCACAAGCACTGTGTAAGAGTGTGGTTGCATAGTAGGTCTCATATTCATTTTAAAACATACAAAATTCAGTTCTGAAATAATTGTGTGGATTTCTTTTTTAAAAAAGGTAGAAATACACAAAGAGCCCAAGACTCCTCCTGATTCATTATGCTGTGTCCCCTGATATGAAAAATAACCCTTCTGTCTAATCCTCATTTATAACTGTTTAACCATATTTTCTTGTCTCCAAAAGTCCCACTAGGTTGCTGTTCCATGAACTTACTAATAGTCAAAATTTCCTCTAACATCAATCCTAAATTCACATGTTTAACTCGTATTCCAGTGCTTTTTCTTCTTCATATTTCTGTCTGCACTGATCTATGGAAATATGGTTGTTCTCATATGCATTGAAGACATTGCCTACTTGTGTCAAACTAGCCCCTCTTTAGACCTCCTTTTGTACTGTATGATCTTCCCTTAACCTTGTAGGATATGTTCTCTGTATTTCTTTCCTTCTGAATTCTGCTGTATGGAGCAGAAGCCAACAGCTTTACAGAGCGATATTAAAATTTCCTTATCTGTCACACAAATATGCTTCTTAATATACTTCTTGGGCTGCTTTTCATGGTATCACAATCATTATTCACAGGTATCCTGTGATGAACTAATAAATGAAGGTCTTGCTCTTATAGATTTCAACTTAGCCTAGTTTATACACAATACTCTTGTAATTAATCCTTAAGTTCATGATCTACTTTGTATTATTACATTTCATTCCAATTTTAATTTTCAGTCTCTTAGCACCATCCCGTGCATTACGTATATTGATATTCTGGCATGCAGGCAATACCTTAACAAGCATGTGTCATCAGCATATTTTTATTACTTGTTCCAAGGTCATTAATGAAATGAAAATATTAAGTAAGATTGATCCAAAGAACAATCTGTAGGTGATTTTCTCTAGCCTTTTCAGTACCATTATTATCTTCCCCACACAAACAGTTTCTTAGATTGTTCTTTTCTTCTTTTTCCTTATCTCATCATGTAGCACCAACACACTTCCTTTACAGAACTCCAGGTACAGAATTTATTTTGCCTGGAAACTGATGATCAGAAAAATCTGTATATTTAATTGTCACATTCTAGCCCAGAAAACTTTATCTCATATTTAGTTTCTATTCAGTTTTCTTCTTTATCTATATTGACTAAAGTGTGCTTCTCAGTTCTCTCTCAAGTATCTGTTCTCAGCATCTACCTTTTCTTCATAGTCAAGGTGTTTTCCTGCACTCATAGAACTGCCCAGCAATTCTGTGACCTCCCTGATAAGTACTGTTGAGAAAATAGCCATGAAATCTCCCCCTCACCTCTTTTATGACTTTAAATCTCCACTTCCACTTCACAATTGTTTCCACCATACCTTTAATCTACATATCTGCCTGAGTTTTATCAGCTAATATTTCATGCATTTAAAACTAATATTTCTCCCATTAAGTTACTACTTAACATTAATTAAGAAACTATGCCCTTAGTATCCTTCTATTGTCTGGCTCGTCATCAGTGTTTCATCATTACCCATGATAATCTTTTCTTCCCAGTTCTTAGCTTTGATGAAACACACAGAATATTTCCCTCCCCAAATTTTGTAGAAATACTTCTTCATTCTCTTCTCTGGTTGTTTGACTCATAAACCTTTCATCTTCTGTTTCTTTTTTGAGCTAAGTAGTTACTTGTTCAGATCATTTATCAATGACCAGGTGCCTTTTTCCCAAGCTCTGACACAGAAAAATGCTTACCTTTCCTGCATAGCTGTGCTAATACTAATTATTTTATCTTACTTCCATTAAAAAAAAAATAAAAATTGCTGCCAACTAAGTTAAGTGAAATATTCCTGTTTTCTAATATGTAAGCTAGCTTATTTATTTATTTATTTATTTATTTATTTATCACATGCAGGAGACTCACCTAAGTGAATGATTAATGGAAAAAATGACAGAAGTTTTTAGACACCAAATTTATAGGACTCTATCCCTATTTTGTAAGTGCACATCTGGCAGCAGAGAAAGTTTTCCTTCCATTGCCAGAAATCACAATCTTTCCCATTTTGGGAGTTACCATCCTATGTTCATTCAAGAGTATTTTCTGTCCATACCTTCTTCTAGTAATAGCAGGAAGAAAGACCTCTGGTTTCTGAAGGATCTCTACGAAGATCCTGTTGATCTGCTCTTCATCTGTGATAGTACACTGCCTGCTCATCTCCTTCCCCAGCTCCTTCACACAGTGGCTCAGCCCCTCAGCCAGAGCTGAGGCTGCCATTGCCCCTGGACCCTGGGATACCCTTCATGTATCTGGATTTTTTTAGTGCAAAATTTTCTTCTTCATGTACAAAGTTCTTCTGAATTTTGATTTCCATGATCTGTCACCATGCCGAGGCTTATCTGTCAGTCTAACATGTCATCCAAAAGTAAAGGCTATACTTGGTGTTTTCCCGTTAGAACTAAACTTTCATTATCTTGGTCTCAAATATGAGTCTACTGTCTTATTAACTGATGAGTCATTTGCCATTCCACATGTACTGTTTCTGTGTATCACTCTTCCTTTTATTTCCTTATTTTGGCTTTTTCATCCTTAACCATTTACATTTCTAAAGGGGTACTGCTAGCCTATGAGTATGGAGCTATTCTGGTACCTCATCCAGGTATTCAGCATGGAACTATATTGTGCTATCCGGTGCTACGCTATACTATAGCTACTTTTCCCTAGAACTACAATCTCCTAAAACATGATCTTAAATCTTATCCTAGACAACAAAATTCTGCCTAGGTCACTGGCTCTCATGCATCTAGGAACACTAATTTACTTGTTCTTCTTGCTGTCTTATTTCATATATTACACTTAAATGTTCAGAGAATGTCCATAAAAAACTGCTATGAAAACTAAGACCAATAAACCACAAAAATGGGAGCTAATCAGTTCTGTTCTTGAATCAATCACTAATTTCTAGGATGAATCATTTGACTTCTGCGAACATGCATTCACCATCAAGGAGTTGGGACAAGTACTTCTCTTTCAGGCAAATTATGCACTGAAATATATTGTGTGTTGAAATTGTCTAGCACTACCACATCTGTACACACAAAAAAATACAAGAGGACAAACTGAGGAAGCAGTGATTAATTTCCTTACATTTATAATTAATGGGAAATTAGAGTTAAAAAAAAAAAAGCAACAAGGTCAATTTTTACGTGGGGAAAAAAGTGGCAGGCAATGGGATGTGCAGTACCTTTTGTATCATCCAAAATGCTGAAGAAAAGCTGCAGAGTAGTTCACGGAAATACAGTCTGGGAGAACTAGTAGAAAACTCTAATATAATCTGAGTAGGCAAGAGCTGAAGAAAAAGTCCCAGGCTCTTTGGTTTGTTGCCAACTTCTCTGAACTGTTCTTCAGGTTCTTATTTCAGGTAACATGCAGACACCTGTAGGGTTCATTCAGTTCTAAATAACATATCATTAAATAGAATCATAGAATCATAGAATCATTAAGGTTGGAAAAGACCCTTAAGATCATGGAGTCCAACCATTAACCTAGCACTGACAAGTCCACCACTAAATCATGTCCTTAAGCACCACGTCTACCCGTCTTTTAAATACCTCTAGGGATGGGGACTCAACCACTTCCCTGGGCAGCCTGTTCCAGTGCCTGACTACCCTTTCCGTGAAGAAGTTTTTCCTAATATCCAACCTAAACTTCCCCTGGCGCAGCTTAAGGCCGTTTCCTCTCATCCTATCGCTTGTTACTAGGGAGAAGAGACCGACCCCCACCTCGCTACAACCTCCTTTCAGGTAGTTGTAGAGAGCAATAAGGTCTCCCCTCAGCCTCCTCTTCTCCAGACTAAACAACCCCAGTTCCCTCAGCCGCTCCTCATAAGACTTGTTCTCTAATGCAAATAGTCATCTGTCTGGAGTACTTGGTCCTGTTTACACAGTCAATTTAATATATATATAGACAAAAAATAATAAATAAACAAATATATTAACAAATTAAAAAGGGCAATGAAAATAATTTATGGTATAAGTGGATCTACACATGACAAAAAAAGTGTTGACATTAAGGGTAGAAAGAAAAACTAATATATGTATTTATATTAATTTTTTCCAATTTTTTAATTATAAATAATCATGAATAGTTAAAAATACTCAATGCCTTTTTGACTTTTGTAATGGACAAAGTGACATCAAGTAAGGTGAATTAAGAAAAGTTTTCTCCTAAAGGATTAGTTTCTTCCCTCCTCCACATATTTTTGCTACCTAGCAATTTTTGGAGCTATGTGCTAGATGTGAAACAGGAATAATCTGCATAATTTGCGTGAGAAAGCAGCATAACAGCATTTTTATGAAACTTTGAGAAGCAGAGGGAAAAATAAGGGTATAAAACAGTATGTAAACTTACAAAATTACAAATGAGAGAATGTCAATTAATTTATCTTACCTGAACAATAAATCATCCCCAATTCCAAGAAATGAATAAAAAATTTGAAACTGACGGAATTATCTGGGTTATGTGCACGCACTGAAATCAAGGATTCTAATGATTTCATCATGTCAATGTACAGAGTCTATACATAAATGTGTGTGTACACAGTTGCTGATTAAAAGAAATTGCTAGATACAAAGAAGTAATTGTATGTATTAAAAGTTAGGCTGAAAACTCTAGCCATCATGACCTGTCAAAACTCCTTGCAAGATGTTTCATTTTTATTACCTATAGCATCCACATATGCAACTACTGGTTAAGTTGACAAATAAGTATTTTTAAGTTTTATTAACAATATCTTAAGAACCAAAAAAGATGAGTCACAGCTCCTTTGTAACTAAACTTTTATATGTGACAACATAGACTTAAATGGGTATGTCCTTTGTAAAAAAAAAAAATATTTTAAACCAAAACTCACATAACTGTTTTCAGTTCTCCAGAAACAGAGCACATGAACCCAGATGTATCAGAAGACTGGTATCATATGTAAGAGACATTGATAACTTCTGTATACATCAAAAAAGGCCTACAATTTTAGTCTTAAATTAAATTAAACAGAGGAAGACAAAAATACTGAAAAGATAAAGAGCGTAAATATTTTATTTAAAGAATCAAAATCAGTAATGAGATACAGGACTTCAAGTGCCCTTAAAACAGGGAGAGAAAATATTTCTTTTCTATGAGTTTACTGAGTTTACTACTCAGTTTCCTGAGTAGTAAAAGCCTTCCCATGCTGCCCAAAGAATAAATGAAGAGGGTAATACATCTTATTTCAGAGAGTCCAGAATCACCATATTTATACCTCATTGAAATATGCTAGAAAAGCTGGAATCAAAACCTAAATAAAGATAGTTCTCCATCACATTTGCCCATATGTCCATTTGCTTCTTTTAGGTATTAGAATCATGCATACATTATTTGGATTAGACCTGCAAACGCAATGAAAAATAGTATGGGTACAGAATATGAAAGTCCAGACTCTATATGATTGAATTTCCTGGTAAAATGGATTAAACTTTACTTTCAACTGTTTTCAAAAAGTGAAAAATAGTGCAACTGCAATACTAGTATATTTCATTGCTTATATATCGTGCAATGAACTATCCATGTCCAGAATTATTACATAAGTGAATAAACAGAAGAGTAGAAAAAAAGATGGTGTTTTAGTCATGAAATAGGCTTGCAGAGATCTCAATTTAAGGGAACTCCATTTTTTCCCTAAAATATACATTTGCAGGTAAAATTTTTCAAGGTTTTTCAAACAGTTGTTTATTTGACTATAGGGAGATTGAGGACAAAAGATGCTTTTGAGAAGAGATGACTTTGACAGTTAATTCACAGTGTAGTGAGGAGGTTGGTTTCTTTGGGGAGGAAAGATTTTAGAAAGTGTGATAAGATCTCTTAGAGAAAAAGTGGCTTTCTGAAACTTTCTGGAGACAGAACAGGTCTTTAAACCTATAGATTATAAATGAACTGCAGTTCTTTGGTTATCCAGGAAAGCCAGTGACTAGACATTATTATCTTTGGTATGATATTTGTATTACTTTCCACAAATTGCTTTTTATTCATTAATTCTCATTTTCACTTGCATAATAGCCGAAGGATGAATAACAATATGAGTTTCATGTAAAACTTTTTATGCAAATCTTTAATTTTTTGAGCTATTTCTTGAAATGCACATAAATCTGATTCCAGAGAAGGTTTATATAATCTCATGAAGTCACATACGAAAACTACCAGTCGAACTAAAGGAATAGTATTTCAAATATATATGAGGTACCATGCAAATTAGAGGAAGCGATATATAAAGAACATGCAAAACCAATGTTTGTGTTCAGCAAGACTAACTTTGTGTCATGTCCCAAGAAACCATTTATATGCAATTTGGAAGCCCCATGAGCTAACGCTGTAACTGTGTAAGTGCCTTACAATATTTCTTTAGCAATTCACATGCTGTTTAAGAAAGCTGTGCTCTGTGATAAAATACCCTGGAAGCACCATGAGACAGTTCACTTCCTCTGCCTTTCAAAATTAAATTATTTACCTAAACAAAGCAAAATCCCACAAAATAGACTACAGCCATGAAATACATATTGGTACTAAATCCAATACTATTTATCGTTGAACACTAAACTTATGATAGATGCATAAGCTGAGGGGTAGCTGAGCATGGGGAAGCATACTTTTTATATATTTTAGCTGTATGTTTACATTTTTTTTCAATAATGAGGTCTTCTTATAAGACAAACTTTACTGGTGCTCTCTGTACAGAATCATGAAAGCTTGCTGATTTGATTTATTCCACCAAAATTTGATTCGAACTATTCAAGAAATCTGACCTATCTAAATTTAGACTGAGATTACAGACTTCAGCCTCAGATGGATATAATCTAAATATTCACCTATTGCTGAATAGGTGAATACTTCCACTTTCCTTTCCCCCCCTTATATAATTTCTCTGAATTTTATTGTTACTACACAAACTAAAGAAAAAGAAAGAAATCTTTGACTAGATGATTCAATGCTGTTTTGTAACCTTTGTGTGGTTTACAGCTTAAATAAGTACTGAACAGACTTAAATAGCCATTTCTGATGATACTGGGACAAGTTTCATCCATATTTTCCCTTCTAAGAAATATATGGCTCAATGTCCAAATGAAGGGGTTTTTTTTGGTTTTTTTTTTGTTTGTATGTTTTGTTTTGTTTTGGTTTTTTTGTTTGTTTTTTGTTTTTTTGTTTTTTTTTTTCCCCTGAGAAACTAGCACTTTTAATTTCTTCATTAAGTAATCTACTTAGCAGGAGGGCATTGTTTTTGACTAGTCATAAAAAAATTATGTCTGGTAAGGGTGGCAGTGATGGAAATGACAAATGCTCAGCTAATAATGAACACAGACAATCCTATAAACAATTTAAAACTGGAAACTGCTACCAGAAGGGAATTCTTCCTTAGCAGCTTCTTTCCACAAAACCAACAGCCTTTCAGTGATGCTGTTGCTTATTCAATTCCTCTCCTTCTTAGTGTTAGAGAAGGAGGAGGAGTTTTTGCAAAAATAAAATTAGAAAACTAACTTTGCATTTTTTATTTGCTGTAGAAACCCTGAAAAAATGTCCATTCTTCTCTTGAGCTCACAATGTCAAACTTTCCTCTTTGAAGAACAGATTCTGTTGCTGGGCATCCTGTCCCTTAATAAGCTCTCATTAGTTGCTTGTTATTCTTTCTCTTCATGGCTAGAAAAAGCAGTTCCCTTGGAGTCCTTCCTCTGTCTTCCATATCAGGGAGAGTTAATAGCAATAACATGTGCCTTCTCCCAAAGAGACAAAAGGAGTGATGTCTGATGTGTTGCCCTTAATAAAGTCTATTACTTTCCTTAATGGCACTGGCAACAAAATTATATAAATGATGGTCCTGGAACCTTGGGATATGATCGCAAGTATGAAGAAGAGTAAGGCAATCCCACATGAAGAATTCAATATCAGTGTTTGGACATGAAGATATTTAAAATTCCAAAGCAAGAAATGCACTTAGGATTTTCATTTCAGGTTTTCAAACATCAAGGTTTTCTTTCATAAATTGGGAACTTAATTCAAAATTGCAGACAAGACGGAACTTTCTGGGGCTTATGAGCCACCTAATTAAGGTGTTAATGAAAAGTCTGATACAGTGATAGGATTTAGTATAAAGCTGACAAAATAATTCCAGTAGATGTGTGGACATTTCAAAGCTGTTGCACACATAGAAAGGGAATATATCCTCAGTAGGGTCTTGCTTAAAGATGCACAAATCTTCCTGAATCCCAGTGATCTGTGACAAGCTTTTAGAAACGACAAGTGCAAAGAAATTTTTCCACCATATGAAAAAGATCTTGTGTTTTAAGAATAAGATCTTCACAGAATAAGAAGCCAATTTCTTTCAGAACAGTAATTCATTAATACAATCATTTGAGTCCACTCTACCCAGAAGCAGGACTACTGCTATGTACCTGGGTAGACATTAAAATAGGTATCCCAACATCTTCCTGGTAGTGATGCCTTCTTTCCTCTGTCTTCATAATCTGGAAAATGGCTCCCAGTGGGGTATCACCAGGCAAGCTTCACACTCTAGTGAGTGACTAATGCAAAGACAATACATCGCTTTTTTACCACAGACTGACTGATATTTTGTTATTTATACAACCTGTAGCTCCACGTCCACCTGTTTCTCTCCCTTGAACCATTATTCTCTTTTAAACAAACCTTATACTATTTCCTCTAAATAGCTTTTCTGTTGTCATATGCCTACCTTCACTGTGGCATTAAATTACTTACAAAAGCCATTTATTGCTGCATATATAATCCTTAACCATTAATATTATCCCTTAATTAAAGCCAACAACATCCAATGTGTCAGCTGGCATATACAACCCTCCTTAGCAATATAATTCACCAAACTCAGTAGGCTTGACATTTAAATATTCAGTGCCATCTAGAAGTACATTCATAGAATCATAGAATCATTAAGGCTGGAAAAGACCCTTAAGATCATCGAGTCCAACTGTTAACCTATCACTGCCAGGTCCACCTATAAACCATGTCCCTAAGCACCACATCCACACATTTTTTGAACACTTCCACGGACTGTGATTGCACCACTTCCCTGGGCAGTCTATTCCAATGCCTAACCACTCTCTCCGTGAAGAAGTTTTTCCTAATATCCAACCTAAATTTCCCCTGGCGCAGCTTGAGGCCGTTTCCTCTCATCCTATCACTTGTTACTTGGGAGAAGAGACCGACCTCCCCCTCGCTACAACCTCCTTTCAGGTAGTTGTAGAGAGCAATAAGGTCTCCCCTCAGCCTCCTCTTCTCCAGACTAAACAACCCCAGCTCCCTCAGCTGCTCCTCATAAGACTTATTGTCTAGACCCTTCACCAGCTCTGTTGCCCTTCTTTGGACACGCTCCAGCACCTCCATGTCCTTCTTGCAGTGAGGGGCCCAAAACTGAACACAGTACTAGAGGTACGGCCTCACCAGTGCCGAGTACAGGCGCACTATCACCTCCCTGGTCCTGCTGGCCACACTATTCCTGATACAAGCCAGGATGCCATTGGCCTTCTCGGCCACCTGAGCACACTGCTGGCTCATGTTCAGGAGGCTGTCAACCAGCACCCCAAGGTCCTTTTCCACCAGGCAGCTCTCCAGCCACTCTTCCCCAAGCCTGTAGTGTTGCATGGGGTTGTTGTGACCCAAGTGCAGGACGCAGCACTTAGCCTTGTTGAACATCACACAGTTGGCCTCAGCCCATCGATCCAGCCTGTCCAGATCCCACTGCAGAGCCTTCCTACCTTCAGGCAGATCAACACTCCCGGCCAACTTGGTGTCATCTGCAAACTTACTGAGGGTGCACTCAATCCCCTCATTAAGATCATTGATAAAGATATTAAACAGGACCGGACCCACTACTGAGCCCTGGGGAACACCACTCGTGAACGGACGCTAACTGGATTTGACTCCATTCACCACCACTCTTTGGGCTCGGCCATCCAGACAGTTTTTTACCCAGCAAACAGTGCACTTATCCAAGCCATGAGCAGTCAATTTCTCCAGAAGAATGCTGTGGGAGATATTCATTCATCTTTGTCCTCTTCTTCACACCTAGTTCCAGGTCTGAATACTTCCAAAGACCTCACAAAAGTACAGTGTCCAGAACTTCTCCCTGATCCCACCATACTGTTTCACAATATATTGCCTCCAATAAAAATATTCTCAGTTTAAAATGTGAGACATGAAACGATTCAGTTGCTGCAGACTGAATGACTTGCACCAGACAACTCCTGGAATTAAAATTCTAGGGCTGAGCTTGGGTCAGTTTATTTTCAAATGCAGGAAGATTACTCATCCCAGACTGAAGCTAGATACAGATAAAATTTCAGAACAGGAAGACAAAAATGCAAAATCATCACAAGGACAGGAGACATTTTGAGTTACTCAGTGTAGTATACCAACATTCAGATCAACTGATTACATAAGGCCGTGCTGCAGTTTCTTCAGAAATACACAAGATGTGGCAAAATGCCTCATCGTTTTTGTCTTCTAAAAAGATTGGTTTTTTATGATCCCTTGATACAGCCCTATGCCTAGAGATACAATTGAAGTCTTACTAATTGCTACATAATAAATATAAAAAGAATTAATAGGCAATTTTCTTCTGTTAGCATATTATTTATATTATGCTAGTTCCCACAATGTACTAAATTCTGTACATTCATTGCATATTAATTTCTCTAGGTGTTGAGAGTCCATAGATTGTATTCCCACAACAAACTATTAGTAACCAATAGCTTCTACTCATATTCTGACATGCAGTTATTTTTATTGTGTATCTAAATCTGATGGGGTATTCTGTTTGTTTGAAGAAATCACACTTAATATTCATGCTAAAATTTGAGATTTATGTGTGATTTAAGAGTTCAAATATTGCCTTTGGAGAATGTTTATTATTAGACATTTGTGTTTGCATGTTTCTGTTAATATTTGCAGAGTAAATAAGAATAGTCACATGAAGGCAACCAAAAAAAAGTTGTAGATTATGTAAAGAAAGTTACTTTTATTCAAACATATAATAATTGATTCACTATTTTATTGATTCATCTTGAAGCACTTAGTAAGCATTGGTCTTGAAACAGGGAGAATAGACAGTTTTTCCAACACCTTTAAGGAACTGTTGTTTCCACCATAAAAAAGTCACTGTTTGATTAAACACTTAGGAAGTTTTGCCTAGCAATCACTGTTAAACTTATTTCTGTCTTTTGTATAAAGCAGCAAGAAACAGCATTTTTAAAATAAAAATCAACAAGTAATAAATTTATCAGCTTTTCTTGTGTTGCATCCTTATTCAGATGTTAAATTTATTGATATATTCTCACGGGTAGTTATTTCAATATAAACTTGATCTGAAATGTCACTCAAGACTACAAAAAAAATATTAACATTAAGGATTAGAACTTAATTAATCTTCACCGTAACATCATTATGGTTCATATTTTCTTTATTCAACCAAGAAACGTTAGCAAGATGACATCATGTCTGAGAAAATGTCACAGTAGGAAGGAAAGATTCTTTGGCTATTTAAAATCACTCTGAAGTGATACCACTATTGCTGGCATTACCAATAACAGAAAATGTAATTGTCAAAACATGTGCAGAGAGCACTTATTTTACTTTGAAGTAAAAACAAAAAAAAAAGAAAAAAAGCACACTAAAAAGAAACTGTTTATTAAATAGAATATTGTATTGAACACTGTGATATGAAAGCTTACCTGCTCCAAAGGGCACGTGGTATGTGGTAGTGGATTAGGAAAGATCAGCCATTTCTGATAAACTCTCTGTGGTGTGGCTGGTAGAAAAAGACTTACAAAAAGCAAGTAGAAAATTACCAGCATCTATCACAGTGAGAATAAAATGTAACAAAAGCCTGTAAAAGCTGTCAGAAAGAACAAACAATTCTTGATCCATAGTAGTTAAAAGAGGTCTGTAAACAAAGCAGGTTTTATTTTCATTTCAAACAGTCCTGTGATCAGACTGAAGTGAGATAGCAGCTGCTTAAATAGAGTTAACAAGCCAGATACTTCAAACTCAATAAAATGCTACTGTACAGTATGGTGTGGCAGTTTGTTTTTAATGAAAGTCAGCTTTCTGGCTACAAACAATTTGTGTTATCAGAACTTCCATAACAACACTTGAAATTCCACAAAGAAGGAAGTGTTAACACTGATGGTGGCGAAGCAACATGTTTTAGGTTAAAACTTCATTGTTTAGATAAGCTATAGGTTTACTTTGTCTGGTGATTCTTTTCTCACCAGTGTTTTCAGATTTTCATTTTTATTTGAAAGTTGCTTAAAAATGGATGCCAAATTACTGAATTTTTTTGTATAAATAGATAAGGATTGTTACAAATTACAATTGTTTTCAGTCGATCATAACTGTTAAGGTTTCCCATCTGTTACTGAATTATCACAGAGGGAAAAATCATCCTCTGCTTTTCCACTGGCCACGATGTTCCACCTGCCCAAGTCACACTGAGCAGTTTACAACCAGAGACTGAAGTATGAACTGAGCATATATGAGAAATTTCACTTTATTGATCTCCAGTTTCAATGGTACAACAAGATTTATCACTTAGGAAGTTCGATTTCCAGGCTGGAAGATAAAATTCCAGTTTGGATAAACATGCAGTCTAGGAAGAAGAGAGCTAAGAAAACACATAAACTAGGCAGAACAACATGGAGATCATGACTCTGCCTTACACGCCAGGCTTATCACTATGAATTTTGTTTCTAAGTCTCCCCAGCACTCTACCTACTGGCCCGTTAGACCGTACTGTACCTAAAACAGATTTAAGTAAAAAGATCTAACATTAGTTTAACAAAAAATGAAAATTGCCAAAGAAATGTTTCCTACTTCTTCCTCTTGAAATAATTCCTTTCCTCTTATCTTTCTCACAGACTTCCCACAGATTCCCACCAGAAGGCAAGACAAGGACCTTGGACCACTGAGATACTGAGAATTCATTATTTAGCTACATGAGCAAAATAACTACTTCAAGCTCCTGTTCTTAAAAGATTAGATTTGTTACCCTCTGCATAGTACTTGTTTCTTTCTTTGCCTCTCACCACTCTATTCATGAAAATTTGTCTCCATCGTGACCATTTGTGAGCTACTGTAATGTACTCAGATATTATACCTACAAGTACCGTAGAAGATCCTGTGAGGTAATCATTTAATCTGTGTTGAGAATAGCTTCAGTAGTGTACAACAAATGAGACATGGGTCAACAACTGAACTAAGAAAAGAGAGCAAACTGTTGGAGAATACTTATAGAAGTGAGAGAGACAATCCTGTGCCAGGCATGGTGCAAGAATTTTTTTTGTAACAGAAGGGAAGGGATTGAGCAAGCAAGTTTAATTCTAGCATTCCCTAATTTTTGATAGCTTAACTTTGTAGCCCTCACAGTGTGCTTCAATACAGCATTTTGAGTGCAGCATATAATGTCTTTTGACATGTATAAACATTCTTATGATTAGTAGTCACAGCGTTTATTTATTGTTATGAATTGTGTCCAATCCAATTTGGTTTCATATTGTCGTGTTCCCCAGTATCTTTCACTGCAAAGGGAATCTTGGAAATCTGTAAATGTTAGGGGCTCAGTTGAAATAGCTTGCCTTGGCAAACTCGCTGAAACATATCTGTCAAGCACAGCAAAAGCCTTGTAAAATGCTCCTCTGCTGTAGGCCATAGAATGGAGCTATAATAAACTCTGATCCATAAAAAGTCATGTAAACATTATAACCTGTTTTTACTAGCCTTTTAAGTGCCAGGAGCAATTGATCCTATATGACTTAGGTCTTTCCAGCT
Organism: Platalea leucorodia; assembly: GCF_965183815.1. NCBI lineage: Eukaryota > Metazoa > Chordata > Aves > Pelecaniformes > Threskiornithidae > Platalea > Platalea leucorodia. The sequence continues at coordinate 62,053,606 of NC_138824.1, forward strand.
TCCAAGTCTCCACGAGCACCTAGGATCCTACATGGGTGTTCAAGCGCCTCTGGCTTTAGAAGCTTAAAATAGGAACATATACAGTGCTATCAGCTATTTAGTTGTTCACTCCAGGCAGATGTTTGATATTTCCAACAGCAAACGTTTAAAAATGAAGTACCTATGGAAATCAATTGACTGTTTCTGTATTGTTAATCAAAATAAATGTCCGTGCAATCTCGAGCTGTTCCCCTGAACTGCTGCATCTGTCATACTGTAAAGAAAGGGGGGGATGAGGACGAGAAAAAAGAAGAAAATAATAATTTTTTTTTAAATTTAGAGTAACAGTGTCCTTGCCTTAAGGCTCTCTGATCATGACAGCTTCCCTAAGGTTCAAAACTGCTATTTTTTATGAGAAAAATGCTGCAAACCTTAGTCCTCAGGGGAAACTGAAATTCACTTCAATGCACTTCAATGGGATTTTTGCCTGAGTAGTAGCTGAAGGATTTAGCTCACTGCTAACTTCATGAACAAACAACATGAATTTTACAGCTTTTGATTTCTGCCAAATACTTACCCCATTAAATTACTGTGGGAAATCAGCCATACAATTAAAACCTATTTTATGCCTTCAATAATGTTAATGAAGCAATTGTGGCTTTCAAATTTTATATATGTGTGTGTATATATGTGTGTGTATTTTGCTGTCACTGCAGCAGCTGCTGTTGGCCTCAAACAACAGCTCCTAAATACATAGACTTAGCGATGGAGGTGTACGTGACTCTGATGGTCATTAAACCTCATTAAAAAAGCTAAAAATTCCTCCCCTATACAGACGGTTGCCATAACACGCACAAATTTGCTAGTTATGCATATGTGTACTCTATTCCTTCCATTCTGGTTAAAGAAAATTAAAATATAGAAGTAATGAGGGGGTAGTGTTCAGAATTGGAAACTGGTTTCCAGACAGCTTATCTTTCCCAGCAAGGTTTTGATGCCGTATCTGAACATAACGTAATTTTTACATGTCAGTGTCTGGACCTGGATCTGAATATAGAAACTTAGATCTATTGTTTGTTTCAGTGCATTTTTTGCTTTTGAATCCTTACACCAGAAAGACCTTTGGATGAGGAATAGTTTTTTACTCCAGGAGGAACTCTCATGTAGACAGCTGGCAAAGAGATCTTCTCCAAAATAATGAAATTGTTGTCTTGCTGTGAACATATATGTCATCAGGGAAAACTGTCCAAAATTCTGCTTTTGATCTTTGACAGAATGACACAGGTAAGATTTTGGCCAAAGATTTTGATTCTGAGAAGCAACTACAGACAGTTGAAAAATTTGGAATTCTGTTCTGGGATGTAATACTCACTTTCTGTGTATTTACTTTGAAGATCCAAGTGTAGAAAGAATGGTCTGAACTTCAGAAGAGATGAGTATGCTTCTCTACCCAGATTCAGAGTTGCAGTGGTCACCTCAGGATTACAATACCCATCTTTGGAGCATTTACATTTTCAGTGCTCTACCACTTAAAGGGACTCGCAATCCTGAGTTGAGTGGCTAGGGCCCATGAGGGAAAGTGCAAGGACATTTGGACACGTGAGATGGGAATTTGCAGGAAGTGGCTTCCTGAACACAGAATGACATAAGCAAACAAATAAAAGATATTTGAACAAGTAATTCTCTAGAGATGCATGGTTAGGATAGTCTCTCTACAGATGAAAAATGGGAACTCAAATTTCCTCACAAGAAAAGAAAGATCTTGACTGTAAATCTTCCAGATTTAATAAATAGTCAGGTAAGTATCACTCTTAGGTAAAAAAACTAGTACTATTTCCGATTAGGTTTCGTAAGAGTTAAAATTTGTTCTGAGCCCAACTTCTAAATCAGGTTCCGTAGGTAATTCATGTAGGAGAATCATTATTTAGAGCATTTCAAAAGGCACTGAACTTTCCAGTAATCCTGATATTTCAGTGATTATGTTCATGACCTCCTCCAGTAACTTTGGCCATTGAAATTAAACACTGGAAATTTAGGAACGAGGGTGGCTGTCAGAGGTGTATAAAAATATTGGAAGTAAGAAGAAACATTCATTCATGCAAATCTCTCTCTCTGGCATCTAACCACCAGTTCTAAAAATGTATTTTGCTTTTATGAGCTCCCACCTCCATATTTCTGTCAGATAAAAGCTGTGGGGTTCTCTCATTGCCTTTCAACAGAAGTGCAATTCTCCAATACTACTTGCATTTGGGAAGTATCAACACTGCAAAATAAATCATTATTCATCCTTTTTTTCCACCTTTTTAACCAGCTTATACAGTATGTGCAGAGTCAGACAGTCTGAATAATTTTCTTCTCACAATAGAGAGCATGTAAAAAGTTGCTGTGTTTTCACTTTGTGGAAATTGTTTCACTGATGCAGATACAGAAGTGCTAGCAAACTCCTGTTCATATTTAGCTGTTCCTGAAAACAGGACTTGATATTTAAATTCAAACAGTATGCTGACATCTTGGGCTGGCTGGTGTGAAATTTAATTTGTGCTGTTAAGCCTCAGAAGCCTGAGGAAAACACGAAATGAACAATAGCCATTAAACTCCAGTTTTACAATATCCTTCAGAAATGAAATAGTGACTCTCTGTTCTATGGATCCAATGTCCCTTCAAGGGCCACAGATCTGGGTGCTATACCTGAAAACTGGATTTGACTTTTGGATTTTTACTGCTGTCCCTTCCAATGTATGGCTTTTTAGGCACTGTTTAGAAACAGAACAGAGCAGGAGCAAAACTCTATCCTGGCCTCAACAGTTATATTCTGAGACTTCTACATTTACTTTTTTATTTTTATACCTCAGGCTTCTTCAAAATTGTCCTGTACTTATATTCATAAAGTTGTCCTAAACAAGTAAGTGCCTTCCCCACAACAAACACTTGCAAAATGAGTTAATAAAAACATAAATTCAAGCAAGCAGCTCTCAAGAGGCATTAATAATGCAAGCAAGTTCCAACTAACTAAAACTTAACTTCTAAACAGGGGCTCAGTCAACTACCTCCGGAGAAATTAGCACCAGAGGGAAGAACGGCATTCCACCAGTTTTTGCCAACAGATCTCTATGCCGGCACTTTTGAACAGATCAGTTGTTTGTTCCTTTGTGCTAGCTTAGTGCAGTTCTCCTACATGCCCTCAGCTCCAGAACATCAGAGAATTTGCAAAGCCAAAATAAACACATTTTTGGTGTCAACACACTTCACATTTCCCACCCAGTAGCAATACAGTAACTTTCAACCTAAAGATTCTGAAGTCCTATGTGGGTGAGCTGAAAAGCAAGTTCATCATATCAAGAAATAAACTTACTGTGGAAACTGCTGGGATTCTTTTCTTATCTGCCTTCATATTCAGTTAACATTAATCACCCCCAGCTGCTTAATTCGAATCAATACCCCAGGGATTTGAAAAAAGCTGTCACTCCCTAGCTGTGTTAGCTGCGTATACATTATATTCTTACATTTGAACAAAGAGTTTTACCTGAATGCCCTGAAAATATGTGACAAAAGCAACATGATGACTGAACACTGATTTCTGTTATAAAATTGGTTCACCTGCCAGAAGGAAGACTGAATGGTTGAGACAAAACAGCAAGGTTACTGTCAGTGTGACTAGACAGTATTGCCAGGAGGTCAAACAGTATCAAGTTATTCCAGCTGAGAACAAAAATTTGGGAATGTGATGTGGCAATCTAGAGCTTTGTTTCCTAACCACACAGAAGTACAATATCCTATCTTATTTCAACCAGACCACTTCCCCAAAAGCTAATCATTATATTCAAAATTATATGCATTCATTTTAGAAATATCATACTGTTTCAGGCTTTGTTTCACAAAGTACACTAGTCAGAACTACAGATGTTGGTATCTTGTTTGTTATTTGGATGCACCATATTTTCATTGTTTCCATTTTCCTCACTCTATACACTCCTCCTCAAACTTATACTTGTACAACAGCATAAACCTCTATCCTTATCCTTTATGCCTTATCTAAATTTTAATTTACAGGAATTGCACTTAATTTCTGCAAGATTTTCCAAACTCCTTGGACATTCAGTGATGAACATCAAGTTCAGAATCCTCCCTTCCACCAGATTTTCTCCATTTTCTCTTAAAGCAAGTGTCTTTCTTCTAGCACTAAGAATCTTTGTTGAAATTTCTTCTGGAATCCTGTCCTTGACCCTGCTTGCTTCTACAGTATAAAGATGCTCTAAGTAATCATTTACACTGAAGACATTTGCAGTAACTCAAACTGCAGTATGCCCATAGTTTTTTCTTAACACAGATTGGTTCCTATACCTTTTTAATCATGTTAGTACCTTTAATTTTGATGTTTGATTATTATCAGAACATTTTAAAGATTTTAGTTAGTTATATTTAATTTCATTTTTTAATACTGATAAAATATCATTAGTCAGCTTTAGAATGGTGGTGCCAGGGACTTTGCACAGTAAGTAAAACTTTTTAATTGTTAAAGAACAAATCTGAGATTTCAAAGCAGGATAAGATTCAGTCTAGCAAGACCAGTAAAACCTTCCTAATCTGACTATGGAGGTGGGTCAGCAGAAATAACATTTCATCTCTGGGAACAGTCCCAGCACTTGGTAACTCCTCACAGATGTGTTAATCAGTGGTTAACTATAGCAAGCTTATTATTGGCAACACATATGTGGAGAACTTATTTTTGCCTCTGACTGCAGTTATACTACTTTCCAATACATTTCCAAGTAATAAAAGCCCTCAGGCAAACCACTTGATTTGGGTTCCTGCTAACTTTCACCTGTCCTTAAGCATGCGAAAAATCTGCATTAGTTTTGATGGGAGTTATGCTTTTCCAGGTAGAGAAGAATACATTCCTTTAGGGCATGCACATAATTACTGTATATGGTAACTAACAGCGGAGTAACAGATGCTTTGTAGGCAAATAAACTACTGTTTCCTTTAGTACAAAAATTGTAACTCTGGTGGTCTCATTGGATACCATGCTTCGCCCTCTGATCTGATTGCTATTTTGAAATTTTCATTTGAAAACACCTCATGTTATTTTTCTCTGTGGTTCCTTCTCACAGATATCCTCAATAACTCTGCATAAAGAGGTGCCCTGTGGTGTCTTACCTTTGCTTAAAGTATCTTCATAGTTTTAAATTCTGCCTGTCCCTTTTAGTTTATTATAAATAAAAAAAAAAAAAAAAACAACACAAATCCCCCAAAACTAGAACATCTTGTGGCAGAGGTATTTTGAGCTAAGTGAAACCAATTTACACGGCAACCAAGACACAATGTGGTCAGTGTCAAACAGTTCAAACAAATGCCTCACTTCAAAAAGAACAGAGGGAAATTCTTTTTTTAACATAGTTGCCCTAAATTTTTTAATAACGCAAATAGCTTCTTCATAGTTACCCATTTGTACTTCTCCATTTCCATCTCTGCTTTTTTTGAAGAAAATTAGCATGTGATTGTGCTGGGTAGACCTACATTTTCAAGAATTGTACCCTGCTACTTATGTACGCATTACAAATGTGTATTTATAAAATTGATTAAGTTTTGTTTATGTTGTTGATTTTGCCTTTTTGCAAGCAAATACTATATATATGCATATATAAAATATACTGTACTAATATTCAATACAATGCATTGTCAAACCATAATCCTTACCTGGAGAGAATATATATACATACACACACACATATATGCATAGAAAGACCTGTATCTAGGTATACTTCTATGTCTATATGCCTGTATATACAGTTTAAGTACATGTGCTTAAACTATTTGGGAGCAAAACACTTCTTACTCTTTATAGGACAATAATCTACTTGTTCCTTTTAATAAATTCTGTAATCAGACACAGTACCTGCATGTGGCCTGAAAAAGCTCCATATAGAGTAATGTTTGAAAATAATGTAAATTATATTTCTGTTTACACATACTTTTACCTAAGTCTAGCTGAAGCGTAAAAGCCAGACCATTTAAACTACTTACGGTCATTTCTGTAATAAACAGAGCAGAGAAATACAGAGCCGTTGCTCATTTCCAAAATACAGATTAAGTTGCCTTTCATGCAGTCCACACTACAATGCATAAATAAATGAGATCGCCAACCTAATTTTAAATTTGATTTTTGTACTAATTTTCCTCACAATACACTTCACCAAATTGCATAGCTTTCTTATAAATAGGCCCTTTACCATTTGATATATACAGTTACTTAAATTAGCAAGATCATGGTCCCCAGGTGAGCTAAAAATATTAAGGATGATTAATTAATAATTCATCTATAATTTTTTTGCAACAAACTCAATTTTGCATCATTGCTGAGTCTGGTACAGTGCAAAAACATAGGGTTCAGTCTTCAAGTTCCTGAATACCTTTCTCTTCCTGTGAAGCAAAAGAAGTTGAGAAAATTTGACATGCAGCAGCATTTTTGCACCTGAAATTAAGCTGTTGTGATTCAAACCTAAACATACATGTTTCATTTATATGCCTAATGATCCGTTATCTGTTTTAATTTTAAATATATAAAAAAAGTGTGAACCTGAAATGCTTCTTTTAAGGACAGCTAAGTAAAAGTGAATTCCTCTTTCTTATGCTGGCTCCCTACAGTACTGCACACATTGACACTCACAGGCCATTCATACATTCTCTGCATTATTTAACTATTCCCGCATGTGCATGCAAATTGATTTTTTCCATTGTAGCCTAGAGCTCTCCAGCTGGCTGTATTGAAGGGGATCTGCACAGGTGCCTTCCATCATCTTACCAAAAACAACAGACTAAAATATAGCATATTGTCTTAAATGCCAGTTTTCTACTTATGTGCAGTCTTCAAAGGATGGACTAAAGGTAAGTACCATTCTCTCTAAAGCTACAAGCAGCTGCAGAGTAAAACAGTTCCTTTCAGGTACAAATATTTTTTTCTTTTTTTTTTTGTTGCCCTAAATGTCCTTTCTGGTACTCTTCTCTATCTGCTAAAATATCTGCTGCAATATTACATTCTTTAATGGTGCTATAGTTTGTATGTACTAAAACTAGTATAGGTAATCTTGGTTTATCTGGTACCTTATTCCCAAGGAGTTGTACTTGTGTTAGGGATTCATATATTGCTATGACACTTTATGCAATTGCTCTTAGACTTTAAGATATTCACTTTTTTAATGGGGATACAGGAAAACTATCTGAAATGAGCTACTTGAAGACTGATGATGCCGAGAACTGTATAATATGCTTATCCTCAGATGAACCTTAAACTTTTTGAAGTTCTATGCTGTAAAGTTTGGACATTATTTTAACTTTTTTTTTTTAATATAATAGAGGTTAGATTTGCAATAGAGGTTTTGACTGTTGTGATATCTGACTTTTCTGAAGAATAGACTTATTCTGTGGGGATCTGAGAACATTTGAGAGCTTAATTCACTTCCCATTTAGTTCAATGAATGAAATTCCATTGATTTCAAAGTTGCAGAATCAACTCCCAGATAAATAGCAACACTAAAGCAAGTCTTGTAATGCTAATTCCTGGTACTTATAAACCCTGCATTTAGTTTTTATTTTGAAAGAACAGTAAGCCTGTTTACTCAGTACTGACAGTATTCTGTCTTCAAAACTCCTTTAGAAACAGCTCACTTGCAAATCAAGCTGAAAAGAACAATGTTCCTCTTTTCTTCTTGCCCCCAAACTTAACTGCGGGTGGTCAATGGAGCCCATAGCTAAAACTGGTCACTGCATGACTTATCCTCATACTGACTGGCACCATGATATGGAGTCCCTCTGAGAGTCATTTTTATTAGAAGATAATCAAAAAGTCACACTCTCAAAGTCACAAGTGTTGCTTTCACAGCCTGGTCATATCACTGCAGGTATCTGTCTCCAAAGCCAAACTACAGGCTGACTAAATAAGTTAGAGATAGTCATAAGATGCTACAGCACGATTCCAGTTTACAGAAGTGAGTTAAGGAATGTCATTCAGATTCAGCCTCAAAACTGTACCCAGCACTGCTCAGAAGTATGAGGCTCTTGTTTCTAGAGTGCAAGCTGTATTCTTCCTAATGCCCTTTTTTCGTTCTCTTTTCCTACCAACTACAGTCCTCTATCTCCATTTTCTTCTTGCCTTAATATAACAGTGGAACTGCTGTATCGTAAGGGGATAACAGTGGCTCAGAACTCATCATTAGTATTTACCGTCTTCTGAATGCTCTGCCTCCTTCAGGCTTTTATTTTAACTTAACTGCCTCATTTACAGTCTGCTAACAAATATTTGTGTGTGGAAGTGAGCTACAATCACTTATAGGAATATTCTTAATTTTGGTTTGTATTCATTACCGGAAATTAATTTAACAATCAAAAACCAGTCTAGATTTTTAATACTTCAGTCCTCATGCCTGCCTCTCCAGTTCTCATGTCTGATGCCGTCAACAGTTCTGCTACACTCTCTTGGATATACCATTACCAGATACTTTCTTCTAGTTTTGAATGGAGACTTAACTGGGAATCTTCACCCTGATATTTACCACCCAAGAAAAAAGAAAATAAAAAAGTCTATTGAAAAGTAGTGAATTAATTTTCATGGATAGAAAGTCTAAAATTTTAAGATTTTTTTTTTCAGTCTGCATTGAGTTAAAACCTTGAAAGCGTGAAATGTAAAGCCATTAAATGCATACTGCTCTTATTCATTTAAAAATGACCCATAGCAAAGGGCATTTAGCTGGTGTGTGGGCAACAGGTCTTCCTCTTTTGTATTAATTCAGACCAGAGAGCTGAACAAGGATCTTTTGTATCTCTCATGTATTGGTTATTGCAGGGAGATCTCCTGATTCTTCTTGGTGGGACTATTTCACCACTTAGAACTACATGTCTGGCTGATGGTCAAGCAGAATGCTCACTTGGGAAGTCACTGAAATATTTAAACTGTGGGTTTGAATCAGCCACCAAAGCTGTGAAGAAGTATCTATGATTTTCCAGGCAAGTGCCTTCCCTGCTGCATTATGCTGGAGTATGTCAAGTGTTTATTTCTCTTACATCAAGCAATCTACTCTTGCCAAAACAGGTAAGTTCCTATGAAAATGCTCATATCAGCTGCTTCCCTCTCCCCTTTCTTTCCCTCTCCCCTTCCCTTCCCTTTTCCCACAGCAAAAAAAAATGCATATTTGGCCATGAAGAGTGCAATCAGGTTTAATAATAGGTGCTAATCTCATCAGTGCATGCTATTAGGGAAACATAATCACAAGTACCAGTCCATCATTTATAAAACTCTTTATGCATCTTGCATCAGAAAGGTTAGTCTCAAGTGTCTGATATACAGACACTCAAGTTCTGAATGCTGTTTTGTAAGGAACCACAGCACACAACTGTAGAGTCAACTCTATCATTCCTTTTTGGCCTGGAATGTTTAAATCTAAGTGTTCCTTTAGTTCCAGCAGTAGAGGCTGAATTTTAGCTACAACTGATCCCTGCTGATGACCCTGTGAGCCAGGTGTAAATAGCCATGATTTGTTACACTTGGCCTCTGACTAAAGGTGAAATTTTTGGAATGTCTAAAGAGAATCCCTTGAGCTATATTTTAATTATGCTTACAGGGAGGGGAAAAAGTATAGACATTAAAATAAAATAAAAAAAAAACAACCCACAGAAATAAAAAAGGCACTCTCTCTAAAACCCAAAACCTCCACAAACCGTCTTGAATTAGTGTTTTGAAAAGAAGCTTTGAAGATTGCACTTGCTCATGACGTCAAATTAATATCAATGGCATAACTTTTATGGCAGAAAAGAACACAAAGTGCAAATGCAAAAGCACTTCTAAAGGTGTATTTATTAATTATATATTCTTAGCATCTCATTCTTCAGTGATAAATAAAAATTAGTTACTAGAACTGATTAGACAGAGAGTGTCAAGGAAATTACTCATTACAGATACTCCCTCACCAGCTGATCTAGGGCAACATTTTACAGAAGTGTGAACTTTTTACTCCTAACAATAAAGGGAATGCAAATCTTTCATTTTTTTAGTCACTAAAATAAATTAAAAAAACAGTAATGCAACATCTAAGAATGGTTCACTGATAAGGTCCTTAGCTCGACCCTGAAGAGTTGAGTTGAGAGCCTTCTTTCTCTCTCACAGACATTGAGTGTGTCTGAAAAAAATAGTAAGGGGGTGAAATCAGTTATCTTAATTTAGGCACCCAGCTTGCCCAGGTATGTTTGAGTGACCAGTAAAGCAATCTTTCAACTTGCTTCTAAAGACAATGAAGAGAAATTAAGTTATTCTAAAGCCATGAAAATGAGTGAAAATCCTATCTGCTTATATTTATGTACATATATGAGATGTTTAGTCCTTCTAAGGATCCTGTCTCTCACTGATAACTGTATAGATGAAGTACCTTTTGAGGACAGCTTCGCTAGGCATTTGGTTAGATGTTTGCATTTACCACCCTGTGTCTGAGATAAATTTACCTGGATCTTGTCATTTCCTATTGGTTACATTACAGCAGCTTGAAGTCATGGGAAGCTAGCCAGCCCCCTACTGAAGTTATTATTGTGTATTGTATGCCAAGGTATCTAATACATCTTTGTGGAGAGGGAGGTTATGTACTGCCTTTGAAGACTTTGGTTTTGTTTTGATTTATGGTTTGGTTTGGGCTTTTTCCCTACAATGGCTTCAGACATCCATTTATGAACTGGGGTCTTAAACTTGAGAAGCCAGTTTAAATAGCAAATGGAAAGAAGGTGAGAGCTAATTCTTGTAAAAGGATGATGACATTAAACTTTGACTAGGGGATTCTTTGACACACAATCCTTGTGGAGGCTAAAAATTTGTTTGTTTTCCAGGGAACATTGTAAAAGTTCATGTAAGACAAATTAATAAGAAGTTAGTAACTATGAAATCTCTGACTCAAAGAGTCACTGTGCAGAGAAGTGTTGGAGGCTGGGAGACTATTAAAAAGTGATCATTGAGTACTTGCTCTGTTCTATTACTCATCCTTAAGCATCCACTTTTGGAGAATGGATGCTACAGTGTTTTGTCATCCTTATAATACTGTATATTAGTTAGCATTTTTCAGAGTTCAGGTTCCCTAAATACCAAACTACTTTGCTGCACTGATGTTGCTTTAGCAAGGCCAATAATAACTTTGTGCATGGAACTTCTGTATTATTCTAATTCCAACCACGGTAGCTGTATTCCTCAGGCCTCACTGGAGCTGTCTTTTATGTTTTTCCATAGAAGTAATAGTTTGGCAGCATAACGTTACTCCCTTTTTACAATTAAAAAACCTTGTCTGTCCTCTACTCTTATTTCTGAGGATCTCTTTCTCACAGAAAACTGTAAATCCTGTCCATAGGTACAAATGTATATTGTGCATGCATGTTCTAGCCAAAAAAACAGAAAATACTGGTTTTGAAAGGCAGAATAAAAATTGAAAGGACAAAGAAATTTAATCAGATAACTTTGCATGCATGTATGAAAGACTTACCCCTTCTCTTTCCTGTAACATCCCTTGCTTTCCTAAAATTTACCTAAAGATTTTCAGCTAAAAATGTAATTTCTATTTACAGGAGTAGCTGAAGAAATTTAAATAAGTTAGGCTTAAAATAAATATGTGAGATTTCATATATCTCACTGGAACACATATTAAAATACATCCTTTAAAGAGTGAGAGATGAACTTGCTTTAAAATTAATCTAAAATGAAGGAATTTCTTCATTTGACAGGTGTAGATTTTAAAGGTTAAAGGTCTGAACCTGCATCACTTGCATGTTCAAAGCTCCCCATGACCTCTGAGCATGCATTAAAAATGATATACTCAATTTTTCTTGGTTACCTCAGGTTACCAAAGGATTTTCTAAATGCTACCTCATTTACTGGGAGGCAAACTGAGACATGAGTAACTTGAGTACAAACCTAGGCCTTTCCACATGATCTTGTCTCCTTTTCAGTAGGAAACCTCTAAATAACTGAAAGACTAGATCTCTTGGTAGCCACTTCACTTTATACAATCTTTTAATAAAATTATACCCTTGATATTTTCTAAATATATCACAGATAATCACTGCATCAGCATAACACGTTCTTTTTGCTGTGATGTGAAGGATGTCTTCAGATTGACAAAATCCCTGCCCCACATACACAATATTTGGAAACAACTGCAACCACAAGCCATGTTACTCAAAAAGTACCTTAAGAAACCAGGACATATTTAATGTCACGTTTTTACAAATACCTGGTTATTAATCCTAGCAGTGCCTTTATTTATATTCCTGTACTCAATCCATGAGTGACTAATTGATTGAAATGACGCAGAATTTCAAATTCATCTGATGTTGGCACAGTGTTTTATATGAAAGTCTCTCTCTAACACTTATTATACAATTATATATGCTTAGTTCTGAGAAACACTGCAAAAATATTTGTGATTCCCAAAGTACAGCTACAGGGAGTGTGTAGGAGTGCTAATTGCGTGACATGAAGGGAAAAATTACGTAAATTCATGAAGTGCTCTGATTTGCACAGTGCATGCTTTGAAGTCAAGGCAGATATACAAACATGAACAAGTCCAGCACTTGCTGGCAGAGTGCCGGCCATGTCTCTCTCTCACATAAGAAGCAGTCCGTGTCTCAGTAATGGCTGAAGCCACCAGTGACAGATTTCTTGTTACAGCTAGGTGCTGGCTGTGAAAGGTGGCTTTACTGCAAAGTAGTACATTTACATTTACATTTACCTTGTATTCCACCATGACACCTAAAACCAAACAGTGTTGAACTTGGAAGGAAAAAAAGGGACAACTTTATGGACACAAAGATTTGTATGGGGTTCTAGAACTTCTTCTATTTGTTCTGTCTTGCTGAGCATGAAGGTATTTTCCCAACATCCAAATTACTATTTTCTGAAATGAAAGAGGAGAAAAGAAAACATCATTAAAAAAAATAGGAAAAAAATCTAAAAGCTGCCGATGGAGTGTCAGAATCCTGTTTCTAAACAGCTCATGCATTACATTGCACATAACAGATCAAAGAAATACTCTGCTCAGGATACCATGCAGTCTAGGGGCAGGCTAACCCACACATCATAGGACAGGAGGAATAGATTGGACATTCTCAGTTTTGAGGGGAAAGAAATCTGAAATTAGTAGGTAAGTTTATCTTTAACCCAGTAGAGTTTCAGTCACAAAAGAGTTTGTTCATGATTTACTGCTGTTGAGGATATCATGCACTGTGTTTATTAACAAGGGCTTGTTGTGTGCTCATTCAAATTCACAAATACAGATTCAGTGTTTTGCTGTACTGGTTTCAGTGCCTGCATTTGATTGAAAAGCTTGGTGACATGCGTTGCATGAAATGCAACACAAAGTCCTCACAGTGAATACCCTACCGCCCTGCCCTTTCTCTTTCTTATCAGCAGGAACTCAACCTGGGCACCTCTGTTAAGCAGTGTCTGACAGAATCATGATAATGTACTTGTATGATATTGAGGTGATATGGCACAGTAAGCATTCATGTTACTTAAAATCTAAGTACTGTGAAAGCTTTTAATTTGGACATTCTTGTACAGCTAACATTCATAGCTGTGTCTGGTCTTCTTTTATTTTTTACTACTGTAATGACCCCCCTTGTTAAAGAAAATAACTTCAGATTTGATGCAGGTGGAGGTAGTTAACAAGATATTGACCTAGTCATTGATTTGAGTCAAAGCAACACAAAGACAGGAAAATGTTCTGCTAATGAAAACATTATCTATAGCTAAGGGTTATTTTAGCTGAGGTGGCTAATATCCTGAATTGTTTGTATAATCCTATCATTTCCTTTGTAATATAGACTATTGTGTCTTCTGATTAGCCAGTACAGTTACAATAAAAATGGATGGTGATTCACTCCTCTGTTTAAATGTCTGTATTCACTTTGACTTCTGAGTGTAGCTCTTTGAAACATATACCATTGAGGGTTCAGATAGGCACATTTATTAAATAAAAACAGGAAAACATTACCAGTTCATCTACACCTAGCACGATGAACTACTGATATACAACTAATTGTATAATAAAAAATAACATCTGATCTTTCACCATGACACGGGTACTATGCAAGAGAGAAGGTACTTTGAGTATATTAGGCTGTATTATCTAAATCTGCTAACTTTCTTCATGGTCTTTTCTTTATGAAATTTTGATCCTGAGTGAGGATACCATTGCATACCTTCAATATTTCAGTCATAAATCTTTAAGACAGGTATTCATAGGGATACAGAGCGCCTTACTGTGACAAGATCTCTAAGACCTTCAACAGTTACAAGGGACTTCAAAAAGGCTTTCAAAGGCTGATGAAGTTATTCCTACTGATACTAAACTAAATAGTTAACCATCAAGTTTCTACTATCACAGCATTTGTCAGAATTTTGATTTATTTAGGACTCCAAGAATAAATTAGGGAAAATCATGTCCTATATTAATTAAATAAACTTGGGGAACTCATACTTAAAGGAAGAGATGTTGGAGAGTAAGGCTATACTTCCAAACACATGATTTAATCAGTTATTATCCATACTAAATGGCTTTGTAACACTTTCAACCCAAAACCTAGACCAAATACCCCCCACCATGATCCAGATGAAAAAGTTGCTAGGGGAGAATTTTATTTTTTTTTTTCTGCAGCCTACACTTTCCTTTGGCAGCCCCAATCCTAACTTCAGCTCTACTGGTTGTCTCTCTTCCATACCCACCATAACCTTAATCATAAAAGTTGGCCTCAGATGACCCTTAGCCAAGGACCTCCAACCATATACCAGAGGAAAAAGATCTCAAGGGAAAACTCTTTCTGCAGTGTACTCCTTCCTTTGGCAGACCCTTTGCAGCCCCACATGAATGGGCTGCTTTGTAGCCCTTCAAGTGATGTTCCAGGATTTGTCTTTCTTTCAAACTCAGCTCTAAATGATAAGCTGTTGGCCTTGGTTGAGCCTTAGGCAAGTACCCTCAAACATGACACAGAGAAAATAGTTTTCAGGGGAGAAACGTGTCTGCAGCACAAACTTTCCCTTTGCAGCCCCACACCAGCTGAAGCTTCAGGCGCTATTTCCTTTCCAATCCTAAGCCCAAACCTCACCTTTGGCTTCAAGCTGATCACTAGCTAAGGAATCCCAGCCATGTCCAAGATAAAAAAGTCCTTCGGGGAGAAACCTATCTTCAGTGTAACTATCTTTTGTCTGCTTCTTTGACATCCAACTCCCACTGAAGGTCTAAGGTTTTGTCTCTAACCATAACCCTAGTCCCAGCCTTAACCTTGGCCTTGGGCTGAGTCTTAGCCAAGGCCTTCCTGCTATGGCACAGTCTTCAGGGGAGAAATCTTTTTGCCACCTTCCCCTTGCTTTAGCAGCTTCTTGACAGCATAAATAAATAAAATCCTAGGCATTAACCTATATTTTGATTCAGCCTTTGCCAAGGACCTGCCAGCGTGGCCCAGACTACCGTGTTGTCCAGGAAAACATCTTCTTGCAGCCCACCCCTTCCTTTGCTTCTCTCTTTGCCACCATGCTCCAACTGGATATTCAGGGTTTTTCTCTCCCCCATGTCTAGCCCGAACCCTAACTCTTATTGCAGACTGGGGCTGAGCTAAAGACCTGCAGCCATGACCCAAATCAGCAGCCTAACCCATGCCTTTAAATGATCTTTTTAACTGTTTATGGGTTCAGACACAACTGGGACTACTTCTGCCTTGGCAGAAAAGGAACTTTTCCTTAGAAAAATTTCCATTAACTTGCCCAAGAAAACCTATTTTCAAACCGAGCTCATTTTAGAATGAAAAGTTCTTTTCCAACATGAGGAAACTAAATCTCTCTCTGGAATGTACCCCTAGCCAAAGGTAGGGCAAATAGAATCATAGAATCATTAAGGTTGGAAAAGACCTTGAAGATCATCGAGTCCAACTGTTAACCTAGCACTGACAAGTCCACCACTAAACCACATCCTCAAGCACCATGTCTACCCGTCTTTTAAATACCTCCAGGGATGGAGACTCAATCACTTCCCTGGGCAGCCTGTTCCAGTGCCTGACTACCCTTTCGGTGAAGAAGTTTTTCCTAATATCTAACTAAAACTTCCCCTGGAGCAGCTTGAGGCCGTTTCCTCTCATCCTATCACTTGTTTCGTAATGATCCAAGAATCAGTGAAACATACACATGGATCACTGAACACCAGACACAGATCTGCAAATGCTGCCTTTAAATTTGTAGAAAAAAAATCTCTCCCCAAACCTAATGCAGAATGTGTTTTTTCCCCTTTTTCAGTAAAAAATGTAAGAAGAGATTTCATTTTTTTTCTGTATAAAGACATGCTAGGGCCCTGAGGATACTGAGGACCTTGCTGTCCCTGCCCAGACCCCCCAGGGTCTCCTCCCACCCTGCTCATGATCCAAGGCTCCATTTCAGCCCAGCCTGGGGCCATGAGTCCCTGTTTCAGCAATGCCATAGCAGTGCTGGTCTTCAGGCCCATGTCTGTCTCTTCTTGATGGGGTCTTGCTGCAGGGACCAAACCCTGGCTCATCACTCTCCAAAAGTGTCAGATCTGTTGACGAACCCTGTTACTGGCCCTCAGCTCTGTCCACTCTGCTCAGGGCCTGCAGGATGGTGGCTGTCATGGTGGGCACGGCCTACGGTACCCCTGGCACCTGGCTCCCCAGTCCAAGGGAGCAGCTGGCTCTCACTGCTCCCTGACAAGATATGAGGATGAATTTTGATGGAAGTGGTATGTTTCCTTTGTATGTAATCCTTATTGTGCTTCACATGTGCTTTGTGCAGTATTGGGCATCCTTATTCAGTGAGAATTTTAGATAGACAGTGAAGCAAGAATCAAATCCTTTTTATGTAAGTTCCACATTCCTGCCATTATATAATTATAAAGAGTTACTAAATCAAGTCTACATAGTGAAATGCAAGATAAACAAACCAATGCAACAAACGATGAAATTTCTCACTCCTTGTACAATAGGTTGCTAGCTTCTGCCCCACAGCTGAGATGACACATAGTAAATATGAGAATTGACCAAATATATAGCTGTTGATATAGCTCAAAAGAAAATGTGGTATGACTTCATTTGCAAGAAAGGGTGATGAAAGGAAAGAACAGAAACATCAAAGCACAGAAGACCAATTCAACAAAAATCTGGTTCTGCCACAGAAACATAGTGTTACCTTCTGCCAAAATAGGCAGACATCCCTACTTTCAATGATAATTAATATCAATCTACAAAATAACTGTAAAAAAAATAGTAACTAAACCAACAAATTAAAGTTTTTGTTCATTTTGAAGTCTTAAATCTTATAAAATATAGAAAAATAAAGAGCAAGCTAATTTCACACAGGCATTTCACATGGAAGTGTATGTAAAGGTTGCATCATCTCTGTAATTAGTATCTTACACTGGATTTTAGTACCACTTCTTCAAAGAATTACATATGCTCATCTGCTTCCATCTTGGAAGGGACAGAAGATTTCTGGTTTGATCAGCGAATTAGTGTGCTTGAAACGGTACATACACACTGTACGTATACACTCTAGCAGCATCTTTTCCAACCACTCAGTCACTAATTTAAGAGAAGATATGGGAATTTAAGAGGGCTGCAGACCCTTGCTCTTGTGCTGTGTGTGTTGTGATGCAGCTGTGGTTGATGGTACTCTTTTTAGTTCACAGCTGTGTCTGGCTTAGGGTTTGATTTCAGAGTCAGGAACAGAGTCCATAGGTAGATGAAGGGCCGAAAATTGTGCAGAAAATCCATGATAAGAAATGAAAACTAATCTCTAGAGCCTTGTGGAACTAACAGACTGTTTACTTTCCCATTCTGCTAGATATTCAAGTTTGTACATCTTTGTCTCCATTAGAAAGGATAGGAAAATAATACATCATTTGTCCTGAGTATTAAAGAGTATACATCTTAAAACCTTGGTATTCCCACTTCTTTCTCCTCTTTAACACCATTAACCTTGGAATATCATAGAATCATAGAATCATCAAGGTTGGAAAAGACCCTTAAGATCATCGAGTCCAACCATCAACCTGTCACTGCCAAGTCCATCCATACCATGTCTTCGAGCACCATATCTATCTGTTCTTTAAATACCTCCAGGGATGGAGACTCAACCACTTCCCTGGGCAGCCTGTTCCAATGCTTGACCACCCTCTCAGTGAAGAAGTTTTTCCTAATATCTAACTTAAACCTCCCCTGGCATAGCTTGAGGCCGTTTCCTCTCGTTCTATCACTCGTTATTGTAATATGTCCAAACAAGTCAGTGAAAATCTTCAATATATTTTAGTGCCTGAAAACTAATTCTGATCTCAAACTGAAAATAAATGCAGTGGATAGAGAGAACATTTCCATCTCAGTTCAGGTATTTCTGTGCCCAGAGCAAGGCCACACTGAAGATAACCAGGGAAAAAGAAGTTCTAGGAAACATGTGGAAGGACATTTAAATAAAATTATTTACTGCCCGCAATAATTTGATTTTAGAAATATTTTTCCCTTTCACAACTTGAAAAACCTTTCTAGAAACCAGGTTGCAGAAGAGCAATACAGGAGCGGGCAGCAGCAATTTTTCATCTTGATAGAGTCGGCATTTTGATACAATCAGTTCCTGATTATATAACTTCTATATGCATTAACTACCAGCATATGCAGTCACAGGACAGCATTAGCTTTATCATCCAACCCTTTCTTGAATTCCCTGAGTGTTGTCCTTCTAAGTGACAAGAGAGTTGCCTTATAAGCTCAGTGGTGACATTCAAATGCTGTCAGTCAGAAACAGGCCCTGCACACAGCTTCCTATGTCTATAGTCCTCTACAAGAGATTAAAAGCTGTAGATCCTATAGATTTGCATTAATGGTGAGCTCAATTTTCCAAAACCACTCTCTTAAAAGCACATATATCTTAATTTCCACAGTAAAAAAATCAGCAAAACCAACATTTCTTTGTTTTTTTAAAACACTAAAAATCTTTAACTCACTTAAAGTGTCAAAAGTTTAGGTGGGTATAGCTTACTAAATTTACTGCAGTATCCAGACACTAAGGTTCAGTTGGCCATAGATGCTGCAGAAGCTCTTTTATTCTCTTCAGAATGCTTTGATTTGTTTTTTCCCTCTTGTAACTTTCCTAGAATTCTAAAATGAGACCCCAGCCCTGCTAGTGCAGGTGGTAGGGCTAACTTTATTTGTTTTGTCACAACTGCTAGAGGGATTTTACATGGAAACCTGTAACCCACTTTACAGCAAGGGGGAAAACTCCAATGCATTTCCTGCTGACAAATTTTAAAATTATGTTTTACATGATTTTGTGAACTTTTGGAAGTTGCAAATGATACCTAACACAGATGTGACCAGTCGATGTGAATATATCGTGTTACTTGAGGAAACATTTTAGATAACTTTTTCAAGTACATTTGGATTTTGCATTTTTTGAGTTTTCCTAATTTTATAGACTTCAGTAACACCTCCTGCTGCAATGTAATGAAAAGAAAGTTTAATAGTAACCCCTGTACTTGGCACTGGTGAGGCCGTACCTCAAATGCTGCATTCAGTTTTGGGCACCTCGCTACAAGAAGGACATTGAGATGCTGGAGCGTGTCCAAAGAAGGGCAATGAAGCTGGTGAAGGGTCTAGAGCACAAGTCTTTGGAGGAGGAGCAGCTGAGGGAGCTAGGGTTGTTTAGCCTAGAGCAAAGGAGGCTGAGGGGAGACCTTATCACTCTCTACAACTACCTGAAAGGAGGTTGTAGCAATGGGGCGGTTAGTCTCTTCTCCCAAGTAACAAGCAATAGGACAAGGGGAAATGGCCTCAAGTTGCACCAGGGCAGGTTTAGGTTGGATATTAGGAAAAACTTCTTCACCGAAAGGGTAGTCAGGCACTGGAACAGGCTGCCCAGGGAAGTGGTTGAGTCCCCATCCCTGGGGGCATTTAAAAGGTATGTAGATGTGGTGCTTAGGGACATGGTTTAGTGGTGGACTTGTCAGTGCTAGGTTAATGGTTGGACTGGATGATCTTAAAGGTGTTTTCCAACCTAAATGATTCTATGTTTATATGATTCTGTTTTATGATTCTATGATAGAGCTTTGAGGATGTAAAGCAGCGCACTAAGCACTGCTACATTCAGTCTACTGCTAACACATCCTATCTTCAATGAGTAGAAAATGCAAGCTTATTCACTTTGCAATCTTGAATATTCTGAAACAAAAAATGGTGAATATAAGTCTCAAGTCACCCAAGAATCAAACATTTGCTGAGCTAATTGGTAAGGAAGATTATGTATGCTGTGTTACATTGATGCTGGCCAACAGTCACCTTTTTCCATCTACTCTGTAGATCTCCCATAGTTTATGACATGAATTTGAAAATTGGAAGAATAATTCTAGCCTCTCTTTTGTTTTTCCTGTGGTGTATCCATATTTGCATGTACTTGGTAGGTAGAGGACTATCACCTCGAGAGACTTGGAAAGCCTGCTGTCAGTCTTCATCAACTGACATTTTTAACTGTTTATGTATGTCTTTTTATTAAAAAAAAAAAAAGTTGTAATTTCCAAACAACATTAGCAGATTAGTCATTTAAACAACGATCTGTTTCTGCTCCTTGTAACATAACCTATCCATAAAGTTTGGGATTTCTTTGTTCTAGGAATACCAAAGCCCACAAACTACACAGCCTGAAATTTATTTTGGCAACTTGTGGTAAAACCTCAGCATAACCAGCTTCTGGCTGACAGGCAGAATGTCATTATACCAGTGTCTTTTGATGCTTTAACCAGCTTCAAACATTCTCAGTTACCGTGTGTAGACCGCTTAGCTGGAATTAATCCACTTTCCTCTGTAAATTACATTGCTACTTCCTCCACTGTAAATTTATCCTGGCTCCTCTAATCAATAGTGTAATTCAACAATGCAGAATCATAGGTTTCTTAATGTAAGAGCCATTGGGCTTTGTTCTGAAGAACAAAAAGCGTAAGAAAAGGTATCTCTCGGTCACAGCTTTGTTTTTACATAAGAAAAGGAAAGGCAGCTGGCTAAATACACTTGCAGAAAGTTTAATTTTAACAACTCTGATCCAAAAATAATGATGTTATAAGATGTAAACAAACAAAGCAACTGTCTGAAAAATGTGCCTCACAATAATTAAAATTAAATGTAACCGAAAAATACAATCCAGAAAAGGTCATTGGAATGCTGGAAATATGAGATATGATGAGAAATATTGAAACATATTTGCGGTACTAAAACAGTGTGCAGCAAATTAAGAGATTTTCTTCTGATGTATGTTAAGTCAATGTGCTCTTGTTAGTGAATGATTTATCCTGAATTCATTAATTACTCTATAGATTAAATATTTATTAACTTAACTCTTCTACAGTGCAAGTCAGCTGAGCAACCTTCTTTGAGCTACAGATTTACTTTCTTCTCAACTTCAACAGTAATTGTATAGGCAAAACTGAGGCAGGTATTTGTTCCATAGTCTGCTGAAAATAAAGAATAGAAAATACATCTTTGTTTAAAGTTATAACAAACTTCAATATTTAAAGGATACCAATATGAGGAAAAAAGCACTTTTTTATAGATGAGATCATAGAAAAGTGGCTATAGAGGTTTTTTTGCTTTAATGTGAGCCAAAGTAAACACAGAATAAAGCATATGCACTAATGGAAAATGGAAAATGCTGTAAACTCTGTATTTAGTGGTTGTATTGGGTCTGGCTGAGATGGAGTTAATTTTCCCCATAGCAGCCCTCATAGTGCTGTGCTTTGTATTGGTAGTTAGAAAGGTGTTGATAACACCATTGTTTTGGCTACTGCTGAGCAGTGCTCTAACAGCATCAAGGCTGTCTCTCCAACATTCCTCCCTCACCAGGTAGGCTGGGGGTGGGCAAGATCTTGCGACGGGACATAGCCAGGACAGCCAACCCAAACTGAACAAAGGGATATTCCATACCATATGACATCTGCTCAGCAATAAAAGCTAAGAGAAAGGACGAGGTGGGCGGCGGGGCATTCACTATTACGTTTGTCTTCCAGAGCAACCACTATGCCTACTGAAGCCCTACTTCCTGGGAAGTGGCTAGACATCACCTGTTGATGGGAAGTAGAGAATAATTTTTTTTGTTTTCCTTTGCTTCCACGTACGGCCTTTTTTGCTTTTGCTTTTGCTTTTGCTTTTGCTTTTGCTTTTGCTTTTGCTTTTGCTTTTGCTTTTGCTTTATTAAACTGCCTTTATCTTGAACCACGAGGTTTTTTCCATCTTATTTTCTCCTCCCTGTCCTGCTGAGGAGGGGAGTGATAGAGCGGCTTGATGGGCACCTGGCATCCAGCAAAGGTCAACTCACCACAGTGGTTCACAGATTCAAACACATTTGAGTAAATAACATATGCAAAGTTACCTGAAAGCTTAAGTATTCCTTTATATCCTAAGGCACTTAACCAAATAATTTTTATTCTAGTGGTTAATGAGTGGTATGTAACTTATAACTGCATTTACTTATTTTACTATAATGATAGGGGGAAAAATTTTCACTGAAGTTGCAAAAGATTTGGATATCTAGAGTATTCTTCACAAGTGCTCAAGTGAATTTGATTCCCAGGGCTCTTTGCCTATCAGTTTTATGGCTTGATTACACAGGGGGAAAAAAGTTCATAGTTCCGTAGTCCTTTCCTATGCAGACAGAAGAGACTGTTTTGAGTCCAGTTTATACCAGGTCTCTGAAGAATATTTGCTCATGTGCCAGATTACACTATGTTAGCAAAACTTTTAACTGAAATTGATTATTTGAAAATGCTGATTTTCAAAAACTGTTTCCTGGAAAGAGTGTGGTTTTCATTAATCAGTTTCCATTTTATTCTTAAATAAGCCACTAAAAATGTTCACGTGTTTTCTATCAGTGCTTTTTAAATGAAACAACAATAAACCTCTTATGTTCTTCTTGTCTGAGCTTATTTTTGCATTCAGATCAAGGTAAGTTATATTTAAAAATAAAACTATGGTAATATGAAAATGTATCATTTCAAAGTCTCCCAGCTTTGTTTTACATATAATGTATACAGGTTTTCAACATGGCAGAAATTGTTGATAACTTGAAAAATTTTATTAAACAGAAAAAAACCTTTTGTAACCAGCTCTATTTTTAAGCTTTTATGCTTATTCCTAGCATTTGTATAAGCATGGAAAATTACTGTTCCTCAGTTCTTCAGGCATCTCTGAAACCTGCAGTTGTTACTGTATTTTTAAGTAGTTCTTCCTCATTTATCTCCCAAAAGTTAGATTTTATGGTGGGTTCTGATTCCCTACTGTTATTAGTGACCCCACTATTCGAAAATTTCAGATTTTTGAGTACTTGCAATTTTTTTCTGTAGTGAATTCAAATGTAAAATTAAAGGGAAGTCTTGACCTGTGATGTTTCTGATTTATTTTCATCCCCTTCTGCTTATCCAGACCAAATCACCTACCGTGGTGATTCCTTCAACATTTTTTCATTACACATTATGAACGATATATCTACAATTTACTTCTGAATTAGTGTGCTAGTTAAAAGAGTAGACTGAGCTTACTAAGGCAGCAAACTCACTCAGGTCTCATTAACTTTGCTAAG
Organism: Platalea leucorodia; assembly: GCF_965183815.1. Taxonomy (NCBI): domain Eukaryota; kingdom Metazoa; phylum Chordata; class Aves; order Pelecaniformes; family Threskiornithidae; genus Platalea; species Platalea leucorodia. The sequence goes on from NC_138824.1 coordinate 62,077,217, forward strand.
GACACTGGAAATTTAGGCTTCTCTTTATTCAGGCCTATTTACAGACAGGTCATTGACTAGAGCTAAGCATGAAGACGTAGGAAATCTGCCCAAGTGTTTATTTACATAAACAGTAGCAGCAGATGTGGTGTTCAGAGTTGCAGGCCTTGAGAGGGACTAAAGACACAGGAGAAGCAGAAGGGAAGGAAATAAAAGAAATTAAAGGAAAAGATCTCCCCCACCCCAATAAATAAAGCCCTCTCCTGGCTTCCGGCTTGAGATGGAATTTCGTTGTCAGGATCTGAAGTGGTGACAAGTCAGTAAGTGAGCTCATTGCATGGGTAATAGACTGACACAGTTTTCCTTCACATTGCATTTACTGAGCAGCTCTGGCAGCGGATCTAGAGGGAGATACTTACATTGCCCTCCCAGCTGGTGGCCATCTGCCTTAGTGACAACTGCCAGATGGAGGAAAAGCGCATGAAATCAGGGATCAAACACTAAATAAAAGAAAATTACTTTGAAAGCAACTTTGTCATATTATAAATAGAATGTTTTAAAATGTCTCGCATGTTTTAATTAGAAGGGGAAAAGGGAGGTAATGAGGTAGATATAAACCTGTGAGAGAAAGATAGTACAGCAATTTACAGAGTGTCTCACTCTCCTCCAAATGTGGATGACACTAATTTAGAGATACATTTTGATGTTCTTACATCAAAAAGTACCCATTAGATGAATACAAGAATTATCAAATAGAGTTTCTTTCCCTGTGTGGTTAGCGTGGTGGGAGCTTCCCACAACTGCGTTTCCAGTTGCTGACAGTGCCTCTCGCAAGTGACTTGCTCTGACCCTCTGCACTGACTAACCTTCTTCTGAAACCAAACTCAGAGCAGGGCTGGTGATGACAAGTGTCACCAGACTGGAGCTTAATCAGCCCCCTGCAATGATGAATCAGCAGCTACAGCCTGAAGAAGGAGGAACAAGGAAACTGACAGTTCCCTTTTGCCCCCCTTACACAAGCTTAATTACATAAAGAGTAAACAAACCCTCCTTAATTCACTCAGGGATTTAAAAAAAAAAAAAATAACAAAACCAACAAATGTTGAAGACCTCAAAGACCTTGCTTTTTTGTAGATAATTCATGGATTCCTGGGAAACCAGAGTTAAAGGACTTCTCCTACACACTCCTAAACAGACAGGAAAAAGAGGATGTTGTGCATAGTTAGAAAGACAATGTAAAGTACAGAGGCAGAGACATTTACTGGGCATGGAAGTTTATTGGTATTACAGCACCACAGGCAAATGTTGTGTTAGTGAGAGCTGGAAAACTCAGTGTCTCCATTTGTAAATGTTGACATCTCCCATGCTGTTTCTACTTTTGAAAAACTTGAATGAAAATAATTTTGCTCTTATCTGGCTATAAAGGGATTTGAAAAAAATATATATTTTTCTTATTAATAAAATATAGGGGACAGACTTTTGAACAATTGAATAGCTGAAATTACTTGAAGAGCGAGCTTTGATTTGACAAAATAATGAGCCATTTGCAGAGGGCAAAGTGTTTTCTTTTCTTCCCTATAACTTGTTTTTGATGTGACCTATTTAGAAGACTCAGTTTATCAGTTTTTCAGTATACTCCTATATGTATGTGTGCATGATGGTCAACATTTGTCTAAGACCAAGACCATTAGCTGTCAATTGTAACCATCTCATGCCATCCTGCACTCTGTGCAAAGGGGCACACATGGCAACCAGAGAACAGTGAATATCTAAGTTGCTAACATGGATGTTGCAGTATGTTGATGCAAATAGTCAGAAGTACACAGAGCTGGGAAAGTGTCCTTTACATCTCCTACATTTCCTCAGGGAAATAGTATACATTTTGCAAACCGTGAAGAGTACTATCAAGAAGCTTTGCCTCAACTTTTCAGGATGCGAAAGGAGATTGCACTTTCCTCCAGGCATTTTAATCTAATTTGGCCTAATATTCCATGTAACAGCAGCATTGTTATGAACATCCTTACAGATTTACTTGAAGGAATAGGGTCATTGTCTGGGAAAAGAATCAGTGTGCTGCTTTTTATTTTTTTTCCACAAGCGCAAAAAATTCAAAATGCATTGATTGTGGAAGAATTGTTAAGCTGTGGTATGAATGCTACTTTGTACTGGAAATGAAATAGCTTTCTTTGAAGATAACAGAAAAAGAAACATGGAAATCTCTGCCAGGTCACACAGTACCTACAGACTTACACTGGAGTTCTTCAGAGGTAGTACTTTCAACTGTTTAGTAAAAAGAAGGGTGTATATTCATCACATATTTGAATCAACCTCAAAGTTACTCATCAAAGCAGTGCTGATAGCTCAAAAATGACAATCAGTTCTGCTTAGTACTTGGATCAGGATTCCTGAGAAATTTGGAATATACCAGGAAGAACATATATTGGTCTTATTCAGCTCTCACCACCACAGAATACATGCATTCTGTCCCATATATAGAATCATAGAATCATAGAATCGTTTAGGTTGGAAAAGACCTTTAAGATCAAGTTCAACCGTTAACCTAGCACTGCAAACATATGCATATGAAAGCATATGCACAGAAACAGAGAATTACCAGTACTTCCTTTAGAAATGCAATTATGTTTCCTATGTCAAACCTTACTATTTTAACATTTTGCTTTTCCTGAATGTTCAGTGATTTGACAATGCATTATATCAAAAATAGTTTAATAGCAAACATCTAATATGAAGCAATTGTCAGTCAGATTCAGACATGTTGTTCCATTGCTGAAATTAGAATATTTATATGCCTCACAGTAGTATTATTCCACTTTATTCATAGTTGTGATTGAAGGTCTTAAAAATTCATCACAGGGATTGTACTATAACTCTTTTCTGACCACCCAGGCAAGTTGTATGTATTTCAGAGTAAGCAACCAGCACAGCAGGAGGATAAAGAGGAAGGAACTTAAGGAGCTCTTCATGAGGGTGGACTATAATTATTTTGTGGCCACCCAAGTGTGCCATGTGCGTTCCAGGATAAGGAATCTCAGGCCCTAACAGTGAGGGAAAAAGAATAGATTACACAATGAGATAACATTGCTATTCAAAGACAAACATCATGGAACAGCTCTATTTTTATGCATAAATAAAGATCCTTATTTTCAATGTTGTTGCTAGATCACTATTTATGCAGAAGACAAGCAAAGCATAATGAAGAGGACCGGAGGAGGATACATTCAAAAACTTTGCAGAAACTATTATTGATGTTCTCATGGGAATTTACAGTTGCATACATTCCCTGCTTCTCTTTGAAGATAACAGGATTTTATAAATACAATTCCAATTGCAACTGTAAATTCCTGATACCTTGTGGACTGGAGACCTAATGTGGTTCTAGCTGCCAACTCATAAAAGCTCACATCTTTAGGTAACAACTGAGAATGAGCTGAAAAGGTATGACTAAAATTGCAGCCTTGCACTTTTCCCTTGTTCTGCCTCCCTCTCCCACTGTGTCCATATTGTGCACTTAAGGAAAAAGGGTGAAACAGAGTAATGCAGAAAATATGATGGGCCAGTCTGGAGCACCATCAAATTCCTACCTTGTCCTCTGTAACATAAATCCAGGCAGCAAAACAATGTAAAGTTTGTACACTACTTCCTACAACATCCTTTATTGTGAAATCTTGGTCCTACGCAAGCATACATATAGGTTACTGAAAGAATTGATGCGAGGGAGGTACACGGCCTCACAGCAGCCATTATGCAGCTCAGAGCTCAGAACACATCCTGAAGTAAGCAATAACTGGGAGCAATAAGAGGTACAAGACAAGTGAAATGAAGTTCCAATATTTTGCAGCTGAACATGCAGCTTTCGCATATCCCAGCCTTCCTTGACCCTCTCTCTTTGACAGCTTGCCTTTTCAGAAAGTGTAAAATGGTCATAGTCATTGTCAGAATGCATGCATACAAAAGAACTCCCTGAGCCATGGACTGCTGGTAGCTTGCAATTAAGTGGATCTCCTCTCAACTGCGTAATTCTGCACTGGGAAACAAAGAGCAGTCTGAGTATTTCAAACAAGACGAAAAAAGTTTCAGGGCCATCTATGTCTTTTGTCCTTTGGCTGATGGAAAAATCCATTTTTGACTAAAACTATAAACCAGATCAAAGCTTTTTCATACTTTATCTTAAAACATTTGGAGAGAGACTTTCCACAATTTTTTAACAGATGAATGACAACTATATGCCTTTCCCTCAATAAAAGCTTGCTCACTAAATGTCCAGTACAGCACAAACATCTCACAGGAATAAACTGAGCAATCTCTCCTAAATTACCAAGACTCCCTCAGCATACTCACTTGTGTCCTACAACTTCATTCTCCAGAGTCTGATTGCTGTATAAGTCAGAGAAGCAGAGTTGATGATTGAATGCTAAAACGGGATAGCATGTAATACCTTATTAGACATTCTGCAGCCTACTCAAGAGGGGTTTATTTCCTCTAAGAATTTCAATTAGCTCCTAAAGAACAGGAAGCTGCTGAAGCTTCCATGAGAAAGCAGCTAAAGATGCAATTTTCAGCTGGTCAACAGGTAAGAGGCAATTTTTATCCTATTATGCTGTGTTCTGCAGGAGATAGATTGGGCTAGTGTGCAAGAAAATGCTTTACCAGCACTTTAGTGAAGACGCATCAGTCCCTAGAATTCAGGATTTTGTCTGGAAAGCTAAAAGGGAGCTCTGCAGTCCAGATAATGGGGGCAGGGGGGAACTTAACCAGTGTTGTGTTGCCTGCCCAAGTCAGCAAATTAAAAAAGATGCTTTAAATAAGAGATAAATCATGCACGTTCACCATGTGTGTTAACTCTAAAGTCCAAAAAACCAGCATGCTGTTGATGGTTAAGCCTAAAAGATATCTACACATATTTTGTATAGACAGCCATGCCAGTCAAATATCAAAGATAATATTCCAATCTTACAAATCAATGATGTCCTGCAAACACTTCATCCTTCATCCTTTAAAATTAAGTAGAATTTTTGTCAACAACCTCTTTCCCCAAGCACATATATATACTTAATCATAGCTTTCATTTTCCTATGTTCAGAGTCCCCTGAAGAGAATAAGGAACTGGTCCTTCCTTTCAACAGGAGAAAAATTGTGTCCCAGAGAGCTGTGTCTACTACTAGATACCCATATCGAATGAAAGATAATAGCGTTGATTAACGGCGATGAGGGGCTGCTGGCTCTAACAGTGATGAAGTGTTCTGACTTGAGATTGCCCATACAGCATGTAGATAATTCTTGGCATTTTATCTACTGATTTCCAAAGTGTTTTTATTGGAGAGCACTCTATGGAGAGTTCTTGCCAATTTACTTTGTGGCAATTTGTTTCTTCTTTTCCCTGTTATTTTGTTTTTCAGTTCTAGAAACTGTTTATATTGTTTTCTTCTGCCCTCCCCTGTTCTAATCTACAATTGCTTGTGTTTGTAGACTTAGTCTTCATCCTGTTATTATACTGCTTATTGTCTCCTGAGGTAAAGCTATCATATGTCACTGGTTTTCCTCGCTGTTTTACCACTTAGGAAAGGTTCAGCATAGGTTGTAGGGATACCTTAGGGGTGGGTCACTTGGTAGCACCTGTGAAGCTGGCCATCTATTTTTACAAGGATGCACCAAGAATGATGCAAGTAGGAAAAAAGTCAGGAACAGCCTGCTACTTCAACTTGCAACCATTAAACAGTGAATGTGAGCAGTCCTCAAATCTGAGCCCATTTGGTGTTGCTAAGAAACAGGGAAGAGGGCCGGTAAGCTCCTATGGTTTCAGAGAATATGTGCATGGCAGGTAAAAGTGAGGATCCTTCTGTATTCTGGCCTGGCATTCTGCTGTCTTTCCACACGCATCAGTTTCCAGGTGACAGAGCACTGACTGAAATGCAGATCTGGAGCAGGGATGCGGAGCAGCAGCGCAGGGACCAGACTTAAGCCTGCCAGGACAATTCATCCAATCTATGGCCCACCTTTTCCATTTTTCAGATAAAAGCAAGGAGCAAAACAAAACTAAGGATGAACTTTGTAATATCCCATAGCATAATGCCTGTTTCTGAGAAGGGAAATATGTCCTATCATCTGAACTAGTTTTAAGCATCCCCTTTCACATGATAGCATGTATATATGCATACATGTGTAGGTGTCAGGCTGATGCAACCTGAGGTCACTTTGTGCCTTTCGCTTTCACCAATGTTCATATGTCACATGATGAGACAATAGCTTCAGTTTGATTTTAAAGGGATGCTTATTAACATACATATCTTTCTGATCAGCCTGCACTGGGTGCATTGACGTGTGCTCTCACCGTATCATAGGGGATGCATGTATTAGTGTCATGTGGTGAATCCAGACACGTGACGAAGGAAGAGACAATGATACCTATCTGAGAAGTGCTCCTAGTGTCTACCCAAGAAGTTTGGGTGATCCATCCAGGGGCAGTCAAGTGCTGGAAAACATGAGAGAAATACGCAACTTCTGGCTTCCCACTCCCACTAAATCGACAGCTCAGTGTGAGCCAGGGAGCCCTGCTTTTCACACGGGTGATATCTGTCAGAGGCAGCTGCAGGGAGGGACATGCAATTCAGCCAGTTCCAAGTACTCTGAAAGGCTCCCATAAGCTAAAAATTTCGATTTTACCACAATATGAGTGTCTGGTACTACACATCAATAAAAATAACCTTGAAATTGTTTCTATAAGAACCATACAGTCATCTAAATGTTTGTATTATGACTGTCATAGACAGGAATTGATATATTTATTATTTTCATCTACATTCCTAAGTCTTACCTGCATTTTTTGCTCTGTAAATATTGGATGAAATTACTTTAAAAAAGAAACCTCAAGCTTTAAACGCATGTATAAACCATCCACTTACATAACTAAAGTGAAAGAGACACTATTTGAGTGGTTCAGTACAGAAGAGTGAGTTCATTGGAGAGATCTGTTCTTGTAGTTTTGCAGGGGGTTACCAGGGCCAGCTGTGTTCCAAATAAATTTCCTGACCTAAGTGAACTTCCTATCAACAAAATTCTCTCAGGCTCCCATTATTTCTCTTCAACAATTAATCAACAGCTGCTGAAAAGTTATGAATGTGCTTGTAATTTTCAGTAAAATTAATGGAACTCCTATCTTCTGAAATGTAGAAGGAGGTTTTTCTTCCTAATCATGGTGTGAATTTCCTGATTTATTTTTTAAATCAATTACCCTTCTGAACTCCCATGTCTCCTGTCTTTGGCAGAACGGATCCCAGGCTCTACCATGACAGGCATGGATAGCTTTCACTGATGCCTATAAATTCAGTCTTCCAAAGCAGTGACCTCTACTGTAGAAAGATGCCGACATTTGTCAGAATTTTGTTGTGCGTAAACAGGATGTGGTTACTCCTTTTGAATTCATGTAAACATTTAAGTTTTCTGTTGGGAATCGGTATTATTTGGTATCTGTTCTGCTGGCAGTCAGGGAGAGGGTCCTGTTTGTGTAAACACCCCTTACTCAAAGCAATGCTTTTGAGGATCTCTGTTCTGCTACAAGGGTGTGTCGGGCAGAGCTCAGTGATTAACGTGGAGTCATCCTCACTGGACTCCCTTTGAGAACCACTGTGGGGGGCTCACTTCTGTTGCTTTTTCTCTTCCTGCATCCATAGGAAGGTAATGTTTCATCCTCGAGGGCCAAACGTATTGTACTTGCACTCAAAAATGATACAATATCAAAATATCCTTAAGACCTGATGATAATATTCCTAAAACTGTTTTGAATAAGAAATGTGGAGCTTTGATGTCCAGGACATTGCACCTTTTTTACATCAGATCAAAGTGCTAGTTATTGGACAACTGAAGCAGGAAACAAAACATGCAGCAAGGAAATCACTGAGACACTCTGTACATTTAGAATAAACCCCACCAGATATTCTAGTTTGGTTTTTGAAGGAAGACCAAGTTATTCTAGAGTTTCATTTATGGAAGAAAAAAAAAGTAACCCCACTATGCCAGTGTGACTTCACGTGCAAACAATATCTCATTTGTCCAAACATTTGCAGGATCAGGTCCTGTGCATTGCTTTCAGTGCCTGAGGATTACATCACGTTCTTTTGACTTTCCTTCTGTTCAAATAACCTAAAACACAATGCATTTTTTATGACCCAGGTCGCCTTTTGTTTTCCCACGGAGCACAAAAACAACATTCAACAAATTTGGCTGATAAAAGATTTTTATCTTACATGGGAAAGCAATGCTGTTTCTCTAAGCCACCCGTAATGTATTAGTAATAATGGTATGCCACTTCAAACAAATTACAAACTAATGTTAGTGTTCTTAACAATGTTATACTAAATAATAACTCCCCACAGACCAATTTGCATACAAAATGTAACATTTAAAGCCAAGTTACAATTAGCACTTTGTTATGGAAGTCTGTGGATTGTAATTTATTGAAACAAAGTTATACTTGCTGCAAGGAATTTTAATTTATGAAAAATTACCCATTTAGAATTGCTGTCACAGTGGACCAACTTCTATTAAAATGATGGGTACCTAATAAATACATCTATTATTAATGTAACAAATGACAAAAATGAAACAAAGTAAATGTAGGATTAATGATTGTGCCTCTTTGTAAATAAAGGGATGCAGCTTGACAACTCTTTCCCTCTTTACTGATGATGGCACATAGAGCAATATGTGTGTGAGAGGAGGAGGGAAGATAATGAACGGAAAGAGGAAAAGCAAGGAGGGATACATAGAGTAGAAAGAACAGAGAAATACACAGGATGTTAACGAATTGAAAATAAGTGTAAGAGTAAACTTGAAAAATATAGCTCAGCAAAGATGAATCACACTAGTACTTCATTTCCCTTGGGTGAATGCCATAAATCACCTGATAATGACAGTGAAAGTTCTCAATCCCACAGACTTTAGTTGAAGGGAAAGAACATTAATTGTCTGATGTGGGTACTTAAAAAGTGACAACTTACAAATACAGACATTTTGATGTTAAAAAATAAATTTTCCATCCACTCTCCTGAATTCATGCTTAAAAACTTGAGGTTTGTTGTTCATTTCAGTTTGAGGGAGTTTGGACCTCAAGGCTGTCTGGTGGATCTTCCATTTAAAAATAAAAAGCCATAAAAGTACCTAAAATGTCAATCTGTTTGGCAAATACTGCTAAATATGGTCTGCAAGTACCAGCTGAAATTTTTTAGGGATTTCCTTTCATTTATACACACATGCTTTTGTACTCCCTTCACAAACATCAGGCCTTTCTACTTTAGCAGGACAGAGGTCCCTATGTACCGTGGCACATCACCAGAGCAGGCACTTGGTCTCTCTGTCAGCCTGACCTGGGGCGGGTCACATACATCTGTGTGCTGGGTTCATGTGACCAACTACAGATGTGTGCTGTCATCATCACGCGTGCTTGCATGGCAGGGAAAGGCCTTGCCAACCAAGCCTGTGGCTGTCCACCAGCTCCAGGTCTCCACGCCACCTGCAGTGCCACCACTGACGCTGGGAAGGAGAAGGCAGGGGCCAAACATGCAAAACTCACACAGGCTACAAGAGGCCACTACAGGTCTGGAATATTTACACGGTGGACATTTCCACTGTAGATGTTTCAAAACTGCTTGGGTAATCTGGTCTCTTCAGGGAACAGAGACATTCCCACGTAATTTATCTGACTAACCACAACAACTGCATGAGTTCAGCCCTTTCATATCTGAAGAAATCACTGGGAACTCTGCTTGTGACAGTGCACTGAGCTAAAAATAAAGTGGAAAATGATCTCCTCATGGATATCCTGTGAGAAAAGAGAGTCTAAATTTAAGATAAATCATACTTTGAGGTTATTTACCCACCTCTAGTTAAATCTGAGAGATGTCTTCAACTATAAAAAAATTCTTGACAGTATAAACTCAAATTAGGTCGCAGCTTGCCTTTGGTAGGATGATACTTAGGTAGCACTGGGCAGCACTGGTTGATTGAAGAATGAAGTGAAGAATGTGGTAAACACCCAGTAAGCAACATAAGTTCAGTCACCTGTGAAAAACCGCACATATACATTTCACACACTTGGCAGCTTCCCATTTTGATGGTGATCAGGGTGAACGGTGCCCTCAAGTGTACCATATTACAAGGAGCGCTCGGAGGACCAAACTGAGCCCAGGAGTAAGTAGTCACCACTCTATTGTTCTCTGTGGTTTTATAACCCCCAACACAAAACTTTGCTTTGGTTCTATGAATATCTTTCTACGAAGAATTGTTTCTTTCTTTTCCTTAGACATTATATCTTTATATGCTTTTACAAAACAACAATGACATGTTCCTATGATCAAGACTCTTCTATCAAGGCTTCAAAAATTCTAATAATAGAACAAACTGTTTTAAAAATAACTGGGAGGGACGTGGAAAAAAATTACAAAATAGATCAGATTTGCTGAATGCTTCTTTTTATTTTTAGCTTGCTTAGTTTTCTTCTTTATAAACAGTCTCGTTGCTTTATAGGAGTGTATTCAACTCATGCAACTCAGATTCTGGATCCAACCTAGTCTGACTCCTTGTTTGACTTTATGTCTAGTGGATGTTCTCATGGAACCAGTTGAAGCGGTTCACTAGAACATAAATTTAAACATTGGGTTAAATCCTCCTGGAAAATTAATCAAGAACTCTTATTACAGTATAAAAAGTAAAACTATAGAGGTGTATCCATTGAGTATGTAGCTGGTAGAAGCTAATTCACAAAGCATAAATACCCCTATTATAATATTTTACCTCATCTTTTTAATTTAAGGAATTGTCAGCATGCTCAAAACTGCCCATTCTGGTAGGCAAACATAGATATTGTGTTCCAGGGGCATGCTTTTATTTTTTAAGTTTTTCTAGTTTAGAAGATAATTTTGACAAGCACCTGCTCTGCACTCTCAAGCTGGAACTGACAGACAAGGTGAGTTTTTTTCAGTCTGCCTGAAAACACCTGCAATTCATGTTCTGTTGGCCAAATCCTTTAGCTTCACCTGAGCAGCTCCTGTTGTTCTCAGTCTTCATTTCTCTTTTCATGCTTGATGTGACATTCCTATGATTTGAGCTCTCATGATAAACAGCATTCTACTGAATCCCAGTTTAAAGTAGTTTCCAAGAGATTTAAAATGTTGGAGTTGCAATCAGCAAAAAAATAAACAAATGGAAACAAAAACCTATTCAATAGAACTTAATGAAGGAGCTTATCCTTCTTTCCCATGAATTCTTTATTTCTATTATTTCATTTGAAATTTCTTATTTTTCTATTCTGGCAAATGAGGTAAAATGAGGCAAAACCTTCTTTTATAAGTAAAAATATGTTTTTTCAGATCACCATTATAACCAATCACTGAGCAGATGAGTTCTTAGGAACTATCAAGAAATGACAGTGACAGCATCCCTTTCTCATGGCTAATGTTTTATACCCAGGAGATTTTATTGATCTTATAGCACTGCATGATCTAATAGTAAACGGCCATACGTATAAATGGTTAGGAACGTTCTCTACACTGACAGAATCAATTTTCTCCAGCTTCACCCCTGAAACCAATATGAAACTAATCGTCAAAAATTTCTTGGCAATTTCTGGAAAATAAAGTTGTGGTTCAGATCCCTACTGGAAAGACTAAAAGGCAGGGGTGATTATTTTACTACATGAGGCTACCTGGCAATTTTAGAGTGGTATTATTCAATAAATACATACTGCCCCTATACCTAGCAATGATTTTACATTGATTCTTTTTTTCTCTTTCTCCAAAAGCTAGGAAGATTAAAGAAAATGAATAAAGCCTTGTCTCAGCATTTAATTTCATCTGATGTGAATCAATGTGAGTGACTTCTATAAACCTGTGCCCACTTAACCCAGCTGTGTATATGACCATTTTATTAAATGGAAATGTTGTGATGCAATTTGGTGAAACACATTGAAATAAGACACTTTAACAGACTACAAACAACAATAAACCCTTTTAATTCAAAGTCACAAAAAGGTTCATTTAACAACATGGTTAATTGAGACCCCACTTCAGAGTAATATTTATCTGAGTGCTTTATTTTAAACCAAAACCAATTATCATGGCTACCTTGGAGCTGAAAGGAGATAATAATGCTAATGGGGGCGTAGAACGGATGGAGAACATTATTTTTAGTCAAAATTCGTTCAATGGCATATGCTAAAATCCAAATTACAGAATAGTAACACACCACTTGACTGATAGAAATGGTAAATTCTTAGCTCGCTTCAAACAGGTAAAACATATCCAAACTACAAACTTTCCTTGTCAATGCAATGGTGTTAGTAGATGCAAACTAATATGTTTTGAAAATGTATCCATTCTGAATCTTCATGTGATAGCAAGAGTAAAGCACTGGGGACTTTTAAGGCCACGTGTAATATTAATATACTCATGTAAGTCACATAGGACACTGATGTTTCCTAGTTGAAAATTATGCATTCTTACCTTTCAATAGTTTTAGTAGGTGTATAATTCAATTTTATTTATAAACAAAATGGGTTTAATGGGTATATGTACACACTCAGAATATGTATCCAGGGTTGCTCTTTTGCACCTGTGATTGATGGTTTCCTTCCCTTTGTTAATACATGAAGTTTCTAAAAGAATCTTTTTTTCTTTCAGCCACAGATGTTATATCACAAACAGAGAATTATGTTTCCTGTTATAAATAGTTCAAGTGTAAAGAAAATTTTCAGAGAGAAATTTCCTGTTTATATACATTTATCTTAAGTAATTACCTTTGAAGAGAAACCTATAGGAAAAAAAAGAGCTGCATATATAGCTGCATATATAGGTAATACTGATATGTTTTAGTAATTTGTTTTTGAATGTTTGACCAACACAAAAACTAATCTTTAAATTAATGTTATGTTTCTCCTCCCTATTCCCTGTCTCAGATGTACATATCTACTTTTGAAATAGATATTAATCTTTTTTGTTTAGACTAAATGTCCATCTCATTTTGTAACTTCATGCAGTGTTAATCAAATACCTATACTAAGAGAATATGTCTAATACTTGTATTTTTGACTGAGAGGTAGTAACTGGAATATCTGATAGTGTCTACCTGATACAAGACTGACTTAATTAACAATTGCAAAATTTCAGATAAGGGAGGACAAGAATTGTATGTCTAAGTATTAAAATATCCATAAGATTAAGTATATACTTCTCAAGGAGCAGAACAGTGTCTCCTAGGATACAAATAATTATCAATTAAGGAAGGAAAGCATCAGAATTACCAACTGATAGATTACTAGTGCCATTACATTTTGCTATAAAACTAATTCAGCTGCCCTTAAATGATGCCCTTGAGATGATGCAGTAGTGAACAGGGACAAAATTATTAAAACTAGTGGGGGGTCAAGGAGAAGAGGTCAGATTCTCAAAATAAAATCTTGTTAAAATTCCAATGATAAAAATCTTCGTTTTCTCCAGTCTTCAAAAAAGTTGTATCAAGCTTTTTTCTGCTAGAAGAGTAGACTTCTAAGATGAACATTTGACATGACTTATTTTTTCTTTTTTTTAGTCAAGGCTAGTATAACAATTCAATATAATCTGTCCTCTGCAAAAGGAGTGCAATCAGGTTAAGATCTGTAAATACTATGGAGGCATTTCTTAATTCTACTGGAGTTTAACTTTTACTTTTTTTATGTCTTGGTTCTTCCTGTTTTAAAAGTCATTTCACATCTAACACACCTTTGATAGAGTGTCAAGAATACAAATAATATTCCAAAGAAGTGAATGATTAACTGTGAATAAAAGTCCTTCCTAACCTTTAAAGTGTACTGTAGTTCATTTTAGAGGAATAATTTAAAAAGAAAAAAAAATCTTCATAGTCCAAGAAAGGAAGGGTTTCTCTGTCTACTTTTTAAATGTTGAGAATCCCTGGAGCAATTTTTTAAACTAAATTTCTGAAGATTACATAGGAAAAATATATATAACTGTATTTGATGCATGTAGTAATGCATCAAATGGTGCAATTTCGTTGGTGAGCAGAGAAAGCCCTGCTCAGACAAAGCCTGTGCATTTTTAGCTTTGGTACTGTGAGAATCCTCTCCTATGTTTTGGGTACTACCCCTCATGGAAATAAAAGTAATTGTATATGTCCGTGTTTACAGGCATTTGCATTGGCTTCTTTGCTTGTCTCACATTGTTATGAAGAGCAGTCACCGAAGACTTTAAGGAGCCTGAAAGGGATGGGTTCATTCTTTCTTGCTGATATTCAACATGAGATGGTTTCTACAAGTCTGTGTAACAGAACAGGCCTTTATTTAAATTGCAATTGAAGCTCTTCAGAAACTGTTTTCTGTTTATCTGCTTACTTAGAAATTACAGGTGCCCATCAGTAGTTATGTATGTTAAAGATCAAGCAGAAAAAAAGAGAAAACATTAAAACAAAAATTTAAAAATTCCATGAATGCAGTGTCATTTATTCAACACGCCATTAACAGAGCTTGTCTGTGACAGCAGAGCTCTGTGGAGAAACTGATTCCTCGCCAGATTTGAGGTGGAACACACATAAAGGAATGACTGATATGTCAACATAGTGGTTTATCACTTTAAGCTCTACTTTATTTAGAGTTATTTTACTTACAATAAATATATAGATACGTTGATATAAAATAAATATGAGTTATTTCACTGTTAAGTGGTCATTAAAACAAAACTTTAATTTCTGTCTTCTTTTGTAATCTATTGATATTTTTGAATGTAAACATAACGGAACCTTTTTAGTATCTAAACATAAACTATCGTTTATGCATCCACCCTTTGGAAAATACAGATAACAATAAGTGGAATTTTCCCATTCTGTAAGAAAGCAAATGGATAACTGTATCTAAAAAAATAATGCTCCAAAATGCTCATTTCTCATTTATAAATATTTCTTATGTGCTCAGAGATAAGTCATATATTGCAGTTATGCATTCTTTTCCAATTTGCAAGTACAGACCTTTATCTGATGATTTTTCTGAAACTATTGATACAAAGCAGAGGTAACATAACAATAAATGTTCAATAGATTGGATGTATGAAGGAAAAACAGATTGCTGCTCACTTTTCTCTCAAATCACTTTTTCACCTGCCTGTGGAATATTTCAATAGAGCCCATAATAAGGAAATAGGTTATTACATAAAAAATAATTCTCAAAGGCCGTCTTTAGTGTAGAGAGGCCAATGAATAGTAGGAGAGCAGATGTCTCAAATGTTGATGTTTGCATCAGAGCAGCAACCTAGCCTGGAGGATTTGAACCCACTTCTGGAGTAGAGTCTTAGGAAAGTGTAGTAGAGTTAGCCTTGGTGAGTTATTCCCTGAGTGTTATCTCAAAAGTTATTTTGCTCTTCTTTTAACACGTACTTTTTAAAATGAATGATAACCAATTTTTATGCTACTGTGTGTGAAGTAGTGAGCAGCTTAGGATGATGATAGGAAATGAAATTTTCTACTTATTTTCTTTTATGCTTATGAGTGAACTAGCTGTAAGACACTATGGTGTGTATGTGGGAGTTTGCGCCTCATTAAGCCTTAAATTGTGCTAGGTATCTGTCTGCAAAGCTATTGTAAAAAGAGAAACTGGGGAAAAAAAAATCACTGCAGTAAAATGTACACATCAACTTTTTAAACCTTGTTGCGAAAACAGCTGAAGAAATTGACTTTTCATAAACTTCTTCCCTAATAATTATACTTTACATAACAAGGTCTGAGCTGCTCATAAATGTACAAATAGACAAGGCCTGTTGCAGCGGCTAAAACGCATCATGTCCTTTTGTTCCTGCTTCACAAGTTAATTAAGTTCCTTTAATAAAAGGGAGCAAACTGCTAAGGAAGCTAGCCAAGGGAAGAAAACCATAAAAACAGTTGAAGGAAAATTATTATATTCCACCCTTGTGCTCTAACGGAACTTTTGAAAGAAAATAAGAACTTTTGTCTCAGAGAAACACTTTCAGCAACGGTAGAAGTTGTTTTTGAGTTTTATGCTACCTGTACATGGCAACAAACCTAAGATGATTTCTCTTTAGAAAAGCACATCACCAGTAGCTACAGTTGTCGGTATTTGCCGTTCGTAATATACGTTATGCTCTCAGCTTTCTTAGATGGAGAGGACAGCAATGTAATGAAAAAAAGTCTTGATATTTCTTGAACAAAGCATTAGGTATGAATGTATATATGATAGATGATGCCAGAGACAAGGAACCTTCTGTTACTGTTGATGAGAACCGTAATCGTACAATGTTAAAATGAGGAAGAGTAACAAAAGCATCATCAGTGTAACTAACTCCATTCTTACACTAGAATACCCAGATCTCATACTAGGAAATGCTCAAGAATTTTTAGATGAGTAGTTGTGTGACATAAACACAAGCAGTACAGAAATTTCATCAGAAAACAGCAATAAAACTGTGGGAGAAGCAGCTGAACAAAATCTATCGTTTATGAACAGTGATATTTAGAAACTGGAAGACTGGAAAGGAATAATGGAAATTTAAAGGATGTGGCAAGATATGAGGAATGAATGGAGAAAGGACAAGAGACCTTTGAAAGAATACACAGGATACCTAGTAGCTGGAAGTCTCATCACTGGAGCTATATTCTTACTTGACCAGCAAACTTACCAACACACATATATAAAATCAAGATCATCTGGATTTTAATTTCAATAGCAGTGTGGCTGCTACTGCTGTTCAGAGAATTTGGGGATGGCTATGTGTTAAGATTGAATCTAATTCCACAGGGGCCTAATACAGAAGATTTCTGTGGTCAGCTCCTTCAGGAAGTAAACAAAGGAGAGAACATCCTTCAACAAATAGCACATATCATTATTATTCTGTAAGATAAAGAGTCTAAAACTGTTATTCAGCAATATAAGAGTTACATTTGTTAGAGAATGACTGACAAAAAGCAGTCTCCACAGAAGACTACTCATTCACAGGCTAAAGAAACTGCCAGGGGAGTATTTTGCACAATTGAACCAAATTATATGCAAAGAAAGACGTATCCCATAGCTTGCCATATATAATCATCATCATATTACCTTTTTTCTCTTAGCTGAAGTGCACATCTTCCTAGCTCGCCTTCAATAGACAGTTCTACTCTGAACAAAGAATAAATTTTTTAAGATACAAAATACTGAAGAGGAACATTCTGTTAGACTTAGAAAAACTGAAAACATGTTTATCCTTCCCAACTCCTCCCACTCCTTAGCTTCTGACCATTCCTTGGGTATGACAAATCAATTTGGAAACTGTTCTTAAAGCTTAGTCCTCAAAAATAAAATCAGAAAAGATAGTCATAATGCTTAAAGTATTATTAAATTATTTTCATGAAATAAAGAAAATCCTGCTAAAAAAAACTTCATTTGAAAAAGCTAAAAGAGCTACCCCCACTTTTTCATGCATCATATCGTTCCATAACAGTGGTGGAAGATGCATCTTTTGTAATCATCTTCCACAGAAATCTATTGTTTTCCTTCAAGAAGTCCTACAGAAACTGAACTGTGTTAAACTCCAGTGAGAAAGGCAGCCATAGCAAAACCTCAGGTCTGCCATTACCTCAGCATGTGTTTCTTCAGCTTATATTTTGAAAACAGAAATACACCATAAGTTCCCAGCAGCATTTATTGGGTTCAGAGACACTTGGTGACCTTCTACTCATGGTTACAGTTTTCTTCTTTTTGTTTTTTTTTTTCCACGTTGTCTGATATGCTTTTCTCTCAACATTGAATATATACTTGTTAAAATCAACAGATATATATAATACCAATTAAGCAGTTACCAATACAAGAACAGATTTTATAGAAAGATGTTAAAGACCACATAAACCTTGCCCTGGCATTTTTCCCGGTATCTGCCAGTCATCTTCAGCTAATTATAAATGAACAGGTAAAGGATGTCTAATGCCATAAACCCATTCAATGTTGCCAAAGAAGGTAGGGCGGAGGAATTCACTTTACAACAGGGCTGCTACCATACTGGTGGTCCCCTAATGGCCTGTTTCTGAAAAAAGAGTGCAGCTTGAACCCTCTGGTACTTCAAAATAAGCTGTTGTAAAAATTCCATGAAGGACTCTAGCACATAAAAAGTGAATTAAAAAAAAAAAAAGAAGTTGTCAGCATCATACCCAGTTAACTAGCCATGCCTCCTTACAGACCTTGGCAGTAAATAGCAAGACAACCATTTTTTTCTGGAAAAGATACAAATGTCACATAAGTTGTATTCAAATGTATAAACTTAAGCTTGTAAACCTTAGGCACTTTTCCTCTCTGCAGCCAATAGCAGGAGATGAGGCACACCTCCAAGCAGGGATTTCTCTCATCTTGAGACAAGCCTCTAGTGCAGGTCAAGTAAACCCCTTCATTAGGTATATATTTTTCTCTATTGGTATAAACACAAACTATAGGATTAACTCAGATTTAGGTGTCTGTCTTCTTCAGTTATAAGGAGATGAATCTAACTCCATGTTATATTTTCAGGTGTCCTGACATAGTCTGGAAAGCAAATTGGTCTTTATAATTGTGATGGATTGTCCAAGTAAAATGATAAGAATCTGTTCATATCCATTTAAAAGAAATGTAACACTTTATTTTTATATACATTTTAATACTTTATTATAAAAAAAATGGAAGAAAGAACAGATGAAGAATTCCCAGGTTTTTCCACTGCTGTGTAACTGTGTATGTTTCTGAAGGAATGTGGTAGGGCCTGGCCTTTAAAACTGAAAAAGACCCTCACTTTGGAGTATTTTATACAGCCCTCAAAAATCACACTATCCACTTTGCAGATAACCATCCAGCCAGATATTTTCTAATCGTATTTTACTGAAATCCAAATAACAATTTAATAAGTTAAATGTAAATTTAGATTGGACTTTGCAAATAATTTGCAATTATGCTGCTTATCTCATTAGCACACAGATAATTTTATTTTATTCTTACACACTTTTGATTCTAAATATTAGCCCAGAAGTATCATAAAACATTAAAATGTTATGTTAGTATAGTTATAGATTCAAATTACACTGTAACACTTCCCTTTATGAGCCTTCTTTGTATGTGCATTACTGTTCAAATTTTAAATATATTATCAATTTATACTTTCAATTTATGTTTAGAACAATGAAGCACACATGTAGAATTCAAGAAATTTTCTATCCAAAATTATGCAGGCTCTTTTTTGCTTGCTTCTATTTTTCAATGGTTGAAGTGCTAAACAATTGTGTTTACTCTTCTCTTAGAGAAATAAGTATACATACAGTAGATTGATAGTATATCACATGAAAGAGATAACCCAGTGTAGAGAGATGACTTTTCATCTTATCTTTACTTAAAATGAATGTAATATAAGCTAGTGAAACAGTACCTAAATTCAGACTAGTTTGTTGTAATAACACTTTGAATAGAAGGAGGCCAAGTGACCAATCTTGCAGTTTTCATTTGCCTGGTTGGGGCACATGATCTGTACAGATTCTGATTGACAACAAATTCAAAACCATTTTCAAAATGTTTTCCCAAGGTGTTAGTGATGAGTCACACAGAGCTGCAGTGTGTTGCCACTATTCCTCATCTAGTATAAGCTGTTAAAGATTTTTGCAGAGCAGACTAAAAGGAAGGCCATTGACTTCATGATGCTGCTTTGAAATAAACAGCTACTGCTCATATATTTCTGTAGCTGGGAGGAGTGATCTGAAGGATTTTGGATTTCCTCAGCATCCAGTCTTTCCCAGCAAGGATAGCTTGTGCTTCTCACTGTTGGATGAGATCAAAAGGGAACCCATTCAGTGTCAGACACAGAATAGTTACGGCATTAGTAGTTACAATTTTGTACTTTTATTTCAGACATTTATCGAAATAAAGCAAGAACATCACCCTTTGACATACATTTGCTGAAAATAAAACTGGATACAAAGATGTTTAGGAGACGTGGAGATTTTGCTGGAAAATCACTAAGCTCCTAGTTTCCATGCTGCAAAAGGGCATGGCACTAGACAGACGAGTCATGGCTCTGCAAAACAGAAGGAATGTGTGCAATAGAATCATAGAATCATAGAATAGTCTGGGTTGTAAGGGACATTTGAAGGTCATCTAGTCCAACCCCAATGCCATGGGCAGAGACATATTTCACTAGACCAGGTTGCTCAGAGCCCTGTCCACTCTGACCTTGAATGTTTCCAGGGATGGGGCATCTATCACCTCTCTGGGCAACCTATTCCAGTGTTTCACCACCCTCATTGTAAAAAATGTCTTCCTTATGTCTAGTCTAAATCTTTTCATTCTAATTCTTTTAGTTTAGAACCATTACTCCTTGTCCTATCACAACAGGCTCTACTAAAAAGTCTGTCCTCATCTGTCTTATAACCCCCCTTTAAGTACTGAAAGGCCGCAATAAGGTCTCCTCAGAGCCTTCTCTTCTCTAGGCTGAACAACCCCAACTCTCTCAGCCTTTCCTCATAGGATAGGTGTTCCATCCCTCTAATCATTTTCATGGCCCTCCTCTGGACCTGCTCCAACAGGTCCATGTCTTTCCTGTACTGAGGACTCCAGAGGTGGACGTAGTACTCCAGGTGGGGTCTCACCGGAGCAGAGTAGAGGGGCAGTTGTTGAGTACCTCAGCCTTCTCCTCGTCCATTATTACCAGTTTGCCAGTCATGTTCATCAGGGTGGGTACACTTTCTTTGACCTTCCTTTTCTGGATCACATACCTATAGAAGTCCTTTTTATTATCCTTTGCATCCCTTGCTAAGTTCAGCTTCATCTGTGCCTTGGCCTTCCTGACCTCATATATATATATATATATATGAGAGGTCATATGTATATATATATACACCTCATATATACCTATACAACCAGGCAACATCCCTATACTCTTCCGAGGATACCTGTCCCTGCTTCCACTGCCCGTGAGTTTTCTTCTTGCCGTTTAGTTTGACCAGCAGGTTTTGACTCATCCATGCCAGTCTCTTGCCTTCCGTTCCTGATTTCTTACACCTGGGGAACAAGAGCTCTTGCCTTCTATGGAAAGTGTCCTTAAAGATCTGCCAGCTCTGTTCTGCTCCCTTGTCCCTGAGGGCAGTTTTCCATGGGGTCCTATTGACTAACTCCTTGAAGAGATGGAAGTTTGCTTTCCTCAAATTCAGGGTCCTGACTTTACTCTTTGCCTGACCCATATCTCTCAGGACTGCGAACTCCACCAGTGCGTGACCACTGCAGCCCAGGCTGCCTCCAAACTTGACATCACCGATTAGCTCACTTGCTTTGGTATCGCATCCCCTCTGGTAGGGCTGTCTATTACCTGGCTTAAGAAGTTATCCTCAATGCATTCCAGGAGTCTCCTGGATTGCCTACAGCTCGTTGTGCTACTTTTCCAGCAAATGTTGGCGTGGTTGAAGTCCCCCAGAAGGATGAGAGCCTGTGAGTGCTATGCCTCCTGTAGCTGGAGCAAGAAGGCTTCCCCTTGATCGGGTGGCCTGTAATAGACACCAACCACAAGGTTCCCTTTGTTTTCTCAGTCTCTGATTCTTACCCGTAAGCTTTCAACCTGCTTGTGGCTAATCTTCAGCAATAGCTCTTCACACTCTATCCATTTCTTGGTGCCTGGCTCTCCTATCCTGCCTCTGAATATAGAAAACTTTCATTAGACAGACGACTTAACACTAACACCTGTCAGTCAGCCCATGAAGGGAAACAGTTGACGTCTTTAGAGCAGAAAGTTGAGCTTCCCCTTTGTATTGGATAAGTACTTGGAAATTATTTGCTGAGCTGAGCTGTCTATCAGCTGATCAACAAATTAAGCAATGAATACCAGCTCTTTTAAGTGAAGGCTGCAATTGTGTCAGCTGTGTAGCAGCCTGGGTGGTCTGAAGAGAGTAACAGCTGTGTGAGAAGTGGACAGGGCATACAGAAACACAGCACCCAGGTAAATAGGTGACTCAGCAAAATGCTGGGACATATAGCATAATTAAAGGGGTTCAGGAAACACTAGAGTGTGAAGACATAACAAATAGGGAAATAACAGCTATTTATACTGTATCAGAGGGATGGAGACTAGGAAGGAGATTTTCTTCTAATTTCAACGCTCCAAATAGAAATGTACAATCTAATAGACATCTAGTCAATACTGCTACACCTAACAATGCTCATCTCATGTAGTTCCTGTACAACTTGAAATAAAGTATCTCCTCAGCCAGTACAGTAACAAAATATATGCTAGACCCCTCTACTTCCAACCCAAACATAAGATGCCTTGCTCCCCTTGCTCCCTTGCTCCCGCCTAAATACCCTCTCCTGAGCATCCAGCTCTTTAGGAGTGCAGAGAAAAATCTAGCCTCCTCTGAAGATGCTGTGTCACCTCCCTTAGGAGTGGCTATTAGGAGAAGTGTATTAATAATGTTTGGGCTGCAGCTTTTAAGAGTCTGAAAGAGTTATTAATGGCTGTCTCTTCTCACACATTGCATATAGCAGTTCAAGCTTGCTGCACTTAATCACACACTTTGTTATCTTCTTAGCCTTCTTTTTCATGCTGTGAATAAGGCACTGCAAGTATATTTGTAACTAGGGAAACTTTCCTTCCTTTCTCTTGACTTTCTAAGTCACGTCTTGTATTGGATCTGTGGTACTCTTGGTGTTGCCTAGATAAGGAACAAAAAGCTTGATTGTAAGGGATTTAATTATTTTGCCAGCAGCACAATTCCTGACTGAAAAATACAGAGAACTGCTCACAGTATGAAAAACATTGGATTTCCTTTGTTTGAATTCCCAGGGACTTAATAACCACTTCTTCTCTTCTTTCTCCCCTTCCACTTAGAATTGCCCCAACCAAGGGCTCCATTGATCTTGAATTCTTCAGTGGAAGAGTACTGTACAGGGCCATGGTACAGGTGAGGTAAGACACTCTCAAATAACTCTACAAGTACTCAAGCCCTCTGGCTCCTGTCAGCCAAAAAGAGAGGCTGCAGGTTGTTTCAGCAGTAAGTGTAAGGCACCGGTGGATGTTGGGGGAGGGAGGGGGTTGGATAGAAGAGAAGGGGAAAAGAGAGCAAACAAGCAACCAAAGTGCCCAAAATGTCTCACTATAGTTCTGGGTATGAATTCAAGCTTTCCATTTTTTCTGACTGCTGTTTCCTAGGCCTTAAATGAGTGAAGTGTGTACATATTATTATCAAATATTTCAATATATATGTATGAAATATATATACATATATGCAGTTATATAAACATGTATATGTGTAGTTACTTGTTCTCTTGAATTATTCTTGCCAGTTTCCTTTTTTTCCCTTTTGTTTTTTCTTCAACTGAGGTGGAGGCAGAAGAACTAGAGAAGACAATTATTTAAAATAAATAAATAAATAAATAAATAAAGTGGTACTTTATGCTCTGTTATGTCTATTATAATGAGTTATTCCAAATCTTCTAGGAGCTTACAAGTTACTGAAAACATATAAACAGTAGCTAATAAAAGTTTTTATTCTGTTTGGAGCAGCAAAGTCTAGATTTGGGCTGATAAGGAAATGGATTTCCTTTCCCAGAAAAATTGAAAACTTGGCAGGGGTGGAAGTGTGTTTGTTTGTTTTCTGTTCAATGTTTTGATGAACTCAAGACCTATCAATTTAATTTTTTTTTAGGTTATTTATTATCTATGAAAATAATTAAAAGAAAACATTTTAATCCCCAAAGACCCCAGTGTTTGTGTTACTTAGAGTCAAATCTTAACTCTGTAAATTAGAAAACAGAATGAGCCTGGACCATCTATTTCAAGGAAAAAAAAAAAAAAAAAAAAACCAAACAAAAAAAAAAACACCTTAAATTCTGCTCTACTTAAAGGGGAAAAGGGTGTCACTTCCAAAATGTAACTTGACATAGTATGTTACCATCTTGCCAAAAGACTTCTTAACAAGTTTTTGTTTGTTTGTTTGTAACAAAGCTGCTATGTTTCCATGAAAGGTTATGTTTCTAATAAATTGTCATTTCTTGAAGAAAAGGAAAAAAAAAGGAAACTTCTAGTATTCCAATCCGCTGGGGTCTAGGTAAAAACAAATCAAATAAAATTTAAATGAACATGTGAATTTTTAGGTGTTTAACTGAACCTCTGAGCCTTTTGAGATATACTTACCAGTAAGTAAAAAACTGTCACTAGTTAAAAGGAAAAGAAATCAATAAATTATTAAGAAAAGCACAACTGGATTCCTTTTCGGTTTCTCATAGGGTGTTTTTTCCCTTAGCTAATAGTTCTTTTATCTGTGCCTTGCATTAATTTTGATAGCAAATGAGAACACTTTCCAGAAAATGTAAATTAAAACCAGCAACGTCATAAAAAATCCTCCAAAGATTTACATTTAAGGCACAGTTTGATATAATCAATACCAAAAATAAAACTCATGCTAACACTGGTGTTTTATATTTCAATTTCTAACCACAATGCCTTTTCTTGTTTAAGCTTTTGAGCTCCCTTTCTTTGTTATACATAAATATATATGAATGAAGGCTAACACGATGAAAAAACAGTTTCTATTGGCATGAACTTACAAAAGCTTTCAGATTTGATTGCTGCAAGTTAGGCTTCTAAATTCAAGATCAGTTGCTTGAAGTGTTGAGCACCTGCAATTCCCCACTGACCCTGTTTTTAGAGTTTGGATCACTTTCATTGACATGGTTAAAAATTGGTTTAGAAGCAAGATTTTAAAGGAAGTACTACTGTTTTGCTCTCTTTCCTGCCTTCTTCCTTTCCTCCCTTTCTCCCTTCCTTCTTTTCCTGCACACACATACACACTCATATGTATATACAAGGTTTTAAAAGCTAAGTAACCGTTCCAGTATGACCCAGCATTTTGTCCAATACTGTGAATTACATCTAAGATAGGTGGACCTAGATATCACTAGAATGAGATTCATATTGGTGAAAGATAGAATAAATATTACACTAGATGGACAACACAATAAAGTTTAATTAACACTGATATTAATTTCTAACACTCTGGTTCTTTTCCTACCTATCTACCCTACCTAATGAATGATGAAGTTTTTAACAATGCCAGCCTGCTCACTCTCCAAATGAGGTGGAGGCAGTCACAGATAATCAGCAAGAAAGAATTTCTTGATAAAATAGTGTAGTCTTTCTGCTGCAGTTTGCAAGATAGAGCCTATGGGCTGCCATTTTATGCCTGCTGTCTGCACGACTATTAGCAACACCGTAGAATAGAAACCAGTATGAGAGTTTAATTTCTTTTCAGTACTGGGAGTTTAAAGTATATTGCTGATAGGTGGTAGATAAGAATAGTTATATAGATATAAGAAAAGCAAAAGAGTGAGGTTTGGTTTATGGATTAAAGCCACAAGAAAAAATTGTGCCTTGGACATAATATGAAACCAAAGCTTGCTTATGTTCACCTTCCCTTCACTGAAAGGAAGCCATTCAGGAAAGTTCAAGCATTTTCTGCTGAACACTTACCTAATTTAATTCAGTAGAAAAACTCCAATTAACCTCAGGGCAACCTGATCTGACCTCTTGGCTGGCCATTGTGCTGAGCTTGTTTGTTTATTAACCTGGCAGATTTAAGATATTTCTGAATCCATTATATTAAGATAATTGTAATAGTCACTTATATTAAAGACAGACAATTATACTTTATTTGATGGATGTCACCATCCTTTCAGGCATTAGTAAGGAAGATTAAGCTGCTTCCTGTACAGCTATTTGCATGGCTACCTGAGCATGGTACTTCTATTGTGTGCATATCGCTCTTCTTAAGCTATTCATCACTTTTTCTGACTACAAATTCATTTAAAATGCACCTATC
Organism: Platalea leucorodia; assembly: GCF_965183815.1. Classification (NCBI taxonomy): domain Eukaryota; kingdom Metazoa; phylum Chordata; class Aves; order Pelecaniformes; family Threskiornithidae; genus Platalea; species Platalea leucorodia. Next base: position 62,103,050 of record NC_138824.1, read on the forward strand.
AGTATCAATAAATGAAAGGAAGCAGATGTTTGATGTGTCTCTCATTGCACTGACAGGCACGACACACAGTGCTAAGACCCCTGCTGCTTTCTCCAGGAGGCCAGCTTTTGGGTGTCCATAAACATGGTTTGATGGAAGGCCATACAAAAGAGCGGCATGGCCTTTGGCCTTTTTATGACGTGACGGTTTTGGAAGGCTTTGTCTGAGATAAGCCATTGTACAACAATCTCTTGAGTTAACTAGCACAAGTCTAATTTCCCTGACATCAATACAGGCTTCAGAAAAATCTCTTCCAGTTAGGTTAAATGAAATAGAATATTATTAAGAAGAAGGTTTTGAGGTTTTTTTGGTTTTTGTATAGTCATCAAAACAAGCCATCTCAAACAAATTGTGCCATTAGTTAGAGACTGAATAGAAATAGATTTGGAAATTCTTTCTATAGATAGATGTACTTGCTTTAAAATAATAATTTCTAAGCATATATTTCTTAAATATATGTTCCTAAAAAAGGTATTTCCTAAATATTGCTTCTATAATACTTCCTGAATTGTAGTAGCACACTCCTTTTTTCTCTTTCTCTCCCGTACTTAGAAAATAAATGCAACCATGCTGTGTCAGGCCAAGGATCATCTAACTCAGTATGTTTCCTCTAGCAATGGCCATAAGCAAATACCTAAGAAGAAATATGAACAAGCTAAGCATACACAATACTTCCAGAATTCTCTCAGCCTCCAAACATTTTCAGTTCAGTGGATTTGCTGCCCCTGGTTTCTATATAATTAGTAATTTTAAACATCATTATCTTCCGCAGACTTGTTTCACCTCAAGTCTGTATAAGCTTTTACTTTCAAGGACATCATCTGACAACAAATTTCACATGTCTCCTATTTTTTCTTCCTTTTGAATCTACTACTGACTTCATCAAAACTTAATTCTTCTTTTTTAGAAGAGGGAAAGAATTATCTTTATCTACCTTCTCCTTAACATTCATGATTTTGTAGACTTCTTTCATATTTCCTCTAAGTCTCTTCTTTTCTGGGCTTGATAACTACTAGTTATTCACTCATTTCTCATATGAAAGCTAGTCCATATGCTAGCTAACTTTTCCTCCTCTTTTAAAATTTCCCTCCAACTCTTTTCTTTAAGTCTTCCTGTTCAACTTCTGTCTTCCTACAATGACTCATGTCTCCATAATACCTCTTATTACACTTTCACCCTATATCTTTCCAGCTACCATTCTAAATTAAGTATACATTTTCTTGCTCTAGTTTTTGTTCACCTCTTTCTTTTCACAAGGACTCCCACTTTTCAGATTTTCTCCCATTACACTGCTGGCACACCCCTTCATCACATACTCATCTCGCACTCCTACAAGCTGCCAGTACATTTCTTCCTACCTGCTGCTTCTAGCATTTCTCCACTGTCCAGGGAAGGAGGGATAGGAAATGGAAAGCTCTGTGAAACTCAGAAACTTCTTGACTGTGGAGCCGTAGGAACTGCAGCAGCTGATACTTCTTCTCCCTGCCATGAACTTGAGAAGAGTACTGCGAGGATGAAAGCATAGGTGGGATTTATTTCATCAGACATTGGACATCTATGCAGACATCTACTACACTGAAGCAGTTATTTGGATGGGTTTTTTGTAATCTCTGGAGAGAAAATATAGACGGCCTACTTAAACACCTCTCATATGGACCGTTGTCTGTAAGATCTACCCTATAGCATGTAAAAGGAAGGAGACCCTAATTTTCCCCAGTTTCTCTATCACATCAGCAAAATTTACAGGTACTTCAACAGGCAAAATTACAACTTTTTCATACCTTGTTCTGGTATATTTCTGCATGTAGAAAATGTCTTGTGGTTCACTGTCTGTGCCTCCTTGCTTGTCAACCCTGACTGCACATATGCTACAAGAGTCCAGTCTATGATAAGAGATTTCCACCTTCTTGCATGTTTGCCTTGGTAGTTATTATTGTTATTAGTATCAAGAGAAGCAACAAAAAAAGTTATAAGGTTTTCCAGTTGACAAGGAGGGAACTTGCACAGAGATCATCATAACTACGTATTACAAGAGTAAAATCTGCTTTGTTTTCCAGTAACCACTTTTCTCTTTGCTTCCATGCTCTCTAATCACTAATTAATGACCACTGAAATTCTCAAAGTTATTTATTTCCCAGGTGGCACACAGGAAAATATTAAGGAGTTTCCAAAGAATTATACTGAAATTATGGGGGTTTTTTTGCATATTATACTATTAGCAGAGTAGGTTTGGGCTTTGAGAGTTCAGAATCCTTTAAGTAGGTAGTAGAAGTAGGTAGAATAAGACAGGTAATTCTCTAGGTGGGCTAAAATGACACTTTCCCTCCTATAACATTAACATAATTAGCAAGTAATTGTAATATTTCTTTCTAGTGGAGCAAGTGAAACAATGGTTCAAGCAGAACAGAGAAAGTGATTCTGCAATTCAAATGATGCTGCTGTGTATTTCTGTACTAAAAATTCATTATTCATTCTTGCTAAAATGCTTTTGCTTCATTAGCAGAAAAATCGTGAAATGTGATGTTTACTTTTTGAAATATGCATGCTCAAAAACAATTGCAATTAACTGGAACATGCAATCTGTCCAGTTACGTGATTACTGCTGAACATCTAGCTAATGTTATGCACGTTGTTACAAATAATTCAACAGATTTATTAATTTTAGGAATTTAAATTCATATTTTTGGAGGTGTGACTGTGTGGTAATGATGTTAAGGCAGCCATGGGGGTCTTACTGATGAAGGTTTTTGTGTGCCCAAAGCTTTTCTATGTTTTCCAACATTGTCAGTTCATCTATTAAAAGATATTCTCTTTCCCCTAAAACCTTGTTTCTTTATGACTGTCCCTAATATGCTGATTTCAGAAAAAGAATTTAGCTCACGCTAGTTACTCTCACAGTAACATAATATCAAGGGGCGACATGATCCATCTGAGAGAAGGGTACATTACTGAGATATAAAACTAAGATCTTTTCCTTCAGTTATAGAAGTTAAAAATTCTGCAGTAGTTCTTTTCCAGAACTAAAAGGCGGTCCTGATAGCTGTCATACTGAACATATTCTGCCACTCCAAAAATCAGCTTCTTAAAAAGTAGTGGCTAGATTTTGGAAGCCTCCGCAGCTATGAGTTTCTTCTGCTCAGTAGTCACTGACAGCTCCCCTGAGATGCTGGGAGGAAAGCTGTATCTTTCCTGTGCTCACATCAAGGTAAAACTGAGATACTACTGGGAGGGGCGGGATGAAGGTGGAGAGAAAGAAAACAAAAATGCCAGTGAAGAGATAAGGTGGAAAACCCTACTGAGAAGCATGCCATGACAAACAAATGGAGTCAGACTGTGGAAAAAAGTAACAGAAAAGCATACACCCTGCATTGTTTGGTAGAACCACATTTCAGAAAATCCCAAAGATATAACTGCTTTCTCACCTAACAAAAGCCATTTCTGAAAGGCTAAAAGTAACTTATTTTCTCTGGCCTCTCTTCTCTGTCCAGCAGTAGGAGCAGCCAGAACAACTTAAGAACAGACTTTGAAAGCTATGGGATTCCTGATGTTCTTCCACAGAGGCAGGAACAACCACATCAAAATTAGTAATTTTTTTACCTTACAATTATGCATCACATTGGTGCTGCTTTCCTGGAATAAACACCAAGATAAGCAGGCCCCGACACAATTTTTCTCACTCTTTGCTCTTCTCATCCAAACTCCAAACTGTCATTCAAACATAAGGCTACAAAAAGACTATCATAAGGCAATAGCTATTAAACTGAAGCTAAGTCAGGTAACAAAAACTTCAGCCCACAACCAATTGAAATGAATGCATAAATCCAAGTTAATCACACCTCATTACTACTGTAAGTTATATATTCATCTCATTCTCCATACTTCTTTCTCATTAGATTCACCTGTTGTACTATGGGTTTATGTGGATTCTATGGTCCTCATCCAGGAACTGTGCTTTTCAAAAATCTAAATAACCTAAAATATTTCAGCTATGATGTCCACAGCTGGTTGTAAATGTGTGACCCTGAACCTATCAGTAATATAATGTCTATAATGCAAAAGGCGGTCATAGTATTCAAGCTGTACAGATTCATGCATTTAAGTGAATTGTCTTGGTACCTTTCATAGTCAGTGGAAAGAAACAGAAGTCTCTAATGTACTGACCATTTGACCTGTTTAGAGATGTGTGCAAGGATGAGATTTGTGCTGTAGAGGGACTTATTACTCTGCATTTACTTAAAGGAAGCCTAGATGATTAACCTTGGATGTAGACATCAGCAGACATCTATAAACATCTAAAATTAGGTGGTCTGAACCCTAAGTCTTATGCTTTGCCATATGGGAAGAATGGAACTATAGTGCAGCCTTGTGTGACAGAGAACAGGCAATAGCATTAGGAGGTAGCCAGGAATATCGTTTTTGTCGGGGCTGCTTTGAAGGCAAGTGCCACACCTCCCGGCCACTGATCAATAAGGTCTGCATAAGCACACATTGTAGCTGGTGAGTAAGTAAGTCACACGCAGGAGACCCACCTGCCCCCAGCCATCTAGGAAGTATCTTAACCATCAGTCCAAACTAAACTCTTTGGATGGCATATAAACTTAAAACAAAATTGACGAAACCTCTTGCCGTTTAAGTCAATTAATGTATTTCTCTTAAATTCAGTCTCGACAGATTTTCATTCCATTCTCTTTTTTTTCTTGCACTTCTTTCATACCTTTCACTGATTGATGTTTCACTACTTTCATTATACCAATACTCTGAAGTTGCCAACAAAAGAATAACCTCTCAGTATCACAATGAGATATATATGTCAGTAAAGTATGGCAGTTAATTGCTGTTTGAAATCTCAGACATCTGTTTTCTTACAATCGTTTTAGAATACCATATGGGAACAAAAAACACAGGATGGAAATTACTTATCCAAAATGGCAGGTAAAGCTGCAGAATAGGGAGGCATGTCAAATACCTTTCTTTTAAATGGAGGTAGGTCACAGTCATGAAATCAGATGGAAGAAAAACCTTTAGGATCAAATCTAATGATTGGCTGTACATTCATGTCCCCATGAAGATATATTGCACTGTGGGAGCAGGGTCTGAGGTCATGTCATGCTACAATACACGAGTTTTACACAAAAAAAAATAATTTGCAACATTACATAGCTATGAAATATTTCTAAGACAAAAGGAGTTGAAAGATAAGACTTTGGGGATGTGCAAATACCAGCAATAAATTGCTGAAATAGCTACTGTTAGATTGAACATGGATTAAGAATAGCTTCCATTCTGTTAACAGCATCTGAATCATTTGATGCTGGATAGATTCAAACAGCTTTCAATTTACATGATGCCTTTTCAAGGTATGTCAAAGCTCCTTACTGGCCTTAGAATTTTTCCTAAACAAATAACTATAAATGTGATCTGCCAGTACCTATTATAGGCTTTATTTATGCCGTCTAACCATAGAGGAAAATATAGTCAGCAGGAATCCAGAATGGAGTATCTCTTAAACATATCTAGTGGAACCATTTTTCAAGAAAAAGGAGGAATATATACTTCTAAATATACCTTTAAGTAAAGCAATTGGTTTGATGACTCCTATTTTTTCTTAAATCAAGCAACCCTAGAAGCACAGTTCTGTTTTTAGGTATCCTTTTAGCTTGGTCCTGGGTAACAGACATACATTAAAGCACATGTAAGTGCATACTTCTCTTTAAAACTTGTCTATGCAAAATTTACAAGCACTGATTTTCAAGCATGTATAAAAATTATCTAATTTTTTTCTACTCTTACTGCACACCCAAGGCAGACCCAGTAAGAATTGTCATTGTTGGAATGACATCCGGCCTCAAATCACTTAGAATAATGATCTCACAATACCATATGTCAATACATATTGACCCCTTTTGAGAACTTGGTGTACAGGCAAAGTAAGGAAGAATGCTTGGGAAAAAAAGTGCTTTGTTTATGAAGGTGGTTTGCTTTGGAAGTTAGAAGCTGTTCTCTTATATACCTTGAGTGACACTAAATCACTACCTACTCTTGACTTTGTAAGGTGGCAAGCACATTGCCAATGCAGTAACAATTAATATTCTCACTCTGAAGGACCATATTACAATCTTTCATTAAAAATAATAAGAAAAAAAGAGCAGCTGAACAGGTTTATCACACTGTCTGTGTCTCTACTGTAGAAGTGAGGAAGAAGTTAAATGTAATTAAATTGAAAAGATAACATAATCTTATCTAATGGCAATCATCTAATCCTGTCCATTTTTTTACTCCCTAAATTGTTTGAAGTTTTATTACAATTGAATAAAGTTGGTTTATGTTGGGCTAAATGATCCTTGAATGAACCTCCACAGGTTAGAATCTCACCCTGTTCATCCAGATGATCCTGCCATTTCTGCCAGAACCACAGAAGGGGAAAAATATATCTGAAAGCATTAGCTGTGTGCAGTCCAGCAGTCTGCCTAATTGAACTGAAAGGGCGGAAGGAGTTTGTTAGGAGCAATATGCCAATAATTCTAATTAAGAGAACCACACAGTAAATTTTAGCTTCTGTTTAAAAAAAAGGAAAAAGAAACAAGCGTTACTTTTTGGTTGAATAAAAGAGAATATTCAAAATGTCCTGACCTTAAAGCACTTCTAAAAAAAAAAAAACAAGCATAGCCCCACAGCAGTTACTCTTTACTCCTGTGTTTATTGAAGTGCCCAGTTCTCTGAAAGGGGAGGAGAAAGCAGACAACCATTTCTTACACAGATGGAAGGAACCATTGGACACAGGCTGATATTACTTTTCTTGTTTATCTTATAGCTAATCTGAGACAGTCCTTTCTGTTTCCTCAGCAGAAGAAGACAAATCACCCTCTGGAAAGATCTGTATCTTCCCATTTACTGTATAAGGTACCTCTTCGGTTACCTCAGATTTGACACCTAAATGTTTCAGACGCCTAACATCACAAGATTTGGTTGATCTGTAGGTCGACCTGTTGGTCTTTGCTTTCCACAGTCATTCAGCTGGCTATTTGGGCTGTTAACATATAAATTAGCATCATATGCCAGAGCCTCAGAGAAAAAGATGTGGTAACAGGAGCAACACACAGTGAGAAAGTTATGCGGGAACTGGCAGGGAGAAGTAGAATTTTTTAAAAGTAAACACCAGGAGTAAAGCAAAAGGAAAGCTTTTAGAAAAGAAGATTGTTTAGTGTATTAGAAATAGATACAGCCACAATGAGGAGGCAAAGTTGTGCGTGAAGTCTTCCCTCAGCACATCAAGTGTATGCTGAGAAATGCTAATATGCTAAAGCTACATTCCTCCGGCTTCCTAGTAAAAAGCTCCATGTGGTAATCTTTGATTATTCTGACCGCTGCCTGGGTCACTTGGTTAGATTTGAACTACAAGTTGCATGAGAGCTGGAGGGAGTTTCCTCTGTAAAGCCTCTGTAACCACTGAGTAAAGACCTCAGAATTTGCCTTGCAACGTCATAGAGATATTATCCGCTGGCAAAGAAATAAGTTCCTGTTCAATAAAGACAAGTGATACTGTTTCCTTGTGGATTTTCAACAACCCTTTTCAAATACTTTTTGCTTTAATTTGTAAAGTTACTTTCATGCAAGGAGCTCAGTGGATAAAAAATATTTCATGTGAATGCTCCAAATAAGGAGGATGGGACAAACATGGGATAAATGACTTTTCTCAACTCATTAGTGATAGAGAAGAAAGCCTTTAGGCTTTATCCTTCTCTGTCAGAAATAATCCTGCTTTGACTTCAGAGAGAGAATCCTCTCTCCTCAGAGAGAGGATTTCTAGAAAAGCCAGAATCAGCTATACCAATCATGATAGGATATGGTATGCATATAAGAGTAGACGGTGAGCTGTAGTTCAGCTATAGCATTATAACAGCAGCCAGAACCACATAAAATTTAAATTAAATCCAGGGCAGAATTAAACTGTGCCTCATCCTTTTCCCATTTCTCTTGCAATTACATTTTTTTACGCTACAGAAACACAAAGACCACTGAATTTTCAAAAGATCCTCTCGTGCCTGAGGCAGAAATCAACAAGTGCCTTCCTCCTGCCCTCCCTACTTTCTTGATGTTCTGGTAGGATGTCTTGACCAGGGCTACTCTTGAGTAAATGTATGAATATGAAATACCAGCACATGATACTTCAGGTTTTCTGTTGTCAGATTTCTTGACATCAGAGAAGGATCTGTGACAAAAGTTGAGTTCTAGGAAAACTGAAACTGTTTCAAAAGAAAAGACAAAAAAAGAAAGATCATGGGCACAATCCACAGTAATGCTAATGACAATGGTGGCAGTGATGGCAGCAGTGATTTAGGCAGATGGAGGATTAGTGCTGCTGGAAGGTGAAAGTGGCCTTGGCAGATGGACATTTGGTAAGACCAGGTATCTTGGATAAGATTCTTCTAGGTAATGACTGTGGCGAGTCAATCCGTGACAAATGGATCATTAGCAATGATACTGGCCCCTCCAAATACACAGCGGACAAAACCTGTTGAATCAAGGCACTGAGCATATGCCAAATAAGCAACTTGTCAGTTAGGAATGCCTATGGGCTTCTCTTGTTGCCTCCTGCTGTGTATTTTATATCCACCATAACATCAGGACCCACTTCATCTACAAACTCCTATCTTGAGATTTTGAAAGGAGGAAGACTACAGCAGATTAATAAAATGTAGTAAAAAAAGAAAACAAGAAATTTCTGTGGCACCAATCCACGGAGTGAGGTTTCCCATACATGTTATTAGCACTAGTACTTACTCATTGAAACTACAGTATATGTGCATTTATGCCAATTACAGAGTTGCTAGCAAAAATCTAGCTCACTCTTAATTCCTCCTGAGTGACTACAGACTGCATTTTTAACTATTATTAGGCCTAAAATAAGGTAAGATTATTTAGGCCTAAAATACAGGAGGAATGTGCGTGAAAAGGACCCCAGTTCTATGGAGCATCAAGGCAATACCTGGGAGGAATGATCTGGATTTCTGGAGCTTTCCCCAGTAACTGTTTGCACATTTTCTACTTCTTAAGTTAAAACAGATTGTCAATATCAGAATTTTGAAATGGTCCTGTATTCTACCTAATTCCTATCTACACTACTAAGTTGTGTTGCTGCTTTTAATCTGGTGTATACAATCACTACAGTGTGTACATAACCATTCTTAACTTGTTGGAATAACACACAAAGCATCTGATTTTTGTCCTACTGGTCTGGTATTTGATACCTCTTTGGCAGCTGCTACAGCTCAGAAAAAAGTTTGTCTTTTCTCATTTAGTCAGGCTTTTAAGACCTTTAGGATACGGATCCAGACTTCAACTCAAGTGCTATTCTGACCTGGATTTGAGAATCAGGTCAAACTTCCCCCATCTTTTCTACCATGAAGGAAAAGATGACTACCTCTATCTTGCATTCCTTCATTACTGCAAAAACAGGCTTTAACAATAAGAACTGATTTAGTGGTGGTTTTGTGGTTAGATACTTGTACCAACAATATATTATAGTATTTTTAAATATCAGTTGTAGAAGGGTGGCTTTTCAGGAGTCTCAGACTTAATATGTTGATTTAAATATTGCTAAATTAAGGTCAAAACTGCTTTAAGAGAGTTTTTTTCAGTATCACATTTGCTCTCTTCATAAATATAGCATAATACAAAAAGTCTTTAGAGAGAAAAAATGTGAATGACATAAAAAGGAGTAATTTAATATCATGTTAACTCATTCTATATGATACCAGTTAATACTGCATCATGACAAAGACATGGTGTAAAGTATTCCCATATGATTTTATAACCATTAATACAAGAATTCCATATTTTATAACATCAACAAACCAGATGAACCTCATCCACTCAAAGTACGGAACAGTGAAAAGAACAAATGTCTGCTGAGGAGTGGAAACAAGAACAATGTGTCTGAGTTTAAACAGTGGAAATAAGTTGCGGACGTCGGGCATGAAGTAATTATTTCTGCAGTGGGGTTCTGCTGTTCCTGCATTTAGTTTGTAAGCATGTCAGGGCACACAATCCAGGCATTTCAGAAAAAATATCCAATTTATTTGACATGTAGAGAAAGTCAGATTTGAACACAAAGAATCCTTTAAAAAAAGCCTTTTGAAAATGAAAGATTTATTAGGAGAATAAAAGAGAGAAATATATTTCATTTAAAATATATAGTGTTTCTAGTCTGAAAGTATTCTGTCTGTGAGCCTCAGATGCCTTTCTCAAAACAGTGTGATATCTGAAACATAATCAAGGGCATACTAAACCTTTTGAGGACAAATACTGGTGCCAATACCCCAAATACTCTCCATATGTCATTGATGGGTTTTTTCCACATAAATATCTATCTAAAATTGGCATTTGAACAGAAAGGCAAAAAGCTACTCAGAGTATGCTGGGATGGAAATGAAAATAAATAAGCCCATACTAAATAAGAACACAAGTAGAGGAATCACCAAATGCAAACATGCCTGTACCAAAGGCAGAAATCAGGACCGTGATAAAAGCACTAGGAGTATTGCACACAGAATTCAGAGGGCCAGGGACTCACACTGTGTTCCAGAGCTTGCCTTTTTTTAAGCCTCAGTCAAGATTTTACCAAAGTGCAGAGAAAAATGAGTTAAGAATTGTATATTTGGGGGCTGCATGTAAACCACAAAAAAGAGAGAAAATATTTATCTTTAATTAGCTAAAACTTGAAACTAGTGATTTTTCATATTTGATGAGATCCACAATTTTGGCATCTCTCAGCATATTCTGCCATTCTCTTTAACACATCTTATTTTGTGTCTTGCCCTGGGTTTCAGATCAATTAGATGTCTCACACTTTATCAAAACAAATGGTCTCGGGTACCTAAGACAGGACACTGTTATTAGTTTTCCACCTTCATTCCTTTCTGTACTACCTCTTGCGAGTTGAGGTGTCTCCAGAGATATGCTGCAAAGCACAGCGCTTTTGATTTTAAAATTTCTTAGTTATCTCCAGCCCTGTTTATATCCTTTTGAGTCTGCCTATAGCTCCTGTCACAGGCTGATTAAGTTCCAGATAGCAGGTGTTCCTTTTCCTAAATTTCCTAAATTTCCTGTAAGCTGTCAATCTAAATGAGAAATTCCCAGACCAAATCCAACACAAATCTGTAACAACTATCCTCACAAAATGAATCTACTTTCTGAGGCTATTTTACATATACAGCAAGGCCTGAGGAGGTTCTTGCCTCATACATAGAATCCCTACCAAGAAAGCCTAAGATTTAATACTCTCTGTATTGTATGTCCATTTTACATCAAAATCAAACAGCTTTTGGATGAAAGAGGGAAACAATTTATAGACCAGTCATCAGAATCTGTTACGCTGCAGACTGATATTACTTTTTTCTTATTCTCCTTCTTCCACTATAATAGCATGCTGTTGGCCCTGAACAGAACAGATTCAACAAGAAAGGTTGAGAGTGTGCCCTTCTTGCTGGCTGCCCAGGCACGTATTTAAACCTACACTGGTGATGAGGGCACTCAGCTAGGGCTACAGATAGTAGAGGAGAGCTACAGATTTCTGGAAAGGCACACCACTAATAAGTAACGATCAGCCTCTTTGATTATGTGAGGATTAAATGGAAATTTCCTTGAAGCTCAGAGCTACAAGATGTTGGTAACTAAATGTATAAGAATCACCTCTGGATCAGTAAGTCCCTGAGCCACAAATGGCCAGATGCTTGGAGAGAATAGGCAGAAAATATCACTGTTTTTGATTTATTCTTGCACTTTTCCTTAAGTATTCGCTTTTGGTCAGCATCAGATGCAGAATATAATGTCAGCTGGATAATTTGTTTGGTCTTTCTTGTAGTATGATACAACACAGGCAAAAGAGACAACACAGTTCTTCCGCAAAATAATTCACAGGTGGGAAACAACAGACCCTGCTCATTCTGTTGCTCTCCCAGTGAGGCTGGGATTGTCATAAAGCTGTCATAAAGGTTGAGTTGCATTTGCCTCATTACCTCTTGTAACTGTTTTATCAGTTAACTGGAGATGTATGCAGGTTCAGCATGGGACTGCTCTTGAGCAGCTTGCAAAGCAAGTAGTCCTCCCTGCACTGGCTAAACTATACAGTTGGTGGCAGCACTACCACCGAATATGCTTTGAGAGAAGAGAGAGCCTTAATACTCCTTGGAAAGCATGACTGGAGTTGTGTACCATGGAAAAAAGGAGTGTAGGGCCTGAAATGCCTGAGCCCTACAGGTCATAAAGTTTCAGACATGTTTGCCCTAGGCTAATGCCAGGTATGGCTCAAATCGCATGTAACCCCACCGAGACTGCTGAGATCCCCTTACGGATGTTGGGAATGTTAGCATAGATGAATATTTCACTCTGAATTCCACCTGAGTGCCTAACAGATACAGGGAGGTATTTTGGCACCCTAAATTGTAGGTGCTAGTGTTCTTTGTTTTTGCAAACAATTTGCAAACTGGGACCTGTAAGTCAAGATTTCAGTAACTTGACTTCCTGACTTCATCACACAGGCTGCAAAATTAAGGGTTTTAGAGGGTAACCACCCAGGATAACTAGGCAGTCTCACAGTGGAAGCTTGTATGAACAGGACCATCCTAGAGCATGCAGAATTAGCAGTGAAATAATGCTGGATTCACTTTGGTTTGATGTGCACACGGTTACCTAGCCTTAATGAGGGGCTCTGCTATACCGAACCTGAATTTTAGCTGGATTTCTCCACACTGTGTTCTCCTGTTCCCTGGGGACATATCAACCGCATTTTGGTGACTTGCATGACAGGGACATGTTTCTAGAAAACCATTAATATTATAAAGAGGAAAAAGAATCCCATTCTGAAAATCATCTCTCATATACACACACAGAAGAACGGGACATACATACATGTATTTCAGGGATAATTAGATATAGAAACATGAGTTTTGACCCAGTTCAAATTAAAATGGGATTAATGCTTGCAGAAACGTTACCCTCCAAATAACTTCCTGGAGTTGATGAGCACATTGACCAGAACTGACTGACTTATGAGAGCCAACTGTTCTTTTTGTAAGAGCAACTAGTACAAATGTATGTGAAAGAAATATATGGAGTACCAAAGTTCCAGTTCTGAAAAAAAATGGAAAAACTTGGGACAGGTTTCAAAGCCTGAATGCCCCTTTTTTTCTGGGGGGAGGAGGATTTTTTTTTTTTTTCAACTGAGTAGTGGTAATTTATTTTTCTCTACATTAAAACTTTTATATAATTATTTTTCTGGTTATAACAGTCATGCAGAAAAAGGAAGAACTTGGTTCACTCCTCTTTACCATTTCAGATGTTTCAAATACAAGCATATCTCTCTCTCTGCTCTAACTCCCATGTTATATTCCCCAAGAGGATATCAATATCCCTGTTCTTCCTTCTGGAATTGTACTGTTACAAAGCCAAAGTGAGGAAAATTCATGGGCTCAACAAAAGAATATGTATCTGGAGGTCAGTAGATTGTTAGGAGGATTGCTCCCTCACTCAGCTGTAAGGAAGCAAAGAAAACCAAAGACCTCTTGGTCAGGGTCCCAGACCAGTCTGGATGTCTTCTATCAAGCAGTACTAAATTAAATGCAAAAATACAAATAAGAAGTCTCCAAAACAGGGACTGGTATTCCTAAACAATGGGAAGCTTTCAAACAACCTTGAAGGATGTTTAGAGTTCAGACGGGTGCGCTGTTTGACAGTAGCTCATTTATTGGTTTTTTTGGATCATCATTTCAGCTTAAAGCATGTACATTATCTCTGAGTCCTTCCTTCTACAACAGTCCTTTATTCCTTCAACACTACTTTTGCTATGTCTTTACTGCAGTTAACTAAACATGCTTGGGACCTTTTACTGGCACAGAAGCCACTGGTATGGCCCCTGCCCATATTGTTAAATTCTCTTTGCTTTTCCTCTTTTTTTTTTTTTCTTTTTCTTTTTTTTCTTTTTTTTACCTTTACTACAGATATTCTGAAAATGTGCAGGAATTGTGTGGGAGCATGCTCACTGTCAGGGCTCAGAAGTGTGTTGGGAACCCCTCTAACGATCTAACAAGTTGGTGCCCAGGGAACATTCCTCAAAAGTGTTTAAACCATTAATGTGGCTTCTATAACCAGAAATATGTTGCAGCTGAGAAAATGGCTTTCAAATATTGGCAGCAACAACATAAACTATATCACCCTGCTGCATTTAGAAGCTCCAAATGAGATGGAGTATAACCTGAAACATGTTAGTGCAATTCAATTTGAGAGGCAGTGTGTAGCTTTGGTCCTCTTGAAGATGTCACCTTTCTTTGGATGTGAAAGTATCCCAGTGGGGATTCCCACTTTATACCAACACATAGGTGTGAATTTTTCTCTCTACTTACCTTGGGGCATATTGGTAAGTTCCTTATCCAAATACTAGCAAATTTTTGCAGTTGTTTAGAGGTTCATCCAGTTCTGACTTACCTCCAGTTCCCACAGCACTGGAAGACTTATCCCTCAGAAGCCTTACACTTCGTTTTCTCAAAAACCTTCATTCCCCTTACTTCTCTTTCTAGCCCCAGTCTCCAGCAGCCAGCCCTAATTGTCTTACCTGAGTACAAGTGAATTGCTCTCTGCCCATTACACTGCAACTGGGCTTTATGCTATCAATCATTGGTTGCATACATCTGGATTTTTGATTAGGCTTTCCCACAGTAAAGAAAATTCTCACCAGTCAGGTCAAACTAGTTGATGACTAAACAGCTCAAGTTACTGACCTGACCTGATGCTAACCTTCAGAAAAAACACTTTTCTTCTCAGTCTCAGAAACCTCAATAAGGGTGTAGATTGTTTATTTAGAGGGATAATTAAATGTATGAGTTAACTTCATCCAGCTTGTATTCATTTTTTACAGTCTTCTGGTATATTATGAACAAAGTAGTAATAAATTTTCACACTGGAAAGAAATAGTAATTTAATGTGTCTTCTACACAAATAACCAAATACTAGGACCTGCTTGTTAAAACTGACACTTGGTCCTTTAGCTGTGATGTTTACTGAAGACAAAAAATAATGCAACACTGAGTTCAGGATATGGTGCCAAGGTTAATCGGGAATGCTTTAACTTCTGTTATTTAATGTGTTTCTTTTTTAACATGTCTGTGAATTGCTTGGGACAAACATATAGTCCCAGCAGACTTCAGAGCTATATATATTTCATAACTAATATGAAAGTAAATGAATATATATAGTTTGACTATTAAAAAGGAGAATTCCCTGTATAAGATGGGGAAAAGAGTTTTCCAACTGAGTCTAGGAATAAAACCAAACATATGGTAATATCCATATTTTTCCCATAGGCAACATTAGATCCATCAGCCAAACCAATTTCTTTTTTAAAGGAAAAGACAAAAATATGTTCCTCAATTTGTTGTATGCTGCATTTAAGCTATTTTTTTATTACTGATAATGTGCAAACTTGGAATAATATATATAAATTGGATACTTATGAACATCATGATTGTGAGTAAAACAATATTTTATATTTATGACTAATTGGTAGCCTCTTTCTAGCATTTCACCATTCCACTGGGGACAGAGGGATTGCTTTCCAAGACAACCATTATGCAAGCTTTCTGTTTTTTCAACTTAAAGTACGAGATACTGTTTTGTTTTCATAAGGCAAGTTAGCACACTCCTAAAAAGAAAATAAAGCACATGACATAACAAGCTTCAATTTTTCCTCTTTAGAAATAAAATCTTCCATTGCACCATTTTGTAGTGATTAGAATAACAAGCAGATAGTTGGCTGACGGTACAAACATACTATTTTCCATTGTTCATACCAGAGCTCTCATTTAGTGTGAGTTTTAGTGTCATTTAAATATTAAAGTGCTACCCAACCCAAGGCCAGAGGGTCCATTAGGTGAACTGCTCTGACCTCCTCTGTATTGCAAACCAGTAAACAACACCCAAAGCCTTCTGTATTGATACCTGAAAAGGAAAACATTACAGTCCTGAGAAAACTAAGCTTCTGTCTCACTCTGAATTTAATTCCACTGACTACTTTTGTCCTAATTGGTGGTTTGTTCTACAGTCTGAAAAACACCAAAAGTCAGAAAATGTCCCACCAGTGAGTAATACTACAGAAAAGTCTCTTTTCAATTATTGTTTTAGTTTTTTAATCATAGGATTTCACTTTAAACAACCTGTATGCGTTTTTGAAGCACAGCTTACGCAGACATGACCCAGCTTCTCATAAAACAAAGGCAAACTGCCACTGTGTGATGGCCATGAAAGCAGCCTTTCTATAATAGCTCGCTGTTCAGATACCTCACTAGGTTTTAATTTGAAAATGTTTAGCTCCATATCTCTAGCTCCCCAAGCTACTAGGTTATAGGCTACTCTGGACATAGATGTTCCTCTAAACCACTGTGCTGTAACACACTCAAGATTCATGGATCTACTGAAAAGGACTGCAAAAGAGTGAGCATAGCTGTATGGATAAGGATAGTTAGGAAATGTGGTTTGAATCTGCAAACCCACGGGAGAGCTTCCCACTTCATATATAACTGCTTTGATCAGCAGTAAATCTCTCCTTTTAAAGGGAACTCATTACACATACAATTTCTGAAGCAAGTTTGCAAATGTCTACCTTCAGGATAGGATTTTAGTCTGTACAATCAGACTGAACAGAGGTGTGGAAGATGACCTGGAAGTGGCTGTATATGCTCAACACAGGGATTTAGTCCTTTGTATGTAAGGCTTAATTCTTCTTGGAGTCTACCTTTGAAGCCAAATCAAATATAGCAATGAATGGCAAAGTGTAAATGAACCTTGAATGTGCTTCATATTGAGAAAAAACACTCCACTGTCCAACACAAAGAGTCCTTACTTGAAAATCCCTGAACATCTTAAAACTCATAATTCTAATTCGTTGATCGTTTTTTTCTGCAAAACTCCTCCCCCTGCAAAACTTGTGAAGAGATTAAATAACATTATATTGGGGCATTGTGTCTATATTACCAGATCAGAAGTGCGCCTGAGTTCTTAGGTCAGGTTGTATGTCATGTCCTGAGACATAGCTGGCCAATGTGAAATCAGTTCCTTTATGAATTTTTCAGCCTCTGACTTCCTTTCACTACTTCTGTTTTTCCGTCCTTACATCCAGCAGAGGAAACATCGATATCTACATGATATATCTGCTTGAGCATGTGTGACCGCAATCTGGAACTAGACAGCTGAGGGGCAAGAGGAAACTCTGAGGACTGCCCTCACAAGGACAAGGATTGTCCTTTGACAGACAGCAAAAAGGAAAATTTAGTTTGAGAAAACTATATTTTGGACATATTCCCCTCAAGCATTCACATTTTAAGTTAATTTGTACTAATAGCAAAATGTGAAGTTTCTGTTTTATGGTTGTTGTAAGGCGCTGCTGCATGTATCAGTGATGCTACTCACTAGAGTAGAATTACTCACCATTTTGCAGCTCCAGGCACTAAATTTGAGAGCTTTGCAAGCTGTTCCTGGACAATTCATGAGTAGGAACAATGGTAATATTTGTGTTGAATAAATTGTTTACTGTGACTTATTTGTCCAGTCCTCATTTCAAGCCTAGCTACAGTATATTGTCAGCACTCTAGTAATAAATATCTTCCCTGAATAAAAGGCTTTTGTTGGAGTTTCACCTGCTTGTTGCATGTGCACACCTGGTAAGCTTCTACACAAATACCCTAAATATTAAAAAAGAGAATATGAAGTTCAGGTCAGCTGAATGAAAAAGAAATAAAAAGTCACTTCTTAACAAAAATGTATCTTCAAATATGAAATACTCTGGTACACAAATACAAATGAACATTCAGATAAACCTAACAGGAATCCTTCCTTTCTATAATCAGAACTAACACATACACCTTTGACAGGAGAGCAAGCATGCTTTCTCTCTCTCATTTTTGGGTCTAGAATTGCAGGCCTGAAGTTTTGTTTCTGAATGTGTTCTCATAACAAAACATCTGCAATTAGAGGTTTTCATCTGGCCAGTGCAGGAAGTTTCTATATCTGGGCTGTGTTCCTGAATTTCATTCTGTTCATTTTCTTGCTTTAAAACAAAACATTTTGACTTCCCATGCCACCTGCAGATTTTTTAGTGCATATCTAACTGTCTCCAAATCTCTTTCCCACATACAGAACAAGCTGCATCCATTCTCCTCCAGGTTGGGTGTATCTCAGTGAGAACTGGTTCCACTGCTTTACCTCTTCTAGCTAAGGGGAATACCCAGAAAGGGGAAAATTTGGTTAACAACTTCTTACCACTCCCTCCACCAAAACAAACACCAGCTAAATGAAAACTCCCTAACATAAAAGTGAATTTGTAGGTTTATCAACATATATGGTCTGCCATATAAAAAATAGATTTTTTTGCACCATTTATAATAGGTTAATTTTAACAGTCTTGCTGTAGCCTCTTTGTTCTTTATTGATGTTGTAAGTCTCATATATAATAACTGGTGTTCAGATGATATCTGATTTTTGTTTCTTTTCCTAAGATATAATAGCAATTTATCAACATTGGGAAGTAATTTATAAAATATAATTTTAATATAAGGATGCTTTTAGAAGTAGCACTAAATTAAATGCTAAAGAAGGGATTTATGTATATCAGGAACACTTAAATAAAGGACTTTTTGTGTTTTTTTTTTTTTTCTTTTCTATGCCTTCTATAGCTGCAGAATACAGGTAATTAAAGAGCTGAGATTTTGTAATATCAAACAGCAATCAGAATTTATTGCACAGCATTATACATAAATGTTTTGAAAAATATTTTCTGGGACTGAAAAATGCCTATTTAGTAGAAACAAATTTCTCAAAGAAAAATAGTGCGAGCAAAATGTTAGAACAAAAGAACTTTGCTGAAGATTTAAGTGGAAATTCTGGTCAAAATTCATGAGAGAATAAAGGAAATAAGAGTTTTTACTCTCCCATTTCTCAGATGAGGATTGTCTGAAGGGACTAGATAAAATCATGTTGAAAACTTGAGGATGTCAGAAAGACAGACAGGTTTCTCAATATGTTTAATTAGTGACTGTAGTTATCAGGTCAATAAACTTCTAGGATTCAGGCTATTTTTGTTAGGAATCTTTCAGATAACATTCTTCTTCCATTAAGGTTCAATAATAACAACATTTGACAATGACCCTTACCACTCTAAGTGGTGCATTGGAAATAATTCTTCTAACAGTAAATTAAACTTGCCAAATGTAGAGCTTTACCTCCTTATCCAAATCACACACACTATCATATGCATTTTGTGTCAAGAAATTAAAAAACAGTAACGACAAAGAGCTGTGGTTTGCTTATTTTCTTTGGGAGGATTATCAAGAAAGCAAGCACTGTTTTATCCAATTCTCAATCAGGCAGGAATCCGATTTTACATCAACTGGAGACCTGCCAACATAAGACTTGCAGGATACGGTCCAAAGAGTTTTTTCCAGAGCAATATGCAATACATTAGATTAATCTGGCTTTGGTCTTGCCAACAGTTACTCCTGTGACTACCTTCACGCACTTGATTTCAGTAGGACTCTTCACAGGTGTTAAGTTAAGCATGTGTAACACAGTTTGCAGGGTCAGTGACCATACAGTTCTGGAAAATACATAGCTGTGTAGCTATATATATAGGTTGAGGAAAATTTAAAGATATATTTAAAAGTAAAATTATACTTAAAAATTCACCGAAATAAGTTTTGCATCTTATTTCCTTTGTTATTACTTTAAAAATTATTAATTTTGATCTCTATTGACTACCTAAGACTGGTTCTAAAGATAATATTACCATTTAACATATGAATACAAATTAAATATATATGCATACATAACATCTATATTTTCCTTAATTTGATCACGATTAAAATTGAAAGTCTTTACTTCCATGTTGCTAGTCTATGGCTTCTTCTCTGACTTGCAAACTGCCAACGCAGTAATGGATGTATCTTAAAAAGAAATATACATATGTTTTTCATATACTTTACAGTCTCCACGCTTACTTAAAATAAATAGCTTATGAAATAAATGCAGATAACCTTTTTCTTTCCTCAGCATTTATTGTTATTTTGCCAGCTTCAAAGCAGGAATTGCAGGCATTTTAGGAAATGTAGTAAGAACAAATGTCTGAACTCACTATATATGAGTTTTCTATAGATTTTGGTTTCCTTTACTGAAATGTTGTTTTGTAACTGCTCACTGTGTGCACTCCAAATGAATAACAGTCCAGCATCTCTTACAGCAACTGAGTACTCTGTCCCTTTGTTTTTTAAGTAGAAACGTCCTCCAAATATCAAAGCCACATTCACTGAAGGCACTAGCTTTTTTTCTACAACTATGTACATAACATATGGGAAAATACTGAGTGTAATAAAATCCTTGCCAGGACATCATGGGAGTGAGGCTGTATCTTCAGTCCTGCACTGAGAACCTCCATAGCTTCCCCCAAATTCCTTCTACCTTGATTGTGCAGATCAAGGACTTGTTTGGATGATATGGCAGTTCCTTCCCTGACCCATATACCTAGATTTCCTTACCGTGAAATCCACAAAGGGCTGGTAATCACCCAAGTCTTGTCCCAGTATGAAACTGGGATGCAGCCAGAAGGTGCATCTGGACCCAGCCCTCCTGTGTTCTGTCATCAAGACGTGACTAAGTCATTTAGTGTGGTCTGTGCCGGATAGACTACCATATGCTTCAGTTCCCTTGAACACATCTTTTTTATAATGCCTGGAACATATATCCAGAGGGAATTTAAAGATTTTTGACATTTGTTCAGGATTTCTGGATGTCTGGCAACCTAATCAGAGCAGTAGTGGAGAAAATCTGGACATATCCACTCCACATGTGCGTATCAACTTTACAGTGCATTTGCAATGAGGCCAACCGATCCACTATGCATGTGCTGCACAGATGGCCTGTGTGTACGCTGTAAATATGATGTAAAAATTACTGAGAAACACATGCACAGTTAGTCTGTAGCTTCCTGGAAGCCTCAGGCTTATTGCATTTACCCTTAATATGTAAATGCATGGCAAACCTGTTTGGGAAATCCTCCTCAGCATGATAGAGGGCTATCCAGGAGTGGATGAAACATGGAAGCGAACAGCAGGGTTGCATCTTTACACTGGATCCTGGAAATGATGCAGGATTTTGTGTGGGTAAGGGATACCTAGCACACTGATGTACATATGCCTCCCTGATTACCACATGGCATTACAGTGTCTCTCAGCTTTTGGAGGAGCTCAGAAGAAGCCACTGGGCCATGCATCTTGCAATGCTAAAAGAGGTGGTGCAGGAAATGTGCAAGCATGACCAAGCTCAGACTATCCCATGGGCAATTTAACCCAGAGGGTTCTGCAAGTCACACCAAAACCAGCTTCCTCATCAGCAAGCTTGTGCTATCCTCCATGGGAGAGAAAATAAATGTCAACAAATGTTAAAAATACTTAGCAACCGGGAATGAGGAAACTACCATCTGGAAGAGATCAGAGGAAAAATCATCACTCTGTTTTCCCATGCAGCAGACAAACAAGCACCCACAGTGAACAGGTTGGGGAAAACAGGTAGCGACAAAAAGAGGCACCCTTAAAGAACGGGCTACAGCTCAAGGCTGCAAGATTCAGAGGTATATGTAAAAGGAAGTTGGGGAGGAAGGAAGAAGGAGCTAAACGAAAAACTTGAGAGCGTCCTTCTCATAGTTTAACCCCAGCCAGCAACTAAGCACCACACAGCCACTCGCTCACTCCCCCCCACTGGTGGGATGGAGGAGAGAATCGGAAGGGTAAAAGGAAGAAAACTCATGGGTTGAGATAAGAACAGTTTAATAATTGAAGTAAAATAAAATAGAATAGTAGTAACAGTAGTAATAATAATAAAATAATACAATAATAATATACAAAGCAAGTGATACACTGTACAATTGCTCACCACTCACCAACTGATGCCCAGCCCGTCCCCGAGCAGCAATCACTGCCCCCTGGCCAACTCTCCCCAGTTTATATACTGAGCATGACATCATGTGGTGTAGAATAGCCCTTTGGCCAGTCTGGGTCAGCAGTCCTGGCTGTGCCCCTTCCCAGCTTCTTGTGCATCTGGCAGAGCACGGGAAGCTGAAAAGTCCTTGATTAGTGTAAGAACTACTTAGCAACAACTAAAACATCAGTGTGTTATCAACATTATTCTCATCCTAAATCCAAAACACAGCACTATGCCAGCTACTAGGAAGAAAATTAACTCTATCCCAGCTGAAACCAGGACAGTCCTGTTCTGTAAATAAGCTGAAAACCGCTTCAAAGAGATCAGAAATATTCTATGATGCAGTAGTACTATGTAATTGTTAAATGGTCAATTGGGAGTAATGTTATAGCCTCATAGGAGGACAAGCTGTGTTAATCACAGGCTATTAGCTAGCCTATAATCAGGTTTAAAATAAGCCTGAAAGTCAAGAAAGCCCAACTCACTAAATATTATTTAGCACTTCAAGTGCATCAGGAAAAAAATGTGCATCTTTCCGATAGTCAAGCTCAGGTTTATTAGTGTTCAGTTCTTCACTGAAAATCCTGAGAAAACAGATTTCTTTGTTTCTTTGTTTTCCTTGCAGCCAGGAATCAGATACCTGTATGAAAATTTCAGCTTCCTTCTTTTTTTTTTTGTCCCTCACTTTTAAATGTCTAACCAGTATCATCATACAGAAAAGTGTGAACTGGTAAATCCTAAAACCTTAAAAAAAAAGAACACAAAGTAAGATTCTTTTTAAAAAAAAAACAAACCAAAACAAAACAAAACAAACTAAACAAAACTGGTTTTGTTGAAGTCATTTTAATTACATTTTGAGGTTGTTTAAAGACATTTAAATTATCAGGATTGGCAATACTGCAAACCATGTCATCTTAAATAATCTAGGGAAGATAAAACAAAGAAGGTTCATGTTTAATAAAGGTACACAAGAACAAAACACTTCCCAAAGTCTACAAAGGAATATAGGTGCAGGTCAAGAAAAGGCAGCAAGTTCTCAAACTTGACTATTTTCAGCTGTAGTGTCCTTTGAGGTTTTGTCATGTTGTGTAATGGATATAAAAATCTAGATGTTGACAATCAGCTTTTATGTGATTTTCCCTCCTTAAACTCAGGATGACTTGCGTAACATAGGAGGCAACACAATGGACACATACCTAAATAACTCCAACGAAGGGCACTAAGCTGAAAAAAATGTTGGTACAATGGCAGTTTTCTGTTGGAGCCTTCTCAGAATTAGAATAATTTTCATGTAATCAAAACCAACATACACTTAACAAGGGATTTAACAATAAAAGATGTCATACTTCGTTACAGAAACCAAATACATTGTTCTAAATACATTCTGTATTAGTGTATGTACACACATGTGCATGTATATTCAGAAGTCCTTATGCCCCAAATTATTTGTTGTTTAAATACATTACTTGAAAAAGAAATTGCATTGGATGGTATTATTTTGTCACTACTCATATTTAATATTGTCTTTGCTATTTCTCTTCTGGCTAAAACCCAGTACACAGATTGTGACAACTGAATAATTTTATTTTGCTTTACTTCTTTTTTTTTTTTTTTTTTTTTTTTTTTTTTTTTAATGCAGCAGAGAATTTGGGCCTAATTTTCTGACATTATTGCCAGAACTGTATCTGGAAAAAAGATGCATGCCAGGATTGTGATCCTATATTGACAAAATAACATTGGAACTCATGGAGCAGGTAAGTGCCAATGCAAACTAATAATTACCAGTTTAATTAATCTCTCTTCACATTTTCACAGAGATATAACCATGAAACGATATTCCATTATTTTTAGGAGCTGCAGATTATATCACAGAATCTCTTGTTTTAAGATCCACATGAATTAAAGCATCTCTGCTAGCTACTAAGACCTAGTTTTTCTTCTTCTTTCCTTTTCCACCACTGTCCTGAGCCAGAATACCCTCAGATCCACAGAAAATATCTCAAAACTTAGTGGGAGATGGCTAATCATCAAAAGGTTTGCCAGTTGTGTTTAATTATGATTCTAATAGTTCAATTGCTTTTCCAAACATGATGAGGATGTAGCCAAAGATCTTTTATATTGGTAAGCCTACAGTAACAGGCCTTTTGCAAGATTTCCAATAGTTACTTTAGAAACAGGCTTAAATCCAAGTCAGTGAAATCTAATGCCTGTGTTTCACAGATTGAATTAAATTCCTAAGTCCTTGTTCTGTCCAGGGTAAAGAAAAAAAATGTAAATTATTATAGCTTTACGTTTTTATATCTCTGCTCCTGGTACTGGCCAATATAAGCAAGACTAAAGCATGCAAGTTTTTTTTTTTTTTTATTAGTTTAACTTACACATAGGCAAATAAAGCTTAGACTAGATTTAAAAAAAAATAAATAAAATCAGTTGCAACCTCTCCAGTAAGGAAATAAGTACCAGATCCTAAAGAAAATGTCATGTGATCTATTCAGAATTTATATGCAGTTTTGTGCAAATTAATTAACTTCTCTGTAGCCTGGTTTCTCCTAAATGTAAATAGGGGTACTACCTTTTCTACTTTCGAAGAAGACAGAGAAACATGTTGTATTGTATAACAATCCTATGACGGGAGATGACATAGTCATTAAAATTCTTGTTAAACATATATGTTCTATTGATCTAGGCAGAGTCGATCTAAAATTAGTATATATTTACAGTATCACAATCTACAGTGTAATAAAATGTAGAATTACTGATTATGAAATCTACTTTTATTCTTTTTGATGAGGGAGGGAACAGAATCTTGCTTTTAACTTTTCATCAAAACCAAAGGAAATTCACTGAGAAAAAAAAACCAAAACCAACAACTTTCAAAGAATAATTCAATTTCAACTTGAGCTAATACAAACAAGGAAATTTGCAATTGAAGTTGACTTCCAATATCTATGCCCAACAGGGTGCCTCCTGAATCACTTCCTTAATGTGCCCGTATTGTGTCTTGGAGGGCAGCTGGCCTGTGAATTTCTTTATTAGTTTATGTCCCACTGTTAATTCTCTTATTCTATTATGATGATTTGAGCTATTACATTTAACTTCCTCTTTCCATGGTGCAGATATGACCCCAAAAGGATAAACTACCCCCCACCATGCAGACACACTGAGACTCAGTTATCTTCTGACGAGCTAATGTGGCATTGACCTATTGACAGTTAACATGGAAAAGACAGATTCATTACAGCTCAGCTTTTATTTACTGACCCTTTCAAACGTTTTGAAGAAAAAGATCTGAAAGATCTGAAATTTCTCACCCTCAGCAAGACACTTGCAGAAAAAAATCACTTGGTCTTTTTTTGGCATGCTCAAGGTATTTATTGTCAGATAAAAAAATGTTTAGTCAAGTACTTTTTATAAAAATATTCCACTTGTTTTGCATTCAAATCCTGAGCCCACTACCTTTGCTTTAAAAATCTCTGCACAGTTTTTAGTTTATATTCACCAAACACTTTAACAATGACCCATGTTTTAGTTGAATTGGCTGGAGAAGTGAGTGGCCAGAGCCTCAGTGGCCTCCTTGACTCTACTTCTATGCACCTTGCAGTGAACCAAAGATTCGAGTGCTTGGTTAGTCCTCTGTAATTACCATATCCAAGCTTGTCAAGGGATTACCCCAGATGCTGGGTCAACCTGTCATTAATAAAAATGAATGGCATGAGCAGTTAGACCTACATGGTGGAGCAAAGTCCATGCCTTGTGGGGAAAGGGACACACAAACCTGTGAAGGGAAACATTGTTTCTGCTCAGACAGGCCTGACACTTTCCTCACTTTGGTGCTTCCTTGTTATTTATTGAAGTTGAGAGCTCAATAGAAAAGTCTGATAAGTATGTTTTGGTTTTGGCTGGGATAGAGTTAATTTTATTCATAGTAGCTAGTATGGGGCTATGTTTTGGATTTGTGCTGAAAACAGTGTTGATAATACAGGGATGTTTTAGTTACTGCTGAGCAGTGCTTACACAGAGTCAAGGCCTTTTCTGCTTCTCACACTATCCCACCAGTGAGTAAGCTGAGGGTGCACAAGAAGCTGGGAGGGGACACAGCTCGGACAGCTGACCCCAACTGACCAAAGAGATATTCTGTACCATATGACATTGTCATGGTTTAACCCCAGTCAGCAACCAAGCACCACACAGCCACTTGCTTGCCATCCTCCTCCCGGTGGGATGGGGAAGAGAATTGGAAGGACAAAAGTAAGAAAACTCATGGGCTGAGGTACGAACAGTTTAATAATTGAAATACAATATTATAATGATGATGATATGATGATGATGATGATGATGATGATGATAATAATAATAATAATAATAATAATAAAAATAATAAATTGTAGCGAAAAGGAAAACAACAACAACAAAGAGAGGAACAAAACCCAGGAAAAACAAGTAATACAACGGCTCACCACCTGCCGACAGACTCCAAGCCAGTCCCTGAGCAGTGGTCAATGCCCCCCAGCCAACTCCACCCGTTTATATACTGGGCATGATGTCATATGGTATGGAATAACCCTTTGGCCTGTTTGGGTCAGCTGCCCTGGCTATGCTCCCTCCCAGCTTCTTATGTACCTGGCAGAGCATGGGAAGCTGAAAAGTCCTTGACTAGTATAGACACTACTTAGCAACAACTAAAACATCAGTGTGTTATCAACATTATTCTCATCCTAAATCCAAAACACAGCACTATACCAGCTACTAGGAAGAAAATTAACTCTATCCCAGCTGAAACCAGGACAGACGTCATGCTCAGCATATAAAGCTGGGGGAAGAAGGAGGAAGCGGGGGACGTTTAGAGTGATAGCATTTGTCTTCCCAAGTAACCATTACATATGATGGAGCCCTGCTTTCCTGGAGATGGCTGAACACCTGCCTGGCAATGGGAAATAGCAAATTAATTTCTTGTTTTGTTTTGCTTGTGTACACGGCTTTTGTTTACCTATTAAACTGTCTTTATCTCAACCCATGAGCTTTCTCACTTTTACTTTTCCAATTCTCTCCCCCATCCCACTGGGGGTGAGTTAGGGAGCGGCTCCATGGTGCTTAGTTGCCGGCTGCAGTTAAACCACGACAAAGTAACACATGGTCAAGAGTGCCTTTAAATGATTTTGAAGCTTTCCTAGGCAGTCAGTTCTTCTTTCAACACACCAGTTGCTCAGAGGGAACTACATTCATCGGTATCTGAAGTAGGGAAACCAACAGATCAAAAAGAGTGTTCAGGTAATAGACCTGAAACAATGCAGAATTGAGCTTAGACTTGACTGGCTTGGACTGGGCAGTGACACAAGAGCAGATGAAGCATTCGGAAGTGCTTGAAACTGAAATAAAAAAATATTCTTGCCCACGTTATGGCATTGTCATCTATAATTATCATGGATTCATAGTAGCAATGATGCGAGCTTAGCTTCCAGTGTAAGAAGGCTTGCCCAGCTTGCTCTACCACCTGAAATACCATAAGCATTTGAGCCTCCTAATCCCACCTCACAGACAAAGTGGATTGGTTTTGGTGTGCCTTGCTGTTTTATTTCAATAAGTTATTTAAATATGCAGTGTGAAGAAGCAATGTCAGAGAATGAGTTTATAGCCTTGTAGTTAGTTTTTTCAGACACGAAGTGGGCATTACTCCAATTAATATTTGATTTATTTTCTGCAAAGCATAAGCTTTTAGCAGAAGAGTGTGAAAGAGACCTTCTCTATATAGCCATTAACTTAAAGGGGTTAAAGCATCTAACTGTCAAATGAGATACTTAGATAGAAATCATAATTCAGGCAGAGGAATAGAAATTTTAACATGAATATCTTTCATCCTGGGTTTCATGATTACTGCAGGACTAGCAGAGTCAGAGGGACTCCATCAATGTCTCCATTTTTCTTCCACAAAAAAAAGAAGGCCACACTGAATTATGCAAAGACACATCTATGCATATATAAAATGGCACCCAGCTGTAGCCCAAGTTTGAATTTCCTATCCGCTACCCTAGGTTGCTTCATATTTCACTATGGATTTTGTGATTCAGGTTTTCAGGAGTTTGGTTTGTAACATACCCTGTGTATGGAGCAAGGTATAATTCTGGTAGGTAGCAGGACATCTAAGAATTAGTCATTTTAATATCAAAATCCTTCTGTGAGTTTAGCCCAAAGGATTATTCTTATATTTAAGAGCTACAGACTCATGAAAGACAGATCCAGCTGAATATCTTAAAGGATTTAAATAACTACTGTTTATAAAAGTGGGTAAAATGAATCCAAATTTCATCAGTTTCTGCTAACTTCTCAATGTGCCAAGGCAGTATATTTTTGTGTTATGTAAATGTCAAAGCCAAGATCTTTTTCTGGAATCTGTGTTTTCTTACAGCTTTATATAGCATACATAAGAAGCAATGCTGTGATGAGGTCCTTTATGGCAGGGGAAGGGGAAGATGTATATTTTTAGCAGAATACTTACAGAGAGCATGATATTTCTAGTAGGAGAAAGTTCCACGTGAGATGAGTTAGGTGTAGTGTATTTTAATCTCAGTAAGATTACATTAGTAATCTTTTTGCCAATATTTGATAGCATTTGACTTACTTGAGACCTACACATGGCCCAAACTCTTTTTTACCTCCAGCTTTAGTGTAGAATTTGCTAACTAATGTTCTCTTTCAGTCTTTGTCTTGCTACCCTAACATGCCTTATAAGTGTTCCTCTATATTGGCTTCCTTTCAGATTGAAAGCTGCCATTTCTTCTTTATAAAACTATTTTAGTATGCATACAGTATCTTTCACCCAGTAATACCAATAATGACCTTGGAAGGGAACTTTACACATGGCTACAACTGTGGTTTAACATTACACTGAGGCATCTTCTAGACCTATAGAAAATTAATCTTCTCTATGTTTGCAATCTTATAATCTTCAATCTCATCACTGTTCAAGAAAGTAGAACTATGTAGGCTGGAGCTAGATCATATAAGTATGCATATATATGTGTATATTTATGAACAATGCTGTGGATAGGTATTTATAACATGCATACTACACTTCCCTCAAATATTCTGGCTCTTTTCTGAACTCACAGATAAGTATTTTATTACAAAAAGAACAGGAGTTCTATTTATTTGACAGTCATCAGTAGCTTCAAGACTAAGTACACAAATATGTAAAAGATAATTTTCTACAAGTTTCAGAACTTTTATGGTCACTCTGGTAAATAAAACACAATGGGGAGAGAAGTGAGGTTGAACACAATCAACCGTTACGTAACTTCCCCAGAAGGCTGGGACATATCTTGAGCAATTTAAGTAATTAGATTGCACACCATACGTGTATAATATAAATTCTAGTTAATGATAATGGAAAGAAAAAAGGAAATGCCAGGTATTTGATGGCTACTTCTCATTAGCTTTATTTTTCCTCTTGCAAGTAGCAAAACCGAATTCTGAGGATGAAGTATTAATATAAGAAAAATGTGGCTGACATTAAATTAATACATAGCTTAAATTCAGCTTTTAGGAATGATTCATCACATTTTGACAATTCCCAACAAAATTCTCAGTGTTGGCATCCTAGCACAAAATGGAGAGAGAAACTGTCTCTTTCACTAGATATAACTACAACTATGAAGACTGATGTGTATGTAACAAGCTAAATTCATTCTAACCTAAAATGTCCTTTTGGTACAAGGAATAAGGTCACATTAAGGGAATCATAATGTTTTGATAGTTACTGCCAAGACAGGTCTTGCTCAGTATGTTTGTAGATTCATCTGGATGGCTTTTAAGCCACTGAGGAAAGGCCATTTATTTCTGGCTTGACAGTTGTATCTGACAGTGGATGCTTGCTTTTTTGTACCTTAAAGTACAGCATGAAATACAGGGACAGGATTCACTGCAGAGCCATCAACAGAGAGTTAATCTGTGCTACTAACTATCTTCCCCCTTCCTATCTTTCTTTACTCAAAAAAAAAAAAAAAAAGAAAAAATCAAACTACAAAAAAACCCCAACCAACCAAAAAAAAAAACCAAAACCCGCCTAAAATAAGTGATCTGTAAAAAAGACTGTCCATTCCAGAGTTGTATATAAATAAACATTTTTGCAGATTTATTTTCTGGCTTCTGGGCTTCACTGTATAATATTCTTCTGTGGCATGATCATGAAAAGCTTGTGAAACAGCATCTCTGTAATACTTCAAAGAGCCAGAATCTGTGTGGCCCATTTCTACCTTTCCTCACATTACTGGGTGTGGATTTGCTGGTATGTACTACCAGCCAGAATTTGGCCTCAAATCTAAAGCACTGCTTTAGTGTGTAACCTATATGGTCGCGTGGGACTCTGAGTGTTAATGTGCCAGCCACAGGGGAGAACACTTAGAGATCCTTAGGAGCATTTATTCAGAGACCTCTTATTTCTGTGGATTTAAGCATGAATTAATATATTTTCAAAATGAAAAGGAAAAAAAAATAAAAGAGCAGTAAAAAAATTCCCCAAATCCTTCATCATCTGAACACGGCAGGAAGCAAGATATGAAGAAGGGCTTGAACAAAAGTATTATCATGGCATTGTATATTTACACATGAAAAAATCATAGCACAGCAAGTCAGAAATTTTACTTGTTAATTCAGATGAAACCTGACAGCTCAGTGAAAACCTGAAGATGAATAAATACTCTAAGATCAATACCTAAATCCATTATAGAGAGTTCACAGAACTGCAGGTCAGCAGAGAGCATTCTGTATTCCCACTCCTGCACAGCTTCTTGTCTCATGGATCATGCCAGTTTCAAGATTGACTGTCTGTTCCTCTTCAGGAAACACCCTCCCTTTCACTAAAATGCACCATAGGAACACCACAAAGTCTAGTCTCCAGCTGCTGCAAAAAGAAGGGGTCTGTCCTCTTGCTGCGTCTGCTCCCTTCACCATGAATCGCAGATGAAACTCTGGGTAGTATGAAAAGACTTTGGTCATGTGCAACTTATAGCAACTTTCCAGAGGAGAGCAAATTTAATAAATGGAGTAAGCTTATACAAGAAAGGCCTTGACAAAAGAAGGTCCTGAGGAGACGTCTATGGAGTGATGCAGAGAAATGCATCTACTCTACTTGTACCCAGAACTAGTCACACACACAGCTATGCTGTGTGGCACTGGAGAATGCGTTGCTCTGGCTTGTGGTAATGGAGGGAGGAAAACCATGTGAAAGTCCTCAGAGACTTCCTGGTAAATCTGTATCTCTGCGTGGTGCTTGAGGTACCTCGAGTCTCATAGGTCTTACCAGCTCATGCTCAGTGCCATCCTAGTGTTCTTACTAGGACCTATGTGCACCATGGAGAGGTGGGGGGCTCCAGGTGTGCAACAAACCTGTGTCAGTGAAATTTCCTGTCTGTGGAGGCATGCCCTGAACTTTTCTCCCAGTTGTTTCATCTTAAGAGCTCTTTGATCCTGAGGTAACAATGAATTTGGCAAAAAAAATATTCCTGCACTTTGGGAAAGTTTTGATTTATATCTAGAATTTATACCCTGAAGCAGATTATTTGTACTGTTCTTCAACAGCCTCAGGTGATCAAATCACTGTTTCTTCTGATCCAGAGGTGCAAACATATATGTTTATGGTTCAAAGTTACTGGGTGTGGAACTTGCATGCAAACAAATCCTATTTACATATTGATTCCTCAAAAACTCAAATTTTTTCCTTTGGAAATAATCCAGTTTCATGTAAGGCATAATGCAAGGGAAAAAAACAAAATAAACCAGGCTATTCTAATACTTTGCTGTCCTAAAAGAAAACAGCTTAGACATTTTAGAAATGGGATACCAGGCCTCCAGCACAACGGGCAAATGCCAGACCTGCGCTAAGAAATCCTAAATGAAACCAGTCTGTGAGTAACCTGACAGTCCATAATACACCTTTCACAACTGGAAGTCACTTCTTTTCACACCTGGGGAAAAAAAAATCTATAGTTATGTTCAGAAGAGCTAAATGTTAAATTGTTATGATGCTTCCTTTTTTTTTTTTCTTTGTTTCAGTTCCTCAATTACATTCATAACCACAGAAAATTATGATATGATGTAGTAAAGCTGATAGTTTGAATCTCAAGATTCATATACTAAGCTTTGAAAGGGATTTTGTTTTGCAGGTAGAAACTAGACCCAGTTATTTGTACCCCACATTGCATTCCAGTGACCAGAAGCAGTGTCCTAGCAATATATAAACTCAGTAATCATGATAGACTCTGTTCTTAGGGATGTTTAGTGGATGCAGAGCTCTTATGTTCCCTGTAGTGTTGTACTGGGCCTACTGTAGCCTTAAAATAGACCTGGAACATATCAGCAGAGGAATGGGAGAAAAGGATAACACTGTATGCCATGATATCTGTGTATACACTTCACAGAACTTAACTACCAAACAGATATTCAAACAAAAAGGGTAAAGATCACCATAAGGATTTAGCCGTGTGGTGAATGTCTGAACTAACGGAAGGCATAACCCTAAGTCCTAGCATTTACCAATAGGAGTCTCATCAGCTTGCCAAGAGCACAGAAACTTTTGAGACTTCCCCTTCAGAGATACTATATGTCCTATGGCATGAGTGGAAGTAGCTCATAAACCTTAGCACGTATATAAATTTTAAGAGGACTGGGTCCTGGGACCACAGCTCTAGGCCTTATCATATTATGCTGTGGTACCATCTGGCTGGTTTCCAACTGGACTGGCTGCTTTTTCTATGAATGCACCAGTTGGCAATACACGGGTGCAAGTTAATCTAAGTATGTTCAGCAGCTACAAGTCTTAAGGTGGTTGGTTCTTTTGGACATCAAAGGTAGTACTCTTAATTGGGCCTACGAATAAAACATACATGAAAGAGTTTGGTAATATTCTTTGCACATTTACATTTTGTGGGGGAATTTGCTATTCTCTCATTATACTCTGAATTCAGTCTCTAGGAGAAAGGTAAGAATGTTAAAAAAGCATAGGTCTACCTAACTCACCAGTTGTGCTGTTTTTCATGCTGTTAGAACACAAAGATCCAGTTCCAATCTTTTTTTGCTGACTTCAACACGAATAGAAACAAGGCCTAGGGTCACAGTTTCCTTGTTGACTTTTTCCTCATTTTTTACATTTGAATTCAATTTGAGATAAACTTTGCCCTCTGGGGAAGCAATTACAGATAGTACTAAAATCAACATAAATTAAAACCTGATCATTTTTACAATGTCACCAGTTTGTGAATTATGCTCCCCGCGTGAAATGTTTTTTTCTTCTTAATTTTGGAAGCGTCACTGCTATGTATATGCTTATATGTATAAACAGAAATACCGATACATCAAACAGAATCATTCTTCTTTGTAGCATGATTTTTTATCTATACAGTGCTGGTAATGAATAACCTCAATCAGGAAATATGTTTTCTTGGCACCCAATTTTGCTCAGTCTTTGGATCCATTAGTGAAAAGTTATTATATGCATCCTGGCTTTTGTTTTAAGAAAGCACAAAATCATTTTTATACCCATAGTAATGTTTATGCTTTGGAATAAATCTGCAAAACAAGACAAAAAGAAAAACCACACATTTAGGAACTGCCTTTTCAAGATCTGAAGAAATTCACACATGAAGCAAATAAACAGATCTTCTTTACATGGATGAAATTACTTTTTTTAAAGTGAAAAAAGGTATGAAGAAAAAACAAAAAAAGAAGTAGTAAAACAAAAAAATAAAGAACGAAAAAATATATAAGTGGCAGAAATGCTTTATTTTACTTTTTAAAGAAATGTTTGCCTGTGCTTGACAAACTGGGACAGTGAACATGGGAAATTGAAGAACAGTAGAAAGTAGGTATAGGAAAGACCTAATGGAGGTCATTCTTAGCCATCCCAAATGCAACATAGTTCCCTACAGTGTACTCTTGAGAGTTTGGTCCAGTCTGATTTTAAATGAATCAGCTGATACCATTTTTACAACCTCTCTAAGGAGACTATTCCACTGTTAAATAAATATGCTTGTGAGTCTCAGACACAGGAGTTATTCAGGCATTAGAATTAAAAATAGAGCCAAAGGGAAAATAAACTGAATAAAATGTTATGTATAGATTTGGTTTGCCATCCAGATTCGATTAGAGTTAACAAAACATAATGAATGTGCATGCAAGCTCTCAGCAGGATGCCTGGCAAGACCTAATTGAGGGTTCGGGGCTGGAGCAAAATAGTCTTGTCAAGGAGTGTAGGTTTTGAAAAGTGGATTTATATGTAGACATTTCTGAAAACATTTCCATATATTTAGACATCTCTTGTCCCAAAAGAGGAAGTATGACTGTGGTTCATCTCTCCTACAGAAGTCCGGAGACTTTTTTTTTTTTCCCCCACTAGAAAAATAAAGGTGTGCCTTTCCCTTAGGTTAGGTAACATGTAAACACTATTATATGAAATCAAATCCTAATTAAGGTTAATTGGTTGGTAGCTTTAAGATAAATTCATTGCGTACAGTGAATTCTAGCTTCCACACTAGCTCTCAGCCATACCTTATTGCCCTAATGCATGAAAGCCCAGGTCTTTTCCAGTGTTTTATGCAAGTCCACCCAAGAGAACACGCCTTTTCTCCACAGGAGTGAATCCAAAATTTGCAGCCCCAGGGATATAAACAGCAATAGCTGAGTGCCCGCTACATCTCTCACACCAGCCTGGGTAGGGACTGTGAATACAGGGTTTTCTCACTTACTGTGACTGTAGGTTTGCAGAGGCAAAGGAATAACCTGATCACAGCAGACATTGCACTCACCCAGATGGAGGAGGTGAGGGGCTGAGGTAGTCAGGAAATCATGGGCAAATTTGTGGGTAAGCACCTCACACCACACACCTGACTCATTAGGGTCAGGGGGCTGGGCAGGATACCATCATGGGGTCTGGACTTACTGGGCTGTGTGCCCTGCCTGCCTGTGTGGAGCACATGTGGGAAGGGTGAAGCTTTCCAGATACTTCAGATAGGTTGGGCACCCTGAATACTTGCCAGCTGGCAGTCCCAGACTAACATGATGCAAAGAAAAGAGCCAAAGGAGGGAGGGGAGAGGCCACAGATGGTTCACCCCACCGAGGAGCAGCCGGGGCGATGCTGTCCCATAGGCAGGGACAAGCACGAGCCCCTCAGCTTAGAAGATGTCCGAAAAGGAGGAGTGAGGAGCCTCTGCTAGGGCTCTCCCAGCTTTTTTCTTGGAAAAACTCCCAAGCCGGCCAAGGCTTGACTGACACTGCTTTCTCCTATCTGGAGCTGGCCATGAGCAGCCAGCTAAAACCTCACCCTGCTGGCTGTGGGTCCCCCTCACAGAACAGCCTCCCCTTATACCCACACCTAACAAAAAGGCTACAGAGCAAAATATGGCATCTTGAAGTTGTTTTCTCCTGTTCTGGAGGAATCCTCAATCAGCTGCTTTGGACAATATAATAATTGTCTGCAGCACAGTTTTAAGGCTGAAAATCTGGCCCAAAATATCAGTTTATTTTTTCTTTAGCACGTTTCTAATTTGTCACCGCAGACTGGTCTTACTCACAAGAGGGGAAAGCTATTTTTGTGCTGTTGCCAAGATACTACTGGCACTAGCAGACTGATCAGATAGCAGCTGTCAATAGCTGTGACAAACTAACACGATGATTCAAAGAAGGGAATTTAAATGATGTATAACTAACAGTGGTACAGAGCCTGCCTGACATCTCCCACGTGCAAATCTTCTCCTGCCTGGAAAGTTGGGTAAGTGAGTCCCATTCCTTCACAAAGTTCTCTGTGACACTGAACATCATGAGACAAACAACCTAGAGTTATCATTCACAAACCCCATCACAGAACCTGTACTTCATACCTAGCACAGGTTCCCTTAGAAGTGTACAATATAGCTTGAAGGCTACTATAAAGATGGCTTTGAGGAGCACTGTACTACCAGAAAGAATGATGGTGCAAACAAGGTAGGATCGAAAGGCTTTGAGAGCATAAGTGAATGCAGAAACACAGAAGGGGTAGTCATACCTAATGCAAACTAAATAGTATTAGGGAAAGCTTAACAAACAGAAGCCAGAAACATTTCACAAAAGCAAGATTCTTTACCTTTATTGCCAGCTCTTCAACAGTAAAATCTAATAATGCCTA
Source organism: Platalea leucorodia (assembly GCF_965183815.1). Classification (NCBI taxonomy): domain Eukaryota; kingdom Metazoa; phylum Chordata; class Aves; order Pelecaniformes; family Threskiornithidae; genus Platalea; species Platalea leucorodia. Next base: position 62,139,253 of record NC_138824.1, read on the forward strand.
TGCTTTCTTCAGAATTTCTTTCAGAATAGCAATTTTCAGTATAAAATGCTGCACTTAAAAATACGTCCAATTTAAAAGAGACATAGTGGGAAAAGGAGCCTGGATTTGCTTGATCTTTGCACAAAAACTGAAGAATAAGCACTGGCGAAAATAATGCAATTTACATTCAGTAGTGAAAATGTTTTTAACAGAATGTGTACACACTTTGCATTTATATGTCTGTAGCTTGGCATATACAGTGTAAAGAAATAATTTACCAATGATACTAGCTGTTACATTAGGGATTCTGTGCCCACATAAAAATGTAAAGTGTATCTCCTGATTGTGAGCCATATGCACTTAAAATGTGAAATCTCTGTCCAATAAAAATGCTTCAAAGTCACCTTGCAAAATGGAATGTACAAAATAACACTAAATGCTACATGAATAGATTTTTAAACAGAAACTTTTTATCTAGGTGTAATTAGTGTAATATTTTTAAAATATAATCAGAAAAAATGGAATTGTGTTTTTCTATGTGTATGTATATGAGCCTGTGTGTGTATACATATATAAGCATGTATGCATACATATGCAGACACACAAATCTGTAGAATCATATAATAGACAACATTAGGATCAGTATGATACTATTTCTGAAATTTGTATCTTTTGCCTTCCTGTAAGGCTATAGATAACAGTAAACAAGATATGATTCCTGTACTTCGTACGTTTCCAATGTCAAGGGAAAGGTTAAAGTCTAAAGCAAAAGACAATACATAGCATTCTGCTGACAAAGCCCCACTGTAAAATACTGTCAAATGAGATAAACAAGGATCCTGAATGTCTCTGGGATGACAGTGAAATTTATATCAAGTACTACAGCTAGGAAACTCCTTTCCGCCAAATGGAGATTCCCTTAGACAAGTCTAGATTTAGAAGGTTCCAAAGTTGCCAGAGTTCAAAACTCTTCAGCTGCCACTTCAATATGTTTCTGGAAAATCATAATTTTTGCCTCTATTTCCCTGTCAGTTCTAAAGACAGGCCAGAATTCTCAGGCAGCAATATTAAATACTTGTTTAGTGTAGAGCTTTCCTTTGGTACAACTTTTCAGCTATATCATCCCTTCTAGCTAATAAAATAAGCGTAAAAATATGTTACTGTATTGGGTTTACATGGCAAGGTTTTGGTAGTGGGGGCCTGCAGGTTTGGTTTCTGTGAGAAGATACTAGAAGCTGCTTCCATGTTGGACAGAGCCAGTACCAGCCAGCTCCAAGACGGGCCCACTGCTGGCCTGGCTGGCTGCGCTCGTAGCACCTCTGTGATAACATATTTCAGAAAGGGAACATATTTCAGAAAGGGTGAAAAATGCTGCACATCAGCTGGGAGAGAGCAGTGAGAAAATGTGAAACAGCCCAGCAGACACCAACATCAGTGAAGAAGGAGGGGGAGGAGGTGCTCCAGGTGCCAGAGAAGAGATTCCTCTGAAGCCCCTGGTGAAGACCATGGTGAGGCAGGCTGTCCCCCTGTAGCCCATGCGGGTCCACAGTGGAGCAGATATCCACCTGCAGCCCATGGAGGACCCTGCACCAGAGCAGGTGGATGTGCCCTGAAGGAAGCTTCAGCCTGTGGAGAGCCTATGCAGGAGCAGGCTCCTGGCAGGAACTGGGACCCATGGAGAGGAGCCCATGTAGGAGATGGTTTTCTGGCAGGACCTGTGACCCTGTGGGGGACCCACGCTGGAGCAATCTGTTCCTGAAGGACTGTACCCCGTGAAAAGGACCCATACTGGAGCAGTTCTTGAAGAAGTGCAGCCTGTGGGAAGGACCCACATTGGAGAAGTTCATGAAGGGCTATATCCCATGGGGAGACCCCATGCTGGAACAGGGGAAGATTGTTTTAGCTTTTGTTCTTATTTCTCACTATCCTACTCTGTTACAATTATTTGGCAATAAATTATTTCCCCCAAGTTGAGTCTGTTTTGCCTGTGATTGCAGGTAGTAAGTGATCTCCCTGTCATTATCTCAACCCCCAAGTTTTTAATCATACTTTCTCCCCCTGTCTGTTGAGAATCATAAAAGAATCATAGAATCATTAAGGTTGGAAAAGACCCTTAAGATCATCAAGTCCAACCATTAACCTAGCACTGACAAGTCCACCACTAAACCATGTCCCTAAGCACCACATCTACATGTCTTTTAAATACCTCCAGGGATGGAGACTCAATCACTTCCCTGGGAAGCCTGTTCCAATGCCTGACTACCCTTTCCGTGAAGAAGTTTTTCCTAATATCCAACCTAAACTTCCCCTGGTGCAACTTGAGGCCATTTCCTCTCATCCTATCACTTGTTACTTGGGAGAAGAGACCAACCCCCACCTCACTACAACCTCCTTTCAGGTAGTTGTAGAGAGCAATAAGGTCTCCCCTCAGCCTTCTTTTCTCTAGGCTAAACAACCCCAGCTCCCTCAGCTGCTCCTCCTCCAAAGACTTGTGCTCTAGACCCTTCACCAACTTCATTGCCCTTCTTTGGACATGCTCCAGCACCTCAATGACCTTCTTGCAGTCAGCGGCCCAAAACTGAACACAATATTCGAGGTGCGGCCTTAACAGTGCCGAGTACAAGGGGACGATCACCTCCCTGGTGTTGCTGGCCACACTATTCCTGATACAAACCAGGATGCTATTGGCCTTCTCAGCCACCTGGGCACACTGCTGGCTCAGATTCAGCTGGCTGTTGACCAGCACCCCCAGGTCCTTTTCCACCGGACAGCTCTCCAGCCACTCTTCCCCAAGCCTGTAGCGTTGCACGGGGTTGTTGTGACCCAAGTGCAGTACCCGGCACTAAGCCTTCTTGAACCCCATACAATTGGCCTCATCCCATCAATCCAGCCTGTCCAGATCCCTCTGTAGAGCCTTCCTACCCTCCAGCAGATCAACAGTCACACCCAACTTGGTGTCATCTGCAAACTTCCTGAGGATGCACTCAATCCCCTCATCCAGATCATTGATAAAGATATTAAACAGAACTGGCCCCAGTACTGGGCCCTGGGGAACACCACTTGTGACCCACCGCCAACTGGGTTTAACTCCATTCACCACCACTCTTTGGGCCCGGCCAGCCAGACAGTTTTTTAGCCAGCAAAGAGTACTCCTGTCCAAGCCATGAGCAGCCAGTTTCTGCTGTGGGAAATGGTGTCAAAGGCTTTACTAAAGTCCAGGTAGACAACATCCACTGCCTTTCCCTCATCCACTAAGTGGGTCACCTTGTCATAGAAGGAGATCGGGTTAGTGAAGCAGGACCTGTCTTCCATAAACGCATGCTGACTGGGCCTGATCCCCTGGTTGTCCTGTACATGTCGTGTGATGGCCTTCAGGATGATCTGCTCCCTGACCTTCCGCGGCACTGAGGTCAGGCTGACAGGCCTGTAGTTCCCCAGATCCTCCTTCCAGCCCTTCTTGTAAATGGGCATCACATTTACTAACCTTCCAGTCAACTGGGATGTCCCCAGTTAGCCAGGACTGCTGACAGATGATGGAAAGTGGCTTGGTGAACGCCTCCGCCAGCTCCCTCAGTACCCTTGGGTGGATCCCATCCAGCCCCATAGACTTGGGTGTGTCTATGCAGTGTACCATTTCCCCTTGGAGTATGGGGGCTTCATTCTGCTCCCCGTCCCTGTCTTCTGGCTCAGGTGGCTGGGTACCCAGAGAACAACTGGTCTGACTATAAAAGACTGAGGTAAAGAAGGCATTAAGTACCTCAGCCTTTTCCTTGTCCTCTGTCACTATGTTTCCCCACACATCCCAATACAGGATGGAGATTCTCCTTAGCTCCCCTTTTGTTGCTAATGTATTTGTAGAAACATTTTTTGCTGTCTTTTACAGCAGTAAACATCTTAAGTTCCAGTTGGGCTTTGGCCCTTCTAATTTTCTCCCTGCATAACCTCACAACATCCTTGTAGTCCTCCTGAGTTGCCTGTCCCTTCTTCCAAAGGTTGTAAACTCTCCTTTTATTCCTAAGTTCCAGACAAAGCTCTCTGTTCATCCAGGCCGGTCTTCTCCCCTGCCGGCTCATCTTTCGGCACATGGGGATGGCCTGCTCCTGTGCCTTTAAGATTTCCTCCTTGAAGAATGTCCAGCCTTCCTGGACTCCTTTCCTCTCAGGACTGCCTCCCAAGGTACTCTGTCAACCAGGCTCCTGAACAGGCCAAAGTCTGCCCTCCAAAAGTCCAAGGTAGCAGTTCTGCTGACAGGGTAGTGATAGAACGGGTTGGTAGGCACCTGACAGCCAGCTAAGGTCAACCCATTACAATTATTAAATTTGCCAAAAGGTCACAAATTTCAAAATCTAAGGACAAAATTTGTGTCAATTCCATACTGCAGGTGGAACAACAAACAACTACTGAATTACATGATTCCTTGAGCATTTTGTTTTGTTGCTTTACTGCTCTGCACAAATGCCTAGCGAAATGCTGTAAGGAAATCTCCAATGAAATCAACATCTAACACGGTGGAAATTTTTACACTTGGATTGATTCCTAAGCAAATAGGAAACTTCTGATCATGCCTCCTCAGAGCATTTTTCAAAGAGCCAGGAACAAAAAAAAGATAATTTAGGCAACCATAGGATCAAAAGTGACAGACTTGCTCACCTAGCACTCATCCTGCAAAACAGTTATTTTTGTGTTCAGTTTTAAAGATGAAAAATATATGAACGCTTATCATCTTAAGTTAACCATAAGCTTGGTTTTAAAAACTTGCTTAGCAGCAAATGGGAATGAACACTAGCTCTTGATATCTCATTACTTGTTGATAAGTATCAAGAACAAGCAGAATTAGCAAAATAAATCACCACAACAGAAGTTGAATGTTATTTCTTAAAAACTGAAGGCATATAAATATAACCAGAAATCCTTATTCACGTTATTTTGGATTTGTTGTTTTAAAGTTAAATTTCCTTTTTAAAATAGAAATTCCTCAGCACAGGGTGTTTGTTAAGAAATAATGATCAGCCAAAGGACTCTCAAATATCCGTTAATCTCCAAGACATTCCCTCAAATCTTTGTTGTATTCTTTGCTCATAACTATGCTGGCATAGACTCTTCTTTTGGAAGATACCTGGGTGAAAATAGAGGAGAAAGGTAGGACAAAAGACCTTCAAAATAAAGTCATAAGACTGAACAGATGAAAATGCCTTGGTTTTATGTAAAAGTTTAGAACATGACATTTTGAAATTCTGTTTCAGGCTCACGTGTTTCAGGTGTGCCAGAAATCACCCTTGCCTTCAGTTTCCCACTGGGAAAAAGTAACAATAATATTTACTCATGTCATACAGTTGTCAGAAGGAAATGCCGTCTATTAAGTGTCAAGAAGTGTCATATTTTTCAGCTTCTAACACCGGCCCACAGGGAGACCCAGGGTCCAGGTAGACTGAGAATTTTAGAAGCCTAAGCAACATAGGAAGAAATAAGACTATAGGTCCTAAATAACTTGGGGGAGAATAGAAAACAAAAACAATATTGTAACCTAAATGCATACAGAAAGTCTCTCTGAACCTGTGGAAAAGTGTACTTGAATATTAAGCTTGAACTTTGCAGAAGGAAACTGGCGAGAAAGACGAACTTAATTTAAGAAGCTTTATAAAGGCTCTGGCTGGCAAATTCAGGAGTAGTAGAAATGCAGAAAAAAAGTGAGAGAGAGAAACAAATGCCAGTCTGGAAGGATCCATAACCAGTGGTTAAGTCATGTACCTGTGATGTTGGTGACCTGGAGTAAAGTAGGTTCTCTGACTTGTCTGACACAAAGCCTTGCAGTTGGACCTCTCATATCTGAGTGTCTTCACTAGTTCACTGCTCTGTAATCTCCTTTCCCATTGCATTGTCTGTTTTTGAGTAGATAGTATACCCTGAACCCCTGAGACTCACATCTAAACAACAGCCCTGGTCATGATATTCTCAGCTTTTTACGGTCATGATAAAAACCCTACAAATATTGTATGTACTAGGGAACAAGGAGTCTGCACAAAGAGTTATATAATTGCCTGACCTTCCCTTTGTGATTATGTTCTTCCCATCCTGCTGTTTCCTCCACCTGTTGTTCTAGCTCCCTATAGTTGTGCCATATCTGTCACCGGAGTTAAAACCCTCTGAGCACAGAATATACCTGTCTATGTGCCTAGCATATTTTGGGTGATAGCGATAATATCTTCACCATATCTATATTGTAAATGTTTGCAAGCTGGGTGTTTGCGTGGTGGTATTTGGTTGAATCACATTAATTGACTCACTGTTTTTGCAAGCACAGGTAGTTAGTGCTCTTGCCAAAATATTCTAGCCTTTGATGCTGCTGTAATATTCTCTAACCTTGTTCTTGTATCACACCCTATAACGTCTTTTTGTTTTGAAGGGTGAGGGTTTATTTCCACTGAAACAAGCCATCCTCTGACGTCAATAGACTGAAGTTTAGGATAACAAAAAAGAAATTGCCTAATGGTGGCAGGAGAAAAAAAAAAAAATGAGAGACTTATGAATGACATCTTCCTACAGAAGAGGAAAAGATAAAGACCTGAAATAATAATAACCAGATGACTACTCATTAACTGCCCTGTCAGCAGTTTAAGATTTTCCAAGTCTTTCTGTCAACAGATGGACAATTACACTGGTTGCTTTCCTCCATACACACTTTGAAGTTCTGTTTAACTCCTTGTGTATGCTTTAACATGCTAAGTGCTTTCAGCTGTTAAGCAAGACAGATTTTATCCCTCCGATCTTCCGCTGAGGGATCAGTCATGTAAACTGGTAATTCCTATAAAAATTCCTATAAAAATTCCTATAAAAATTCCTATAAAAATTGTGTTTGTGTTTGTGTTTTACCAAATCATTAGCATAGACCGCACAGCTGGACTGTGCTGTTGTACCCAGGAGCCAGCTGTAGTCACCTGATACGGGAGAATATATATAAGGGCATGGATGGTGATAGTCACCCACAGATTGACAGTAGCTGAGAAGATGTTTTGGAGAATTTTAGAGGAAACACAATTTTTTCACTGTAGTTCTCAGAGAAACATAATCTCTCTGCCATTTCCATTGCCACATACGCCTTTGTCTGTCTATCCAGCTGAACATCTTCCTCTTCTCTCCCTGCTTCCCACGCAACAGAAGTTTAGCAAGCTTCATATCAATGGGAGCTGGATTCTAGAATTACTAAAACAAATACTCACAAATACACATGCAGTCAGATTCTTAGAGTTTGTCACAAGCTATTTGAATTAATGAGAATTAAGCACAACATTAAAAATGACCTTCCACTGAGAAGTAGAAGACTAAGGATACTATATTTCAATGTGTTCATTTTGTTTGTTTTTTTTTTTAACCTGAATTAATTGACAGAAAAAACTGTAATATATCAAGACCACATATATATAATCAACATAATTTTATTTTTTAAAAAACTGTATTAACACAACTTCATCAGCTTCAGAAGACAGGCCATATCATAAATGTACCAATCAGTAAACCCTGCTTACTGATCAGGCTGAATAATTTAGAACTATGTATGAGGGATGGTGAGGAAGGATAGTGTTTTCTCATGTTCCTGAAACAGTTATCAGAGTAGTCAATTGGAGTCTTTATTTTCTTCCATGGGTTTTTAACAGATTAAGGAACAGATAACAGGAAGGCATTAAAATTGTTCAATTAAGAGAGTAGTACATTTTAACATTAGATCCTTAGAACATATTACATGTGCCTGTCCCCAAAAGGGATAAAGAAATGTAGTCACAGCTGGAGTGAAGTGTCTTCTTTTGGGTTATGGGTTTTAAGATTTTTGGTTTTAGTTTTGCAGATTTTTTCTAATTTTCATCTTCAGCTTTTATGCATGGAGTATAGACCAAAGAACCAGACTTCAGGAAAGGAAACTATTTAGAGCACTTAGTCTTACTTATTTAGCAGGGAAAATAATTTATCACCTATTTTATAAACTCTTAGTTATCTCAGTGATAAGTGCTATGGAATCATAATGGTCTTTTACCACACACGGATCTAGGTAAAGACCATAAAGGTCACAAATAACATTCATGTTGTCAACTTTCTAGATTTCAAAGTCAAAACAAACTATGAGCAGAGAGGACAGCGAGGCCTAGCAGAGGATCTGCCATAGGTTTTTAATTCTTCAATTCCAAAATATGGGAGAAATTAAAATGGTAGATTTTTTTTCCTCTTGATTTAGAGGATTTAGAAATATGTTAAAAAATTTTAAAAAATTAGTTTTAATCATTACAGGTGTATGAATAGGCTTGGTCCGGTTCTTTGTCCATTCTTTTATATATATATGGGGTTTCAGAGGTTCTAATATTTGAGGTCATTTTTCCTATGCCAAATATTTCTTTAGTGAGCAGACACAGAGGGTAAACAGCACAACAGCTGTGGACGCCTGGGCTTGGCCAGCTCTGAGCAGGGACACTCTAAGTTGTTCCTGATACATGTTTTATTAGAGGACCAACACAGGAAATTCTACTTTTTGCTACTTTTAGCATCTCTCATCCACAGCACCTATCTTCCATTTTACCCTGAGTACAGAGCCAAAAAGGAAACATTCATTCTGAAAAATTACCTCCACTGGGTTTGCATGAACAGGCAGCTCCCTGCTTTTTAAGAATTCTCCAGTGATCATTTATGGTCCAAATTCAACTCCTTGTCTTATTGAAGGCAAAGCACAGTATAAATATGGAAGAACTGGACATTTTAAAAAGTGTATAAACTATTTAAAAATTTATTTTGAGGGTAGTAAAAACTGTCAAGGTTGTCTGAAAAACAGAACTACTACTGAGTGAAAATATTAACTCTTTTATTCAAAGTAAATTACAGAATCAGAGAATGGTTGAGATTGGAAGGGGCCTCCAGAGGTCTTCTGGTCCAAACTCACACCTCAAGCAGGGCCACCTAGACCCAGTTGGCCAGGACCAAGTCCAGACAGCTTTTGAATATCTCAAAGGATGGAGACTCCACAACTTCCCTGGGCAACCTGTGCTGGTGCTTGGTCTTCCTAGCAGCGAAAAAGTGTTTCCTGATATTCAAAGAGAACCTCCTGTATTTCAGTTTGTGCCCATTGTCTCTGGTCCTGTCAGTGGGCACCACTCAAAAGAGCCTGGCTCAATTTTCTTTGCACTGTCCCTTCAGGTATTTATATAAATTGATAAGATCCTCCTGAGACTTCTCCAAGCTGAACAGTCCCAGTTCTCACAGCCTTCCCTCAGAAGAGAGATGCTCCAGTCCTTCAGTCATCTTCATGGCTCTTCACTGGACTCTGTCCAATACGTTCATGTCTCTCTTGCACTGGGGAGCCCAGAACTGGACACTGCACACCAGTTGTGGCTTCACCGGTGCTGAATAAAGGGGAAAGGTCACTTCCTTCAGCTTGGTGCCAATGGTCTGCTTAATGCAGCCCTGGAGGGTGTTGGCCTTCTTTACCACAAGGGCACATTGTTGGCTTATGTTCAACTGGTGTCCACCAGGACCCCCACGTCCTTTCCTGCCGAGCTGCTTTCTAGCTGGTTGGCCCCCGGCATGTATTGGTGCCTGGGGTTGTTTCTTCCAAGATGCAGGAGTTTGCACTTCCCCTTGCTGAACTTCATGAGGTTCCTGTCAGCCAATTTCTCCAGCCTGTCAAGGTCTCTTTGCATGACAGCACAGCTACCCACAACAAGACCACACAATCACTGTGGCATAAACATGAAGTTTCTCATCTTACAATACAAAACCACCATTTGTTAAAAACTGTTAGGAAAAGCTGTTACCAAAATTTCTAGCCAATAAATGGGACAAGAAGATAAGTAGAAATCTAGTTCATCAAAGAAAGCTTCTTTTTCACGTCAGTAAATCACATTTTCTCTGAACTCCTATTATCAATCAAGAAAAGCAGCAATGTTTCACAGTAAGGCAATTCAGTAGGAATCTATGAATGTTGGGAAATGGCAAATTAGAGTAGATACTATCTTGTTCAGCTTGACTAGTTATACTGCCAGCTGAATATGACTATATTAATTATGGGTATTTTACTTTTTTTAACATAGTTTTTCATGCCTTTATGCAACATAAACTGTAGTAATGGATTAAATGCAGCCTTGAAACCATGACTGCACAGAGTCTCATCTTGCCTCTTAACATAAGAAGGATGTTATCAACTCAATGAAAAGACCTTAACTCAATCAAAAGGCCTCCCTTAATGTGGGAGGTTAATTTGGAATTTATGATTGACTTCCTGTGTGGATGCCCATATTCTCAGTTCTGAAGTGTGTAATTTGGAATAAAGACCCTTATTTTAGAGTCAGAGGATGTGATTCATCTCATTTAGCTTCAGACATCTACAGCTGAGATGTTTATAATCAAACAAGTCATCTTTATAGTCAAATAGAAAGACAGAGATGCCCAGAGGATGTGATTTATATGCCCTATTTTAGATTTCTACCTTTAGAATAAGATGAATCATATACTGGAAATGAAATTGATTATTAAAGGAAGTCTAAATAAGTGATTCAGTGTGAATATCTAAAGTTCTGTGGGATTAACCTGCTCAGGAGGTCAAAAACAGTTAATTTACAATCACTGTTTTATACCCTACCTCAGCCTGAATTAATTTTCCATGTAGATCAGACTTAAATGAATCAGTGCCAACTGCTATATCACTGCTTCCACTTTCTATTACCTCAGTTTCTCTAAAAATTTCCCATATAAGTGCTGACAAATCCCAATCCTACCAAACATCCGATGAGATCATTATCTTCAGTGATACAGTTGCAAAATTTTCACGTACTACATGTAGACTTCTGCTTGTCATTCCAGCCCATTCTTATTTCTCAAGCAGATCACAGCCCTTGATGACCAGGTTTTTCTGAGTAAAGAGTTCATACCATATTTCAGCTAGCCTAGATGAAATCTGGTCATTTTCCAGAAAACTTCTACAAAATATATATTCGCAGAAATCATTCTCTGATGCACAACCTTATTCCCTGGTTTTCCGTTACAGTTTATCTCGCAGCTTGTCCCACTGATATTATATTGAACACTAAAGTTGATAATATCTAACTGTACCTCATGCTTGATTTCTTTAGTGTAAGCACAATTTGCAGTAGTTTACTGAATAATAAAAAGGAAGCTTATTACATAGGTCCTTGCACACAGATATCCAAGACTGTTTTGTGTACTGAAAACCTGTGACAAGAAGGAAGATACAAAGTCTAGACTACTGAACAGACTATTTCAGGTAATTCAGCAAGCCAGAAGCTATCATCAAGGAGAGAACTTTTCAGGCAACAATGGGAACTGAGGTGCAGGCATGATTTTGAAGACTAACAGGGAGATGGTTGAACAGAGTCAATATCCAGTGTGGTTTGCCTGGGGGTCATGAGGGGAACTCCTCCAAGTGGTGTCATGGCAGGATTGCATTCCAGGAGGAAGACTTTTAGATTGGGTAGTACTTTCAGGAGAGACTACTATTCAAAATGCGTTGGTAATAAATATGTCTTTGACTGATTTCTTGTGAAACAAGAAGCCATGCACATAGCTGTGAGATATTGCTATAAGGATTGCATCCTAACAGATTGGAGGGCTAGCACCTCACTGATGGAACCTCCCGATTTCCAAAGAAAGCCTGTTATGAAAAAGAGTCCCCCATGACTTATCCCTAAATCACTTAGTTTATCAGCCTATCAGGTTTCATTGGTGAAATATAATGCTGAAGTTAAATTGGACAAGCCTTGGTGATGTTCTATTCTGTGCCCCATTAGCTAGCAAATTTGCAATTTAAAGGAGAATGCACCAAGTAGAATTTTTACATTTCTCCAAAGGCAGTGTACAAAAAAGCCAGTCTTTAGCTTGTTATATACTTGTGTTCTCATTGTTGAAAACAAAAATCTATTACACATTTAGTTACAAAAATGAATATGAAATAATTCTTAGCTTCATTCTTCTATGGAAATCTAAATAGCATTTTCAAAAGACTGTCTTCTATTCAGGCTTTTGAAAATTTTACCTTAAGCCATTCCTAGACCCTTCTTGGCTGGTTCTCTGCTAAAGCAATAGTTGCATATAACTACATATAATGTAACCACACTAAAAAGGGGATAATAATTTTACAGAGGCATGTTTTAAAAGGGGCTAACCACATGAAATACTGAGCTGTTTTGAGTTTAGGAGAGTATAGGCAAAATGTCAGCAAAATTTTAATTTAGACTGAGCAATTGTGACTATCCTCACATTCACAGAAAAGGTTGTGCATCCCTTGTCTTCTGCTGTACAGGACTGGCTATTATCCCATACTCACTAGTAAGGCACATGCCCATGCCTACAGCAAGGTTTCAGGGTCTACTTGACTCAAATATGACAAATCATTCCACATACATACTACCACGTATATGTTAGTTCTGTTAAATAGAAAGTAAATCCAGATATTGGATATTTTGATTAACAAAGATGGGATGGAGTTCAATAATGCTTCAGTTTTGAAAAATCACTTTTTCCATGCTACTGTCCAAATTCAGTCTACAAATTTTGATCAAGATCTTGTCAATGATAGTAGTGGAATTGTCATCTGAGATAGATTTTTTTTTTAAAATTAGTCACTCTATTTAATGATAAAGATATAAAAAAATTCAGAGCCAATAAAAATAAGTGTTTTTAATATTGGACTATAAATTTCACCACTGAAGAGACCTTCAAACAGTTACACTGGAGAAGATTAGCATCCACTATCATCCAAAGATAGAATAGTTAATGCAAATTAAGCTTTTTGTTTCAAAATTTAATCTCATATTAAATTACTAGAAATTAGAATGATATGTTCATGGAAATAGAGTATAATGCCTTTGTCTAATGTAGCTTCTCATATTGCCATGAATTCAGGCCCTGCCTTTGATTCTGAGTGAACCATGGGTCTGAGACAGCACAGTAATTCCCGCAACAAAACCCAACCTTTTACTGTATCACTTGCTTAACAGCCAGTGCTTGTGTTTTCATCATGAATCACACATTACACGGTGTTGTTTCTTAAAACTTAGCTTCTGAAGCTTAGAAATTACCTGAAAATCTCAGACAGCCAGCTAAAGGGTCTGAAATTTTAGTGCAGAGGTTTTTAAACTTGCACATTTTCCACCTCCACAGTATACAAAGCGGTCTATTAAGAGCAATGGCTTTGGGACTGTACTGGTAATTCGCACCCTGGTTTTCTGGTTTCTTGAACTCCCTATTAATTCTGAAGGCTCTCTGACTCCCCATTCAATAAACGCTCAGGTGTTTTGACTGCCAGGTTGCTGAAAGCAAGTCTCCTTGGCTGACTGCTTTTCTGGATTATTTGCTACCTGAGCACTCAGCTTTCCTCAATGGCAAGCCTTGAAGCTGAACTGGCAGAGGAGGGCCTGATGCTATTAAATGCAAGAGAATAGTAGCCACTTACAGAGGTCTAGCTCCAAAATTCCCTGTCAGGGAATGAAGCCATGCAGTGATGAAGGCAATCAGGCAAGCTGGCAGAAAGCCAGGGTGTTTTTTCCCCATCAGAAATCTGCCGAGTTTTGACAAATGTTTTCTTGATATCAGCATGTTTCTATTCAGTGAATCTGAGCTTCCTGACTTAAAAAGTGTCCCACCAGAAGATGTCCAATCATTTTTAGAGGGAAGAGAGCAATTTAACTCATTAATAGAATTTAAGCTTTGTGGATTTAATTTTAAAATGAGTCCACTCTTCTATAAAAATAAATTATTTATGAGTCATAACAGTTGTACTTGTTTTCAGTTCTCAGAGAAGGGTAACTGAACTCAGTAGTGCTCTTTCAGTTCATTGCCTGGCAGTACAGTAAATTCCCCTTAATAACAAATATATCCCTTTAAGAAGTACTCCCATCTGAGATTCTCTTATCTGCTGGAGAACCATGCAAGAGTTTCATATGTATTATATATCTTGCATTCTTTAAATGGTAATGACAGTCTTTCCTCATTTAGCAGGATTTCTGCTTTTCCAGGTTGTTTGGGTTTTTTGTTGTTTTTGGTTTGGGGGGGGGTGTTTGGTTTGGTTTGGGCTTTTCATTTGTTTGTTTTGGTGGTATTAATGACTACAGCACTTTCTCTAAATTTGTGAAAGAGGATTTTTTTTGAGGAAAGAAGTCTTTTTTGGGGGAAGAGAAAGAGATTTTCAGGGGTTTTACATACATATTTTAGTTTTTATTGATAAAGGAGAATACCAAAAGCATCTAGTGGAACTGTTTGCCATCAGCTTTCACACTGTTGCCGCACACCTATTTACACTGGATCCTGAAGTTATTCATACCACTTCAGTATGTGATCTTCTCAGATCACAAAAGTTAAGCAGGATCAGAGCTACTCAGTGTTTAGCTGAAAAAAAGTTCAAGGAAAACCCCAGCTAGCAGAGTGTGGGATGGAGGAGACCTCTTTCCCTCTGATTCAGAGCAGAGCCAGTCTGCTGTCAGAGGCAGCATGTATTGACAACATTGGGCCAAATGCTTCTGTGCGATTAAGCTCGACTCAGTGCAGAAGCAGAAGAGCTAAGGTGGAAACATTCCTAGAGGAAGCTATACAAACAGTCTGTTTTCCCACTTGGTTTTGTTATTCCATTTATCTGCTTTTCTACCTTCTGTAAAACTAGTCCCATGTGTCTGATCCAAAGCCCCTGTGATCCATGCATATCTTCTATTTTGTGTTGGGATATTTTTATAATTATATTTGCCAGTGTCTGAGGTGAGGAAATTCTTTTGAATATTCTATGCAGACATTCCACACTCTTGCACAGATTTCAGTTTCTTTCACTGCTACTCAATACAGAGAAATCTGATATACCCCCACATGTATAAGTACAATCCAAATTAAGTTTGATGATATCTCACAAGCTCTTTATTATTGTTGAAGAAATCTCTCATGTACCAATAGAGCAGCTGTTCTAGTCACGTTCTAATACCTTCTATGGATGTTTTTGTAAAACATTCCCCCTGGTATTTTCTACTCACTGTGCTGCCTTACAGCCGTTGACCTCTGTGCATATAAGTAGTTTGAGACACCAGCTATATTGGACATTTACTTCATTTTTTTATTAGTTTTACCTACTGATCAATCAAAACAATTGCCCTTATAAAGAAATTTTATGTTCTTGATATGGTCCAGTATGAAGTGAAATTCTTTGAAGTGGCTACTCAAATACTTGTAGCTATACATAGTTCTTCATCCTGAATATGTTATTGCATGTTAACATGATTTTACCTTAGCTTTATTTGAGCTATCATGAAAAGCAATTCTGATGTGATACTGTGATTATGAAAAAGGCAACTCCACTGCTTTAAGATTCATGTTTCTTTCTACTAACTGCCAGGAGGGTTATCTAAATACTGTTAAAGAACAAGTATGTTCCATTAATACCTCAGGAATTCTTGAAATAAGCTGAAATGAGGTTTGCTCAAAGTCTAAAATTGAAAATTTTCTCACTGTACGAAAAGTCCAGTTAATGTATAAGCAGCCCAGTTGCAGAGAAGTTGTAGCTTTCATCTTGTCTGTAAAGGCTGATAACTAGGTCACTAACATAATTCCTGCAGAATACATTTTCTTCCCTTAACCACTGAGTGTTTGCCATGGATCAGATTTATTTAAAATCCGTACTCCAGCAAAAGAGTTGTTTTCCAGACCCTTCATAAGCATATGCTTAGTAAGAAGTATTTAGGCAGCAAGTCACAAGAATCACTTTTAAGAGCTCCTAATGATCAGTCGGGAATTTTATTTTACCCAGTGTGGTTTCCTTCTCCTCAACCAAATCCATCGACAATGGTCCTTACCTATACATAGGCTGAAAATATTATCTGGTCTAGCAGCTACTTAAAAGCTGGACTCCTTCATCTACTAAGCCACCAGCAAATAACTTACAGCAAGTTTCCCCATTTTTAACACTTTACACGGTGCATTATAGGTGGCCCACAGTCCTGTGAAATAACCAGAATTTTCTTTATATATTTGCAAATAATTTGCAATTCATTGTAAAAATACTTTTATTAGTCCCAGGATACCCGACCATGCACTTTTTGTGCTATAAATGTATTCTATTACTCCATTCATCAAGGATATACACTATTTTAGTTGTTCATGATGCCTCTGAACTTCTTGTCATGGCCAAATTTCATTAGCAGTGTCCCATGAATTAAGATATTTAAGAATACTGGTCCTCTGTTTCATCCTGGAAGAATGTCCCTCCCATCTTAGATTTTCCTTTTCATCATTACGTATTGTTACTATCTCTATAGTAAGACCCATACTTACCTAACAGTTACTTTACAGACTTCGTCCTCTCCATCTTCTGTAAGTGGGATTTTATTAAATATTTCACTAAAGTCTTTGAGCAGCCCCGTCTAAACTGAACTAGCTGGGTTTGGATCAGATGATGCCAGAGGTCCTTTCCATCCTCAATTATTCTATGCCCCTATGGCTCTTTGTTTAGATTAGCAAGACCCCTTATATTTCTCCTCTCTAAAAGAAAAAAGAAGTTATTTAGTACACTAAATTAGCATCACATAGCTTGTTTTGCTAAACAAATGGTTATTTTGTTCAATTTTTGTTCACCTCCATGTCTTGCCTTGAAAATCTGACATGCAGCCTGGTACATATGTGGTCATACAGCATACCCATGATTGTTGTTTTATCTGTTTTACGCTACATTGCACCCCATGGACTAAGCTTGAGTTAAACACACTTCTTCTAGGGTTGAATTGAAAACTCAAGAAGCTAACTAAGTAACTAAAAAAAAAAATACAGTATTCCCCGTCATACTTTCACTTAATGGTCATTCATCTTTATTAGTTTCATCTTTATTCATCTTTATTAGTTTGTGTTGCCTTTTTTATTAATAGAGTGTAACTTTATTTTGGATTTGCCAGTCTTTATCTTTGAGATTTAAGTTCTTGTTATCTTTTCAATCTGTTAAGCTGAAGATCTCATTAATATCTGGCATTTTCTTGATGGGAAGATAGCAGTAGACAAGACACAAGTCGTGTTCATCTTCTTTTTATTCACTGACACGTCTTGAATTCTTTCCACTGTTTTCATGCATTTTTGCCTTAAATTATGTCTATATCCTCTACATTTTTCAAAATAATTTCAAATGGGGACATAAGAGGTAAAAGCAGCATCTGATTGATCAATGGCATATTCAGAGGTCTACAAAAGTTTTATTATTTGGCTGAATTGCCAAGAGGGTTACACTTGAAGGGTACCATCACTGTTCTTCTGTTTCTCTACTTTTACAGCAGTAACACTTGCTCTTCAACAGATTTACAAATTCCTGCATGTTCCTATTTTTCATCATATAAATGAGTGAGTCAAGTAAGATTCAAACAGCTCTCTCATGAAAGGATAACTACTTAATAAGACAAGGTAAAATTAATTTTAGAAGTACATTCCTCACATATTGTAGGTTGACTGGCCTATTAAACAATTATCTTTTCAGTGGTTTCTCTCAGGACAGTAATTTCAGTCCTAAGTACTGAAAAGGATGGGCTATGCCAATAAGCCTTAATATGAGAGGGAATTTTCCCTGCCTCAGGTTCTGATCGGAATGCAAGATATATTCACAGTGACAGCTATACATTTACTGAACATGTTTCAAAGGAATTGCTGGAAGCAGAGCAACCAGTTTTGTCCACTCTTTGCAGACCTTTCAGCTTACTGATATAGCTTCTGTTTCAAAACAATCTTCTGTAATAAATGCATCTCTACATGCACTACAATCAATATTTTCTTAAAACTGGGAAAAATTAAAACTGTTGTGGCATGCAAGCTACATCTCTTATCTAAATTTAGTACTATGCTTTATTTATGTCACTTTAGCCTTGAGTTTTCTTGCTGTTATTAGTTATCAGTATCTTGCAATGAACAGTTAAAACATTGTTATCATGAGTGTTGTTCTCTCCTGATAAATATGAGTTATTCTTCATCCTTTTTAGCCTCCCTTCACAGAAATTGTCTGGTTATTTAGAGGCAGTTCTCTATATAGTTCAGACAGAGCTTCCATGCTCTGTATTTCTAGATAACACAGGCGTTTTACAAAAAAAGTTTTCATCTATAAGTTTGGCTTGGGGTATCTTTGTCCAGAGGACCTTTCAATCCCATTATTTTCCATTTCACTCCTTTTGCTTACTTCAATTTCACACTAAGAAAAAATCATATATAGAAAAATACCAACTTGAAGTGAATGCAGTTCCCTAAACCACTGTTAAGCCAGTCCTGTAATATAAAGACTCACAGGTCTTTGTAGTCTAACCTCCGCAAATAAATGTTATATGTATATAGGTTTTAGAATTACATTGCTGTAAGGAGAGGCGGAGCTTTTTTTTCATTCAATATATTGTTTTATAATAGAGTTTCATCTTTTAGGATTTCCTCTCATAAGTGAAATTTTGCAGTAGTTTTACTCCAATGGTAAAAAAGCACGCTTCCATTAATAAGATATTATTGCCCAGTAACACAAGGGCAAGAAGGAAGACCCAGGAACTATAGACAGCTGATTAGCCTTAACTCACTTGCAGTCCCTGAAAAAATATTCCTGGAAACTGTCTCCAAGCACATGGAAGACAAGAAGGCGACTTGGAACAGTCAGAATGAATTTATGAAGGGTAAATGACGCCTGACTGACCTAGTTGCCTTCTATAATGAGATGATTGGTGCTGTGTACAGGGGAAGAGCAGTGGATGTTGCATGCCTTGATTTAGTAAGGTCTTTGACACTGTGTCCCACAGCATGCCTGTGGCCGAATCGGTAATATCTGGACTCATTAAGTGGACATATAAGGTGGGTGCAAAATTCACTGGACCACCAAGCTCTAGGGATTACGATCAGTGACACAGGTCCAGCAGGTAGCTGGTTACTAGTGACATCGTTCAGAGATTGATACGAGAGGCAATTCTGTCTAATATCTTTATTAACAATCTGGACAATGAGATGGAGTACACACTCAGCATGTTTCCAAATGATACCAAACTGGGGGACTAGTCAAGGGCTGGAATAGCAACCCTGCCCTCCAGCTTCAACAAAGGCAAATGCAAAGTCCCACACTTGGGATGGAGTAACCCACACAACAGCATAGACTGGGGACAGACTGGCTGGGGACCAGCTTTGCAGCAAAGGACCTGGGGGTTCTGCAGGACAACAAGCTGAGCATGAGTCAGCAGTGGACCCTTTGCAGCACAGGAAGCCAGGAGACTCCTGTGCTGCATTTACAGTGTACAGCCTGGAGGCTGAGAGAAATTATTCTTCCACCCTGCACTTGTGAACCTCTATTGGGAGTACTCTGCCTGGTTCTAGGTTCCCCAGCAGAAGAAAGATGTTAGTGGAAGGCAGTAAATCCAGTAGTGTGCTAATAATTTGGTTGAGGGCTGAAATACATGGCAGACAAAGAGACGGAGAAAACAGGACTTGGTCAGCCTGGAGAAGGCAATGTTAAAGAGAATGTTATCGCTATCTACAACTACCCAATAGGACAACAGAGAGAAGACAGATCCCGACTCAAAGGAACACAGATGAAGGACAGGCGGTAACAGACCCAAGTTGAAGTACAGGAAATTCCAGTTAGATACCACAGAAAATGTTTTCACTGTGAGGATGGTCAAACACTGGACCAGGTTGCTCAGAGAGGTTGTGGAATGCCTATCCTTGGAGATATTCAAAACTTGACTGAACAGTCTCTGAGCTATCTGAGCTGATTGGGCCTGCTTTGAGCAGAGAGTTGGATTCAACCTCCAGAGTTGTCTTCCTGCTTAAATTATTCAATGATTCTATGGTTCCATGAGATGTTCAATTATTTCTACTTAGTTGGTCTAATGACCAACTTCCTTTTTTGGGGCACCAGTTTAGTAGAACTCTCAAAGAAATCTGTCTAAAGGGATGAGAGTTCTTTTAAAACTATAGTCCAAATACGGTGCATGTGAAAATCAGGTCTTAAGATATGGTTTGTGAAATCCATAAATGATGACAAAGATTCCATTCTACTTCAAAAAATGAGGTGTTGTGCACATCTTTTTATTAATATTTACATGTGATTAAAATATTGGAAGCCATATGAGCATTTCAATAGTAAATTATTCAAATATATTTAAAACTCCTCACTTAAACGTGGTTCTTGACAATTACTTTCAATATCATTGCAGATATCAGAAATACTTTCTAGTCAACATTCTGCCTCTGACATAGACAGATATTTTGCTGATATGATTGACCTCCAGGCCCTCTTCATGCAGCTAGATGGTGAAAAACAATTTCGTCCTTTGCCTTGTAGGGCAAAGCTTAATCTGATAAAAATCTCTACAATTACAGGATTCATCAGAATTGAAGTCCACACAAAAATTCAGCAATGGATTACACTTTAAAAAGATACAGATTAGTAAATTGATTCACCCTGCAAAGTTATTTGTCCAAAACACTTCTTTCTTAAGTAATACTTAACATTTTACTCTACTTGGTTTTGAAGTATATCCTGCAGCACTTGGATTTCTTCTCTGCAGACAAGCAGTGCTTGGGTCCAATTTAGCCTGGAGCAAATGAATACTTTGACTTGCGTAAGGAGATTTACACCACTATATCTGTCAGTGGAAAATGAAGAGTACCTGTCTTATTTGTGATCCTTTTCTATTAACTGTAGAATTTCCAAAATATGTCAGAGGTTCAGAGATTCTTTTTTTCTTGTTTTCTATAATATAATTAGTGCCCTGAGTGAAAATATAATCTGCTTGCTGGATTACTTAGCTCATATTTGGTGTCCATAGTGAAGTCATCTGGTAATCACGTATGAGAATAATTACATAAGCCCTGGTCATTTCTGCAGAGAAAAAAAATGCTTGGAATATTTATTTCACTCTTTTTCCTTATGTGAGCATGTTTTTACCACCCTCAGAGAGCCTTCAAATCATTTAACTTTCTGTTTCAGAACAAGTCCATGCTAATCACACACTCTCTCAATGTAATAACTGCAGATTTACAAAAGAGCTATCATGCCTTGTTTCACCCGTTATTTCACAATAACATCCTTCTCTAGACAAGCATTATGATTTTACCTGCTTTTCATTTTTGAGTAGCAACCAATAGGCTTTGGAGTAATTATTCAATAGCATGTTTCCTCTGCACGGTTTGATGTGACCAAGATTCCTCTGAGCATCTTTTTTAGTCAAAAATTCAAATTCCTAATAACATCATACTGGAGTTATTGCTAGTGATTTTTACAATGGCTTTGGTTTCCAAAGGTACTGTAAATACTAAAAAAATTGACTAACAGAGTTTTATTCCAATACTGGTAAGATGTGAAAGAAAAAGATGTTCACAACTGATTACCATTTGAATCTAGTCAATAATAGATCTGTCCGTAGCTTGGCCATATATGACAGATATAAATTGCAATATTGGCAACATTTCTATTTAGCATCCTGATGTTAAAAATTATTTAGTAAAGCATAATGATTAAAGAGCAATACAAGAATTCAAGAGCATTTAATACCAGTGTTCTAAAAAGGGCATATTTTAGAAATTTTGATCATACTGCAATCTGCTCAAAGCTGTTAAAGTATGGATAATTTCATTCAATTTTCCAGTAGGTTTCTGCCTTGAATAAGTAAATAGTGTGTAATGGTTTGTGTCAAAGTCCTTGTAACACTCCATTAAACATAAAGCATGACAATCTGATCAGATGTCTCTTTTATAGTCAGAAACTGACTTGTGACTTTGGGAGTTACTCAGCTGCATCAGGTCACATCAGAAGTCTAGTCTTTTCATCTTCTAAAAATCCCTTATGGCTTTACATCTGACAAATTTTGAATCATAGCATCATGACCTCACTTTTAAAACTGCATTTGATATAGTCCGAGCACTGTTACTGAATGGAAAATGGAACACTCTTCTGCTGCGGACTGTATAAAAGGAAACCCTTTTTTTTTAATGCTTTAGATTTGAATCATATTCTTAAGCTTCAAGTACTTCATTTACATGAAAAGAAATTAGACTTCAGAATTGTCAAGAGTCTAGCTTGAAATATACACAAAACCAAGGGAATCCAGAGTTAGAAGAGAATCATTTGTCTATTCAAACACTAGCATTTAATGAAGATAAAGTTTAAAAACAAACAAGCCCTCATTTAAATAACTTAAAATAGAGATTCTGGATAAATATAGGAGCAGAGATTCTCTGTGTTGTGTACAGATATCAGTAGACTCTGGCTATGTAAAGTCTTTGTAATGTTGTACATTTAATGTAACATTCAAAGTCTAAAACATGATGACTCCCCACCTGAAACAGTCATATATCTTTCAGAAACTATTTGCCCATTTCTTTCTTTCCTGAAGGGTAATCTCACTTGTCTGAAGTTCCACAGAAAAGGAAAGGTTAGGATGTGCTAAGTGAGGGAAAGAGTAAAGACTCAAAGGACAGAAGACAGGAGAACATCAAGGAAAGGTAGAGAAAAAAACAGCTTGTTCCCAACATTCAGCAGAGCAGGAGATCAATGGAAACTCTTTAACAGCCAAGGACCAGTCTCAGAGAATTGTGAAGAGAACAATTGGCAAAGACAAGTGCAATAAAACAGACACTTTATGCCTTCAAATTCATGGTTCTGCACCTTTGGCATGATGATATTTTACAGTTTGTAGCCAAACCTTTGCTTTTTCTCTGGGACAGGGCAGGACTTAAACCATGTCCTCTTCCTGGCTAATATTATAGAAGACATGGTCTATCATTCCTGGAATGCTGGAACTATGAAAACAATTTGATGGTATTATAAACAGCATTTCTATAAACCCATTAACATTTTAGATGTCTAATTTTATACAAGAATATATGACTGCTCTATGTCAGCTCATCTAATAAAGTATGTCATCTCACTCGAAGGCATGGGCCTTTTCACGTTCTTGGAAGAATGCAACTACAGAAGCAGAAAATTAAGAATATAGAAAAGAGGTGATGTCTAGCTGCTGGAATAATCTTACAGTGCATTAGATGACAGCCTTTCCATAAAGACCGACCCTGATTCTAGTATCAGTTTTCTACAGAGGTTTATTGTATGGACTTGTTAGTGAAATCACACTTCATTTCCTATAATTCCCTATGTTGACAATGGATTTTTTGGGCAACATTCTCAAAAGGATTTATTACTGAAGTATTTTTTTAGTGTCACCACGGCTATCTTTCTGCAATGGTATGTATAGATTATATTTCGATACTGTATTTAATTTGAAACTATAAGTTACAAGTGATTTCCAAGCTATTCTGTCTTATTCCATCAAGTCTGTATTTCTGGAACACCCATTGACAGGAGTGTGCTTTCCCTTACCTCTCCCTCATGCAGCTGGAGGTACCGTATAAAACAGAGCATTGGTATAGAACAAGAACACTTTTTAATCAATTAGAAAGAATAATGCTCCCAGTTAATCCAAATTAGCTTCTTAAATCCCTTCCATAGAATAAGAACCATTAGTAATATTAAACTGTACTAAGGAAAACACTACCTTGTTTCTTGGTGGAATGGGAAAATTTAGTTAAAATGTGGTTCACACTCCTGACTTAAGGCTCTGATATGAACTAAAAAATTAAAGGAAGTTCAGTCTAAATTAGAGCCTTTTAAAACATCCACAAAATAGTAACCTATTGTTCTCATGGGATTTCAAACTCTTATGCTTAATATCCAATAGATTGCAAAGCCAAACTCCAGACCAAATATTTGGTGTAACTCGAGTTTTGCCCATTATTCTTTCTTCTTGCTGGCTGAAAAAAAATCTTGATGTAATTGTACCCTGGAGAAAAACAGTTTCTTACAAAGCACAAAGCCAGGTGCAGGAGAGCTTTTATTACAAACAAACAAACATCCTTAAACTGAGGCCTGTGACCTGTTTAGGACTGTTTAGGACTGATCTAGTCATAAAATAGATAGCAAAACACTGAGATATCTAATATGTTTAATATTAAATGAATTGTTCTAATGAGCATCAAGAAAGACATTTTATATAATTCTCAACAGACTTTTTGTTAGTTAAGCCATTAAGAAAGTATAGAGAAGCAAATGAAAAAAAAAGGAAAATAACATTTACAGTACAGAAAAAAAATATTTATTAATCTTTTGGGACAAACATTTCTGATATGAAATAACACAATTAATTCTTAGGCAATATGTTTTCTTATTACCACCCTACTGTGAGGGGAGTTGTCTTAGAAAGTTTATTTACATTTTGTTTAGCAAAGGAAGAAATATATTTTCTTTTTTCCCCAGAATTCAGCATACTTCTTGAACTAAACTAATATAAATGGAAACAGGATGGAAGAAAAGATCTGAAAAGGGACCTTCTAAACACTTCAGGAATTTAATACTCATTTAATGCTAAAAAGAGTCTTTGACCCCTCTCCAGAAGTGAGCGTGATAGCTGTCCCATAGCATAGTCCTTATTATGTTCCATGATGGCTCACTTGCACAGGAATAAATTTCATCCCTTATACCTTGAAATCAAGAAGGAAGTTCATAAACCATGCACTCATCTTCATGACTTTCAGTCATCATGGTAGGATAGTCAGAAGACAAAATATGTGCTAAACCACAAAAAAAACTGGCTTAGTCAAATAGTCACAGAAAATTAACAACTAAGTTTCATTATTAACAATTATCTTCGCAGTTAAATTTTCTTTCCATTGTCAGCTTTTAGGCCTTTGCCATAAACTGACATTCTTTTGCCATGGCCCTGTCTCATGTTCAGCATTCTTCTTACTCTCCCTGTATATTTAAATGCATTCACTACAGGCCATAATTACATTTGGGTTTAACAAAATTGTTGTATTGGGTGTAGGTGGGAAGGTTTTGGTAGTGGGGGCTGGAGAGGTGCCTTCTGTGAGAAGACACCAGTTGAACAGAGCCAGCTTCAGGCAGCTCCAATCACTTGTCCTATCACTATGGTCCCTTGTAAAAAGTCCATTTCCAATTCTTGATGAACTGCAGCCTCTGGAAAAGACTCATGCTGGGGAACTCTGTGAAGGACTGTATCCTGTAAGAGGGACCCCACGCTGGAACAGGGGAACAGCATGAGGAGGAGAAGTAGCAGAGATTAAGTGTTATGGACTACAACCCCCCTTTCCTATCCCCCTGCACCGCTTGGGGTAGGAGGTAGAAGAGTTAGGAGTGAAGATGAGCCTGAGAAGAAGAAGGGAGTGGTGGGAAGGTGTTTTTAGTTTTGTTCTTATTTCTGACTATCTTCATCTGTTATTAATTGGCAATAAATTAAATTAATTTCTCCAAGTCAAGCCTGTTTTGCCTTGACAGTAACTGGTGAATGATCTCCCTGTCCTTGTCTCAACCCATGAACTTATTCATTGTATTTTCTTTTCCTGTCCTGCTGAGGAGAGGGTGTGAGAGAGTGACTGGGTGGGCATCTGGTGGCCACCCAAGGTTAACACATCACAGTTCTTTGTGGTGCCCAGTGTTGGCCAACCAGACCCAATACAACTGTGAAAATGAAAGATAAGCAATTTCATGGGGCTGGATTACCTAAAGTTCATTGATAACTAGTAGGATGAGCAAGCACACTTATTTAAAATTCACCATTCTAGTATATCCACTTGCAGGGTTAGAGCAGATATATTCTAACTTTTATATTCCTTTTGAGGAAAGAATGGCCGTTTTTAGAATTGTATCCCAGCTTAACAACTTAACTAACAATTCACAGAATTCAGTATAGCAATGTGTTTCTAAGTACCTAGACTTGGATGGGTTACTAAATCTGGTTGATTGTTAGGTTTTTTTAGTAGCACTCTCTGGGTCTTTGCTGAAGAGAAAAAGTTATGATCTACATTTTCAATTTAATAACACATTTTAATACATGCAAGGCTGGCTCAGTCATGCTTTGCTCATAAGCATCTTCAACTGCCTTAAAATAAAGAAATGGAAGTAGCAATATTAAAGTGACCCGAAATGATTGAAATATAGAAAGGAACAACAAACACTCCAAAGACAGTATATGAGCACCTCAAAATTTCCAAATAAAGCCAATAATTTGTGTGCACCTTAGTCCCTCATCCAGCAGAAAAGATGTTTATCAGTTGAATATTCAATCATTTATTATGTGTGTCACCAAATTTCTCTGTGATAATTGTTTACTGTAGATTTATCTAGCATAGTAATTTAGTCTTTAGTTAGGCTTACTGTTTACTTCAATATTTATTTCATTTAGAATAATAATCAATAGAACAAAGCTGTTGCTTGAGACCATGTCCCATGCCAATAGCATGCAAAATTGTCTAGTAAATGAAAATAACCAACAAGAACTGTCAAGCTCCATAGTGACATTTCAAATTAATCTCCGTAAGAATAGTCAGGCTTTATATTAACAACAACAATAGCTGCAATACATATTTTTCCTTTTCTTTTTCCTTAGCAAAATGTGAAAGTGACAGCACATGATCTGAAATGCCAATTAATACAGACAGCAGAAAATATTTTTTGAGAAAAAGATAAAACAGCTTTCTATTGCTTATTTGTGGTGCGCTGTAAGAGCAATACAGTAGCTAATGTGCATACCCATTTTATTGTCTAAGACACAAATGTGTGCTCAGTAGCAGGAAATCCCTGCCCAACAGATAAGAAAGGAGGACTACTCTACACTATTCAAAAAAATTGTGAGGTTAAAATTGGATTATTATTCAGCCTGCTTTAGTTTTGAAAAGTCTATTTTATTTTTAACCCTTAGAGAAATAATTCCAGGCAGATTTGACTTTTAGAATGACTAACTCTTTCTATATTTTAAGGAATAGTGACCCGTTTCAAAGTTTATTATTAGAAAAAGCGACAGTTCTTTTATTTGCTCTGAAACACCTATTTCTGAACTGTTTAAAACAATTCTATACATACATATTTTTAAAAAATTATAAGGGAAAAACATTTTTATTAATCTTCTGGAAACAAATAGAGCAAGTCAGTAAAGTTAATAAAGTCAGATCAATCATAAGTTCATATTAATGGGCTTTTAGGTTTGGGATATATTTCATCTAATGAAATTGCCACTATGATTGCCAGTAGTAAATGAATTATAAATAAAAGATATATTCCCTATGTGGCCTGGTCGTTGGAATTCAGCTCCAGGGATTAGATCAAATTAATTTGATACTGTTATTTCAATATAAAGCAATACTCTACAACACAAAGTCACCACACACAAAGTGTGAAAAACCTTTGCTATGTGCTAAAGAATGCCAGCAATCAGAAAGACAAGGGGCAGATTTATTTGCTGTCTTCAGCAAAGTCAGAGAAATACCTGAAGTAATATAAATTAGACCTCAAAACAGTTTATGGGCTGAAAGGAAGTTGAAGTGGGAGTATGAGTGTAAATCACACATGGAATTGTTGGTGGAATTAATGAAGTAGGGCAATTGCTTTTTTCAGTTATAACTTTTAAGGTTCCTCATTTTGCAGTTTGCACTGATTTAGAATCCACAGACTGTCAGAACGGAAGAAAGTTACTCAACAGGATTGCTTCCGAGTGCAGAAGTGTCTAAGTTAAGTTGGACTTGACATTGGGTGTATTCAATGTGGTTTTGGAAAAAACGTGTCATATAGAAGAAGAGATAAAATACAAGGTTTGGGGTTTTTTTTGTAGGTGTACAGGTGATAAAATATATGGTTCCTCTTATTTGCAGAATTTTATCATTACAGAAGAATTTTTAGAATGGACTGTAATCTAATCAGACAGAGTAACCAGGGTAAATGCTACATGATAATTTTGTTCCCCACCTATATGTCTATTTTTAAAATATTACTTGCTTTTAGAATAACATCTACAGCTACATGCACAACTAGTAACTCTTGAGTAACTGTGGAGCATTACAAAGAGTTTAAGCATGACTTCCATAGGGCTACATCATGTTAATAACCACAAGGTTATTCATCTTGGCTGAGTAATATGAGACTCTGTGGTCAGAGAGATTGAATCAGCAGGGACTTCTAAGCTTAATACTGTCAGATCATCCTTGGATCCAGCTACCCATCTATCCATCTGTCCATCCTAGAACAAAAGGGTAGGAGCCTTTGCGGAAACACTGCTACCTACTGCCCTGAGTTACTTCTAGACCTTTTTTTCCCCTTGAGTACCAGTGTTAAAGTTCAAAGTAACAGTTTTTAAAGTGCCATGGAATACTAAACGGCTTTTTCTTGCTAGGAGGGTTTTTTTGGACTAGAAGTTCACTTAGCATCTTTAGAAATACCGTGCATATAACCCAAAATCACTGACAAGGAACAACAGATGCAAACACTATAGTATGAAAAATAGCATTCATACTATGCTTCCTGCTCGTGCTTTATAAATGCCAAAAGAGGTGATTTTGAGGAGGAATGCTGGACAGCAATCCAACACAACATGTCAACTTTATCTTAGATAGATCCAAGTGGTTCACAGGATTTGTGCTATGCTTTTTAAAGCATCCTGCTCCATTACAGGAGATTCATGGGATTTGGGGGAGTTTTGGCCGTAAGGAACACACCCAGGAGCCAGTATGTTCTGTGATCCCAGTAATGAGAAAGTTTCCAAATAATTCTTGGATATTTTTGCTTATATATTTTTACACAGTACTTTTACATAGGGCAACCAACTACAAGCTTTTGTATTTGTCTGCCAGTACATTTGGAAGAGTTTCCATGTTTTAAACAATGCCTAAGCTTTATGCCCTGCTCTAGCTGAGAAGAAGAGTAAGTACTGAGCTGGAAAGATGCATTTCTTAACACACTGTATCAATTTGTATGCGTATGGACAAGTTTCCAGAACACCAGGGAACTGTATAGAGCCCTCATTTGCACTGTAATACTTGAGGTGCAGAAACAAGGTATAAAAGCAGTTTTATCATATGTAGGAACATATTAATGAAGTTTGGCCAGTGATAGCTACAACATGAAATGTTCATTTCCAGGCTTGCTTATGAAAAGCAGGGATCTAGCAACAGCTAAATGAGAAGGGTGCTTGGTGGGGGAGCTAGAAGCAGTGACGAGTCACTGCTTGTCAATAAACCAGCAATGAGCCTTCTGTCTCTGAAAGGCAATCTAAGATGACTGCAAGGGGATAACAGGTATGAAATATCTCAGCTCCCTTGGCTGTTATCATTGATCTGAGCCTGCTTGTTAGAGCCTGAGTAAAGCCTGTGCCTGACCTAATTGGCACTTAAACATGTAGCCACTCCCTGGCCAAACCCTGTGTCTTGCCATTGCCTGCACACGCCACACTCAGTATAGCCCGGGCTCCTTCCAATGAAGCCATGTGTCACTTGACTCCCACCTCAGTTGTTCCTACTGGGGGGATGGGGTGCCTCCTCTCATACTCCTGTTACAGGACAACCTGTGTTTTACATTCCTTTGTAATTTGTCTTGCAGCTCACTCTCAGGTCATAAGGCTTGTATTATTTCTTACAAGAGAGAAAAAGTTTGTCTGACCATACTCAAACTGGACTTCTGCATTGCAGTTTTCCTATCGCTGCAAAACAGACAGTCCCAGTTCTTACAGAGGACTGCGGAAAACTTCTCTCTGGCTCTCCATTAATTAAAACCAATCCTAAAACAGGTTCTTTAAAACAAACACTTTTTCTATTCAGACAAACACAAACAATATGCACAGAACAGGGTTGAAATAACATGGGTTTTTTTTAAATTTATTCTTTGTTTGCAAGCATGTGTTGGCGTCTCTTTGCCCAGTTGCACCCAGATCTGTGCAGCAGCAGACACACCATGCTACCGCACACTCAGTGCCTTTGAGACTGGGGAGCTGCGTGCTTGTGGGGTTGTGAATAAGCCAGACAACCCGGGTGAGCACACCGCAGAAACCAGTGCCAAAATAGGGACAGGAAAGGACTAAGGTCCCACCCCTACCTTTAAAATCAAGCATGCTATTTCACTCAGCTTTTTGTTTCTGCCTCCCTCTTTAGAAATAATCTTTAACTGTGAGGTGTCCCTTCAGTCCTAGATTCTGCCTCCAGCGTCACTGCCCTAGAAAATACATCATTAGATGCATTACAGTAGATCAGATAGCATTATCCAAAAGTGTTCATCTACAAATCTCTGAATGATTTTTGGTATGCTCTTTGGAAAAAAATGGCTCTCATTCTTTCCGTGGTCTTTGTAATTTTTTCACTTCCTTTCATTTTCCCTATAGAAGTCTCTTTTGATTTAACCTCATACCGCTTGCAGAACAATATGGAATAAGTAAATTAGTAATAATATTATATTTATACAGTACAGTATTCATATATCCTTCGTTTTCCACATCTCCCGCACCTTAGTGAAATAGCTGAGCAGATCTATTTTGTAACTATCTTAGAGAAGTTTGGTTACAAGCTCCGTTTTGGATGGTACATTTGTTAGATCTAAAAGTAAAATGTTTTTTGGAGTTCCTTCTTATCAACAACACAGTTTTCATAAAAATATCAGACATCAGCTTCAAAATGTCAGTTTCTCAGATCAAAGTTTCATATTCCACCCTGTGACCTCATTGCCCCAAACCCTCCTTTCAACGAGCCTCTGTTTCATTCCAAGCACATCTAATTGTAACTCAATGTCTCTAGGTAAAATGAGCCCACAGAATTTGTTGGGTCTCTCGTGATTTCTTCATTCTTTCCCAAGGATTTTCTGTCAAGGCTCACATATTTGACAGTACTCTTTCCTAATGCAGGGATGGATGCATGGATGGATAGATGGATGGATGGATAGGTGGATGGGTGGATGGATAGAAAGAAAGATGGATGTTAAGTGCCTGAACTGCTTCTTTTGACTCGGTTTCCCCAAATTCAAGTACATCACATTGCACAACACCCTCATCCCTAGTTTCTCACTAACAGTATACAGTAGGTTATCTTTCATGGTCACAGAGCACTTATTCCAAATTGACCGATGTACCTGATGCTTCCCCTCTGGAAATGGGTGGAGGTCCTGCTTGCTCTGAGTCATGTCAGCTTATAGGCACTGGGATTATGACCTGAGGATAACAGCTTTCACTTTTGTCTGTAATGGAGAGAGAGGATGTTGACCTTCCCTCCCCTTGTGTTTCCCTATCATCTTGTGTATTTTCACTGATACCCTCAGCTGCATTCCTGCACCCAGCTGTCTCTGCTTTTAGTGAGGATAGAACCAGATTTCTGGCTCATGCATATAATATGATTTCCAAGCAAAATATCAAAAGGTATGTCCTTTGATATCTTCACTGACAGTATTCCTGACCTTTACTGGGCGTGTGCAGAAATGTGCTCTTCAGACAGCAGACGTGGTTTCATGCTTGGAACTTTCACCTGCTTTTTATACCCTCCCAGCATCTGATATTTTATTTTCCCATATGAGATGATACCAGAGCTCCAGAAGCCCCTGTGCCCCAACCCTCTTAAATGTCTCTCCCATGCACACTGCTTTGCCATCCCCTTCATGCCAGGGTGTTTTGAAACTCCCAAAATGAAACATTAAAATAAGCAGTTGTTTGTAGTTATTTGATGAGAAGAGTCACCTATCAAAAATCATAGATCTTGGAAGAACTAGCAGTGTACCTTTCTGGCAGAAGATGTATCACATGGGTAACTGCATTGATTTGAAATCCAAAAGCCATTCTGGCTGGGAATACAGCGGGTTACCTACCCGGTCCTCAGAACATACTTCTAGACATCAGTTGGCAAATTCTTCCCAGCTAAAACTTCACGTGAGTGTTTCTGTGAGTGTTCTTCCCTTCATGTTCTTGTCTGTGCTTCTGGAGTAATTCACAAATGTTTTCTGACATGACCCTAACCTGTTCTCCTTCCTTGGGAACTTATGAGCCTCATTTTCACACTAATATATCCCTACACTTTCAAACATGCTCTTTGTTAGGGCTCTCTAAGGTGAGCTTTACAAAGAAGAAGAGGCATGTATGTTATTTTACCTCATTTCTAAGTGCTTAATTATCATATAAACACCCATAAAACCTCAATCCATCGGTTTCAATCCTTTTTGTCATCTCATATTTTCAACCCAAGTTTACTTAAGCATGTGAAATTCTGGTATGGGTCCCATCATCTTAGCTGACCTGAACATCCAACTCTAATTTTGTTCCCAAATAAATCCAAAATTCATTAATAAGATTTCCGTGTATCCAAGACCATGGGATGCTGAGTGCAGTAAATGTGCTCTGAACATACTTACTGCTAAAACCAGGCAGCTGCACATAGAATACAGAAGATAATAGATACACTGCTTTTCATTTAAACATGCTTCTTGTGTTATAGCCCCGTGGTTAAAGCACTCTTCCAGTAAACAGAATTGTGTTCACCATCCAGTTTCACGTCTTATATTCAATGACTCAAGCTATATAAAAAGGTTAGGCTGAGGCCAGGTTCAACAGTTCCTGTAAAAGCCATAGCAGTTGTCATTCAGGCATGCAGAACTCAAAAGGATCAGATAGACGGAAGACAAGAATGAGACTGAGCAGCCTGTGAAAAGGGTATTCACAGAAGCTCGTGGAGGAAGAAAAGATGGATAGATGGACGTGGGATCTAATTCCAAAGGCAGTGCACGTTGGAGTAAACAAAGGTCAGGAAAAATACATCCACAGTCTTCCATTCCTTCAGCTCTGCCAATGCAACATCATGTTGTTCATAGCGTTCCCAGATCGAACAGGAAAGGGATGTCATCCTTTAAACTGTGTGAATGACAAGCAGATTAGAAAGCTCTAAAGCTAAAAAGATCTAGAATCTATTCAGAGTCTTTTTTACTTCTTAAAATATTGTTTATATGTATTGGGGAAAAAGTTGGGGAGCTGCCTTCTGCAGTGAAAAGAACTGCCAACTGGAGAGAGAGAGAGAGAGAGAGAGGGGAAGGAAGGGAGGGAGGGAGGGAGGGAGGGAGAGCACTTTACTGCTGCAATATGGAGAACTGAGAAATCTGTCCTGCTGCCCCTGTGTTTGATATAGATATCATATTAGGCAAAAGAAGAAAAGGCAGGATGAACATGTAAAAGTGTAGAGCTGCAGGGAGGGAGGGCTAAGAAGAATCAAGGGGCCATCATTAATCTTCTGAAAGCAAGACTTTCACATCCAGCAGCATAAAGACTTCCTGTGAATACTGAACTTTCTTATTACATAATACACAGGAAAGGGCTAAGGCAGCATAAAGTGAACACAATGATATTAAGGTGGATATTATCAGAAATTAATACAATACCATTTCAAAGTGATTTATGACAGCTGTATAGCTTTTCAGTGGTTAAATAAAAGACCCTTTTGCACAAAACTGACTGTCACCTCTGGTAAGTAGAAACACATGCATTTTCATTCCACTGCATATAACAGAGGCATTTTGCCCTGAAATTTAAAAAGCACACCCAATACATCAGTAATCAACCTGCATCTAATGCTGCATGTAGATCTATGGCAGGTGTGGAAGCTTATGTGGAATCATATAGGCATGTGAATACATCCCATTTCAGTTGTAACCTAAAATTTTATGGAGTCACGTAACTCAAGTTATTCATGATGAACTCTCCACTATATTTCTCTACGTGCATGACTCACATTTCTGAATGCCACCTTCAATCTCTCTTACTTGCCTCCCTTCCCCCACCCCTCAGCCTCATCAGCCTTTTCTCTTATGGTGCAATGCAGAGTACAAAGAAGTAAAACTACAGAGAAGACCAAGATAAGATATTGAAAGGAAAAAATTGAGGTTGAACACAAGGGCTAACGTCTGCTCGTTTGCTCCCCTCTGCATTGAGAGTAGCTAATCTGCAGTAAATCTAGGTTTCTGATGCAAGATTCACTAGATGTTAAGCAAGTGCAAACAAGCAAATAATCTTGTCTTTGGCTGAAGAGAGAAGTTTACTATTGGCAATGGGCAAGTGACAAGTCTCCCAAACATCTAATCTGCTAGCCTAGGTGTCTTCACTGCCTTCTCTTTTTTCTGAACCCCTAAAGTAGGAGGAAATTCAGAGTCATTTCACTAGTTACCACTAACCCACAATGTTTTTTCTTGAGTTCTTGGTTGACTTTTACACCATTAATTTTACTTAATTTTACTTCTGGGTAGGTTTTTTGGGTGGTTTTTTTGGGGGGGGGTTGAGAGGATGTTTAATCCTCAGGACTAACAAAATTCTTTTCTCTGTTTAGTTTAGTTTAACTTTTTGTGTCTATTTGGTCATAGCCCCTCTGAATCACAGGATGTACTTTGCTGCCTGTTTATGCAATGGCAGCATCAAAACTATTCACTTCAACAAGGGTCTTCCTTTGATACAGAATCTCATAGGTACAAGAGGACAATCACTGTCATTAAAATTTTCACAATCATCTAAAAGCTATATATGTTCAAATAACAATTCCTCTAGCATGCAATAGATTAGATAAAAACTGTATTTTGATTTACTTCTTAACATATTGCTGAAGTCACCTCTTTGAAAGCTTTACAGCATGATTATTTCCCAGCAGCAGGGTATGCAAAGCCTAATTGAAACAATTAAGGTGACATCCAACAGCTTCAGTTGCATTTTGCGGATATCAGTTTGTGTTAATATATTTCCATATGAACAACATTAAAAAGTATGTTGGTCTGTCACCCTCTGGACAAATTATAATCTTAGAGATAAATATTAAAATTACCTTTCAAAAATTGAAGTTCAAATATGGGTAAGGAAAAAGGACTACCTGTGCCTATATTCACTAAATAACCAGTACCACATCCTGCAAAAGAAACACAGTTATACAGGACATGAAATTCTGCCTCTTGGTTGTATATCATTTCTGATGGCGGCTATCTGTTATAATGGAAAAAGCATCAGTGATGCATCAGAATCTATCTGGCAAGGCACTATGAGGTTCTCAATCACTAGGTCTCTGCAAAGTGACAGCAGTTGCAGTTCATGCTTTTTTGTGCAGAAACTTCAATGCATTGAAAATGTCAGGTTACAGCAGCAGCAAGATCTCCATCTATTTATTCCAAACTGAATATAAGACAAAAGTCACAGCACAGAATTGACTGCCTCTGATACATTAGATGTGTTTCTCTCATTCCAAAATGCTATCATTGCCCTTATTTCTTTTTTAAGCAATGCAGTATCATCTTGATCAAGATCAGAATCACTGTGCGGGTCTCACAAACTTGTGCCAACCTGAAAAGTTTCCATCATGAAGCAACTTGTGTCGCCTCTGCCTTTGGCGACAGCCAGTGCAGAAAGCTTTCTCTGGGGTGGTGCGGCACAGTTACACCCAGCCTTCAGTGCTGTCCAGCCTGCTCTGTCCTCAGCGCCTGTCCCTTTCTGTCCCTGGGCTTCAGAGATAAGTTAAGACACATGTTCAGCAAAAGGGTGAGGCAAACAATGGGAGGCAATAGAAAAAAGAGGCTGATGGTAGCTCAAGATAGGAAATGTTGTTACTTAGGTTATTCTGGTCACCGTTATCTGATTTTAAGCCATTTTAAGTTTCAGAAATAGCAACATATGCAAAAGCCTTTTTTCAATCGTAATGGTAAATACAGAAACAGGAGGGTAGGCAGGGTGGACTGCTTTTCACTACATCATGCTTAGTAAATGCAGTGAATTTCCAGTTTTTTCCAGTGATGCCCCCTGGTAAATATACACTGAAAATGTGAAGCTTCTCTGTATTCCATTCAAGTGGTCCACTGTTACTTACAGAAAGCTTTTTGCTTTGCTTTTCATTAACTGGCTGGTATTGCTTTTCCTTTTTCTTCAAAAAGCCATTATAACAGTCTTGAAACAAGAGGTTTATCTCACCTCCTCCCCCCCAAATTAATAATACTTTGCAGGGCCTTCATTTAGAGGCCAGCACAATTTTTTATATAGCCTCAAGGAGAGGGAGGAGAGAGTAAATCAACATTAATGATTCATTTGTAGCCACCCCTTGGTATACGAGATTATATTCTAGGAGTGACTCTTTCTTTAAAATAACATATTTAAAGCTGCTACAATCCCTAAGGTGCTCATTGTATGCACATGTTTTGTATTCATCCAACTCCCAAATATGACCCACTAAGAAGAACTACTCAGCATTCTGATATTTCACCTTGTTTATGGTAGGTGGCTGAGAAAAGGAGTACTAATTTAAAGCAAGAGCATTATACTTACAAACAATAGCTCCTAAACATTTTCACTTTCTTTCTTAAGTTGAAGAGGTGGAGAAGGGGAGGGGAATTCGCACTGTCAAAGTTACACAATCAGTCACAAGTTGTTATATTTATCAAAAATCCAACTGAAAGAGAAGACCATGTTGCTGACACACTGAGCCACCTCAA
The DNA here is from genome assembly GCF_965183815.1 of Platalea leucorodia. Classification (NCBI taxonomy): domain Eukaryota; kingdom Metazoa; phylum Chordata; class Aves; order Pelecaniformes; family Threskiornithidae; genus Platalea; species Platalea leucorodia. The sequence goes on from NC_138824.1 coordinate 62,175,506, forward strand.
ACATCCCTTACACAGGTTCAAAACGATGTGGGATATGTCAGGAGCAGACATTATGAATTCATCCCATCAGTCCATTGCATAGGGCCTGCAGGATCAGGCTACAGCTATCACACACTCCCAGAGGCAGTACCAATTCAGTTCTAGACTGCACCTTGATAAGAATGCAGCTCGATACGCACAACTTAAGTCAAAATATTGTAGTGGCAGTTGCTCATGATGATGTCGACATGCCCTGTTGTTCCTACAGGAGTCTCCCCTACCTCACCCTAACTGAACGGTGAAGGATACTACAGGTAAGGATACACTACAATACAGAGTGAAATGGCTGTGACTTACATAATCCTTTTTAATGAGTGTTATTTGGGAATGGGATGAACTTAATTCAAAGTGGAGAATGCCACAGAGAGTGGGTTCAAATCATTTGCTTTCAATAAAACATAAACATAAATTAATTTGTAATGAAATACTATAGAACACTTAGAAGAACAATTATTATTAACCAGAAAGAGAATTTATAGAAAGATTGTCACAATTTTTTTCTCAAATAGTACAGTTGAAAATGTTTGATTCTGAAAGTTCCTATGGTGTTTTCTTTGAATATTGTATCTACAAAACTTGCTCCACTTGAAAACACTGAACACGTTAATATTTTAATTCAGTTTTCTTTCAGATAGGGCAATTACTTCTGAAAACTTTGTTTTTTAAAAAGCTAAACTATTTGCCAGATATTTTCTAGGTATTTCACTCAATTAAAATCTTAGTTTTGGACAGCAAAAAGTACCTACAGTTGACTACACTGCAAATTATTTATTCAAAACTTGTTTACAAAGTATGATTAAAGTTTTCCCTTCATAAGCAGACAAAAGGATGTCACCTGAAAAAGAAGGAATAGCAGATGTCAACATAGTCATGGTGAACACAATTTCAAAATAATTGTAGTGTCAGCTGGGTCATATTTGTGTAATAGACATTTTCAACAACATTAATTATGATGGATTTTATGAGATAATTCCAGAGTTTTGCATTATTTTAAAATAGCAAGGAAGTTCTTCATATATGTGTTCATGTATTTGGAAAGAGAAAAGCTTTATCAGCAATTTTATATTTTTTTAAGAAAAGACTAGCTTAATAGCTTTTTCACTTGAATCACTCTGGAATCTTAAATCCATTTATAAAATGCCAAATGGAGTTGTACAGGAAGCATTAAGGATCACTGGCTAATTCTGACACTGCATGAATTTTCATACAATTTGCAAAGGTGCGAGTCAATATAAAATGTTGTGAATGACTTCAATGAATCATGCAGTGTATCTCCTCTGAGAAGACGATGAGATTAAGTAGTTGGTACAAGAAGCAATTGGGAAATCCAGTGAATATTCACTTCTTCACAAAGTCTTATGGTTCTCTTTGAATCTAAATAGTCACAGAGAGCAGACTGAGCATCCTTGTAATGTTTGCTTAGCAAAATGCAACATTGGTGTGATAAAAATAAATAAACGAGGGCATACATTTCCAAAAACCTGAATCCACTAAATTACCCATTTTATCTAGACTTGTAAGCAGAAGAAAAGCATAAACAGTACCTTGTAATGTAGGATTTTACCATATCCCAACACACACAAAAGGTTTATGTTTTCGACACAGGATAGGTGCCCAGACCTCTTTTCTGTATTGAACAGGAGCTGCTTAGGCAGGGGTCCAGGTAGACCAGATCAGGCCAGGAAAAGCTTCCAGATAGCCTTGTTTTGTTTACCTGCTTAGATTTTTTTCTACAGTTTGAAAGAAAAAAGTGCACGGGTATATTATACCTGTTTGATTAAATATCATGCCCGTAGTCATTCATTGTAACGCAGAACAGTTTCTCCCACCGTAAAACCCGCAGACGCAGTTGCGGTTTGTAGCTGCACACAGCTTTCTAGGTCAGCTAACATTCATGCCCACTTTTATAAGTTCTGGCCAGTCAGGAGCAAAGCTCAGGCTTTCCAGAAGAAGTACTGGCATTGCGTTTTGTCTTGCGTGGGCATAAAAAGAAAGCCAGGATGACATACAACCTGAGCAAGATTTTCACACACAACTCAGTCAGAGTAGCCAAGATTCTGTTAGAAACTAATAAACCTTCAAGCTACTCCAGCATTCCTCCAGCTACTTTGCTGACCTTTTCAGTGATCAAAATTCCCATCAGATTTTTTCAAGAACTCAGACAACTCCTTGCAATCTGCCTATTTTAGCAAAGGGACGAACTGAACAAGGAGATAGAAACAAGCTAAAACTGAATCTGGAGCCAAAGATGCAGTCCTAATGCACAGAGGAGAAGACAGGCTGAGCGGGGTGAAGGCAGAGTAAGATTTCTGCAAGACGTTTATAGTGCACCACCTGCAAGATGTGGATTGGTGAGACAATTCACATCAGTTGAGCCCAGAAGTGGAATTCAGTGGCCTAAAAACATGTACCTACCACAAAAGCAAATGTAAAGTACCCTGCCTGCTCTCAGAAGGGTTTGAGTCAGTTATCAGTCTGCTCTGCTTGCCACATCTTCCAACCCCATGTGGATGTCTTTGGTATCCTACAGCATTAAACATCTGCATCTAGGCCACTGAATTCCCTGTCATGTTTTGGAGTAATGTTTTGAAGTAATTTGTTTTCCTAAGAACTTCTCATTTTGACATATTTTGTGAACATTTGAACACTTTGTTTTAAAAGACCATTGGATAGTCTTGCTGGGTATTTATTGCCCAAGGAAATGGTAAAATGCACTTTATTTTCAGTAACACAGTTGTTGGTCTCATACAACTTCCTCATTTGAGCAGTTGATTCAAGTGGAAAATAATACTAACTTTATCACAAGGATTGTGATTCCACCAGGAGAGTTAGTGACACCATGAACACATGCTACATCACTTGAATACTCCCCAGCCTTGCTGCTACAACACCCAGGCTTTTAAAATAGCTTTCAAAAGCAGATTTTGATGAAAATGGTGACTACATTCTCTTTACTTCTGGCTTTGAAAATGAAGCACATTAGAGAACAAGGGTGCAGAGCCAAAGCTGCTGTTACTGTGTCATTAATGTAGAAAGACTTTTTTTCATGGTTGTTGTTAAATATGGCATAGCAAACCCTAAGGCTCCATGTGCTCTAGTCCTGTACACATACTCCTGTGCCATCTGTAACACCCACACACATCCTATGCTATCTCTCTGGTATCCTACATCATACATCTCCTGGAGAAATCATACCTAAGAAAGGCAGACATTCGCCATTAGGGAGAATGGGCTGCTCCAGTAACAGTGCTGTGAGTCATGGCTTTCTCAGTGCCTGAATCAGTTGAACAGCTGCAGCAATCAGAGACCAATACAGCTCTTCAGGAATAGGTAGATTCCTGCTATTTCATAGTGCCGCTCTATCTTTTTCATTGTGCACATTGCTTTGAGGAGTATGCAGGAAAAGACAGATTGGCTCAGCACACAGGGGATGTGTCTTATGTATTTGGCTTTTTCTAAAAGAAGCAGTATCCAGTGAGAGTAGGAAGGTCCAACTCTTACTCTTCATCATTTACCACACCAGCTGGCTGAAGCCATTCCAAAAAATGGCGCATCTGAACAGCCAGGTTAAGAAAGGATGGAATTAACAACGCAAGTGGATTTTTAAAACAATGCAGTAAGCCATATCTAAGTTTTGCCAAATAAGCACAGTGTCTCTGGTCCTGACAACCCATTGTACATTTTACACTGGAAGTATTGGCCAGTTGCCATAGTAAGAAAGGGAAAAGCTGGAACATTGAAAACACATAAAAAATTATCTTAGGTCTCATCGACCTCCAGTCTAATGAAAAAAAATGTTTTGGCAATCTATTCTTACAGATTAGCAAAGAGGTTCCCTGGCAGCTCAGATTTGCCTTGGCCCCTTTTGACACCTATATAACATCTCAGCAGCTCCAGAGTGTCAGTAGGCGGGATGCTTTTGAAAGCTACTGGATGAAACGTATCAGGGAGCCCCAGGACATGCTGTTTAGCAGTTCAAGTGGATTAAATATACAACACTAAGGTGTCTGACAGCAAGTTTTCAGTTACAATGGGGCATTTTCTCCTTAAGATCAGCCACTGTCTGATATGTACATGTAGATACAAAAAATACAGATATGTATTTTATATGTATACATAGATATAAAATAGAAATACGCATATACATGAAAGACTGGTTTCTGTTTTACAAACTATAAACCAACACATACACGGGCAAGCCTTGAATAAGAGCCTGGGTAGCACACTGGATTTATAAAGGTTTTTAGGCAAAAAGCATGTTGAACAATCCCGAAGCAAATCCCTCTCCAAGCCAAACTGGCACTGATGTAATGTCAGCAGAGTCATTTGTATTGTTCAAGAGCAAGAGGGAAACATGGCTCTCTAGGTTTCTCTGCCTGAGTAAAAAGAAGTAAGTATAGCAGATCTCAGATAATTCTGGTGAGTTTCTCTGCTGCTGCAGAGGTACCAGAGAAAAGGTACATTACATTCAAAACTGGTAGCTACCTCACCCTTTACCAAGATGCTTTTTGAGATATCTTGCATGCCTATATGCATGGAATTTTCTCTGCATTCTTACACTAGATGTAACAGATCCTGATGCCCATGATATTGTTTTTTACAGATTTTTATAGACTGTAATCACAGTTGTAACAACAAACAGAACTACCATAACATGTTCAACCCTTTAATGAAAATAGTTTCAAGTTCATTCAGGGTTTCTCAGCAATGTAAATAATACCAAGTGTTGCCATTCTTTATCAGCAAAATAACTTACTGGTAAAATATAGCTGTGTGGCAATCATAGAGCACCTCCCAGAAGCATCAACCATCACTCAGCAAGCTTCCTCTTCTGCTTCACTTGCATCAGTCAATGATGCCCATTTTCCATCAAGTAGATGCAGCACTGTCAGATGAGTGGAGAAGAAAGAAAGGGGGCACCAGCTCCCTCCTTCTCATTTTGTCCCTCAGAGATAGAGCCACCTGCTACCTGCATGGGTAGAAGCGTGCAGAACAAAGGTAAAATTTCAAGTGCTGGTGCCACTGTCTCCACTTAGTAGCAGAGACCTTGTCCAGGCTCCACAGCTGGGCTTGTCCTGGAAGGGCTGTGCCGGAGGAGCTGCTCAGATGGTACCAGGCAGTCATAAGCTGCTGTCACTAATGTGAAGGTCCCCAGACACCCTCTTTGGCACATGATGAATTTGCAACCCCTCCACCAACATGCTGCTCCAGGCAATCATTTATTTTGCTTGTGCCTAATGTTGGTCCTCCATAACCTTATGGATGGGACTCAACCATTTGCTCAACTACTGCCTACTATGAGATAGCCTGGGGTCATATCCTCTATATGCAGCCTTGTTACTTGCATGGATATGTGTACTGCATCTAAATTCAGCATCAAGATAATTGGGAGAGTATTTGGGCATTATAGTAGAAATAAATAATGCTGCATGCCCTTTTCTTTCTCCACTGGCTATAGCCAACAAACAAGATACGGGGCTTCTCAGAAGGAGAAAAAGAACATTCTCATCCCTTGCTATTCAAGTGGTTTCATTTTCTATAATGTAATGAAAGATAAACTGGGCCAACAAGGCAAGGCAACAAATTCATTAATCTGTATCTTCGTGGCTAGAAATGAAACGACAGTCCTGGAGTCACTTCATATATGGCAAAGTGCTCTTTGTATATTTTACCCAAAATCTGTTTTATGCAATTGCAAATGAAAGAAGACAACTCTATCCTGAGAGCAGCAGATGACACTCATCACCCTCTCTCCCTCTAGGCTGGCGCAGGAGAGGGACAGCATCTTTTCTGGGACACCTCGCTATTCTTATAAACTATACACTATGGTACCCATTCTAGAAATTAAAAAAATACATTTGGCATGATAGGGCTTTTTAGTATCCAAGTGCCCTTTAAGAATCTGGGCCCATGTCATTTTCTTCTTCAAAAAACACAGTACAATTTAGTACAAAAAGACATTTTCTTCTTCACAGTCAAAAAAAGTCTTAAATCTGTTTCAATTAAGAGGAAAGTAGAAAAATATTAACATTGGCATTGTCTAATACTCGTTACAAAACAGAGAGCAAAGATTTTTTTTCAAATTGTGATAACATGATACTGAGCCCTAGTAGCCATATAATAATACTGTAAATATAAGGTAATCGACAATCTGCGTACAATGTAACCCCAGGATAATTATGCACTTCTCTATATCTTTAAAACAAAGCCTTATCCTCACATCGAAAAAGTGGAAGTTACATGGTAATTATTCTTTGAATTGGTAGTATAATTATCAAGTAATCTGCATGAAAATAATTAGGTATTTACATAGTCTTTGCAACGTAATTACAGAGTAGTTGGCTGATTATGCAGTGTGTGCCTTGTAAGAGAAAGTGATACCAAAAAGACAAAAAACCCCTATAAAAATACTTGCCATTTTGAGTAAAATGAATTAAATCTGAAAAAGAATGTCTCTGTATTTTGCATGAATGTGTGTGTGTGTGTGTACACATACATGCCTGTGTGTGTGCATGAGAAAGTGGAAAACAATAGAGATTCAAATGGAGATAAAAGAGTGTACAAATCACAGCAGTAGTCAATCAGTTTCCTGGTGGAAGAAACTTGTGGAGTCAATCATTTTCCGAGTCATAAACTTCTCTCAGAAGACAATAAGAATTTCTTCCATAATTCACAACCGCACTCACCTCTCCATCTCACAAACCCATCTGCATTCAGAGATGCTTAATAAGTTGGTAGAAACAATATGAGGATACAGTGATTGTTTAAAAACAATTGCTCTGGCTGACTTTTACTCTGATTAAGTGTCACCTGAAAAAATGAATTCACTGTATACTTTTTGTTTTAATTTTAAAGACACTATGAATTCTCTCTTTCATTTATTTTTTTAAGAAAAAAATATGGTAATAACAATAGTTCGCTTTTGTTGTGAGTGAGGCAGCCCAATAATTGATTTTGATCCCTCTTATACATCTGCACCTTCTGCTCTGGCTGCACAGTTCTAGTCATATTCAGTTACCAGATGCAGATCATGCAACAATGGAGATTATTTCTTAAGTAGAAAGTCGTTATTTGATAATCATTTGCATTAAAATAGCAATACAGAGTGAATAGAATGTGAGTGCTCAAAACACTATATATATGGTCACAGAGTAAAATGAATGGAGAGGAGCAAGAACACTCCTTGAATATTACAGATAACAAACAAGCACCACCAACAGAAAAAATCTAATATTATTTCATATTTGTGTCTGTCTCATCAAAGGAAGCAATCATTATTTTTACACTTCTTATTAAATTGTTTTCTTCTAGGTAGCTCTAGCCTCTGTTTTTCTAGGCCTACCCCAACTATGTCCACCAGTATTATGAAATCAATAAGAATTTTTTTCCTGTGAATTTTTAAGGCCACAGACCATTTATGGTCATTTAGGTTGACCTTAGACCATCTGACATAACAGAAACCAACTCATTCTTGTATCCAAGTCCAAATTGATGTGTCAGAGAGCTCTTCTTTAGATGAGCAGCTGTTTTTCCTCTTTTTGTTTGTTTGCTTGGTCTTTACTCAGGGAATTCTTCATTGTTCTTAAAATGAAATTGCCTAAATGAAATATTAAATATAAAATTGAATAAGGATTTCTATCTATTTTTTTTTTAACCAAGTGAATAATATAATCTGATGGAAATTATATAAACTAGTTTTTAAAACGAATGTATAAACCTCCCACTCACTTCATTATTTTGAATGTCTGAATTATTCCCTAATGAAATAGTCCAGCAAAAGTACATGGTTAAAGGTTCAGCGAATATCAAACCCATGTTTGATGCACCTCAGATGTCTGGAATTAACTTTTCCTGATGAAACAAGAATACATTTCAAGCTGACTAAGTGTGAGAGTTCATGTTTCAGCGTTCAGCTTAATTTCACATAGAGGCTAAGGGCAGCTAACAGGACTGAAATTCAGGTCATTTCTTATGCATAATAATATGGAATTCGAGTGTGACAGGATGCATCTATCTTTTCCAAAACTTACTTTGCATCAGCACTGTCGTCCTTATGTGGGTCAGAATCTCATCCACTATCTAGTTTTTGAGGAAAACAGGGAGAGAACAAAGGTCCAGATCTACTTACTTATTAACATACCATTAAATTGATCGATTTAATGGGAGAGAGTTAACCAAATAGCTTGAAAGTTCTGCCCGTAGCTATCAAATGCCTTATTTTACCAATAGAAGTAAAATGGACTACTAGGATAATTAGCAGGCTTATATTTTTTGTATCAGTTGAACAATAGAGGAAAGCACACTTAGCTACTTTAAGAAGCAAATTTCATTACAGATGTCTGAAATGGATGTGAACATGATTACCTTGCTGTATCATTAAAAAACTAAAGTTCACAGCAAATACCAGTGTCTGCTAGATTGTAGGTAAAAAATAGGGGCTTAGTTCAGAAAGACAGAAAAAAAGAGAAAAAAAAAATAGGTCAAATTGAGCTGAAGCATCTGTAGAGGGACTGAACTCAGTACTAAGTTTCAAGTGTGAATGGGACACATAAACTCCTTTGTGCTACAAAGCCTCCATTTCCCATAACTAACTGACTGTGATTAGAGCTTGCCCAAAATATAGGGAAGCTTTTTTTTACATTCTGGGGTGTCACCATGATGAACCTTAAAGACCCATTAATGACAGCTATAAAACTTTATTAAAGTGTAATTCAGAAGCTGTGGAAACCTGAAAACAAACAAAACTTTGTTAAATAGATAAAAATCAGACTGTGTGAGTTAAGTTAGCTGGTGACACCAAAGAGTTAACAATACTAACAAGAAAAAAAGATTCCAATTCACAGCATGATCAGTATTTTAAGCTCCAGACAGCCTTGAAATATGTTCGCACAAGTTTAAGCCATCAAGTTCCATTTCTGCTAGACAGGAGTTTTTAAGAGCTATTTCCACTTGATTCAATTGGTTTACATGATAAACAGTGCCTGAGCTAGGACCAGCCGCTGTCTCATTCTCCAGCCTACACCAGGGAGCCCAAGGCCCTCAACGCCTACATATTTTTATTCCTTTGTGTTTCTTATTTGTAATTTACATTTCTCTGTTAATTTCTGAATTACTATAGTTAGTTAATAGAAGCCAGAGCTATTAATGGGTAGCAGGTTACATAAGGCAAGTTCTTGCATGCTGCATAGCAGGTTAAATTGGCCTGTTACTCTCCAGGACAAGCCTGAATGGAGACTCTGCAGGAGCACAATTGGAGTTAAGAGCTCTGAATGCTCTTCTATGGCAAATGGCAGTAGTCTGACCCTGCAGGACTCCTTCTCTCTTGCAGTAAAGTGTGATAAAACAAATGCCTCTCTGATTAGAAGAATTAGTGCTGCCTTGTCTCCTGTGTGTCTGTGTCTCAGTCCTACCAGCAAAGTACTCTGCATCAGGTGCAGACATACTGTGGATGGGGGCCAAGACCTTAATGGGTCTAGCAGCCTTTTTCCCACCTGCCCTATATAGTACACAAGCTCCAAGACACATGACAGCAGTTGCTGCCCAGCTGCATAGCTTCCCTCCAATTCAGAAGGGGACTGCACTGTCTTTTGAGGAGCCACACTCGCTGCAACCAGATGATTTTGAGAAAAAGGGCTGTTACAGCTTGACATGTAGACAAGGCAGGCAGCTGCAATCTTCCATGCCCTCTATTTCAAAGGGACGTTTCAAACACTGAGAAAGTTTTCATCACCAGGGAATCTCTAAGAAGCTGTCAACTCACCTGGAAGCCTTTTCTTCAGTCCGGTCACCCAGAATGTCTCCCTCCTCCACCAGTCACTATTTTCACAAACTCTTTCAAAGGCAATTATCTCAGAGATTACATCTTTCCACCCAATCAGACAGTGGGCTGGAGAATTTCCATAGGAAATCAGCCTAAACAGCACTAGAGTTGAATAGGCTTTTATTGGATGTGTCTGAGTAAATATGGTTCAAGTGGCTTCTGGAATGTAAGATCCTCCTTTGGATCAAGGCATGGTAATTGACTACTCATCAGCAATCATTAGTACTGGATCAGGTTTCATAACTACACTGCTCATCAGTTTTCACACTGAGCTTATATGCATTTATTTATGCTACACCTATGCATTAAGCAGCTCATCTAAAGCCAAATATTGAAGCCAGGTGAGTATTCATTTTTTTTTTTAATGTGATTCATTTATACACCTTCACAACACATATTTTCAAATGTCAGCTAAGTCCTGTACAGGATATTATAAGCCATATTCAGTTTTGCTGTAAAACCAGGATGACTCCACCAAAGATTCATCCACTTAAGCCAAGAATTTCAACAGTCTCTAGCCTTTGGAAATACTACATGTATTGCTAATCTCAAACCCCAGAATTAAATTAAAGAACAAATTTTTGTTCAGTCTTTCACTTTCTCCAAAAGCCAGTTAGCGCAGGTAAGTGAATGCAGTTGTCCTTCTTGGGCTCTCCTCTACCCACCCCACCCCACACCTGGTTATATTCCTGGCCACTGTGTCCTCCAGTAGATATGTATACTCACAGCCATATAGTAGCCTTGGATAGCAAGAGAAGAAACTCAGGGAGCTTATCACACTCAGAAGGCATCATCAATGTGATGTACATGCTGTACTTCAAAATTAAAAAATGAGAAAACTGCTAGAAAGTTCACACTCCACTAGAAAATTATACTTTACCTAATATTGCTTTTGCTTTTGTAAGAGAAATTCAACAAACACAAAGCATTTTTGACAAATAATAATGAGTTACATCTCCCTGCTAGGGTGCAGCCAAGAACTACTGACTTTCTCCAGAGACCTATTTAATCTTCAGGAAAAATCATGTACCTGAACTATCATAATTTAATTCTCTGAAGTGCATTAAGCCAAAAAGGGAGTTTAACAAGCATATCTAAGGCACTGAAACTGTGAAGCTGAACAACGGAAAAAAAAGTCTAATGAACAACTAGGAGTGAATAAAGAAAATGACAGAAATGGCTAATGTTCAGTCTGGGACAGGGTGTGATACTTAAAATAAACAAAAGTGTCACAAAAGAATTCCTGCCTGCATGCATTTCCAATAGCTGACTCTGCTGATACTTGCTGGTTTTGTAAGCATTGGCTTTCTGAATTCACTGATAACACTGAGTTAGTAATTTTGCACAGAAGGGTGAGGTACAGGCATTTCCAGCCATATCCTTCACATGACAGATTTATGCAGATATTGCACTTTATTGCAATCTTATATTTATGATTTAGCCATACAATGTGCACGGCTATTATTGTCATGTAACAGGCTGGCGGCTTTTCTTCAGTGAACTCACCCTGCTAACAGGTGTTGATCCTGCTGGGAGATGCAAAGTGATGACTCACTGCAGCAGATGGGGCTCCTGAACTCTATCCTGCTTGTACCAGAGGTGGGAGAGCCCCTCTGGAAGGCAGGCTCTGCACTGAGCTCTTCTCAGGGAGGCACATCCCAGCCACGTTGGTCTGTAGAGAGTTGCTCACCTGGAATGTCTCTTATTTTGGTAATAATGCTTGAGAATAAAACAATTCACAAAAATTGAACATAGGCAAGCTGTCCTGAAGCAGGCTTCAAAACCTGATTATTTATATAATATATTCCAGATGCATTTGTATATGCTTTCCCTCCCTCAGAGGTCATGAATGTCAGGATTAGGTATACCTACCAAACCAGTATAAATCCACTATCTTTGGTTTTACTTGCTCTGCCTGTTACTCAAAAGGTCATTGCTTGCTGCTGTTTAGCTTTCAACCTACTATCTTTGCTTTGCATTACAAGTGCAGGATTACTGGCTCTTGCAGTAGTTTAATTTGAGAAATCCATCAGAATTTGCTTTTTCCCAGTAAGCCAGTGTCATTAGAATAGCATACTTCAAACACACCGCACACATACCCTTCGTATTTTTCCCTGATGGTTTATTTCTATGACACAGCTACATCCAGTGTTATGTCCAACAGTGAAGTATTTAGTAATGATATATACATATGAGACTAGACCTTGTAGACAAAAGATAGTGGCTCCAAACTACTAGTAATTCAGAGACAAATGCTAAAGTGCTGCGAGGCTTCCTCCCTAATATTAAGATCATGAGTGGACTTTGACTATGCTTTCAAAAAAACCTTCGGCTTTTTTTTAAAGGTCACAAAGTCTTCTGACAACATCTATGAACTGGTCATTCCAGTATGTCCCATCTCTACCAATATTATTATATTTTATTGTGTCCCTTCTTAGACAGATCCATGCTTTCTCCAAAATTATCCACTCCCTCGCTTTAATAAAATTATTCCATTAAACACATGAAAACTTGCAAAAAGCTTAAAAGAAACAAAACTGGAGTAGAGGTAACACTAATTAAAAGGCATAAATCCCCAGACACAGAGACAGAAAAGGTTATGCTAGTGTCTTCATCTAGTAGCAGTCTGATCTTAATATTATTACCTTTGGTTTTTTGCTTTTTCTTTCCTTTTTCTTCTTTGTCTTCACATGGTGTTGATTATTGAGCATCAAAAGTACATTGTAAGTTCCCAGCAGAGAGGAAAAAGGATCAATTTTGCATTTGTCTTTGAGAGGCACAAGCAATATGTTAGCAACTTCACAAAAGCTTCCTAAGCTACATGGAAGAGACTAAAAAACTGCCAGATCTGACTGGGGAGTCTTTGAAGCAGTTCAGCTTCTACGTATATTCATCAGTAAGCTTAGTCATACATCTTTTGTGGACTACACTAACTCATTAAGAGTCTCTCATATAGTCTAGGCACTGTCTCCACCTTATACTGGATTTTCTTAAACATATAACAAATAGAAAGCCCTTACAAAAAAGCATAACACTATTCATGAAAACTTTTGGGGGAAAAATATAACTCTTATTACTTTATCCTAAACATTGAAGATATTTCAGAAATCTCTGCTTGTGTGGAACTGGCTGCAAAATAGGCTACTGGTTTGTATTCTTTTGCTGCTGCTGTTTAATGGCAACCTTTCAGTGAAAATTGTGGCCGAAATTTAAGATTTGGAAAGCTTCAGCCGCCTTAGACTGAAGGTCACTGTGTGAATATGCATCTTTAAACTGCAAGCTCCTGTAGTAGTTCTGCTTGTGCAAATGTATAGCACAGACCCAAGGAAAAACAACGTCCCTGAGTGGTATGTCTGCACAAACATATTGATTTGTGGCCAGTGTTCCAACAAAATGAAGGTGAAGTACAGTATTAGGATTTGTACTGACAGCATTGTTTAACTCAAATTGTGAAAAAAACAATGTTATTGCAAAGGAGCGACCATGGCCCTTCTTATAAGTGTTCATAAAAGAGAGTGCTTCTCCTAACTCTTCATTTTCCCACATGTGGACTGTGGACAGTCTTATTACATCTTCTTGCTGTTCATTGTAAACAAAGCAAAAAATGTGAAGTTGATAAACCAGGAGCTGCTCTAAACATCTCTTTTTTGCAACTGGCTTGGGTTTACTAGGACAGTGCACATACACAGTTAAGAGACAGTCCAGCAGGTGAACAGTGAAGATTTCTTTAACTCTGTACACTCTTCAGTCTGTCACTGACAACTGCTCTCACCACAGTGTTATCCCTTACTGCACTGATGTATTATATTCTGAAGAAGATACTGTACTATTCTGTCAATACAGCACATTCCTTCAAGCTCAGTATATTGCTTTGGTAAATAAAGTACACAAAGCCTTACCCCTTTTCCATTTGTGCTTATATGATTTTTTATTGATTCCTCAGAATTTCCAATATACTTCATCACAGTCACGCAACCTACAATACATATTTTAAGATAAAAAATTAAAATTGAGATGAAAAAATCTTGAGTAACCTTCTTGTCACCTAGAAATTAATTAAACCTTTTTTAAGTTTTAGTGGATTGCTTTACAACAAACCAGACTGTTCAGCATGCATGTGAATTACTTTATCAGAGTCCTCAGAGTAAAACTCATTTTATTTTACATTAAAAAAAAACAAAGCAGATCACACATAGCTATTCATGCAAAATACTTCACACTTTCTTAAGCAAAAAAAGGTGATTACACATTATGCCATTGCCAGGAAAAAAAAAACAAAACAAAACAAAACCCAAAAAACCCCTTGCAAGTTCTGCAGTTTTTTAGAATTCAGTGTACATGAATATTCTGGCTCTATGGTAAGTTTTTTCAAACCCACGAACCCATCTGAATGGTGTAGACTCTGCAAAACCCGAAGACTTTCCAATTAGGGAAGGACTGCAGAACAAGGACTCAAAGATTCCACAGGTCAACACTTGTAAATTTGTAAGGGCTAAAGGTGAAAAAAGAAAGGTACAAAGATGGCAATACTTAAAATACTTAACAGAGAGCCATCACACCATAACCAGAGTATTCTGGGTAATACATAACACTCCGAAGATACTCATAATGCTGGTCAATGCTCACCACAAAATATTGTCTTAAATCTGAGATTCAAAAAAACCTCCCAGTCATAGACTATATTGCTACAGTCATCCTTTGGTTTAATGGATAACCATAGTTATCAGCTGGATAACCCATTTGCAGCCTGGTGGAGGCCTTGGCCTGGGCAAACAGAAAGACTGGCTCTATGACTGAATGAAAGGCTTCAGAGACCAAAAAAGCAACAGGATTCTTGGGACAAGAAGTAAAACAAACAAAACAACAGAGGCAGGAATGAGATCAAAAGATCTAAACAGAAGTACAAGATGAGACAAGAACAGACGTCTGGCCAGCAGCCACATTTCTGCAAAACATTTCTTAGCAGGCAGTAGAGGCTCTACCCAGATTTGTACGATGAAGTCAGTGTCACAGCTGCAGAGTGAGACCCAGAATAAACGGGGGGTGGAGAGTTAGAGTGTGGGAGGCAGGGAGACAAAGAGATTGTGCCATGTTGTGTGATATAGTTGTAGGCAGCCAGATGTACAATCCATTCGATTCAAGCAAGAGCTGCAGGCATCTGTCAAAGCGACACCTCCCCCACGGAGCTTCCTCCTATCTGGCTGATGGATGGCTTCACAGTTGCCAAACGTATTTGTTCATCAGTAGAAGAGCCGCACCAAAAGCCATCCCTTATTAACCTCCTCAAACGATTTGATCAAAACCCATTTCCAAAAGTATGTGGGGTAGAAAAATCTGGACCACAAATCATTTTTCTTCCCAGATATCCAGTGTTCCTTTTGTCCATCGTTTTAGTATCAGAGTTGCAGACTTTCTAATTAAATCTGAATAACCCTGAATCAAATCAAATTCTGAAGTGTCCGGGCAAAATATTTTAATTTCTCAAAATCAGCAGAAATGTGGTGTGTGAAGCTTTCTTTAATGTTAGAGAAGGCAGTGGAACAGACTCCTCCTTTCCTGATCTACAAGGGAAAATTTCATCCTCTAGTCTATTACAACTTCTCTGTGGCTGTTACCATGGAGAATTAAGAGAATAATTTCACAGCATCATTCCTACACAGATACCCAGAGTGTCAAAAAGATAATGAACAAAAACTCTAACACTAACACTGAATATCTGACAAATCATATTGGCTACCAGACATATCATACATAAGACCTGTACATGGACTGCCTTTGTATATTTGACCTTGCTGTTTAAACAACATTGATAAAAACAGTGTAGTTTAAAGTGGTCAAGATAACAAATCCAAAACATTTGTATCCTTCCTGGGAATCAAGTTAAAGAAGATGTATAATCCACCAGACTTTTTCATTATCGTAAGGAGCAAAAAAGATAATTCCTACTTGCTCGTTCTGAAAATAAGAAGACAAAATAAAGGTTCAACTCAAAGAATATATCCCAAGAGGCATTTAGAGCAGTTTTCCTTAAAAAGGACAATCATTCAAGGGATTATAGTTCATCACTTCCCTAAGTCCTCCCACAGAGACTATCTTCTTTCAGCAACTTCATGTGTTCCTGATCATTTATATTTGAAGCTTTAGTGCCATTGACTGCTCTCACTTTTTTGGGGATTAACCAGATTTCAATGAGGTGAGCTTGTGCTCAGCAAGCTTAGAGCACAGAACCTGAAATGTATTTCAGAACCAGCATAACTTCAGTCCATAGCTACACAACCCCGAAGTGTCATAGCACTTTGTTTCACAGTGACTTCCACAGAGGAAAAGTTTTTAAAATAGGCATCACTAGGCAATGGATCAGAAGTATGTTTGTGTCTCTGAATTGTTCAAGCTTTCCAAACAAGAGAAATTGATAACTTTGGTTTCTGAATGAGGCTTAGCCTCCTTGGAAGCTGAGCTATGGAAGCCTATCAACATGGGGTACGCTTTCAAAAAGTTACATGGGGGTTTAACTGTGTGTTTTTCATGTACTACTTGAGTGAAGGCCTGCCTCTGCATTTTCAATTGAGGAGCATCTGGGTAAAAGTGAGAAGTAAACACATATACATACATACTTATACATACAATTTTTTCTCTCTTTTTTTTTTTCCCTTTATATATTATGTCAGAATTTCTTCAGTTTACTTGAGTCATTCATATCCATTCGCTGTAGAGGAAGAAATTCTTTCTCAAAAAGGGATCTGATCTGGGTAGGTAATGTCTTGGGGGCGTTCCCTACCCACTCCTAGACAATTTTGTGAGTAATCTATAATTAAAATGACTGCTGTTTAAGGTATCTAACAACACATTTCCACACATGCATTCTACATTGCCACAGACATATGCCACAGGCCATATATTCCATGATTATAGATAGGCCCCTTTCACATACACCCCAATATGTTTTAAATAAGACTTTCAATGAATATTTTTTTTAGCTTTAGTTGGCTAAGAGAATGACTACTGTGAAACAAGAATGAGAGTGACTCCCTTTACAGGAAATTTTTTATGTTAGTACCCTAAATCTAATTTATATTCCTTGTTCCTCAGCTTAGGTTACTGAAAATGTTCATGTAATCCTTGATAAATACAAATCTATTTTTACCCAACTTTTAGAATCTGGAATTCAAAGCTGGCACTTACATCAAGATCTGGAAGCCTTACTAAATGGGTTGTTTATATTGAAAGACTTTCTATACTCTTACACATTAAACGTCTCTATGCTCTGTAACCTTTTTTATTAGAAGTGTACATTGTTTACGTGGGAGATCAAAAGCTTTTCAAAAATGTGTTCTCATGTTTATCCACATGATTAGTCCTCCTGATTCCAGCAGAGAATTGGAGTTTAGTTATATTTTAGAGCCAATCTTTAGGAATTTACATTTGCTCTAAAACTCTTAACCGAAACATTTCTTATCTGTAATCATTAAACGTATTCTGTGGGATAAGAATTTCCAGATCAAACTTTCCATTGTGGCTTTCCTTTAATGAATTCAGGCTTCTAAACCATATATGTGTATGTATTCAATGCATACATGCAACAACAACAAAGAATTAGAAAAAATAATTGGAAAAGTTAAATATTAAATGTTAAATATTAAGTATTAAACCAACTGCTCAGCCAGATCAATTCGCTGGACAAAATACATATATTAAAAAAAGAAAAAAAACTTAAAAAAAAAACCAAAACAAAACAAAAGAAAGGAACGCCACCAAACTCAAGGAAACTCTTAAAAAAAGTTAATTTACAACAAAATGAGTATCTCTACTCAGGTAGTGTTCTTCACACAAGGTGAATATAGGTCACTAGTATACATCCTTGTGAAAACTAGTGAGCAGTGTTATTTCAAAACAGATTTGAGAGAAATCAGAATATATACCATAATATTTTAGTGCTTACCACAGTGACAGATGTTCCTACTCACAATCAGGCAGTTTTGCAGCACAGGCTTTGAGTTATATCCAAGTTTGGGCCAGGAGGAATGCAAGGGGGTGCGTGTTGTTACCCCACCCTCTAGCCCACAGCTTCCTCAGGAAAAAAAAAATACTAAAAAAATCCCTCACATTATGGTTAAAAGGAAGAGGCAAATCTTGTATGAGTAAATACATTCTCCATTTGTTGTGTTCATCTGCTTCATCATTCTTTTATTAATTGAAATGCTGGCAAGCAAATTCTGTGTGTCTCACCTTCTTCTAAATAACAAGACTATCTAGAAATAAAAGCCTGTGAGAGCTGTTATTACTCATGTTCAAATAAGCACTAAGGTATATCTTCAAATGGTTGGCTTTATAGGTCTAGAGTGCTAAAAACAGCAAGGGTTCAGATAGTACTGCAGTTTAGAAAAGTTTCTGAACTTCAGTTCATCTGTGATAACAATCTTTGTGTGTTCTTTACCCATAGCAAGTATAAGGTAATTTTGAGTTAACGCAGGGCTGAAGAAAGTCAAGCCCATTTAAGCTGCTTTGCTTTTCTCTCAGACTTAGAGTGTGCTCTTGAAATATCCATGTGCAGTAACTCAGTCATGCTTTTGAGACCTAAGAACATACCCAAAGATTCTGATTATAATATTGCATCTTGCAAAACAATCACTAAGGAATAAATTAAAGAAAGGAGTAAGCTCTTCTTGGTATGCAAAACAAAATTTCAAAAATGTGCTAACAAGATATTAGGTAACAAATATGAGTGGTGTATATGAGTTATATTTAAAATGCCAAAGGGTACCTATATGCAAGGGTGCTATATACCCTGACAGCAAATTAAAATTACGATCCATGTAGGAATAGCATCACATCACAGAGTAATTAGTTTACCAGCCAGTGAGTCAGAATAGCAGATCCTATAATAATCCCTTACATAATTTCCATTGTAAGCAAAAGACAGCAAACATGATCTGTTTTCTCTAAAGTGCATGAACACATCTTGTACAGTAAAAATTAATGTAATCGCATGAATAGCATCTACGAGCTCTGAACTGGCATCAACAACCAGTTATTTGAGATGCTGTTTGCACATAGAACAAAGCCCATTCCTGACTCAAATGGCACGGAATTCATAGGCCTTGCAAGACTGCCAAAACATATGTGTGCTTAAGCTAAGCAGAGGACTAGTGAGAGAGCACCAAAGTTAACACACTCAAGAGTAAGACCTATATTACAGTTCACTATCACATACACATTTACATTCTTTCCTCTCAGTTTCATGTCATCTCTCCCTTTCAGCTGATTAATTCACCTTTATCAACACTGGATTCTTGGCTCCACCACACACTGGAAAAGAAACCACTCGTTTTACAGCTGCCAAGAAAGATGAAAATGTTTAGAGCAAGAGTATGAAATTAACAGGTTTTTAGTTCCAATTACTAATGGACTCTTGCCCTGAAGAAAACTATCATCAACTCTGTTTCTGTTTCACATGGGTTAATAAAACCCATAGTAAACCTGACCTCCTGAAGTTAGTTTATCTTGGATTATAATCTGAATCTTTAATGACTGAAGTAGTTAAAGGAAGTAACTATTACCTATTATTCACTTTATATGCTGAGTACACTTTGAAAAATTCTTCACCATGTGATTATGTATACCAAAATACAAAAATTATAGATGGTGTTTCCATAATTATATTCAGTTTATTATCAAGCTTTCAAGTAGGGTAATATACTCTCCTCAAAATGGGGTTTGCTAGAGCTTATAAAAATAAGTCCTTGTGAACTCAAGTTGGAGACACACTCAGCCTTTGCTGATGCTAGTGCACACCGTCATAAAAACAGTTTAATGAGTATTTAATTTATTTGATTTTTAGGGGATTAAAAGGAGGGATGCTCTCATGACTAAGTGCAATCACATTCCTCAGCTGCCGCCCCAATACTGTTGCTCCTTCCAAGAAAACAACCTTGTATTTTGGGAATGGTGGATACAGTCAGCATGTCTCTGACTTGTGGTTGTTTAGAATCAATGATGAACATATGAGGTTTTTTCAGATAACTAGCTACTAAAGAAGGAAAAACATATATGCCAAACCACCACTGAATCATGTCAACTAGTAAATCCCTATACTCCAAGGCTCCCATCTTAACTGGAAAGAAAAAAAAGATTGGGAATTATTGCACAAAAGTACATGTTAGGCTGCATGTATTTTGAGAGCAGGACCGACAAGAGAAAGCATGTTAGGGGGTAGGAGTGAGGGAAATGAGAAGAGATGGGGCTGCATGTTGCAAATCATGGTTTGGGGCACGAAGCAGGTTTCTGAAAGACACTGTTACTGCTGCAGCCTATTTTTTTTCCACACCATCAACCAAAATTTACGAGCCAAGAGCTCAAAGGAAAGATGTTCCTCCAAGAGACATGAAGCAGTTCTGGGTTCAGTGCCCTACAGTGCTGTGTCCCCTCTGTGAGTTACTCAGTTTCTCTGGTCTTCCCTTCCTACGAGAATAATACTACTTTCTCTTTTGCTCCTTGTTTGCTTTGTGTGTTTAAGAATAAGAATTATCTATTTCAACAGGCAACCAAGAGAAAAATATCCTCACTAGAAGAAGAACTGGGTTCAAAATAAGCGCACGGTGTGTCGGGAGGTGGGATACAGATGTGTGTGTACTTGTTTTGTGTTTTTAAGACGACATACAATGAACCATTTGATTAATATGATATTTGATGAATTATCCTGGCTGAGGGCTAGTGTGAAAGCCAAAGTAATACATGTGTTCAAAAAGGGATTCAATAAATTCATGAAGAATAAAGTGAGCCATCTCAAGAAGTGCCTAATATTAATTACTGGAAGATGACCGGATATTTCTGAGGAAAGAACACATTATATGCAGTCTTCTTTTTTTAACCTTTCTCTGAGCTTCTTCTGTTACTGGATTAGATGAACTTTTGGTCATCTCCAATATTGCACTTCTAGTCTTTAGTTTGGGCTTGTAACTGCTACCTAAATTGCATGTATATGTATATGTATATGTATATGTATATGTATATATGTCTGTATGTATATAAGTCGTATATCCTTTATAAAGCTATATCACTTGAAGTGAAAGTCGCTGCTATATTACTAAAATTGTGCTGTATTATCATTACACTCTTTTTCTATACAAGTGGCGTTGTCTTCTGTATGAGACTCCACTATTTGGGACAAATGTTCTACAGAATTTGTCAATGATAAAGAAAAGGAACAACGGGAAATGGAAGTGTGTGGTAGTGGGAGGACATCACCGGCCACAAGTTGAGCAGAGCTGTTGTGGTTTTTTTATGCAGCATCCATTTAAGTTGGCAGTCGAGGCCCTTAAGAGACCCTGTCTTAAAAGGCCCTCGGAGGCCCGCCAGAAGACAGATGCCAGCCCATTCAGGATGCCAGCCTGCAATGCAACAAAAACAGTTACTGCCTTGAAATTGGTGCTGTTCAAAGGGCATTAAAATAACGTTGCGTTGTTTCCTAACAAGATTACCCAGAAAAAATTCTCCCACAGCCAGCCTCTCCACTCCCCCAGTTGCCTCTGCACATATGGATAGATGCTGTCTTCATCTTACGTTTCTCATGAGAGAGGGTGAGGAGGCCATGTGTAACAGCTCTGGCTTGTCACTTGTAATGCTGACATCATCTGCAGGCCTAAGCAGATATTGAAATGCACATCTCATGGCAAAGGGCTAAGAAGCTAAAATTATGTGAGATTCCCAGATATTTTTTTTTTAAATTGTCATTTTTCCTGGGAATGAGCTAGGTATGCAGATGTACTGAAAGAGTTACCAGTGTTGTCTGGATACTGAAGTGCAGAGTGCTATGGTGTCTGGAATCACAGCAATTCTGTGTGACTCCATTAGGGTTTGCATTAACTCCCCTCTCCAGTGCAAAGGCAGCACTGCAATTTCTGCAAGATGTAATAAGCCCTGTTTCTCCATTAGTAGCTCACAAAAGGACATACACCCACACAAGTGTGCATACACATGTGTACACACACAAGCATCACTAGTGTAAAAGCAAGAAAAGAGGAAATTTTGAACTGCTACAGTTTAGCCTCCTGATGTTATTTACTTGCCTGTTACTTACAGGCTTTTTTATGTATTCCTTCTAAATTTATCAAATAGTTGTTGTTTGCCTCTAATCATAAACATTTATGAAACTTATTTTTAAAAATAGAAAATGCAATATAACTTTGCAATTAAGAAAATAAGTTTTAGATATGTACTTGGAAAAATGTGTTTCCTATGTGGCCTGCTTTTCTTACTCAGAATTAAAAGTTCTTTCATAGAATCATAGAATACCAGGTTGGAAGGGACCTCAAGGATCATCTGGTCCAACCTTTCTAGCACAATCTAGATGAGATGGCCCAGCACCATGTCCCGCTGAGTCTTAAACGTGTTCAGCATAGCAGAGTCAACCACTTCCCTGGGGAGATTATTCCAATGATTGACTGTTCTCATTGTGAAAAATTTACCTCTCATGTCCAATCGGAATCTCCCTGGCAGTAACTTGTACCCGTTACCCCTTGTCCTCACCATGTGACTCCTTGTAAAAAGGGAGTCTCCATCTCCTTTGTAGCTGCCCTTTAAGTACTGGTACATGGTGATGAGATCACCTCTAAGCCTCCTTTGTTTAGCACCATTTAAGCATTTTAATAGGAAAAAAAGTAATTTCTTGCCATGAATAAAGCTCTTAAAACATCCTAATAAACTGGTTGCTAACCTCAAGGACTTTCGGGAGAGATAAAAAGACAGCAGAAACTCTTTCCTTCATTCCTGTTCCACTCCGCCTTGCCCCCCTTGCCCCTTCTCCTGCCAACAGCAGCCAACAAATGCAAAGTATTGTAGTACCTACAACAAAAGTTTTCTAATTTCCAGAATATTGCTTTATCTCTGTCAGCTTGTGCGTCTGCTGTAATGTTGCCATTTAGCTTGCTAAATGAACTCTGTACCCTGAATATACCTGGATGTGCCTAAACTTTGCTCAGTGTTTTGACTGAGAATGTTCCATTTCTGCATTCCTGTTGCTTGAAGTTGTCAGAGGAGAAACTTAACTCTGCCACTAAACAAAGACCTTTTGATATTTTTTCTAAGCTGTTGCTGAGTGATTTTTGCATGTTTACCATTAAGCAAACCTACAGGAACTGTATCAGCATTGTAAAGCTTCATGGTGTGACACAGTGTAATGACGGGGGAGGAAAAAATGTCAACCACAAGAATACAACTGTTTTCTCACCATTTCAGTTACTTGCATGATGATCGTAACACACAAAACCCAAGACATTTCAGTGTGCTGATATTTCTTTTTCTTTCTATTCTTTCTGGTCAGGTTCTTTTCCATGAATTCATCACATTTTGTTAGAATTTGCTGGGCAAACTGGTAGATATTTGGTGAATATGTCATTTATAAGGAAAAAAAATTATCCCTTATGTCATAATAACAGATCCAGAAAAGGGCTCATTATGCAAATAATGTTTTTCTTCTTTTATGGCTACTAGAAAATTGCAGTTGCAGGGGGAAAAAAAAAAAAAGATTAAAGTAACTTAGCTTCATAAGAGTTTAGTTAATATCATATGTTGTCAGCATCCAAAGATAAACAGTCCCAGGATATGGCTATGTTAAAGCAGGTAAACTGAACATATCAATGGTGCTTGGAAGTAGAGCTGCCCTGGTGACAGAAAACTTCTTCCAAGCAGTTTCGGTGGGATTTTTTTTTTGTTTTTCATCAAAGTTTTCCTTCGAAACTTTTAGAGATTCATCTTATAATTACTTCCCACCCCTTATTTCCAACACTTGAAATATAATTGAAAAAAGGCCTGGTTTGTTAAAAAATTGTCAGAACATTTTTTTTATTCCAGTGAACCAGTCACTATCTGAAAGAAAAAAAAAAAATCATTCAACTTTAAAGCAAATTTATGTTAATAAAAACTTACTTTTTTTTCATCTGGCCCTGGATGACTTTGTCAGTATTCCAAATCTTTATTCAGTTTTACAACTTCTACTTCTCCACCCCCATAATTACTATAATGCTTTTACTACCATAGTGGGTATCGGTGACCTACTTCACAATTTAGGATGGCATAGACAGTTTTAAATCAGTCTTCATTGACTACTCTACGAATGAGACTCCCAGACTGAAGTACTATGAATCCTATCCTAGTCAGACACCTCTGGCAGATCATTTGGATTTCTCTTTGTAAGTTCAAACTTTTCACTACAGAAGTTTAACTATCCTGAGCACTTCCTGCTCTTTACTTTGAGCCAGATTAAACCTGTTCTGTAGTTATGTGGGTCAGTTTCCAGTTGAAACAAAGGTATCTCAGATTTATACTATTCCTGAAGCATTGACTCACTAACCAATTTTTTTTTCCAGAAAGTTAGCCTTTTCTACCAATATGCTTTGTAGACTGGAAAGTTCTAACCCCAGTCAACAAATGAAGAACTTCATCATTATTTTTGCACTAACTTGTAACACAGACAGGAACTGTGATGTAAAAGAAATGCTTAAGCAAAAAAGCTCATATAATAAATACCATTTGAAACATTCTAACAAATAAATCCTAGTTCATGCCTAACATTTCAGTCCCACACTGAGAGTGATTACTCTTAACAGCTTCGTTTTTCATAAAATTGAGGTAATTACCTCCTTGCTTTACAATGTGCAAATGAAAAGCATAGTCCACAGGCTTTATTCTCTATTTTGATTTCAGGTGATATCCAAGATGGCACTTAAGCATTAAAATATAACTTAAGCAGAAATTTGATGCCTTAATTTTTGGAGTAAATTAAAAGAAAAAAAATACAAAAAACCTAACCAAAACAAAATCTGTGTTTCCTTTGTCACGCAAGCTTTTGAATTTTCTAGCAAAATCTTTGGGCAGGACACTGACATTATGCTAAGAGATCACTTCTGCCTACAATGTACATGAACACCAACCTCCTGCCAACAGCTGGGCAGAAGCTTCGCCACACCCCTCATCATCCGTTCCATGGCATCAGCCCCATTACCGGAACAGGCTCCCCAGAGAGGCAGTCAGAGCACCAAGCCTGGCAATATTCAAGAAGCATTTGGACAACGCCCTCAGACATACGGTGCAAATTTTGGGGTTGTCCTATGCAGGGACAGGAGTTGGACTCGATGATCTTTGTGGGTCCCTTCCAACTCAGGACATTCTATGATTCTATGATCCTTCCTAGCCTGAATACCAATTTATGGATGAGACAGCCTGCTTGCTGGAGATAAAATTCCCTTTCTTGATCATAAAGAGAATTTAAGACAGTCATTGTAAGGACCTAAAGGGTGGAGTCAACCTGGAGCAACTAGGTCAAAACCTACTGAACACTGTCTCCTGAAAGGAAGAGAATGGTAATGTTTTATAGATGTATTGTACACAATATAAGGCTATTTTTTGCTGAAACAGAATGTAAGAAATTCTTAACAATTAAGCAAACTGTCTAAATAACAAAACAAAACAAAAAAAAAATCTGTATTTCTGTATTTTTCTAGAAAATGAGAAGTCACTTATGGCCAATTTTAACAAACCCTGTTTATTTGTGTTAGTCTTGCCAAGGATTATATGCTTTATGCTTATTACTGGAGAGGAAAATATATTTCAAAAGAGTAAAAAAACAAAAGCCCTCCTGCAAAAATATTAATCTTCACCTTGTCTTAGTGATGAGAGACTGGTTTTTTTCATTTATTCTCACCTTTAGAAATCTGTACAAGTCTACTCTTGCTTACAGCCCTGAATTCATTATTTTTTACTTCCTTCTTGGTCCTTACTCACTTCCCAAACCTATTCCTAAATGTCACCTTTGAACTGTCTTTTTTTGGTGTTTGGAGATTTTATTCCTACCACTTCACCTTATGGTGAAATTCTGGATTCTCAGGGGTCAGTGGCAAATTTCACATCAACTTCAGCAGGGATTTCACCCTGGCTGTTTTCGTCTTTTCATCTGCTGGCTAATGTCCTGGCTTTTTTTGAAATCTCTTTTCAAAAACACAGTTCTTAGATTTGAATCTTTTCCACACACACAAAAAAAACAAAACAAAAACAAGAAAAAAAACCCTTCAGTGCCCCCAACACCACAAGCAAAATGTGGCAGCACTGAGGGAGCAAAATCTATGTAATACAGATAATTGGGGAATCAAACCATCATTCCTGTGCCTTTCTTTGTCACCGGCTCCATTTGTTACATTCAAGAAATCATTCAGTTCTTCAGTGCCTCAGTTTCCTCTTTTGTAATGTGATAATTATCTTTCTTATTAAGAAGCCTTGACATTTGATCCAGTAAAAACAAAAAGAATTTGACTAGTATTGTTTTAATGGGCCACCAGGTACCCAGGGAATCTGATCATTCCATGCTAGGGGTGGCCCTAGGTTGCATCAGGACTGAGATAAACCAGGACCTAGTCTGAAACACTATGATAGCTTTTTCCATGGTTGAGCCCAAATTTATTCCTTTGTTCTTTTTCACACGTATGCAATCTTTAAGAAAAACTGTATATTTATATTCTTATTAAAGACAATGAATACATTAATTCTAACATCACCAAAATAGTAGGGGTAAATCACATCAATTAAATATATATATATATATTTGTAATATCAAATTAGGACCTGTAAAATCAATTTAAAAAAAAATCCTTTTAGTCTATCTCTTTTTATCTATTGTGGTACAAATTATGACAATGAATCTCTAGAATAAAGATTAGAATACATCTCTACAGCTCTAGTAAGTTCTGATCTGCAGTGCAATTTTGTAGTATTTGGTTATTAGTTACCAACAGTTAATGCTTCTCCTTCAAAGCAAAGTTATCAAAACATACATAGATCTAGAAAGTTGTCAGGTCCTGACTACTGGTCTTGGTCCCATAGCTTGCTAGTTAATTTACATACATTTTGGCAAAAGAAATCTGATGAGAAATTAAATAAATGATTATGCTTTCATAATACATAAATCAATTCCATTCTTTATTAGAAATCTTTTACAAAGAGTATTAGATAATTAAGCTGTTATATAGTAACTCATGCATATCAAATATCTCAGCCAAGAAGGTTAATTGAAGCTCCCTCTTCATCATTGTAAGTGTCTTCAAACTGCTTTGACTGGGTCAAGTTGAAACAAAATAGGTAGACTTTAATAAATGCTCTGAACAAATTAGTGACAGAAAAAAATCTAAAGGGAATAATATATTTCTTTGCATATTTCTTATTTTTAAAAGAATATTACACTATTAAATCTTTTTTTTTTTTTTCTTAACTTGACTTCTAATATCAAGTAGTACAGTAGTACCTCCTTATAAAAATGTAGGAAAAAAAATCCTTTTGTCTCAATAGGTAACATTAAGTAAGAACTTCCCACTAGGCACTGAACACTGAATTTTGTACATACACCACTTTCTTCTCTGGCAATAATTACGATGATAGATACATTTTCATAAGTATTTATTATTTTTCTGTGTTTGTCTCACCTTATAGCACAACATATTGACTAAATACATGCATAAGTTGGGTACAATTTAAAACTTAGCTCAGTGGAGACAGATCTTGGTGTTTGTATAAGCTACAGTCTCAGGAGCCAGCCAACTTCAGGTAAGTTACAAAAATGTGGTAACAGCAGTTGAAGGCAAGACTTTTAATTGACATTACTGTTATTACATGGTAACAGCTCACAAGCATTGACTTCTACGACATCCACTGGGTATACACCACCCATTTTACTTGCATTTTTCTTTTACTTATATTGTGGTGGGTAGGCAACAAGGAAAGATTTTAGTTTCGGCTTGGGGGAGGTGGGGTGGTGCTGTTGCTTTTTTAGTTTTAATTTAACTTGGTTTATTCTCTTGCAATCTGCTCATTTAAAATATACATATCCTACAGAATTCACTCCTATTAACTTCAGGTCGTCTTTAACTGAGCTGCTTTATTTCACAGGTTCCCAGCCCTCCCCCTAGAAAAATTCCTCTTTATTCTTTTTTGCATAATGGTGTAAAAGAATTCCTAACTACTGAACCATGACACAGTCTTTCACTGCAACTAGTTTCTGAGGGAGAAAGCTCTAAATAATTATCAAAGTAAAATGAACATTGCTACTAAATGCTAACTAAATGCCTCATTGGAAAATTTGAAAGGCATTAATTCAGACAACAGTTTCTCTTTATCTCCTATGTTTCCTGATTCTAATTCCTTCTTTTTTATTTATTAGTAAAGTAATTTGCATGAAAGAAGCATCTTTGTTTCTTCAATATTCATTTCCTTTTTCTCATTTAGGGTATCATTCTGCTTCATTGAAAACAATGGCAATTTTACTGGTTGACTTCAGGAAAGTAGGTCTGATAGTGAGAAATGCTGGTTGTCTCCAGGTCCCATTGAAGTCAGCCGCCAGGTAACAGCCCTCAGAATCCTTTTGGATCAGAATCCCTGAAGTGCGACTTAATGATTTGCCATTGCAGAAACGCTGATTACTTCATCAGGGATTATGACTTTATGCAAAGAGTAAACAGCAAAAGGCAGGAGTAGGTGGATTTCTAAGTCCACCCCTTCTGCAACCCTCTCTTTTCATGCAAATAGTTGTAATTATACCAAATAGCAAGAGAAAGCAGAAAATGCATGTCACAGAAAAGCAGGGTACCGAGAAGTGGTTTCCACGCACTACTGGTAGTTCAGAATTTGAACCAGCAGAAATTGTTTATCCATCATTAACTGCTCCAGAATAGCCAGGAAAATATGAACCATCACATCTTCATGGTAGCAAAAAACCTTTTGTACAAGAATATCAGGGAGAAAAAATCCTAATTGTTCATGAAAGCATTCTGACACTATGTTACATAGTGTTTTGTGCAAACGCATTTCATCATGTTGTAGACTGGTTACATTTACAAAACAGTCATTTCCAAAAGGGTTTTTTGCCTGGTTTGTTTGTGAGGATGTGATTTGTTCATCAGTAGGGCTTCAAACTTTATGCATGTGTGCGTGTCTATAAATTAATCCGCCAGGGCCAGAAAGTGGAATTTTGATTGGAAGGTCCTGTCAAAGTCTGTCTGAATGATGGTTGTGCTTTTCATCAGTGTAATATGTAATCCCCATTTCAATTGGTTACATATAATTCATTGTCACATACACAGCATCCTCTCTTTCCTGGGGACATCCAGCAAAGAAAGATTCTCCACAAGCCATTTGCATTCTGTTACACCTGATATATAGGCTGATGCTCACAAATTATCCAGTCAGAATCTTCCTTAGAAACATCTGTATTTTGTAGTACAGCTCACAATTTACTGCTTGTCACGGAAGCATATGACCTACTATACTGTGTCAATCATGGCCTAAAACCTTTTACTTAGAGCCTTCAAGCTGGTTTTTCACACTGTTAGAGGAAGTCTGACATCTCATAAAATTTAGAAATTAATTTTCACTGCAGGAGAAAAAGAGAAAAGACTGAAAATATCACTAATTAAGCAAAAGATAATATACTGTGTGTCAGGTCCAGACTTGAATGAAGGTATTTACAGAATGTTTTAGGCAAAGCAACGTGCTAGCAACAGATTAGGAGTTGTGTTTTCTTTACTCTTTCTAATGCAAATATCCCCTCTGCTTTTCCCTCATTTAAAGCTTCAAATCTCATATCTGAAGTACATACGTTATTAGATATAAATCTTTTAAAACAAAACTCTTTCTTTTCCAATTTACACTTAAAAACTACTAAAAACTATCTAAAAGAACACCAAAAAATCTGATATTCCTAGACCACACATGGGTGCCATCTCCGCATGAGAATGGTGGGTAACTAATGAAATATTGCATTGCAATTGATAAGTCCAAGATATCAAATGGCCACAAAACTGTTTGGGCAAATCTTATTTCATTATTGCCTTAGACCAAATGTCTATGTTAGCTTTAAAAATGAGTAACAGCTTTCAGATCCTCAATAACCTTATTAAAAAAAAGAAAAAAGAAAAAAGGTTCAAGAAGAGTCTGTCTCAGGAAAATGTTTGCATTACTTGAACACTGCAATTTTGTCCTTCGTCATGCTATTTCCTTCCCACACTTCCTGAAAACATGTGCTGGACTCCACTCCCTGAAACAGGGTTCAACATTTGTTGATGTGATGACCACATATTCCTCCCTGCCAGGAAGATCCCACCACAATTTGGGGAATCTTAAAATTATGAAACAGAGAGCAAAGCAGATATAAATAATGCAAAGATATTTATGTAAAGTATTTTAGGTTTAAGCAATGTGATCTCTAAAGGAGAAGAGCAGAGTATAGAACAAGTAAATCCATCTTGATGTCATTTTCTTGCTCCTGCTCCTCCATGTGGTATTTTTTAATTGTAATACATACACTGTAATGTTGTCCCTGCAGTGTTTTGTCATGTGCACCCTCCAGGTGAACACTGGCCATGTGACAG
This sequence comes from Platalea leucorodia, assembly GCF_965183815.1. Classification (NCBI taxonomy): domain Eukaryota; kingdom Metazoa; phylum Chordata; class Aves; order Pelecaniformes; family Threskiornithidae; genus Platalea; species Platalea leucorodia. The sequence continues at coordinate 62,205,770 of NC_138824.1, forward strand.
AGGAGTTTTTCCTGCATAACAAGATGTATTTCTGCAGTTCAGCCCTCAAATCACAACAGATTGCACAGTTAAAAATAAAAGTGCAGAGCTGACATTGCTGTGATTCATTCAATCAGGTCATTTGTTACTGGTACATGGACAAATACAGAGGCAAATAAAGCCACCTCCAGCCTGTCATAAATTTCAGTACAACTGAGTTCTCCGGAGATCTGTTTTAAAATATTAACATGCATCTATTACTTGAATTCACCCAGTGAATAACGTGAGAATCATCCCGTTTATATATTCAGCAACACAATGAAAATAATATGAGCAAATTTTACATGGAAAATGAGTAACTTAAACATTTAATTAAATACTTTTATAAAAGTTATTGAAAATTCTGATTTCCAACAACAGCAATCAAAAAAGCTAACAAATTAATTTTAAATAATATCTATAATTAACAGCTGACCTAAGTCTAATCTAGTTGGTCACAACAGGCTTCAACATTTTTGTTTCCATGTTTTTCTCCTTCTCAACAATGATGTAAAACTGTGTTAGGAAGAGAAAGTGTATAATATACTCTCTGTGTAATTCATAGAAAAAGGAGAAATGGATGAAGAAATTAACAGAAAAGGACTTCAAATCATTCCTCTCAACCATCCCACATTTTGCTGCAGAATGCTTTAGTCAATTTTCATGCATTGCAGAATTTAATTAATAAATTTATTGGAGAAAACAAAATCTGTGCTGATGATAGTCATTATAAGTTGACACAAAAAAAATCACTGATAAAACACTGAGATACATTTAATACTGTTGGATTGCAAGATTTTGTTTGCTGTGTGTCGTGTCCAGATGGATTTGTTACAGAGAAAAAGACTGCAGGGTGATGAGATAGATGTCATGGATGAGCAGAATATTCCTTTGGAAATTCATCAAATTCAGACATGCCATTAAGTGACACATTGAAGTTCAGGAGGGAAAAATTAGGTGTGGTCTGCTCCCCAACCTGTGCACTCAAGATTCACTGAAAGCTTTCCCACAGCTTTATGCTCAGTATTATCTGCCCTTTTCTGGACTAATATAACCTTGCCCTGCATAACTTATTTGATTTTCTTCACGTAAGATAGTTCTGGCACTTCTCTCTTAAATTTCCAACCATGTAAGAATGGAAGCAGGCTCCATTTAAGATGATCAAAGGATTCATTTCTTATTTCTCTTCTGTGGTAGCAGGGAAGATCAAGTCTGTTCAGAAGGACAGCAGTAGAAAGCCAAAAGAGGAGAGTGGTATTTTACCTCAGAGAAAAGACAGACAGCTTCTTTATAAATCTCAGAATTATCTCATTGCTATTACCAGGTCAGATACAAAGTTCTCATTCACGACAGGGTATCTTTTGTAAAAAGTCCATACTTTGATGCATAACTCCCATGGAAAGTGAAAATTAGTGGGAGATATTGGTGGGAGCTAAGTACCCACAGAGCCTTTGGAAGCTAAACCATCGGTTGCCGATTATTTATCTCATTCTCAGTGACGGTCTAAATAGCACACTGTGTGACATGCTCATATCTGTAGCCATAGATAACACATTTTTGTCCCAAAGTGAAAATATGCCTTCTTAGTTCAGGTGGTTTCAGCCAGAGAAGGACAATAATTTTAATTTTTCAATGGCATAGCAAAGTCAAAGCATTCAGCCTTCCTCAGTCTTACTAGTTTTCTATTAAACTGTTCCTAAATCCCAAAAGCATGCTTAAAAAAAAAGGAAAGAGAAAAAAGACTGAGAAACTTGTAACAGTTTCAAAGGGGTTAAGAGCTCAAAGTACTAACATCATTTGAATAAAAGCCTTCTTATAACTATCCATAGACATAGTAGTATAACAGATCCAGATAAGCATTAAAGATCATTACTTATTTCGCTTAGAAAGTTCTTAAAAGTAAGAAAAAAAATCAGTGCTGAAACTTCTGTAGCAATGGAAATATTAAAAAAAAAATCAAGTCAAACAGAAATGTCTTGTCGTCTTAGGATATTCTTGCTCATTCACTTTATAAAAGATGATCAGAAATAACTTTCTGTAAGAATTTCATCTCTACAGCTAAAATTTACAACTTTAAAGTCAGTTTTTACAGAAAAACATAGAAAATTATTCATCATTTAATTGTAATACCTAGATCTCCTTTTTACTCAGAACTGCAAGACCACTCTGGTTCAAAAATTGTTCTGTTGCATTAAAGCTGTTTTCTTTTAGAAAAATGATCCATACACCTTTTAGACTTAACTTCCATAAAAATCAACAGCTTTTAAGTGCATAACCATAATTTCACCTTTGTCTGATTAAATGTGACCTCAGAAATATTTAATGCAGACAAAATAGGAAAGAGGACATATTTGTTCTCTAAAGCACAGACCTCAAGCAATACACTTCTATAATTCTCGGTTGCAAGAGTCAGAACTTGTTATTTTTTAGTAAATGGGGTTCAAATGTTGTAACCAGAAACCACGTGACCCCAAAATGTTTACCTTCTGCTTTTTCTTGATCTCATGGACTTAATCATCTGCTCTTAGAGCTTCATATTTTGAAGCATTATTTTTTGCTCCAGTCTTCCCTGTCCATATACCTAAGAAAGTACATATTCTAAGAATATTTATGTGCACTAAGTTTTCACTCTAGCTTACCTCCCTGTAATTTGGATGTCTTCCATGCATTTAGATATTTTTTATCCTTCACTAGAAAATATTCTTGTTTCCTTAATTACTGAAAAGTAAGTCTTCATAAAAATAAAAAGAAAAATTTTCATCCTATCTTATATATATGGAATAATTGGTATTTCTGCAAGCTCTGAAAAAGTTGTGGGTGACAACAGTGTTCTCCTTTCAACCTGCCTGTCATTTGCTTATGCGGAAGAAAATCCTTTATTATTTTTTTCATTTCAGGGATTACAAGCCCCTGTTTATTAAACAAGCAGAACCAGAACAACTAAAAACACATGTATTTCTTGTTGTTACATGTTTTTTTTGCCTTTTGACAAGTAAATATTGAGTATCATTAACAGATAACTATTCAAATAATTGCTCTTCCAGAGGACCATGTGGGAAAGGATCACAGGACAAAAAGCATATTGTATCACTCATCAAAATTGAGCTTTTAGTCCTGTACTAACTTACAGAGAGATTAATTTTGCCTTTACTAGTAAGACACGGTGCTCTTCAACCATTGTTCTACATAAAGTATTTGCCAAATTCATTCTTTTGGATACTTGACAGAATTTTGTAATGCCAAGTGAATTAAGACTTGGATATTGGCTTTAGGAAGATTGTAGACATATTTTTAGATTCATAGGAGCAAATCACAGCAAATTTTCATCATTTAGATAGTTGCACAAGCCTATGATGCAAAAAGTTATTTCAAAGCTGAGGGGAGCAAAATATAAATATTATATAACATATATAATAATAAATATATACATATTATATATTATATAACATATACAACAATAAATATATACGTATTATATACATATATATACATAACCATATGACATACATAACAATAAATATATACATACATATATACACTGGGGAGGTTCCAGTTGACTGGAGGTTAACAAATGTGACTCCCATCTACAAGAAGGGCCAGAAGGAGGATTTGAGAAACTACAGGCCTGTCAGCCTGACCTCGGTGCCAGGGAAGGTTATGGAGCAGATCATACTGAGTGCCATCATGCGGCAGGTACAGGACAACCAGGGGATCAGGCCCAGTCAACATGGATTTATGAAAGGTAGGCCCTGCTTGACTGATCTCCTGCTATGACAAGGTGACCCACTTGGTGGATGAAGGAAAGGCTGTGGATGTTGTCTACCTGGACTTTAGTAAAGCCTTTGACACCATTTCCCACAGCATTCTCCTGGAGAAACTGGCTGCTCATGGCTTGGATAGGCGTACTCTTCGCTGGCTAAAAAACTGGCTGGATGGCCAGGCCCAAAGAGATGTTGTAAACGAGTTAAATCCAGTTGGCAGCTGGTCACAAGTGGTGTTTGGGGCCAGTTCTGTTTAATATCTTTATCGATGATCTGGATGAGGGGATTGAGCGCACCAAGTTTGCAGACAACACCAAGTTGGGTGTGAGTGTTGATCTCCTGGAGGGTAAAAAGGCTCTACAGAAGGACCTGGACAGGCTGGATTGTTGGGCCGGGGCCAACTGTATGAGATTCAACAAGGCTAAGTGCCAGGTCCTGCACTTGGGTCACAACAACCCCATGCAACGCTACAGGCTGGGGGAGGAGTGGCTGGAGAGCTGCCCGGCAGAAAAGGACCTGGGGGTGTTGGTTGACAGCTGGCTGAACACGAGCCAGCAGTGTGCTCAGGTGGCCAAGAGGGCCAACAGCATCCTGGCTTGTATCCGGAATAGTGTGACCAGCAGGACCAGGGAGGTGATAGTGCCCCTGTACTCGTCACTGGTGAGGCCACACCTTGAGTACTGTGTTCAGTTTTGGGCCCTTCACTACAAGAAGGACATTGAGGTGCTGGAGCATGTCCAAAGAAGGGCAAAAAGGCTGGTGAAGGGTCTAGAGCACAAGTCTTATGAGGAGCGGCTGAGGGAACTGGGGTTGTTTAGTCTGGAGAAGAGGAGGCTCAGAGGAGACTGAGGACGTTGAAACCTGAAAGGAGGTTGTAGCGAGGTGGGGGCTAGTCTCTTCTCCCAAGTAACAAGCGATAGGATGAGAGGAAATGGCCTCAAGTTGTACCACAGTAGGTTTAGGTTGGATATTAGGAAAAACTTCTTCAGTGAAAGGGTAGTCAGGCACAGGAAGAGGCTGTCCAGGGAAGTGGTTGAGTCTCATCCCTGATGGTATTTAAAAGACATGTAGACGTGGTACTTAGGGACATGGTTTAGTGGTGGACTTGGCAATGCTAGGTTAATGGTTGGAACTGACGATCTTAAAGGTCTTTTCCAACCTAAATGATTCTATGATTCTATGATTCTATGATAATATACATAGATTAAATCAGAGATTGACCGTATGGGACCAGAAAGAGAGAAAATAAATTGTTATCTTTACCAGAAAACACTCTGAATTTGTACTGAAAGACTATTGGACTTCATAAGGACAGAAAGCATTTTTTAAAAGCTGACTTCGTCCTTAGGAACCTCAGCTCTCTGGAAACCTTCCATGGTTATGAAGAGAGATGGGCATCCCTAGGGAGAGGTTCAGGACAAGACCCTGACTGAGGAGTCCACCATTTCCCTGGCACAGTCTCTCTGCTCACTCTCCATAGACGGACCCTAAGAAGATTGGCCTCATAAGGCTAAAGCAAGTGCTTGACAATACTCCCCTGGTATGTCATTCTGCCATGATTAAAACATATCTACCCCAAGTAAAGCTCACAAGCACTGAATTCAAGTAGCTCTAACATTTCAGAATGTCAAGACTTTGGAAGTCACTTTTGAAAAGAGTGCTTTTTCAGTTAAGAAAAACTAGGTTTCGATTTCAATAATTTCTCCCATTCTGAAACTGTAACATAAGATACCCAAACTTACTTATTACCACAACCAAAGTGTACTGCAGCAAAGATTTCAGGCAAAAATAACAGCTTGGTATGAGTTAAACCTGTGGTTCAAAGGCTATGGAAACTGCTTCAAGAGGCCTACTATATTCTCTGTCATCTTTAATATTCTTTGGCTGAAGGCACTGATTATATAGGAAAAGCAGACAAGCAATATTGTCATTGTTGCACATGAAAATGCACAGAAAATAAAAGAAATATCATTGTTAAGATTAAGGTAATTACACGGAATAAAAGTTTCCTCTCTAGAAGATGATCCACTTGTAATCTATAGAACTTTTTTAAGATACTACCTTTTCTAAAAAAAGAACTAGTGTTATCTGACATTACTCTTTGCATTACTCTCTGTGGTCAGATTAATGATCTAGAACATGAAATGAAAATGATGAAGCTTGTCTTTATGTCAGTATTAAGTACTCTTTTTATCTTTTTTTTATTTTCCTGGATAACTGGAGAAAAAAGATATTATTCATTGAGATGAAAACTACAGTGGCATTATGTAAAGATCAGTGTCTTATCTTACTAAGCATTACATAAACTCAAATTACAATTTCTGCTCAGAAGGACTTGCAACCTAAAAGTATTCCCCTGAAGGGTCTACTTGGTTTTGCTTTTCTCTTAAACAAAATATCAGCAGGTGACACAGTCCAGGTTGCCTTCAATTGGTGCTATAATACAACAGCAGAGAACATCTTTCAAGCCTGGCTCCTTCTTCAGGCACCTTATTATTTTGGCTGCAGAGGAGTGATTACAAATTAAAACATGTTTGCAACAGCACAAACAGAAAGCTTCTTTGCTCATATTTCTCTGCAAGTGCTCTGCTTCCGATCACTAAAGAGTACGTCTCTGTTAGATATTGCTGTGTTAGGTATGACATATATCTCTGTTGGAGATGAATTAACCTGCACTGATTTATTCTTCAGCGGTGCAAGTCTCACATAAGGTTGGTTCAGAGAAGAAACATTTTATTTAGAATTCTAGATACTTTTTTGGCTAATAAACAAACTGAGAGATGTATTGATTTGAGAGCACATTTTGCTGGACCATCAGTTTATATTCCTTCACTTGCCTTGACCTAGATTTTTGTCTTCCATAAATAAGTGTCAGAATTGACATCTATTTGAGAGTCTTAAAGAATTGTGAGATATGTAGAAAGAACAGTGTATTGGGTGTAGGTGGCAAGGTTTTGGTAGCAGGGGGGTTGCAGGGGTGGCTTCTGTGAGATGACACCAGGAGCTACCCCCATGCTGGACAGAGCCAGTTCCAGCTGGCTACAAGATGGACCCACCGCTGGCCAAAGCTGAGCCCATCAGTGACATCGGTAGCACCTCTGTAGTAACATATTTAAGAAAGGGTAAAAAATGCTGTGCAGCAACTGTGAGACAGAGGAGTGAGAAAACGTGAAAGAAACAATTATGCAGACACCAAGTTCAGTGAAGAAGGAGGGAGAATGAAGAGAGTGGCTTGGTGAGGACCTGGCGGCAAACCAAGGTTAACCCACCACAAACCAAATGCAGAGGAGTCTCCCTGATAATGAATTGTATATTGGAGAGCTTAATCCTTGCAGCAGGGCTAGCCACCCAACACAGGAGACAAGGGCAATGCCCTTTATGTCCCACCATTCCGTCAGGCTGCTGAGGACAGCTAATAGAATCATAGAATCATAGAATCATAGAATGCTTTGTGATGGAAGGGACCTTTAAGTTCATCTAGTCCAACCCCCCTGCCATTGGCAGGGACATCTTCAACTAGATTAGGTTGCTCATAGCTTGAGAAGGCTTTATAATGAAACATGTTTTGTGTCTTGCACAGACGGCATAGAGTCTCTTCTCTTGCATGTTGTTTCTAAATCCCAAGGGAAAACAAAGGCACAGGAATTTCCCTTGAGACATGCAGATAAAGGTTGGTATGCCAGGCTGACCCCAAGCAATTTGTACTAGCCCAGGCATCATACTGCAGGGATGTAGAGCATCCCTGTTCCTTCACTTTAAAACTTCAATTGTTCTCTCAACATATATAAAATAAAAAAGTAATGCCTTCTTTACTTGAATATTTTGGAATCATTATGCAGTTGCGTCCCAAAAAAATCCTTTCTTACTCAGATGTTACTTTTCACTCGATAAGAGATTCTGGGAGTGTTCTGCTCTCCACACCCTATGACTTAAACAGTTTCTTTAGTATGTTTCATCCCTTACAGTATTTCTAGTAATAGTATTCCATATTTCATGGAAGACCAAACAGATTTATTGTTCTAACAGATTGATGTGTATATAATCTATCTCAGTTGTCCTTTTACACAAAATTCTCTGGAGCATGCATTTACAATACGGCTTCTCTTCCAGATTAGTATTCAATTTGAAAATCATACATACATGGCTAAAAAATAAATAAATCTCTACAATGTTACTCTGTTATTTACCTGACAATTCCAGTAATTGAGTTGTGTTCACTTACACTGAATTCCCATTAAAAAGACATGAATTTTTTATCCCAGCGGACCAAGACCAAAGCTTCTTTCTTTATCTGAGCATATTGACAAACAATTTTAGTGATAGCTCATTATGGGGAAGAATTCCCTTGTTCTGTTTGAACCAGATTTTCTCAAAGAAATGTATCAGACCTCCTATTACATATGTCTATAGGCAGTTTGTTCTTTAATTTACTCTCCAACTATTTCAGAAATGATGCCTATAGTTCTTGATGCTCTTCATTAAGATACTTACTTACACAATATCTGTTAGATACTTTTGCACCAGAGCAGTCTCAAATTGCTAGCAGCCAAATTAGGCACATGTCATCCTCCATAGTTCACTACTTCAAAGAAATCTTTGCTCTTGCCACTCTTGTGTTTGAGAACAAGCATCTTTGAGACCTTGCTTATACAGTGACCTAGCTCTAGTTTTTGCTATGCTAACTTCTCTCCCAGGTATGTTGTTTCCATTACACAGATTTTTAAATTTTTATTTCTATAGTCTTAGCCTACAGTCTGAATATTTCCAAAGTTGCTCATTCTTTCTTACCACACTTAGAACTGTTTTCCCTTAGTGTAAAACACCATTAGACTTAATAGCTGTTGCGACATCAAACTTTCTTACAGTGCATTTTGGTGACACACCTCAGGTGCAAACCATAACAAAAAAGACAGCCTGAAAAACAGCTTCTTTTTAAGCAAGGGCTGAACATGCAAAGATGGAAACTTTGTTTTTCTAATGAGCTTTGCCAAAACCCTGTTATCAATCAAGCTTAGTGAAAGACTTTGAATTAAACATCTTTTCCAGAATTTTTCCAGATTTTAGAAACGGAGGAATTATTTCAGAAGATTCAAAAAATGATTGACAGAACTAAACTTGCTTTGTATGTTGTCACTCTGAAAGTTATCCATATAAAATAAAATACGGGACTTATTAGTCCTTGTGATACATGAACAGATTCATGCAAGTTTCATTTTAGAATTTTTAAATTAATACAGCACTGTTTCTTACTGTGCTAAGGAAGTCCACAGCTCAATTCTGTGCTTAGGACAACTGTTTTCACGTATTATATACAAAATAAATCTTCTATATATCATCTATAGTATCTTCATTTTCAATTTTCATTCTAAATTTAAGTAATCCATACTGAGGCGAAACATTTTTTTCTTGAGTTGTTTTAATTTTGTGTTATCTAAACACAACATTAACTGAAGAAGAATTTTCAATAGCAGAATCACAGAACCACAGAATGGATGAGGCTGGAAGGAAACTTGCAAGCTCATCTAGTCCAGCCCTCCTACTTAAGAAAAGTCCCCTAGAGCAGGTTGCCCAGGGCCATGTCCAGTCAGGTTTGCAATATCTCCAAGAAAGGAGACTCTGCAATGTCTCTGGAAAACCTTTTCCAGTGTTTGGCCACCCTTATAGTAAAAAAAGTGTTTCTTTATGGTCAAGAGTAATTTCATGTGTTTTAATGTTGTGCACATTACCTCTTGTCCTGTACCGGGGTCCCACTGAGAAGAGTCTGGCTCTGTCTTTACTCCTTCCATCAGGTATTTATACACACTGATAAGATCCCCCTGAGCCTTCTCTTCTCCAGGCTGAACGGTCCCAGCTTTCTCACCCTTTCCTCAGAGGAGAGGTGCTCCTGTCCCTTGATCATCTTCATGGCTCTTCGCTGGATATGCTCCAGTAAGTTCACATCTCTCGTAATGGGGAGTCAAACACTGGACCCAGCATTCTAGATGAGTCTCACCAGTGCTGAGTAGGGGGAAAGGATCATCTTCCTCAACCTGCTGGCAATGCTCTGCCTAATGCAGCCCATGATACCATTGGTCCCATTTATTGCAAGGGCATGTTGCTGGCTCATGTTTAACGTGTTGTCCGCCAAGACCCCCAGGTCTTTCTCTGCAGACCTGCTTGCCAGACAGTCACCCCCCCCAGTCCATAATGGTGCATGGGGTTGATTATGCCTTCCCAGAGACAGGACTTGTCATTTACCTTGGTTGAACTCCATGAGGTTCTTTTTGACCCAATTGTCCAGCCTGTACAGGTCCCTCTGAAAGGCAGCACAACCCTCTGACGTATCATCCACCCCTCCTGGATTTGTATCAGCTGCAAACACAGGGAAAGAGTTAACCTAACTAGAAAAGTGCAAGTGGGACCAACAGGAGTTTGAGACAATGAATATAAAGCACTTTGGCAATAAGGCAGGCAGACCCACCCTTGAACAACAGTAACTGCCTGCTTCAGGATGGAGGGATGTGTTATATACCTCTTGCTGCCCTAAGCTTTTCCAGGGTGAGGGAGAAGGATGCTCTGGGACAAAACAGCCCTCCTCATATAGCCTCATTACCCTAGCATTCTCAGCCCAGCCTCCTTACATTCTTACTTCATTTTGAAACGTAAGGATGTCATTGTTCTCCCCCAAATGTACTCAGGGTCCTCTATGAGTCTGCTTCTTTCTGTGACACTTTACTCAGCTGCTTTCATTAAAGATCCCTTTAACGATCCTTCAAAAAAAATCACTGAGTTCTACATCATTCTCAGTTGATTTTCCTCCTGTTGAGCATGCTGACTTTCTTGAAATCTTTGTCAAAAACTAAAATTGAAACATCTTCCTGCCAGGTGGAACAGCATGTGTGCGTCATAATAGGTTAATGATTTCTTTATAGCTAGCTGAGCAACAGGTCAATTGTTAACAGATTCTGTTTTTCTCATAGACAGAGAATAATTTGACATACAGATAGAGATGAAGATAGCATGTGTATGTGTTTGCTTTCTTTCCCAGTTCATCTGATTCTAAAATGTCTGCAACGGTGTTGTCTATATTTAGAGTTTTTTTGTTTCCTCATTTCTTTTTTGCCACAGGATGTTTTGCATTAAGGATAACTACATGGTAACGGTACCCAAAGCCTTAGGACCAGCAACACAGATGCTCAGTATCTTATAATTCTCAAGGGCAACAAAATGAATACCCAGTACAAGCTGAGAGGCACCACAGGAGCTTGTGGGATTGGGCATTTGTGTGAAGGAAACATTTTTTTAGTAAGTAGCATTATCTGAGAAAGTTCCTTGACATATGTGCAGCCAGGCAGCAGAAACATAATGAATGCTGAGGGTCTGGCTGACTTTGTAGCCCATGCAGAGAATAATTTCTCTAAATACTTTTTGTAGCATCTGGCACATATTGAAACAAATTCTCTGCTAAGGAAACAGTAATATTCTATTGATAGCACTGGACAGTTTTCTTAAAGAAGGACTTTGACATATTGTGTTTTCTAACGTTGCCTTTAGCCTAACATTTTCAGTCCCTGTTACCGGATTTGAATGCTAGGGCTCCCTGCATCTCCAAAGCCCATGGGACAGCTTTGAAAAAAAATTTCACTTTAAATGTCAGAAAAGTTAACTTTCACCATATTTTAAAATGTGATTTCCCATAGGAATGTGTTGCATCTTTATGTAGTTTTAAAAAATAAAGTGATTGAAAAATAATAATCACAAATGGGATCCAAAATGACATGCCATATAATAATTCCATTTTATAGTTGTAGGTTTTTAATCCAATCACTATTAAAAGCATTTCTTACAGGTTTTGAATACCATTTGGGAGTTTGGGTATCTTAACTATCACATTCTTTCCTCACCTTAATTAAAAGTGGGAAGATAAATATTTGAAAACTAAGAAGAAGTGATTTACGTTATTGACAGAACCTCCAAAAAAACCTTTCCTTTCATAGGAAACACAGTTCTTTCAGCAAGTATGCTGAAGTCAGTGAGGTCTTCTGATTCCTCAGGGTTTGGGGGAGGGACAGATATCAAACCAATTATTTTGTCATTTTAGTTCCACTTTCAGAAAGACAATCTCAGTCTCTTCCATTGTCTGACACCAAGAAGAAAGCACCTTCATACTACTACTGTTGCCTATGCTGGCAAGAGTGCCTCACCAAGTAACACAGTATTTCAATCACAGAATCTTTACCATGTTTCTTAACACCGCATGTTAAAGTCTGCCAGAAGCACACACAGTAGATGAAAATCAAACCTATACAAAGAGCTAAATTCAAGCTTACACAACATGCAAATCCCACCAAAGCAATAGGACAGTACAAAATTTACATGTGGGTGAATGGGTTTACTCCACACACTGCTCTGCTGAGTTCAGTTTCTCTTTCTCCTGTACTTCTGCAAATCATTGCACCAGAGCATTTTTTCTTCCCAGATTTATTAGGAGGTAAAAAATCTCGAGTCTTTTACTCACAGTGAGACTCACCAAGTCACTGACATTTTCTTCTAGCAACACTAGCCTCCTTCCATCAGCACTTCCTACTAAATTTTACCTAAGACACTTCCTTAAACCCAGTCACTCATCTTCCTCCCACAAAACAGCAAGGCCTGCTTCTTATTTTGTGTCTTTTTCCCATAAGTCATGAGAGCTCTTGATGTTGCCTGTAGGCAGCTGTGATACCTTCTGGCCACAAAAGTTAGCATTTTAGTAACAGTGCAGAAATGGTGTCTTAGCAAGTTGTCACACCATCTTTATTGCCTTCATCTGCTAAAAGTAGAGTAAGGGGTTTTGAAACTTGTCCCTTGAAATTGAATGTATAGATCCATTCCCGCTTCATCACAGTGGCTGTTAAAGGCTGTCAGACAATTTGCAGTGATTAATTGGGAAATGATTGTAGACTCAGAACACTGAGGTTAAAGAATTTAAAGATGACATATGAAAGTACTACTAAGTAATTATGCCCACAAATGTGGTGTTTAATATGAAAGGCACATGAGAGCTTCAAATGCATACAGTTACAAGGTTAAGAAAGGGCCACCTGCTCTTACCTGCCCATCCCCAGTTTGTCTCAGTCCCAGGCTTTCTGCTGTTGGATTACAAGTCTCTGTTTCTTCCTTCCACAGAAACAAACTTGACCCATTTGTATTCTTTATTTGAAATTGCTTTTTCCTGGTAATTTATTCCATATGTTTATTACTAAGTATGTGAAGCACAGAAGTCCATATTGTGTTCCCCTCTATAAAGCATGTAACTCCAGTAAGTACTGAAAATAGTGGATTACATAACTGAATTCCCCTGTGAAAAAGTAGTGTGCCAAGATGATGCATGCTAGACAATGCAGTTAAACCCCCCAAAGTGGTACAGTAAGTAATGGTTTCAAATAAAGAGTGTCATTTTCTTTTCCCTTTAGGATCAGGCTATTTTTCAGATCTCATGGACTCTTCTGAATAACTATAATAAAAAGCATCCAATATGCTGGGGTTCAAATGTATTATGTATAGATCATGTCATGTTTTTATAGCTGGATTTGATTGCCTGTTTATGCTTCTCTGCAGTCTGCATTCAAAGTTCAGATACTCTGTTTCACTTTGAGTGCTTCCTATAGGGAAGGACATTGTAAATGGGGTAGCCATAATCTTCACAAACAGTGATAGTGCCTGCTCCAGGGGATGGCAGAGTTCCTCAGACAGCCTGTCAGCACAACTAGTCACCGCCCCCAACTCCCCTTTCTGTTGTGCGTTACTAGAGGTATTTAATCCCCTTTTTTTCTCTAAGAATGTCCTTCAACCCATAACTACTTATAAGGTCTTTTTGGACTACAACAGTTTATTTATGCCAAACATAAGGAAAACTGAAACAAAACCAGTTGTAAAAAAAGGCATGTTAGAAATAGAAGCTAAGGACATTGATGATATTTTAACCAAAAGACCTTTTATAGGTCCTAAGAAAAGCCATTAAAAGGAAAGTACAGAGAAAAAGAGACAGAATAAGGTCTGGAGAATGATGTTGTGAAAGCCAGAAGAGAAAGGGGAAGAAGTGGAGAAGATGACAACCAATATCAAAGGAAAGAGGCAAAGAGCAAGAGAGTGTGCACAAAAGGGAACGTGAACGAGTAGGAGAGAGCAAAGGAAAAAACTAATAACAATACAAAAAAACATTGTGTAAGAGTATGGCAAGAAAAGGGTAAATTAGATTATCATCCTAAAGGCAATTCATTTCATACCTGTAGGCCCTACAGGGGGCTTTTGGGGCAGTGATTTGCTGCTCTTGCCCCAGCCAGGAAGAGAGCAGATCCAGGCCTGGCCGCAGCACGCGCAGATGACTGGGGGGCCGAGGAGCCACCACTCCACCCCATCCCTCTGCACGCTGCCCATCACACCTGAGCTGATGCATACGGATGTTTACTGCTGATGTGAGGGACCTTGAAGAGAGCCATCACAATGGCCTTTCTGTAGAAACTATCACCCAGAAGAGGGTTTCAGTGTGTCTGTCTGTTGCTCCAGTCTGTCTACTCGCTGTAAAGCAAGGGGAGAAGAAATGTGACTCCTGCGGCAACTTAACCCTGGGGAAAGGCCAGACCCCTGTAGCACTTATGTATTAATTTAAGATATACAGGGTCTTATAGGTCTACTGCTGACCTTCATATGTTTAGGTGAATTTAACTCATACCAAATAAATAAGCATATCTTTAATCTCACTTAATTCTGCAGTGGGGAGACTGAATCCAAAGTCCGGACCCTGTGGATCAGTAGATAGATGAACTTATTCTAACATAGCAGTCACATCCATATTTTCTGAGGACTATTATTTCACTAACATAGTCAGATTTCTTTTGGAAGCATTTGGAAGAGTCCTTCCCTATTAGAAAATCTCATTTTCTTCACCATAGATGGGAGCAGTTGTTTCCTTAGTAAGACAATAAAAACCCAATTTTTGCTTTAACAGCGTAAGCACTCTATATAAACTTCAGCTTTTTCATCACTCCATTAGTGAAGCTAAAACATCTTGCAGAAGGAAAGCGAAAACTTACTAGGCTATTCATTTTCCCTCCAGAGAAAAAGGTGCTCCATTCTATGGGATTTGCATCTTTCCGAATTTTAAACAATTTAACAATAAATGCAATGGTATCACCATCTTCACTATGAACTCTGATGATGCTGGAGTTCTGTCAATAAGGTACCAGGGAAATTGCCTTTACTTTTGTGTCAATATCAACAGAATTTAAAAAATAAAAAAAAAAATCTTTTCTTTCCATTTTTATTCTTAAAATGTTCTAAAAGACCAGTTCACACCAAAGTAAATCACCATTTATACACGTTTTGGTATTTTTGCAAGCCATACAATGACTAGGCTTCCTTAGATGGCGATTTTGACATTATGCAAGAAGGGACCATTCTCATGCTAATTGGCAAATCTAAGCCATTCACAAAAGAAAGCTCCTTGAATAGTGCAAAAGTTGAGTTGCTAGTGGATTGAAGCAGAGGAGGGAAAAAAGCTTGTTTAAAACTAGTTTTGCCATTCTAAGGTTTGATGAGGCTTTGTCTTGATTTTACCTTCCTTTTAAGTAAAAATATTTACTTTAGACTACAAGATACTAAATGTCAGTTTATGCAAGAAGGTACCTTGTGGTGAGCATGACTATCAAGTATAAATATTTGGAGAAATAATAATTACTTGAGTCATGGGACAGCATGAAACCAACTTTCTTGTGTAGGGGTCTTATTTAATATGATGGTTGTTTCTGAAGTCCATTTGTGAATCTTGTTTTGCTGTTATGGAAAAGACGACTTTTTTATCAGCAGGACTAGAAATAATCATAATGTCTTATAACAGTAAATCAGAAATCTGCAAAAAGTGTTTTGAGGTACAAACTGGGTTTAATGTAAGAATCCACTACCACATGCTGTTCACTATCATAATATTTTTTTGTTACTAGGATTAGAGTACTGAAGTTCCAACATATGAGAGAGGTATAATGTATTTATCTTAATACAGTGGGGGAAAAATATTCTATTTTTCAATTAATAAAATGATAACGCTACCAAGAAAAATATAGAAAAATATGGGAAGAAAGGGTAAATTAGATGAAGGTTCATCCTCACAACAATTTGCCCCATACACTAGTCCAACAAAAGACCTCTACATCACTTCCTTCCCACCTAAATCCTAATCGGAGGGTTTTAACAGTTATTTGTGCTTCTTAGACATTGTATTGTCCCTCTGTACACAGTAAATTTCAAGCCTCAGTACTAATTGGGGAAATAAAGGATTCCTAATGCAGGGCCAGATCAACTTTATATTCATGGTCCATGAGAAAAATTCCAAAAGACTTGAATAAGCCCTGGATGAGGTCCATATTAAAGATCTCTTAGTATGATCAGGCCCCAGCCTTACTTGCTGACTTCACTGCAATCACTCATGATTCATGAAGTGATTTTCAACGTGCAAATAACTGCTATAAAAATAAGGCCAAAGATGATACTGCATTGCAGAACTTTCTCCTTACCTTCTCCCCCATTTTTGATCTGAAATAAATGTGATTGCTCATTTGCAACAAAGTCACTGATGTATATTCAGTGGCAACTAGGTCCAGCAAGAGTGACTTCACAATCAAGTCATCAAATTAAATTATGGGCCCAACATTGCTCCCATTGAAATAAGTGTCAAGAGTATATCTGACATCAATGAGAGCAGGTTCTCAACCTGTATCTTTCACAAAGGGAATATCTTTAAAAATAACAGGGGAACAGGCACTTAACCTTTTGCAGCATAGTTTAATATTACGTTACATTATGTAAAATTTTTGAAGTTGGAAAGGTGATGAAGTGACAATAGCAACTGCTATACAGATGGCACATCTGATTCCTGCTGTAACTGATTTTCAGACAAAAAGAGACACTTCAGAAAAAATAAAATAATGTAGAGGCTAAAAGAGATAACATCTATATATCATACACAAGACAGCGCATATTTACACAGTCAAATCCAGCTCACCCACTACTTCAGTAGTCCCACTGAAGTTAATAGCATTAATCATATAAAGATGAGAGCAATTTCATACTATACATAAACAGGTATAAAAGCTTATAACTGATTTGACATTTATCCTTGGCAGGGAGGATGAGGGAAGGAAGGATATCTCTTATCAGACCAGGGCACGGCTTTAATTCCTGAAAAGAAACTCCATGAAATCTACAAAGAACTTAATTTATTTGGGCCTAATTAGCAATGGAGTTGCTGTAATTCATAATCAGTAACAGTGGAAAACCCTGAATTCAATAAACTCCATGTTTCTCTGCAGTACTCTTCAACTGATTTAGGGTCAAAGTCTGAAAGATTCAAGGCCACAGCAGGCATCACAAGTGCTAAGAACACTCTACCTGAACCTGCTCCAAAATCTTTGGATCCAATGTATCGTAAAGTAATGATAATTCCGAAATTATTAAACCTATC
The DNA here is from genome assembly GCF_965183815.1 of Platalea leucorodia. Classification (NCBI taxonomy): domain Eukaryota; kingdom Metazoa; phylum Chordata; class Aves; order Pelecaniformes; family Threskiornithidae; genus Platalea; species Platalea leucorodia. The sequence continues at coordinate 62,223,026 of NC_138824.1, forward strand.
CATCCACATAATTAAACTGTAACATCAACCACCTCTCAAACACTTGAAAACAGAACTGCAGAATATCTTTACTCCTTGCCCTGAGAAGAAAATGACTCAAGATTGGAGCAGTGTATGTCTAGTATATGTGTAAGGGAGACAGTTGGAGTATTTTATGTGTGAAAGACTCGGGAGTGTTGTCTTTGTACAAAGCAGATCTAAGTTTACATAGACTCCAAATTGTAGTTTATTTTCTGTATCACATGCAGGAATTCTGTGTAACTGTTTTATGGGGTATCCTGGTTTTGGCTGGGATAGAGTTAATTTTCTTTCTAGTAGCTGATATAGTGCTGTGTTTTGGATTTAGTATGAGAATAATGTTGATAACACACTGATGTTTTAGTTATTGCTGAGCAGTGCTTACACAGAGTCAAGGCCTTTTCCTGCTTCTCACACCACCCCACCAGCGAGTAGTCTGGGGGTGCACAAGAAGTTGGGAGGGGACACAGCTGGGACAGCTGACCCCAAGTGACCAAAGGGATATTCCATACCATATGACATCATGCTCAGCATATACACTAGGGGAAAAGCTGGCCAGGGGTCCACTGCTCAGGGGTCTGCTGCTCAGAAACTGGCTGGGCATCAGTCAGTGGGTGGTGAGCAACTGCATTGTGCATCACTTGCTTTGTATATTCTTTTATCATTAGTATTATTTCCCCTTTCTTTTCTGTCCTATTAAATTGCCTTTATCTGAACCCACGAGTTTTACCTTTTTTTTTTTTTGATTCTCTCCCCCATCTTACTAGAGGGTGAGTGGCTGTGTGGTGTTTAGCTGCCTGCTGGGTAAAACCACAGCATGGGGAAATTATTAGAACAGGCAATATTAATGTTTTTTTCAACAGGGGATTTATAATCTCTTTGAATATTTAGTGGGTAGCTCAGAGAATAATCTTTTTATTTATTCTTATATATATTTATACACACATGCACACACATACCAAGGCTTTTACATCAGGATGAAGAAATGCACAAATGAGCAACCTCCAAGTGAAGCATCTAGACCACAATTTCTCAGACTGCAGTATACATGAACTTTGGGTGAACAGTTATATGTCTTCTCCTGCTCCTGTACATAGATGAGAGGGACTGCTGCTGCTGCCACCACTTCTGCACCATGACATTGGCAGACTCCTGATATAAGTTATGCACCATTTTTAATTCATGCCAGCCCAGACATTTTCCTTAACCAGTCCAGTGTTTGTGGCATCCCCATGTTTATGCCAGCCCAAACATGTTCAGTAGACTTTTAAAAAACAAATAAGAAAATGGAAACTTGAGGGGGTTTTGCATAGTTTTTTTGGGAGCGAACGTGAAATCTTGGCTGTATTCAGGCAACAACAAAACTCATAATGGTATTAATGATGCCAGAACACAACCGTATAAGGAGTATTCCTGTTTGTACAGAGAGGGTTAGTGTTCAAAAGAAAGCCTGAGTAGCTGAATGCCACAGGCTCAAAACCCCAGTACAGTCAACTGAAGGAAAGAACAAATAGGCCATCCATGGACAAAATTAATTGAGATCTGAGCCATTTTATTCTAGATGAGAGCTAAAACTTACTCTGCACTTTCCATTAGTAACCTCTGAGTCTTTGAGCTTATAGAAAAAGAAAACCAGGCAGCATACACTGGTAAGACAAATATTGATTTACTGTTATAAACAAAGCTTACTTCCGGTATAATTTTCCTATTGGAGTAAAGATTCTCTTTTTATCACTAATTTTGGCAATGTTAGGTAAATATTTAACATCAGTACCGAAGTAGGCACCCACTGTTTCTTTTCTAAGCATGATGGAAGAAGACAATACCACAATTTAGGCATCCAAACCCAGAGATTTGTCATGGGGAAGAGGCCTGAAAGTTGATAGAAAGCTGGCACCAGCACAGTATGCCAGTCCTTGACTTGGGTATGGGGAATTTCTAAGTAGTCACTTACACGCTACTTCTGCCCGTGGGACCAAATCCAGCAGGGAGAACGCCAGCTCCAGTCTCAGAGCTCTTTGGGCAACTGGACCCATATTTTTAATGCAAGTCCTGATTTATTACCACAATTCTACCTGAGTTTCTGACTGACATAGCTATATGGCTTTGGGACAAGAACTGGCTCATACCTTTCTGGTTTACAGAAAACAACAGATGAAAGTAGAGAGTAGCTGAATACATAAATACGCCCAGAGTGCATTTCCAGGATCTTTTCTAAGGCATTTTTTCCTGGAAAATGAGCGTTCTTTTGAAGCAGAGCTGAACTAGCAAAAAAGTAAAAGCTGTAGGCTGGAAAGCTAGCAAGCCAACAGCAGCACAACCACCCAACCAGTTAAACTGTTTTCCTACAATGAGAGCACAATATAGATTTGATGGGAAAGGGTAAACGCATGACTAGGAATAAGAAGTATCTTGGCTATTATGGCTCTCTTCAGTGAAAAAAGTACGTATTGACCATTCCACAGGGGAAGCTTCATGGGACATTTTTTTTCTCAAAGACATCAGTTATAGTTTTTGCTGTTCTAATTATTATGATTTAGTAGAAACTGTCAAACTGCTCAGCACGACACAAAATGCAGATGGAACATACACTTTGCCCTAAAAACCTTGAAATCTAAATGAGACAAGCAATGCAGTCCAGACACATAATGTACTAGATCACCACCAAAAGGCATTAAGGTCAAACATTACAGTGGCTTTTGTTTGTTTGTTTGTTTTTAAAACAGCATTTATGGGGTTGATTAGCACTGAAAAGCAGTTACCCTATCACTTATGTGATTTGTACTTCACATGCACAGTATACAATGAAGGTATAAAACACTTCAGATGGAAATGTATGTGTAGTAAGCAACAAAATACCTCATTCATTTTAACTGTATCACCACAATAAGGATCTATTTCCCAACTTTCATCCTTCACATCTATACTGTTTTTAAGCTATGTTTTATAAATACAGAAAGCACATTAGTAGGGAAAATAAAAATATAACAAGTGTAAACAAAAGGAATCATTTTCCAGTTACTGGGATTTTATTTTTTTTAATCTCCCCCCGCCCCCCCGGGACTATTTCTGATATGAGATTTTTTTTTTTAGCCAGTTTTAGCCCAAAGTAAATATCTACACATTTTTTAATCATTTCTGCATATATTTTACAGTAAGCCCTGAAAATATGTGGGTTTAATAGACACATTGAACATCTAACTAACAGCAGAAATCAAGTCTGTCCAATCTATAAATGTGCAATTTCAGTTAACACAAACATAGCAAGAACTATGAGATAAGCATGTGTAACTGTAACAGTAAAGCTCAAGGACGCTAACCTTGCTTACATGACAAGGCAAGTTTGAGGTTTGCTTTGATCCATAAGAGATGAGTTGTAAAAAGCACTTCTGTTCACTTCTGTTCCCCTGCTCAGGAATGAAGAATTCCTTTTGCTGCATTATGCATAACATCATTACAGGCAAGGTACAAGTCAAGAGCAAGTGGTTCAGATATCCTGCTAGCATACTAAAATAGCAGTGGGATTATAAAATGATTTAGGTACTATATTACACAGCTCTTCTTTAAATACCACTTATGCCATCACATTTGCCATGAATCTTTCTTTTTAAGTGTTCTAAATGTAAAGTTTCTGGTGTCTGTTCCCTGGAGGCAACTTCAACTAGAATAGGCAGGTTGGTACAGCAGATGACTATCTGTTCCTTACAAACTGCGTCTGATGTACTGTGTAGTGATAAAAAGCCCCTTATCAGTTTGGATTCCAACCTAAAGGCAACTGCTGTCCAGATCTTACAGTGAAAGATAATGTGGTGTAATTAAAGCTTGCAACCTACAGATACAGCGTGCCAAACATCACTTGCCTTAGTCAGGACTGGAAATTTTGGTTGTAAATTTACTGTGAAGAGTTTTCTAACCTATAATAAAAAGAAATCCTGCTTAGGCCTTTCCCTTTCCTTTTAACATTCACAGCCTCTCTCTCTCCCCGCCCCCCTTCTTTTCTCTTCTCATATACACTAGCAAACCACATTTAAAACACTTCATGAACACAGTCAATATATAACAGTTGTGCTTTTTGCATCCACTTGCAAACTTTCCCAAATTTATTCTAGATGCTTGAAGAATGACAGTTTAAACATTCTGCAGAGATTTACTCAATTTTAGCAATACAATTTTAAATCAAATTTCCGCTTAGCATGCCAAAGCCTCACACAATTTTTATGTGCAATTGAACTGGGTGAACTGGTAAATTAAACTGTGATTGGGAATATTCTGAGACACTGGGACACAGTTTCCTCTGGGTGTATCTGTGGTAACATTTTAGTTCAAATCAGGAGGCACTACTGAAGCAAATCTCCCAGTAGTTCCCACTTCCTGCACTTTGGTTCACATCACATTTGGAATGTGCAAAATTAATTCCTTTCAGATAAAAATAAACCTGGAGGAACAGTCTTGGAGGGCATCTAATGCACTTTGACTGCTAAGGGACATTCTGTCCACAGGAGCAGGCTAGAGCTAGGCAACAGTAAAACCCTCTGAAACACAAAATGTGTGAATGTCAGTGTGGATGTGATCCTCAGCACCAGATTTTTTTTTTTCCATGGATCTGTTCTTATCGGGCCTTTTCCTAATACAGACGTTCCCTAAATTGTCAAACCATTTCCTGGCACACTTTTGGCACACATGCCATCCAGCACTCTCTCAAAAATTTCCCAGACCAGCTCGGGCATATAAATAGTCCCGGGACCATTTCCAATAGGCACTTTTTCACACAGCCACCTAATTTCAGAGAACGATGGAATTTATTAGCAGGAACACAGCCTGTTCCCTGGTCCAGCAGTCAGAGCCTGGGAACATTTTCAGACACTTTAATTCATTAGTATAGTCGTTCCACACCTACAATGCAGTTGATGGTATCCTGTGCAGAGATCGAAGAGTGGAGACTTTCCTCTGCACGTCCTTTCTCAGGTCCTCCAGGTAAGGGTGAGGGTGGCTGCTGCAATAAAGAAAAAAGGAGCCATGGGTAGAGCACCTTATGTCATATTGAGCTCTTTTTTATGTGTTTCTATTATTCTATCTCCTATCCACACAAAGGCTGACAACCTTATAGCTGTTAGCCACTCTATTAGTTGCTGTGACAGAGGTCAGTTCAGTCCATCCAAATATTTTTACTTTAGTGAACAGTATGTGAAACAGTTACAAATTGAAAAATGCAACCAAGCTGCCATATTCAAGAGCTCAGGGATTTTCAAATCAGACTTAAAGTTATCTGTGTCCTCAGAGTCCTGTATGGACTCATCATACAGCCCACGTGTCAGAAACAATACCGAGTTTTCAGTGCACAGAATTGCAAGACTAGCAAAGATCTACTTAGTCTCAACGGTCCTTCCATTGCAATCATAAAAACAAAAGCTTCTCATTTGCATAGGTCTTCTTTGAAAGGTCAGAGCTACATGGCTCTGATAACACCTAGTGAAAACGTCCCTGTCTGGTAAAAGTCATCTCTATCCACACTTTAAGACTATCTCCACACTGTTGAGGTCTCCCTTTATTATGCCTCTCCTGGCGCCATGCTATACCACATCCATCCCACGGTCCTTCACAGTCCTTCCTTATTTAGCACTTAGCCTTCAGCTCAAAAGTGCGAAGCCTGTCCCATCTTAGCTTCGTCACACTGCCCCACATCGCCCACGACAGCCTCCTGCCATCCACCCTGCTATCACCACATCAGCCTGCTCTCCCTGCCTTTGGACTAAGTACCTCAGGCATGGTGCCTTTGAGGTGGCACTGCAGACCTGCTTGTTTTGACAGACATTTGAGATGGACAGAAAGAAGAATGGGGTAGAGCTGGAGCATGTACTACAAATTCCAGTCTGTGAGACTGTTATTTAGTTTTGTAGCTTTAAATAACTGGCGGGGTTCTTGGAGCATGGGGTGGAATTTGGTATGCTTTTTGAATCGCATAAATAAAGTTTGTCAGCTTGTCGTAGGGGGACACTTTCAGCACGCCTCAGGGACTTGGGAGCACACGTCCCACTGACTTAATTAACAAAACACATTAAGAAAATCATGAAGGTGTTCCTTTCCAAACATTTAAACCCAGGCTGGAACATAGTTGGTTTTCTTTCATTACATAGCTGACATTTGTTCATCCTGTGAAAGATAATGTCAACACTTTTAACTATCTGCTAGCTGTTTTTATAACTCTCTTAATAAATTACCTAGTCCCATCTTTTTCCTTTATCTGTACTACCACAGTTACCAAAAAATAGATTGTCATAGAATCAGATTATTTTTGGTACAAAGTACTTGATTTAGTAGTAGTAATTATTTAATAATTAACAATTATTTTCTCTATGTCCTGGCTGTTTCGTGATCTTTATGTTTTGATGCTGCTGCAGGGAAACCTTTGTGTACTGAGACTGTGGGGACCTATATATGTATACAGCCAGAAGAATCTGGCCCATAAGCAGGTCTTTTCTATTCAGCTCCTCACCTTTCATGAAGGAATTCATTAAATTTCAAAAGAGAATAGGAAAATAAACTGACTTCTCCAGAGAAGTAAACAGTACAATTACAAGAACTCTATTTCAAGCTAGACATAAAAAGCAATCACCTAGAACAATAAAAATCATACTCCAGATGACAGGAAACAATAGACTCCATATTGTATATATATTCACTTGTGCCTTTTATAGACTGAGCAGAGTTCAGAACATGAGGCTGAAATTTAATGTGAAAGTTGTCATACCTGACTTCAAGGTCATTATTATCTGTTTAATCTACTTAAATAGGGAAACAAAATTATATAAACTATGTAACAAACTAAGGCAATGGAGGATGATGAGAACAATTCTCTTCAGGCATGTTATTTGGATACTTATGTAGAAACACAGGTCTCCTTGGGATCCTTGTATCATCACGGAACAGGGACAGATTCCTCCAGAGGGCAAGTCAGAGCAGAAGCCCAACAAAAGCTGCAAAAACTGGGAGCATTTCTCGCTTTCCAGGAGGCCCAAAGAAAAAAATGCGGGGTGCTGTTCTCCCTCCCCTACCTCTCCCCTTCCTGCAGAGTAGACCCTAAGGTGCTTTGACCTGCCCTTTAGTGGAGGCTCAGCCTCACTGCTGGCCCTGCAGGGGAGACGCCACCAGCCTCATAGAGGCCCCAGTTCAGCTCTCAGCTGAGAGCTGTAGAGACATGGATTTATGTGAGGGGTGAAAGTCTAGCAACACCAGCACAATGTGGCATCTCTCGGTGCATGCGTGTGGCCACCTCGACCCTCTACCTGCCTCCGCATGCCCTGGCCAGGCCTGAGGCAAGCATGGAGATATACCAAAACCAACAGGAGAGACAAACTGTCAACAGACACCAATGGGCCAGGGCCTGCTACACATCGCAGTTGCACACCTGTGTTTTGTTTGCTGTGGTAGCCAAGCTTAGATAGGACCTAAGAGTATCGTAGACACGCTGTTTCCATTTTCTGGCTCCGAGGATGCACCATGTCCTGAGTTTTCGTACAGAACTGTGCCACAGGAAATTAGGAAGAAAATTCAGCTCACAACACTATGTAGAGCATATACATCTATTTTGCATCTCCTCTCAGCAAAGTGTATTTGTTTACATCTTCTGCCCTTATCTTCTCAAAGGTCAATCATTCCACTCAGCTAAAACTCCCTTAAACACACTTCAGTTTTAATCTCAGTGGGGACTGCAGGATTTCAAAGGGGCTGAAAAGGAGGTTTTGCTGCACCCAGACCAGTCTGAAACTCAGCAATTTCCATCCTCAGATTTTTATCAATGATGTCCTTGGTTTTAGTTTCTAGGGGACTGTCTCTCATGAAACTCAGTTTGAGTTCCAGACTCAAATAAACCAAAATAACTCCAAGTGTAACACAGTAAGAAAAAAAGCTGAACCTTGGCGTATCAGATACATGTAACCGTAAATCAGTCAAGATTCACTCAAAATTAGCCATAGGTTTACTTGGAAGGTTCACAACTTTAGTTAACCTTTTGATAAACCTGGCTGAGCTTTCAGAATGTGTGGGTGCAGGTTTTATAATATGAGCTTTCACAGCTCAAGTCGCCACCTGCACTCTGCACTCTGTACAGGCATTACAAAACAAGCCCTGGTTCTGGGCTCCTTTATACTCAGATAAGTCAGATACAGTCCCTTGGAGTTGAGTTACATCTCTGAAAAAACATCCTGCTCAGAGCATTTATATGCTCTTCTTAAAAGAGTGTCTTGATTTTAGAAAGAAATTCAAGCTTGCTAGGTAGATCATAATTCTCAGAAATTCAAGCTTACTTGGTAAATCATAATTCTCAGGAACAGAGTGCATATTTGGACTGGCTTTTTAATATAAATATATAGAATATATAGAAAGTTTTAAAACTAAAACCCACATGACAGATTTAATTTGACTGCAAATATTGTTAAAGTACACTTTCTAAAAGGATGATGATTTCAGTTAAGTCCTTACTTTAACTTTCATGTTCATTTTTCTGAGAAAATTGTTTCATTTTCAGACTGAACTTGCTTTTGCAGCTGCTTTTATGCCTGCAGCTTTGTGTAATCTGGAGTTCCACTTATTGAAGGCGGATGTTCTCCCGAGATTGGTCTCTCTCAGTTCCACACAACACCCACTTGACATTTGCTGAGGACAAGAAATAAGGCAAAGGATATAATATGGTTAAAAGTCAAAAGCTATAAATACTTTCAGCCTTTGAAATATTCGGCATCTTAATACAGTTGCATACAAAGTTCAAGTAAAAAGCACTCCAGGTTCATTTTTCGTGTTGTTCCTAGTTTGTGCTCTAAACTAATATAGTATTCAGAGTTTGATTTGCTGATCATTTAATGTATTTATGAATAGAGATCAAGGCTGAAAAGTGAAATCAGATTAATGCCTGTACAGTAATGTTAGGATTCTCAGAGCAATCGAAGTATTTTCTCACATTGCCCAAAAAGCACTCTCATAATTTTTTTTTTTTTTCTCAGAAACTCAGATGGCTGTTAACCACTCACCAACGCTCAGATCTACATACATAGTCAAACATCCAGCTCTTGATTAGTCTTCTAATTCCTACTAAAATCAAAGGAATTTGAACAACTGTATTTTTTAGGTACCTTAATATCTTTCTAAATGCAAATTCTCAGTTACTGCATAAAGATAAGAAGAAAAACGGTGCGTATGAGGTTGCTAGAGTTAAGTGTGGAGGGAGAATCAAGGCAAAGTGTAAGAAAGTCATAGAGCACTGATGCATTGGAGTACATTATCATCATTTGCATAAAACTAACATTCCCCTTGCATGCACACATGCAATATACAAAAAGCATGTGAAAGGTGGTCAACAGTGTCTACTTAATCCAGCTCCCAATTTGATACCAATTTACCCTGGACCCACGGTGAAAGGGTCTTGGAGAAAGCGGCTAGACTGCAGATGCTTAAAGGCAGAGCTGGCAATACAGGGCAAATAACCAGGGAAATTCTCTTGTGGCCTGAGGGGAGAAAAGGATAGCACTCATCTAAATTAGGTAGAGGTGCAAGTCATCCAGCAGGTGGGTGTGAGGAGGGAGCGGCTCATGCCTAAATCTTTGCCTAAGAACCCAGCTGTCTACTGCCAGCACACTGCAAAGGTATTTAGATGCCTACCACCCCTTCCAAGAAATTCAACTCAGAGTCTAAATTGCATCTTAGGTACCTATCTGAACTTTCAGGGTCACGGGTGGCTTTCAAAATATAGCTCCTATTCTCTCTCTTCTGCTGGAAAAAAAATCTCCTTTGCCCCTATATGTTGTCAGAACTAATTCATAAATTCTGGTACAATGCTGTGAAAAATGGTGGGCATTATTTTAAGGGTGAATAGAAGCATTATATTCTTTGTGGTGTTAAGCAAGTTGTGTAACTTTGCTGGACTTGTGCCAGAGCTAAGCTCCAGTAGTTTATGAAGGAGCTCTGTTAGTTCTTGTAATGATAAATCAGGCTAAATGAAGGAAGCATTTCTGTTTCTGGCAGGTACATTCCAACACTGGCTGCAATAAAATGAAATCAGCTACCTCTGTGCAGCCTCACCTTTGATAGTATCTGAAAAAAATACCTTTTGTCAGCTACTGTACATGTCTTTTCCCTGGGTAAGGGTCTCCCAAAGATTTCTGGAATGTCTGGTCATGAAGTGACAGCCCAAAGCTATTTAAACCCATCATTTTCCTATTTAAGATTATATGTGCCATTTTTAATACCAGTGATAAAATCTTACTTTCAGTTAAGCTGTGGCCATTGTACTCAAGAGTTGAGCATTTAGCCACATAGTTTGTCTGGAGTGTTTGAGAGCAACATTGCTCTTGGAAAGAGATTTTTGACAGAGATATTTTAGCCATCATTGTTATTATTAAAAGAAATCAGGCAAGTGCCTCTCACCAAAACCTGTACCAGGAAAAAAAGCAAATTAAGATGGAGACGGTGAAAGGAAGTACTCATCCAGTGGATGGCTGAGCAGCATAGAACCAGAAGGTTGAATCCCTGAGCAGCTGTTTTAGGAAGCAGAAAATTCCTGGTTTTGCTAAGAGTAACTCAGTTCCAGTTCCTTTACATGTGGAGGGCCCTACTTCAGTTGGTCTGTCAGTGTTGTAAATTCAATAGCATACTCACAGCAGGTCAAACTGACATTATGTTAAAACACCGGTCACTCAACTGTGCTAAGACTCCCAGTGCTATTGACACTTGCTGAGATGACCTGGTGCTTGCATACCAGCAAGTGACACATTTTTAGAATAAGTCTCCAATATAAAGGGCTTTTGTAGGGAAAAAAGCTAATTAGTTACCACAGCAGAGCAGTAGGAGGAATAGAATTCATTGTTTCTGTGAGACCACAAAAGTGCCTGTAAGGCTTTTTTTTGTTTGTTTTTAATGTATCTATATTGAAGCAATTTTTTCTCAGTCTGGGTATGTGCAGCCTAAACCATTTTCTCCATATAATAATTTTACTCTGCTGAGAGGCAGCATCACCTGGGGAGGGGTAAAGAACTGTAGAAAAGCTAAGTCATTTTCTATGTCCGTTTTTTCCACTTAAAAGCTTGACAGTGCCCCCTTTTCATCAGACTTTGTTTATTTGTTTTCTTTTAATTTCAAAGGCTTTTTAACAGATTTGGACAGAAAAGTGAAAACAGCAAGGGTTTGATAATTGTAATCTTTTGCAATCAAATTTATGACATTTATAAATACAGATGCATGGATTAAAATTCCTAGACAATGGAATATTGTTATTGGCCAACATCCTAGGCTGCATACCTGGTATGCTGAGGTATAATCAAGCATAGGGTAGGGTTTTATGTGTGAAAGCAATGCTTGACTGGATTTAAATGGTTTTGATTGGAGCCGATATGATGCATAGTTGGACATAATGTTCATAATTGCCTATTTTTCTTGGCAACAACAAGGTGCTTGATGACTGCTTTATGAAATGTTCACATCTATTTCTTTGTGAAGTGTACCACAATTTAACGGTAATTCTAAAGAAGCTTGTGTTGTAGTCCTCTGACTTTGAGAGAATGCACTCCTTATTGACTTAATTTCCTCATTACAGCAGAATTGCAGTATCTCCTTTGTCAAGGTTGAATCTTGGTCTGGTTTTAATGACAATTCCCACAAACACCTTTGCTCTTTCTCTTGTACTCTCTTCCTTTTCCTACACACATCCTAATAACCATCGCCAAAATTCAGTCAAATCCACAAGTAGTCTCACACGTGTTCCTCAGACAGACTAATTTTATCTTTTTTCATTAGTGTTTGACACAATCCAGAGGAGGTGTTTTGAGATAGGCATCACAGAGCTATAATGATTCTAGCCCCCTTGACACAAATGTGCACATTCACACACATTTTTCCTCCCCAAGGCACAGCTCTGCCTCAGAAAGGCATATGTTCACTACCTGACTTGCAAAATGTCTTTCTGGGTTTAATGCATGAACATTTTCCAGACTGGAATTGAGAGAAGGACAGCCCCAGTCCTCTTCAAGCAGGGCTCCTACTATTGCCATAACCCTATATAAGTACTTACAAGCCCTTTCCAAAAGCTGAGGCATTCAGGAAGCCTTGCCTGTTCTGCTCTATTTTGTTTTTCTTGCAGAATGATCTGAGGTCATTATTGTGTTTATCTACAGTTACCTCCTGGGATGTACCTCACCGTGATAAAGTGATTCCTCAGTCATCTAAATCTGCCACCTGTAAGACTGTGCAATGATTTCAATCAATCAGGATACACACTCAGTTTTTTTTTTCCCCAGTCCTCTCTGTTAGCATCTATCAGCAGTATTTGCTTCGTCCCTCTTTTAGCTGCCCTCTGTTTCACTTACATCAATGTCCTAACTCCATGCCAGCCTGCTTTCTTGATCCCTTGCTCCAGCTTCTTCTCCTAGGACTGAAACAACAGCTTAGCAATTGGCCCGCCCAAATCAGTACAACTCACATATTTTTCCCTGGTTTTGGACAAATCACAGGAGTTTCCAGATGAGATAGCATTTCATATTCTTACATATAACTTTGAAGTGGCTTGTGCACATAGTCATCTCAGTTGATCTTTGGTATAAATATGAGAGACCTAATTGACACAGATGGTAGAAAGGCTTCAACACCGGAAGGGACTACCCATGTGCAAAGTGGCTTGAAGAGGTGGAAAAGTTCCATTCAAGATTTGGTGGGACCTTGGCACTGAAAAATCAGATGCTACACACCTATTATGCTTCTTATAATAAGTAGGCAGAAACTCAGCACCTCTCCCTATCCTCATAACTTAGAAGTTGCCACTTCCAGGCCAGTGTGTTGGAAGGAAATGATAATTTTCTCATGTTTGATACAAGAGAAAAGCTATGTGGAGAGCTGACACATAAAACTGCCCCTTGAGCGGAAGTAAAGAATGTGCCCACCTGGAAAACCAAATCTCTTGTTCTTATGACAGAGAATGAGCAATCCCACAGTCCATCCCTTAATGAGATGATCAGTCTGAGCATCAGAGGAAGCCAAACATTCCTCCAAAAAAAGTCATTAAAGTCCTAGTGCTCTAATGCAAAGACTTCATGAAGACCATACTCTAAAGCAGGGGAAGAAAGCAGACCGTGAATGTATGGCATAAAAAGGCTCAGCCTAAAATGATGGAGGCAACACCATAGGCTCCTGAAAAGACGGCAGACAAAAGCAAGTGTTTTTCCTGGACCATCACCTGCTTATGAAGAGCTGGGAAGCATGACTGGCTGGGGTGCATGAGCCATAGGCTGAGTGTCCCTCTGTATTTCCCAACAAACAAAATCACTTCCACACAGCCCAAAATGAGGAGCTGGCAGAGGGAAATGTCTTTTTAATCTCCACAATATTCCTCTTTTCTCTCCTTGTAATTAGGGCATCTGTAGGGCAGGAGTAGAGAAATCCCTGTTGTGTGGGGAGTAACTCCTTCTTCAGCTAGCAGCATGCTGGTGCCCCAGATGCCATCCAGAGTCCATAGAGCACGCATTTAGCTTTGACAGGCTTGCTGCATTTGTGATATATTCTCCGGTATAGCTGGGGGGGAGGAAAGAGTTCCTTAAAACCACCTAGTAATGTCATTTCTAATTGTATAGCCAGAGAAACTTCATGAAATGTACTTACTTACCGTAAAGCTGAAATTCAGACTATAATCTAATATTCAGCAAATTTACCATTTAAAAGACATGGAATTCGCAGTCTTTTCACTGCATCTTGGGATTTGGGTGATCTGAGACAGCTCTGTTCCAGAAGACCCTACAAGCAATAAACAGACATTCCCCCACTCATTTGTCAGATTTTTAGCACATGATAAATTAAAGCACTGAGAAAAGAAGCCAGACTCTGTGAGTTCTCTGTGAGTATTGGAATGCTCAGGATTTGCTGATGTTTTTAAACCTGCTTTATTAAAGAGGAATAAGAGGCCGTGCAGATATACTTTTTCCAGTTTGGGAAAGTCAGTTGCAAATCAGATGGTTCAAAGCTAAATAAGAGTGTCTACACAAGTTTAGTGCTGATTTAAGTGAATTAGTTTAATGAAAAGGTAAAGGTTTGCATAAAGATGAGGTTTCACCTTTCCTGCTCCCTGACAGCTGTGCTCAATTCTGCTTTATGTGAAAAAGGCAAAGGAGAAGAAGGGGATAAACGTCTTTGAGATAATCTCACTGGAAAGAAAGAAAACAAATGCGTGCCCTGCCTACTCCAGCTGCTCTCCACCCCAGGAGCAACAGTTTGAAGTGAGCTTATATATAAACAAGTTATTCCTGGAGCATTTGCTTTGAGCTAGGACTGTGTGTAAGGTATTGGTTTTGTAAGTGCTGTTAAAGTATCTACTTTTTAAAATTAGACTTTGCATCTCAGGTTCATTAAGACAGCCTTGAGCAAGAGTTTTTTATTCAACCTTTATTTTAAGGTATGAAGTGTGAATTTGATGAGTAAAAATAACTTGAGTGAGGAAGGTCTAAAAATGGAGGAATTAACCACAGAGATATTTATGCAGCCTAGAAATGGATTTCAAGACACCTCTTTAACTCCTTTCTTCCTACGGTAATCTTTCCTTCCTGTTTGCATACTCAGTTCAAAAGCTTAAAATTAACGCTTCAAAATGGGAAAAGGATGAAATGTGATCTCTGGTGTTGGAGCACATTTCTGGAGGATCTTTTGGCAATTTGTCATGCCAATTTTTTTGCACAGAAAAGACAAATCTACCATCCTGTACAGAGTTTGAGAGATGTATTTGAGAGGATTTTATTTTATCCTCCCTTCTCCAAGTCAGCTTGAAATCAATCACTTAGACAAGATGCAAATTATTAATCTTGGGTCAGGCTTGTCACAAATACTAACCTTGTAGCATGTATGTGTGTGGTAATAGCAAATCATGCTGTTGCTGAGAGCAATTGATAATGATATTATTAGCCTAGGTTTTCCATGGATAGTTATGAACAAGTACTGTCTGTATACAGTTCAACAGAAACCCCAGAGGAGAAAAAAAAAAAAAGAAAAAAAAAGAGCATAAGCCTTAAAGCAACAAAAGCAGAATAAATACCTCAGTGAATTTCTTGAAACATTAGTAACTTGACAGCATCTACTCATTCACAACAAAGCCAGGGCAAGCTCAATGTTTTCTGCTGCTGCACTAAATAAAAAGTTGATGCTAAGTCTCAATACATAAGAACAAATGACAACCCTTTAGAAAATGATGTAGTTCTAAAATGTCAAAAAAAATGAAAGTGATTTTCAAAGCACATTGCATAGTGTTTTCTTTTAAGGGAACATGATCCCTGGTGCCTTTAATAAAAAGCTGGGTAACAATTCCTCTTTAATTCCCTGTGATTTCACCCTAGAAATGACTGCTCAACTTCATTCATCTGCCATTATTTCTAACCGCAAATATATTAAGTTATGAAAAAGGACAAATCAAGTTGACAAATCATTTTAAAACATTTCTGTAAGGTGAGAAAAAATAAATGAAGAGAGAAATGTTCAGCTTTGAAGTATCTATCTCATCTTTTTATATCTTAATTTTAAATGCTATACACCAATATTAATTTTCACGAAATAGCACTCACTTCATGAGTGACCTTACTGTAAACAACCAAGCTGTCAATGTAAGAACAACCGTTCAAAATGGCAGAATCAGGCTCCAACATTTCTAGAACTGTCTTTAATTTCTCTTTCAGACAATCAAATAATTTCAGATAACTAGCACTTTGATATTTGTCTTCTGTGTTGTTTGCCTTCTTAATTAAAGAGCAGAATATATTGGCATTCTAGAGTCAAAGAAACGCTTCTTAAATGAATCATCCTATTTAATAAAATGTCCCCTTGCAAACACTGTTTTCCTTGATAAGTGCATGCACAAATAAAGGAATGGAAAAGGGTAATTGTTTGGTTGAGATGTAAGGGCACACAAAGTGGTTAGCACTAAATAACCTGGTCAGCAGCCCAACTAATCTACTGCGGTTTGTTTTCACAGCTTTGCTCTGAACATCAGTGCTGATGGCCTGACGTTCCCTGCAGAGCCTGAGAGTGAATGGTAAGTCAAGATACCAGTCGCACAATGCTTCACCTGCGATGCCAGAGATTTGGAGGAGGGAGAATAACAGTTTGTAAAAACACTCATAAACTTCATTGGATTTTTTTTTTCTTTCTTTTATTTTTTTTCCACCCTGCAAACTTCCTGTCAAAGCTGCCAAATACATTGCAAGGTCATTTAATGAAGTGGAAAGTTTTTATTTTTTTTATTTTTCTTTCTAATTTTAAATCAAGCCTGACTTTTTTTTTATTTTAATTTCAAATCTGGAATGGTAATGTGACAGATGAAGGGAATCCAATTGATCTCAAGGGGACTACACACCACAGAAGATCCCTGAAGGGTCTGCATTACCTATTCCAAAACCTGCTCATGCAACACTTCCACTCCAGCCAGCATCTGCCTTGGAAAGGCAGCAAGATCCAGGAAAGTTAGTGTGCTTGCAAATCAACCTTGACTTCAGTGAGACTGAGCTCATTTTCTGAGCCACACGATACAAGAATGAACTCTGCAGAACCCTACCACAGAGCTGATCCTGCCTTTGTCCTCTCTTTGCTGCTTGGTGAGGTAAAAGCAGCAAAATTGCCTGAGTGAGATTTCACAATCTGTTCAAAGCAAAAGATTATCTGATAAGAGCTTCCTACTTAATTATGCTTTGAGGCCTGACCCTGTTTGCTGCTGAGTGTTTCCTGCTAAGATCCATCATCTTCCAGTGAAAGCACCACTGCATACTCAAATAGGACCCTCTGCTACCACTGAGGTCAAATGGGAGTTTTACCATTGTGACAGACCTGTCCTCGGCATACATATGGCTGGTTTAGATCATTTCCTACTCAGCATGTGAGCTGTTATGAGTTATACTGACAGACCTAATTGTGCCCATTCATTGCCTATAATATCCTAAGAACAGCTGTAAAGGGACAGGCAAAAAAATCCACCTGTTGCAGTATTGTATTCAACTGTGGCCAACAGCAGGTGTCTAGAGAACAGGACTAGAATACAGTTATAGTTCCCTTATTCACTTTCTCTTCCTCCATAAACTTGCAACTTTCTGTTGCAACTTGCCTTCCTGAGCCAGTCAGTAACTTTGTGTTGAATACTATGGGTATTTTTTCCCCTATGTCTAATCACTCTTCTGAACCCAGATAAACTTTCAATATCCACAACAACTTAAGGTATAGAGTTCCACAGCTTGTCTACCATGGAGGCAATCTCTCTTTTTGTTAATTTTCAGCCTAGCCCCTGCCAGTTTCATTTGATTTCCCCTAGTTCTTGCATTAGAAGAAACAGCAAATAATTGTTTTCCAACATAATTTTTCTGGGCCACCCATCTTTTTCAGAAATAATTCATATTGCACTTAAATAATTTCTTTTTCAATCTGAAGAGTCCTAGTCTACTTAGTTACCTGTTGTACTGAAG